>NC_056407.1:21611312-22242645 GCF_905147365.1 Aricia agestis | reverse complement strand
TGAAAGTAGCAGCGCCTAAAGAGTAACTCTTTTTTAAACTTTTGAATGGGAAAATTCCTGACGCTGGGCGCTTGCCCATACAAATCACAAAAAAATTTTGCTTTTTCAGCGCTGCTATTTTCACAGTGAACTCAATATAGGGACACTTACAAACTCTAAAGTATCATCACTTAGTTGTTTTGTTACATCCTGTATATGGCCAAGTCTTAAGGCTGGTATAGTCTGACAGACTCATAAATTGATCTTTTTACTTGAGAAATATTGAAACGATTTTCGGCTCCTCTTGTTAACTTTTGTAGGGTCATAACTGTAGTAATGTATCTGGCACTGCTTATTTACTGTAACAAAAATTTCTATCGATGTATCGCATACACACGACAATCATGTCATCTTCGCCTAAAATTCAACGGCGTATATTTCCTAGAAGACTCATGAATAATGACGATAAAATAAACATATCGTCGATATATCTAAGGTGGTCGTAGATCGATCTCTGGGTCGTTGTGCTTTCGCCGAAAATAAGTGTGCTATTTATCATTTTATCGTGGCATCTTTCCTGTCCCACTACCGCTCGTACAGTTGTTATGGTAATTGTTATGAGGCAATTTGGGATGATATGTGATGTAGGTGAGGCGAAACAACTTGTTTACCAAGCAAAATGTCTTTTTATGGTGATAATCTTTATTGTTATCTTTGTTTTTAGGATTCCGTACCTAAAGGGTAAAAACGTGACCCTATTATTTTAAAACGAGTACCCAATTTTTTTTAAATTGCTGTCAGCGTAAAGCTTTGACAATCCATATGATACCACCAGATTTAATCAAAGTCGATTTTTCGTTTATGAATCGTGTATTTTTCAGTCGGTTAAATCTTGATAAAGTTTTAATATTGGCACGCGGCCCAAAGCTTAATCACGATAAGCAAATATCAATATCGGTATGAAAGTGTTGGTTTAGGTTGGACCTATCATAACATTATGTGATCCCACAATAATTTATTATTTATGAAACTGACCTTTTCCTTAAGCGGATTTGCTATCCCTCGAAATATTTTCTAGCCTAAGATGAGCATTACCCTGTGACCTACTCGAAGATACTTCATTATAAATATCAATAGAAAGAGAAACATGGGCGTACCCAGGTTCTGGGCCAGGGGGGGGCAAATTACGCAAATTCTGGGCCAGGGGGGGGCAAATCAGATTTTTTATAAGCTAGGTGCTTATAAAGAATAAAAAATTAATAATTTTTAGTTATAAAAATATTGAATCGCAAACAAATGACAAAAATTCGTTTTATTATTTTTAATTTTTATGCATGAAAGTACTAGATAATATACTTAGTAGGGACGTCAACAAGATCCAGGGGGGGCAGCTCCCCTGCCCCCCCCTCGGTACGCCCATGAAGAGAAAAAAGCCCCCAAAGAAACAAACTAAAAAAGCAATAATGCTTATCCTCCCCAAAAAGATAATATTATCATTTGGAAAGCCCCAAGACTTTCGGGATATTATGGTAAAGAAGTATCTACATAACTTTCTAACAATCCATCCCCAACACAGAATCCATAACACTCCCACATAATATAGACAATAAGGTAACGTTTAGAAGTAAGTATTGTCGTTGTCAAAGAGATATATCCCGTTGACATTTTAAAGGCACTTCCCTAATAGATAAGACCGCCATTAAAGCCATCATAGACATGGTAATTTGTGTAGTGTGAGTGGCTATAACTCGTGTAATCTCACCTTTTAGGTGGGGCTGGGTAATTTATTGGGGGTTTCTCGTTGGCGACGCTTTACGAGTGTCGTATATCTTTAATGAAGTGTGTGTGTCATGTTTACTAAAACGTCCACGCGAAATTAAAAATGCGGGTACGAGTCGTAAATGGATACGTATTCGTGGATTAGGGGATCCTATCACGTAAAGTGTGTATAATGTATTTTAGAAGGCCATATATAAAATTGCTTTTTGCAGACCAAAAGCTCGCAAACTGTAATACCTTCAGTACTTAAGATGCGACCCGGTTTCAAGACGCGGTTCCGCTCTGTGATTGGTCCAAATTTTGACAGCCAACCAATCACAAAGCCTGAACCGTGTCTTGAGACCGGGTCGCATCTTGAGTAGGTACTAACTATTTATACGGGCCTAGTGTTTGAGTCACTCAAAGTAGATAATCAAAGTGACGTTACCAAAAATGTTTTAAATATTAATGAAGGCGCTCTTTTGTTGACAGTTATGGACGGACGAGCTGTTCGCGCTGGCATACAACCTGAACCAGTACAACAACCCGACCATCAAATTCCTGGAGAAGTTGCACACAAAAATCGCGCTAAAAGCGGACAAGTCCGGGAAAATTCTAGTCAAAAAGTGAGTACAAAAGCTATTAGCGTTATTAGATTCCACCTCGAAAGAAGTACAATATAGAAATGGAATTGCACTGCTATTTCTTGATTTTCCGTGACATTTTTAGCTTATTAAAACCTTTTGATGGCGGTGGGTCGCTTAACGTTTGAACTGCGCTAAAGATAAATAGTAAATGAACTCGTTTACTGTATTTTTTAAGAAAATTATTATGCTGGCCAGCTTTGACAATAACGTCCTTTGTAAGTTGTACTTTTAGTCCGGGAACAGCAGCCGTTTTAGGAAATCAGCACGATTCAATCCACTAGTCCAATTCTAAAGGCAAAGGCAAGTCTTTACGTCTCGTCGGTCCATGATAGCCTGCATGATAGCGAAGACGAAGAATCGACGTCGATCATCGCCAATCATAGGCTAATAGCAAAATATATTATGTCCCTCTATACTTTCGTAAGCCATCGGTCCATCATGACTTGAGGGGCAGCATTACTTTAAAATTTTAAGGATTATTTAGATGAGACGGACCGTCCGATCGATCTTGTTAATGCTAGTACATTTTCCACATTTTTTGTTGGCAATCAATTGGTATTCTTCACTATGATTGTTGCTGTACTGTAGTTCCCATTCTCCTCACCAGCAAAATATTTGGCAGTAAAATCTCGTTCAGAATGCGTCCAATTTATTTTACTTAGGTGAATAGATGTTCGGGGAAAGTAAATAGATGAGCGACGGAACGGGTGGTTCGGCAGCTAATGAGTTAGAACCACCCTGATTTTTATTTTTATTATTATTTACCCACTACTTATTACTTTTTTCGGGTCACTAATTGTAGTAGTACCAAGTGACCCGATTTTTATTGATTACTAGATGAAGCCGACGACTTTTATCGAATTTATTAATTTCGTAATTTATTAAAAGTATCCTATGTCCTTTCCCGGGTCTCAAAGATTGTCCACACCAAATTTCAGCAAAATTGGTTCAACGGTTTGAGCGTGAAGAGATAACAGACAAACAGACATACAGGCAGACACGCTTTCTGTAATATAATAAGTATGGATTCGAGATTTGTATTGTGTAGTCTGTTTACTGCCAGTAATAATTATTGACAAGAAAGCTTGAAAGTTAATAAAACTATTTGTCTACCAAATCTTAACTTATTCCACCAAAACATTAAATGTAAAAAGGAGCCAAGCAAAATATTGAATAGCCATGCAATATATCTATCGTAAAAAGTTTTCAGATCACATTCAAGCCAAGCCTTCAACTTATTTTGTAATTTAAATCAACATTCAGTGAATTTATCAATAGTATTCTTTATTTTATAATTATTATAGTGGCTCGGCAATGAGCACAAGAAAAACAAGTGGCTCGGCAATGAGCACAAGAAAAACAAATATAAAACTTCATATTTGGGAGAGTTCATACTTACACAAACGGCAAGCGTCAAGTGTTTTTTAGTATGTAACGACGCATGTGGACGATGGTACCCAATAAATCCAATCAGTCGCTGATTATTTCTCTAGTGCTCATTGCCAAGCCACTATAATAATTATAAAATAAAGAAAACTATTAATAAATTCACTGAATTTTGATGTAAATTACAAAATAAGTTGAAGGGTTGGCTTGAATGTGATCTGAAAACTTTTTACGATAGATATCTTGCATGGCTATGCAATATTTTGCTTGGCTCCTTTTTACATTTAATGTTTTGGTGGGATTTCATTTCTTTTTTTAAGGTTTCTTTTCTTTTCAGGTCACGTTAAAACTTTTTTGTACTTAGCTTAGCACCCATTCTCTATCTTTAGGTATATTTTCTAGGTCGTAAAATTAATTGATAATAACAGTTAGGTACTTCTACAAAGTACAAATTCTATGACGATAGCCCAACAACTTTGAACTTTCGGGAGGTTATTCGTGCACCGATGTTACTTTTGATTGAGTATTACGACCTATCCCGGATTTTTTTAAACCATAATAATTATACTCCGTAAACAAGCGATACCGCGATATAAAGGGAGTGCTACACCATCTATCGAGCGAGTATGGAGTGTACATCGTAATTCGCAGTTCTGATTTCATTTATATTTTAATCGAATTTAATTATCATAGTTTCATTGTTAACTTAGTTTACACTATTTTTCCTTCGGTAGGTAAAATAATTATTATGAATGAAGTCGAAACTCATTTTTAATGTTCTTGCAAAGCCACAAACATAAAAATCTTTTCTTTTATTTAATAAAGGCTTCCTTGCCCAAAAGATGAAAACGGGAGCCTATTCCTAATGAGTCTAGACTTCGCTGTCTGTCTGTCGTCCGTCCGTGTGTCACGAGGCTAGATCTCGAGCGCAATAGCTAGATATTTTATTTTTTTACAAATTATGTACTTTTGTTGTCACTGTAAAAGCTAATAGTCCATCTAAAATAAAATAAATGATTAATCGGGGGTCTCATACAACAAACACGTTTTTTTGCCCTTTTTTGCTCTATATCCATAATTGTAAAAGTAAGGTTTTTGAAAATTTCAGAAAATACTTAATTGTATTTCAAGTTTAATAATAAGCAATAAAAAGTACATAAACTTGTGATTTAAGGGGGGCTCCCATACAAATTTACGGTACGAAACCCTATGTACGCCAGTCCGACTCGCACTTGGCCAGTTTTATAATTTTCCCTTTCATTGTGGATAATGACCTACCTTGTTGCCAAATTTCAAGGTTCTAAGTCTGCTAGAAGTACCTTTTATTATTTTGTAGAATTTTGATGATCTGTCAGTCAGTGAGTGACAAAATGTAGTAACTTTGATCATCCGTAACTATTAAACTATTTATCGAAATATTATGTAATTTGGAGGTTAAGCTAGTTTTAATACTTGCTCCTAGTGACCGAAATTCTAAATCCCTAGCTTTGTTAACATCGAAGATAAAGGGGGTGTGAAAAAGCCGCGAACCGCTTCGAGAAAAGTATGCTACGGCCGTGCCTTTGCTAAAAAGCTTGGCTGGAGCACTGCCGTGCTCCCAGATGATATCGACACTACAAATATACAATAGTAATAAGTCAAAACTGACATAAAGTACACTTATCGTAAGTGCAGAATATCCTATGAAAGTTAAGCCCCATGTTCTATATATATAGTCTAGTTAGTAGAACAATCCATACTAATGTCCACACTTCCATACTAATATTATAAATACGAAAGTGTGTCTGTCTGTTACCTCTTCACGCCCAAATCGCTGAACCGATTTTGCTAAAATTTGGTATCCAGATACTTTGAGTCCCTGGAAAGGACATAGGATACTTTTTATCCTGAAAGAGTTCCCACGCGATAAACAAATTTTTGGCGCAACGGAGTTGCGGGCATCATCTAGCTAGTACACGATTATTGACATACATTTCAATTCCGTCGGCCCTTACTCACGGGGGGTTAACGATTAGGGGCTGGTGGTCCCAATAACGCACTTATTGGAACAATTCCTAGCCCTCATTGTACCGCGGTTCCGCCCTCGCCTAACGAAATAATGGACCTATATATTTATATGGCACTCTGTCCTACTAAAATATTTAGGCACCCACCCGTGTTATGATGTTGAAAATTGCGCTTGACGTATGCGAGTAAAAGGTGCTTAAATGATCTGGAGAATGTGTTTTTCACTAGATAATGCATCGACTCCGTTTAGCATTTCGGTTAAACATAAATGAATAAAAACTAAGTATAAAGTATTATACGTCCTTTCCCGGGGCTCCAAAGTTTGATCATACACATCACTTTTTTTTTTATGAAATAAGGGGGCAAACGAGCAAACGGGTCACCTGATGGAAAGCAACTTCCGTCGCCCATGGACACTCGCAGCATCAGAAGAGCTGCAGGTGCGTTGCCGGCCTTTTAGAGGGAATAGGTAATAGGGGAGGGTAGGGATTGGAAGGGAAGGGAATAGGGGAGGATAGGGAAGGGAATCGGGCCTCCGGGAAACTCACTCACTTGGCGAAACACAGCGCAAGCGCTGTTTCACGCCGGTTTTCTGAGAGAACGTGGTATTTCTCCGGTCGAGCCGGCCCATTCGTTCCGAAGCATGGCTCTCCCACGTATAAAAATTGTCTCAGTGATAAGCGTGAACTGTGAAGAGGTAACAGAAAGAGGAACATCAGTATGTTGTATACATTTATATAAACAGACAAAATTATTCGCGTTTGATAGGGTTGCCATCACCTAAATTGCCGGCACCGGTCAGGCACGGACATTTGGCCGAAATGTGGCTATTTCCTCGGACACCTTTTAAACAGTATTTACGATTACGTCTAGCCAATTTTTGCTTTTCCAACAAGAATTTGTAAAGATCTGATTAACTCAGGTCCGTGCAAGAAACCTTGTGTATGCTTAGCGAGTTTATCTTTCGTTTTTTGCTGCATGACTAAAAAGTTAAATTTCTCTTAACCAAAGTGTCCGGATTTTACTCGGGCACTTTTCAAAAACTCGGCCGGACGTTTCCCGGACGCCCTTCAAACTCGGAAAAATCCGGATGGCAGCCCTAGCGTTTGATATTAGCTAGGCTCTCAGATGTCTATTATCAGAAGCACTTACGTAAACAAAACATTTTCTATGGGAGGTCTCAAGTGAGTGGGCAATGGGAAATATTTCCATTATGTCGTCAATACACATGGATCATTGATGGGAACGAAATAAATGGATTTTACTTTTGTCATGTCTTTGTGGTAGAGACACTTGTGTTTGGTAAAGCACTTAAGTCTTAACATAATATAATATGAATTTCTATAGAAAAGCTTTCAAGCAACATAAAGGAAATATCTAGCTTTCACCAACCTTGAACTTGGATTCTGAAGTTGTGATTATGTTCTATGTACATCTTATGTTTAAAAAATAAAAATATGTTTTACGATAAAGTCCTTTAATTAGAATTAAAAAAAAAATCCAATTAATTCACAGATAGCCTGTGCAGTGACATTCGAGTTATGAGAATTGGTCCCTAGACTGCTATGGCGGCAAATAAACCTCGATATTTTACGATGACGTTCACATTTACATTGTAAATTGGACTGTCTCGAAAGAAAAGGAGAATTTTCTCGAATTTGCTCTACACCGAGAGAAATCGTGTAAAGTGGAGCTAAGTGAAGTTCCGAATATCAAATGTCATTGGCATGTACAGGCATGCACGTATTTGATTTGTCGCTTCTTTAAGGGACTGTTTCACCACTTTCTGATAAAGTGCCTATTCACAACTTTTTTGATAGATTCTCCATACTTGATCTGTCAAGTTAATTGCCTTATCAGGAAGTGGTGAAACAGGCCCTAATAATATTTTTTTAAGTGGCGGCTGTCGTTTGCGCACCAAAACATGCTTGTACAATCTTAACTTTGTGACCATTTGATGACATCTGGGGGCGTGAGTGTTTGAATTTTGTATGCAGCCGCTATCAATGAAGTGACACCAGTGGAACTAATGCCGACCTCTTGTGCCAAATCGCGTACCAAAAGACTTTTATCTGTCGGTCTTTAGGTCTGTGGTTCTGTACACAAAAACATGACCTTGCATGAACATGCTGTGTGCCGTATAGTTGCACAAACAGCATTCTCGCAACATAGTCGGCCAAGTTCTATACTCAGGTACAGTTAAAATTGATTGACGAATAAACGTTGCTGTTATACAGCGGTATTCACAAAGCCCTGTCGATAACTAGACCATCCAGTAGAAAAGAATTTCCGAATGTAGAGCTGAAATACGAATAGCGAATGTCAGAGGCACCGATATATTCACTCACACCAGATAGCATACCGCTTCGATCGTACAAAACAAATGAATCGTCGAACGTTTATTGTCCACGGAGTATTTCGACGATTTGCTCTTGATAATTTGGGTGTGAAGTTTAAAATCAAAAATGTTAACACACTAAGTGGAATGGCAATTTTGCGGTAGGTTCTATCGTATTCGCAACTCGGGGAGTAGAGCACCAAGGGGCTTTAGTGGGTAAACCCTACGCCAGGGGAATCCCACATACCCTGGCCGATATCCCCAATTCACCGGGAATGCGTAAGGCATGGGAAATGTACGCATCCCCGGCAGATTGTAAAAAAAAAAACTGAAATGCCGCTTGCGATGCGACTCACCAAGTCAAGTTCCGCCATTTTTTTCCCGCAAAAAGGAGGAGGTTATATTATGTTCGGATATTTTTTATTTTAAATACGTTAAACTGTATTTTTTGTTAAAGAAAAATCTCCACAGCCGAACATATAACCTCCTCCTTTTTGGATGTCGGTTAAAAATAATAGTAACTGAGAAGAATATAAACGTGTATGATCCAAAATTATCCATCAATTATTATTGAATGCTAAGTTGCATATAGTACATAATATATAGATAATATATATTATGTACTAAGATGTATCTTGTATTATCAATTATCATGTTATACGAATATCTGGTTCACCAATTCGATATCGAATAAGATAATGTATGTAGCGTTATCTTTAAATATGTGAGCTTCTGTAAGAGTGTTCTAGATTTTATGTTGCTATAGTTTTGTCAAGAAAGATGATAAGCGATCAAAAATTTAATATAATAATTTATGTAGATATCTTTCAACTATTTTTGCGGTATATTTCTGTAAAATTTCGTGTGTGATTTTTGTATAGAAAATCACTAGCTAAAAAAATAACGGGGCAGCTATCTTAAACTGACACGCTTTATAGCGAGAAAGAGCTTAAATGTTGATCCTTCAATTACATAAAATTCATAGATCTGTGTATATTTTTTATTAGAAACAACCTTTTGCTCTCGGCTTCGCCTTCGTCAAAACGGTTATTAGAGTCCCTATTTAACCCTAAGGCCGGGGGGGTGAGATTTTAAATTCCTTTCTTCAATAATATCTACAATCTAAACCAAAAGAATAATGAGTTCTCAATTTCAAGAATCTTGTAACGGTTTGTTCTTTGCATTGATCTGTCAGCCAATCAGTATTGCCCTTTATATTTTTTTTAGCACAAGCAATAGGTATTGGGAAAGCCGAATAAACAAAACCATAATGAAGACATCCACTGTCTGGTTTTATTCGCTAATTAATAGAAGATTTCGTCCATTTCGTCTAAAAGCTTGCCAATTAGGTGTTACTGATTGCGTTAATATTTCCAATTTTCCCTGTTCACCTTCGTGTTTATTATTATTGTTTCTGTTCTTCCCTCCTCTTTATTGCCGTGCAAATATTCGACCGCCTTAGGGATTCGTAGCATGATTAAAAATATTGCTGATTAAAAATGCTAATCATCTGACGGTTTTTATTTTACCATTTTATCTAAGTGGTTGGTAGTTGGTGATTGCTTCTAAATTCTTACTCTTTCTAATTAAGCAAAATACTTTTGTAAATCGTGTGCATTTTTAAGGGGTTACAGTTTAAATATGTTTTAAAATAAACATGATCTTCATTGATTTTATGCATATTATATACGCAACGGAGATACGTCTTTTGGAAACCGTAGTTTTTCTTGCGATTATAGACAGATACTCACAATTTATCATAAACAAACGTAGGTAGCCGAGGCTCGAGAGACATTAACTGATTGTTGTATAAGATCTCGTCTGATCAAAGCAACGAGCGATGTTATCTTGACATTCACTAACACAGGCAGCGGTTAGCCGTGATTGGAATATAGGTCGGCTGCGGTTTCAGCGGTTATACAGAACTATAATCATTACTTCCGCTGCACCGAGGACGGACATCGTATGCCGTGTGCCGTGCTCGAAACGGTATTTAGAATATTGGACTGTCATTGATGTACCATATGGAATAGATATACCGGTATTTGGGAAAATTCGCTATGTCGGAATATGCGCAATGGCCGCAAAGGAAGATCTTCCGAGAGAGGCGTTGTACTCGGTCAGCTTGAACCCCACGTGATTCATTTCAGCTGTCGTACAATTAATTACTAGCTGTTTGACCGAGCTTAGCTCGGTATTCGATAAAACACAAATAAAATTACATTTTCTAAAAATGATTCCTAGCTAGATCGATTTATCGCCCCCGAAACTCCCTATATACTAAATTTCATAGAAATCGTTGGAGCCGATTCCGAGATTCCAATTATATATATACAAGAATTGCTCGTTTAAAGATATAAGATACCGACGCACTTAGAAAATTTCGATAGCGCGATGCAGGATTGTGGCGCTAATTGTGGTTACCGCCACAGCTCTATGCGGCCTGTCCACGTTGGTCCATAATGAACAAACAGGCATAATAATCGACGGAGATGTGCATATACAATCTTGGGCCACCGTGAAGAGAAGCCATATCCTTAGTTCAGAAGTGTATTGTTTATGAATGATACGTATCAATGCATGGTTGAGAACTATAGAGTTGCGGACAACAAAATATGATAAGTCCCTAAATTGGTCTTTGCCCAGCTGTGGGACACCTTAGGCTCCTAAAAGAAGGACCCTAAATATGATAATATGTGAATAGCAGCAATCGCTTGTAAGAGAAGAATCGAGATAATTCCTGTTGGCAAGTTTCCATGCTCCCTTTAATTTGTAATGTAAGAACGTACATTTCGTCTTAACAAGTACTTGCTATTTCGTTCATAATGTTAAACAGATATCCATCAGATACTCGGAAACAAAGTATGTGATCAATAGAACTATAGAACAGATACTTTGTTTTGTTTATCTTTAATTATAATATTATGAAGAGTTGAAGTTTAATTGTATGTTTGAATGAATTACGCTCGAATTGGTTTTAACGGAAAATGGCACAGATGTGCATAGAGTGGATGGGACAGGACGTACACTTCAATAATAATAATAATAATAATATCTATGGACGCTTCATACCACGTCAGTATGGCCCCATGCTAAGTACCTGAAGGACTTATGTTACAGGTTTTTTTATGAAATAAGGGGGCAAACGAGCAAACGGCTCACCTGATGGAAAGCAACTTCCGTCGCCCATGGACACTCGCAGCATCAGAAGAGCTGCAGGTGCGTTGCCGGCCTTTTAAGAGGGAATAGGGTAATAGGGGAGGGTAAGGAATAAGGATGGGATGGGAAGGGAATAGGGTAGGGGATTGGTCCTCCGGTAAACTCACTCGGCGAAACACAGTGCAAGCGCTGTTTCACGCCGGTTTTCTGTAGGTACCAGACAACGGAAATATATTTAATACTTTTATACTATACACATATTTAAGATTTTTGTTATAATATTATACCACACATACTTTTTTTTATTGCATGAAGCTGCTGGTAATATTTTTGTTATAACCAATACCACTTCCCATCAGTACTGGCACCACTAAGAAGGCAACGGTATCTTCTGATTCTGACCTTTTTCTAATTAATGAAACTCTTAGGGCGTTTGTGCACCACACGGAATTTTACCGTCCGGCGTTCATAACTTTCACGTTTGCAATATCAAAACGTAAGGAATCGGGACGCTGCGCCGCGCCGGATGGTAAAATTCCGTGTAGTGCACAAACGCCCTTAGCTGGCAGGTTTAACTCGGACCGAAGTTGCCAAGACACGTAGACGCCACTTGCAGCTACAGCTCTGGTGATAATTTGATTGAAGTTTAAATTGTTGGCTCCGTAAATACCACTTCATAGTTCGGTCTTACTCATCCACTACAAACTTCACATACAGATACCCAACTGCCCAATAGAAAACTTAACTTACATTAATACAAATTCGATACAGTCGTGAGTAATTATTGTGATGCAGTCGCGATGTAAACTAGAAATTGGTACTCTAATAACGATGTTTAACGATTTGTTTCAATCAATTTTTTCGTAAAAGGTAAATCAGATAGATTGTCATAGAAACATTTTTCTATACTAGAGATCGCCCCATGGTCGAAATTCGACCTTACTTGCAACGACATTAGGACTACTAAGTACCTATATTTTGTAAAAAAATATTGACTTCATCATAGTTTTTTTCAATTCTTGTCTCTGGAACTCAGCTGATCTCAGACTGGCCGTTTAAGCATTGTCTAATAATAATCCAATAAAAATAAACAATAATCCATTTTCAATTTGTCAACTTGTTGTCAACAGACTTCAACCACAAATAAAAGAGTATAATTCGTATGTATACGCTTGTCACTCAAAAATCTGTCATCTTTTTTAGTAGTAGTGTCGTAGTGTGTGTAACGTTTTATTTGTTAAAAATATATATATGATAAAAGCATCATTTTAAAATAATATTGGCTCGATGCACTCCTTCTCCAAATAAACTACAACTGTGCGAAATTTCATGCACCTAGGTTCCCCCATTTTCCGTAAAAAGGGTTACAAAGTTTTTCTCTCACGTATTAATATATAGATTTTATAATATCGGTAAGGATAACAATAAAATTGGGGCCATATACCTCAGAGGCGCAATATTCTACAAATATTACCAAAATTTACAAAGACATTAATTTCTCTCACGCATTAGCCGGATTATAAATTGATATCGTTTTCCTTATGGCTTTCATAATGTCCCCGAGTTTCGGAGATTTTTCACCGTCACATAATCTCGTAATTACATTTATATAAATCACTGCCCTATATTTTTTATACCGTCGTCCGATGCTCCCCCAAGGCCCTCTTCGTTCATGCATTCCATATTTTTATTTTTCACCTGTAATTATTATGTAGGTAAGGTTTTAAGGTAAAGAGTGTTTGCAATGTGTAGACAAGACGTCTCGTATTAGGGTTTACAGGGTGTAAAAAAGTAGAGTGATAATCTTTAGGATGTGTATGAGTCGACCCCAGTAGCAGCGCTGAAAAAGTAACTTTTTTTTCAAATCAAATCAAATCATTTAATTCGGGCATCAGAGGCCCATATAACAAATACCTTAAATCTAACATACATATAATTATATAATAAATACCTTAGAACTAACATACGTATTTTATATATACTTAAAAACTAACACTGTCACATTTTGCCGGCGACGTGACTCGCTTCGTTCCGGAGTCTCCCCCAGAACCTCCGATAGACTACATCCATCGGCCAGAACTCCGGCGCCTCTAAAGTCGACAGAAGATTCGTCGGTACCTACTCTCACCACAAAGGAGCTAAAGTTAACCTTGTGGCGAGACTGCAGACGCTCAACCCTCAGGCGCAGTGTCGTCTTCTTTTGGATGTAGTCCACGACGTCCTCGACCTCCATGGACCAGTTTATTTTTAATTTTGTATAGGCAAATTCATGACGCTGGGGCGCTTATGCCCACACAAATCACAAAAAAAAAACTGACGTTAATTTGTTTGGTTGTAAACTGACCGAGCACGCCCGCTTTCTACGAACTGAAGGCATCACTGAAATTACTGCCATTATTAATTTCTTACCAGGTTGGTAAGGCGATACTAGGAAATTGAAGTTAGGTATTAGTTTCGGCGAGTTGTTAGTATTGTAGTGAAAAAAAAGGATTAGGACTGCAACATAGAATAAATAACCCGGTGTCAAAAAAATAAATATACTTTATTGTGCACAAAAATTACAATAAAACTTTTTTTTTTTATGAGATAAGGGGGCAAACGAGCAAACGGGTCACCTGATGGAAAGCAACTTCCGTCGCCCATGGACACTCGCAGCATCAGAAGAGCTGCAGGTGCGTTGCCGGCCTTTTAAGAGGGAATAGGAAAGGGTAGGGATGGGAAGGGAAGGGAATAGGGTAGGGTAGGGAATAGGGGATTGGGCCTCCGGTAAACTCACTCACTCGGCGAAACACAGCGCAAGCGCTGTTTCACGCCGGTTTTTTGTGAGAACGTGGTATTTCTCCGGTCGAGCCGGGCCATTCGTGCCGAAGCATGGCTCTCCCACTTAAATATAAACAACAATATTATTCATAAATCAGACATGTACACAAAGGCGGCGGTGTCCGGTGAACTTTGTATCATTTCCCTCCTAATATAAACCTTTCCTGAACTTCCACGGATAGTTCAAGACTAAAATTAGCTAAATCCCAAACTTTATAAGTTAGCGAAAATGGCATATTTTTTTTTAATTTTTTTTTATGAAATAAGGGGGCAAACGAGCAAACGGGTCACCTGATGGAAAGCAACTTCCGTCGCCCATGGACACTCGCAGCATCAGAAGAGCTGCATGTGCGTTGCCGGCCTTTTAAGAGGGAATAGGGTAATAGGGGAGGGTAGGGAAGGGAAGGGAATAGGGGAGGGTAGGAAAGGGAATAGGGTAGGGGATTGGGCCTCCGGTAAACTCACTCACTCGGCGAAACACAGCGCAAGCGCTGTTTCACGCCGGTTTTCTGTGAGAACGTGGTATTTATCCGGTCGAGCCGGCCCATTCGTGCCGAAGCATGGCTCTCCCAATATCTCCCATAATCAGTGTAATGTATGAAATCTTTTTACTATTAATGTCGTAAAGAAGTGAACTACACTTTTTAACGACGAGTGTCACTCACTCGACACAACCTCAACAATTAAGTCTGGACTATAGTCTATTTAATAAACCACAAAAATGCAATCTTATCGCATGTTTTCAAACATAAACGACTTAAGTTATTAACTAAATTGCCGGAGCATTTAGTAATTTTCCCAATATGGAGCGAATGAGTTTCAAAATTAATGATTTAATATCACATGTGTTATATTAACAATAGATTTCATTTGTCGCAAGCTTCATGAGCTGAAGGCTAGCGTTCGAAGAAACGAACGCTTATATCGAGCTCGATATTGCATATTAATATCTATTCATGGTATTTAATATGCGAGTGTGACGAGAACTAATATTGGAGCGCGCGGTAGTATTTATAGATGGATTTGAGATTATTTTTTTTTCCGACAGCGAGAAAAATACAAAATGTTGGACATGGGTAGCCTTTGTCAACTGCGTAATCATTACCTACTAATGTATAAACATTAGTAATGTGCCTCATTTGTTAAAATCTTACAATGTATGACAGTTTTCTACCAAATTACAAATTATATTCTTATGAGATGACAATGACGCTTATTATGCAGTTTTATAGGATTGACTGAATCGGACAAGGAAAAAAGCTGCATTAAGTTAAGTTTTAAATGTTAAGTTTGTGCACTACACGGAATTTTATCGTCCGGCGTTTATAACTTTCACGTTTGCCATATCAAAACGTAAGAAACCGGGACGCCGGATGGTAAAATTCCGTTTAGTGCACAAACGCCCTTAGCATTGTAATAGTAGAATTGATGTAGTAAAAAATATTAAAACCGGATACGACACAGCTGGGCAAGTCGTTCCGACGCCGAATGATTTAATTAAACACTCGCGTCGCGATAAACTGTGGAGACCTGTTGTAATCCCCCACATATAAATTACACTTTATGACTTATCAGATACCATTTTACAGGGGTAACGTACGACGCGTGGTTAGAACAACAGCCTTTGGGAAATCTGGTGTGGAGTAACGTCTCTGTTGTTTTTCGTCTTTCGAGTGGAAACAACGTGTTTTGAGTGATTGCGATAATCATGTAATATCAGGGTTTCAGAGGTTTCATTTGCCCTTAAGTATTGCATTGAAAAGTTATAAAAATATTGAACTTTCCTACGAAGTAGATTGTCTGACCGTGTGAAATAAAAACACAAGTCTCAAAAGTCAAAACTATCCAATTCTGTTTTATTACGTCGCATACTCAATTAAGCGTCAGTTTTTATTACACTTTTTCACAGGAATTTTCACGAATTTCTCGCGCACTAATTTTATAAAAGTTCAGCACTTCAATGCAAAACGGTGCGAACTAAAACGACTTAATTGTTTTTTGCAATATCAAACATTGTTGGTGTGAGGTTTTACTTACATTAATTCATTTATGAGGTACAGGTAGTAGTTGTATGAAATGGGAAATGCTTTATATTTTGCAGAATAACACAAATGATAACATATAAAGCTATGAAAGTTATTGTTTATTGAAAATATCGGCCAAGTGCGAGTCGGATTCGCTCACTAAAGGTTCCGTACATAGCGAAGGTAGGGCAAAAGTAGTGTTTTTTGTTTGGGAGCCCACCTTAATTATTTTCTTAATTTCAATTTTATTATTGAATATTAAAGTACACATATAATTGAGGATTTTGTGAAAATTTCAAGTATCTGCATGTTGCCATTATTGATTACGAGCCAAAAAGGCCAAAAAAAATCACGTTTGTTGTATGGGAGGCCCCCTTAAATATTAAGTTTATTTTGTTTTTAGTATTTGTTGTTATAGCGGCACCAGAAATACACAATCTCATGAACATTTCAGAAGTCTAGCTATAGCGGTTCTTGAGATACAGCCTGGAGACAGACAGACGGACAGACATCGAAGTCTCAGTAATAGGGTCCCGTTTTTACCCTTTGGGTACGGAACCCGAAAAATGGTTTAGGTGTTACTTAGAAATAACCATAAACCCTTTTGTCTTCGTTGTAAGTTGAAACCAAGTGTAAATAAAATGCGAGCCTACGAGCAGCTACGAGTCTCGTAGGCCGTAGCCGGACATCGTAGCGCGTGCTACGCAACGTGCTACGATTTTTTCTACGCTTTATCAATAATCAATAATTACAATATTAAGGTTTACCTTTCACAATTTTTAGTGTTTTTGCGCTCTTTAATGCGTAATTTTCTTTTAATTTAATAATATTTCTGCCTAATTTTATGATTAATAATACACATGATTTTCTGTAAAAGAACGTTCCACAGTGTACGGAGGAGACGAAAAATCGGAAATTTTCTTTTTTCTTCAATTTTGAATGGGCATTTGTATTATGAATGCGAGAGTAGAACACCCGCGTGCCAATTCGCAATAGTTTTTATTCTACGAGCTACCAAAGTTTAGCGATTTTTTGCGGCCCGGAAGCGAAAAATCCATATATCTCCAAAATTTTTGCGTAATAAATAAAATTTTGTATTCCACCTGAAAGCCTATTAAATAAGGTATATTTCAAGCTGTTTTCCTGATCCGCCGTATCAATATTTTACAAACAATAAAATAGTTTTCATTTTTAGGTTTTTACATTTTTAATCCAAAACAAAACAAAAGATGCAATCGAAAATATAGACAAATTAAAGGTATACAAGCATTCTATACGCACAAAAAAAAACACCTGTAAGATCCGTTTACAACTGGAGATATTTGATAGTGAAATCCTACGCTAGGGCTGCCACCATACGTCTTTCAATGGATGGCTGTCAATAATGCAATAGAAATAGTCACATAATATATTAACATTTATAGTATGAAAGTTATATACGCTTTTAATGAGTATATTTAAAATTATCAAAAATAAGTCTTAGAAAAAATATAAAACCTATTTTTTGGAAGTCTGTAAAAAAATCTGATGTCAGTTCGTAATACTTAAAACAATTAATATTATTTCTGGTATTTATTAAAAAAAAAACAAGATAAGTGATGGTCACGCGAAAACGAATAGACTACAAATAATACAGCGTTGCGTCGTTTGATAACCCTGTTGACAATTAAGTTTGTAAATTAAATAAATTGATTTAGCAGTGGTAGTAAACGGATCTCACGGGTGATTTTTTTGTGCGTATAGAATGCTTGTATACCTTTAATTTGTCTATATTTTCGATTGCATCTTTTGTTTAGTTTTGGATAAAAAAAAATAAAAGCTAAAAATGAAAATTATTTTATTGTTTGTAAAATATTGATACGGCGAATCAGGAAAAGAGCTTGAAATATGCCTTATTTAATAGGCTTTCAGGTGGAATACAAAATTTTATTTATTACGTAAAAGTTTTGGAGAAATATGGATTTTTCCCTTCCGGGCCGCAAAAAAACGCTAAACTTTGGTAGCTCGTAGCATCAAAACTATTGTGTATTGGCACGCGGGTGTTCTACTCTCGCATTCATTACGAGGGCTGCTATTTATGTATCCGGAATTAAAAAGAGAAACAAACATATATCATTTAATATGGTTTTATTGCTTTTCAAAATATTCGCCGCGATGATCGACACACTTTTGCATACGCTGGAACCAATTTTCATAGCACTTTTTCCATTCTGATTGAGGTATCTCCAAAACGTGTATTTTGAACGCATCAACAGCCTCTTCGCGGCTCGAAAAACGTTGACCACGTAATTTGTTCTTCGCGTATGGAAATAAAAAGAAATCGTTAGGTGCCAAATCAGGGCTGTACGGCGGATGACCAGTCAATTCGATCTTTTGACCCTCCAAAAACTGAGTTGTTTCAGCTGAGGTGTGACAGCTAGCATTGTCGTGATGTAATATGATTCTGCGTTGTCGGTTGTCCTTTCTTATTTCTTCAAAGACTTCTGGTAAACAAATGGTCGTATACCATTCAGAATTAACCCTTTTACGATTCTCTAATGGCACTGTAGCCACATGTCCATTAATTCCAAAAAAACAGGCGACCATTTGCTTCAAAGTACTTTTTGCACGAGTAACTTTTGTTGGTTTCGGCTCATCTTGGAACACCTACACCGTTGACTGTTGTTTAGTTTCGGGGTCATGGGTCATGCATAGATCCAAGATTCATCACCTGTGTAGATATTATAAACGGTTTTTGACGTACCACGGTAGTATTTTTTTATCATTTTTTTGCACCAATCGACACGAGCCCGTTTTTGATCGATTGTCAAGTTGTGCGGAATCCAACGCGAACATATTTTTTTTACAGCCAAATGTTCGTGTAATATCTTATGTATGCTCGTCATACTTATGCCTAAGGACGCCTCTATCTCGCGATATGTAACATGACGATCACGCATTATTAGTTCCCGCACAGCATCTATATTTTGTGGGACAACAGCTGTTTTTGGGCGACCTTCTTTATTTTCATCCGTGAGCATAGACCGCCCACGATTAAACTCACTGTACCAGTGATAAACAGTGGTTTTTGATGGTGCTTCATCTCCAAAAGTTGCGGTGAGTTGAATAAAGCATTGTTGTTGATTTAGCCCACGCCGAAAATCGTAGTAAATCATTGCACGAAAATGTTCACGCGTTAAATCCATGGCAAATGAAGACACGCAATTTTCAAAATGACGCCACAATGGAAAAATAATTGACAGTCACATGAAACAAAATGTAGTCTTCAACCAAAGAGTTCTATTTTCAAATGTTGTAATTACTTTTTAAATATTGTTCTTGTAAGTGGCCAGTTCCGGATACATAAATAGCAGCCCTCGTATACTAATGGCTATTCAAAATTGAAGAAAATAGAAAATTTCCGATTTTTCGCCTCCTCCGTACACTGTGCGTTCTGGGAATATCTATTTATTACATACAAATGATTTATTCATCAAGTTGTAAATCGGCTCGTCACACGACGTAATCTACGCTGATAAGCATTTAGTGTGAATACCGAGATTTCAACGTCGACTTTCACAATGGGGCCACGTTGAAATGCTTTGACGCTAAGCAGCGGTAGGCCTTTGTGAAGTCTCGTCCGTCTTCAAGTGAATTGTTATAAATGTTTCGGGGGAGGTAGGAGGTTTAAACTAGGGTTGTTGAGGAAGTGATTATGAGGAAGAGGAGGAGGAAGAGGAATTTTCACGCGCAAATTTAGAGGATGCGGATGAGGAAGAGGATATTTTTTGAGGAAGAGGATGCGGATGAGGAAGCGGAAGAGGAAGCGGATGAGGAAGAGGATGATAGGAAATTATAAATACTAGCGGACCTAACCCAAAAGTCTTTGTTCTGTCTGTACATAACTAGGTACATACATTACACAAAAATTAATTAAAAGGGCATTTTCCAGTGGACCAAACTATGAATCTGAACCATTCTCACACACACATTAAAGAATCATCAAAATTGGTCCAGCAATTAAGGAGGAGTTCAGTAACATATACAATGGCTTTATACAGCCGTAGTGAGACCGATTACCGCATATTATGGCTGCGTAGTGTGTCAAAAAAAGGCTGAACAAGTAAACTGTCGCAAAAATCTGAACAGCGTCCAGAGACTGGCATGCCTAATAATCACGGGTGCGCTTTCGTCAATACCCACCGCTTCCCTCGAGGCCCTGATCAACCTAACTCCGCTTCCTCTGCTTGTTCAGATGGAGGCTAGAAAGGCCAGGGCCAGGACGGCGGGCAGGACAAATTAGGCCTCCACCCCATTTAGACAGCTGGAACAGTCTCTTCGTGAATCACCCATCATGGACATGCAATCAGACGCCATGATCAAGGTGCATAGCTTTTCGAAGCAATATCAGGTTCTTATACCTGCCAGGGAGGACTAGAAAGGAAATATCCCAATTAATATTCGCCCTAGCGATATAGTTTGGTTCACGGATGGATCAAGGAAAGAACCGTACGGGAGCCGGATTCTACGGGGGCAAGTCACCAAGAGGCAAACATGCTAGTTTGTGGGAGTTTGCGACCATGTTTCAGGCTGAGGTCTTCGCAATCATCGGTTGCTTACTAGAAAGCCTAGAGATGGCACTAGTTAACAAAGATATTTTTTATCTTCTCTGATAGTCAAGCTGCACTTAAAGCACTGACTGCTGCAGAAGTTTCATCGAAATTGGTTCTGGAATGCATTGAGACGTTGAACATGCTAGGGAGGGACAATACAGTAACGTCCCCGGCAACGAAACCGCAGACGAATTGGCTAGGCTTGGGGCCGAGAGTCTCATATATGGCCCAGAACCGGTCTGCGGAATATCTCCCAGTACTACAAAGCAAGTGCTCGAGGAATAGGTTCGCGAACTAAGCAGAAAGCAATGGGTTGAGTCCCAGGCCTTGAACACTCCAAGGCACTAATTGCTGGCTTTAACAAGAAACTGTCAAAAATAGTGCTCACCATGGGTAGGAATCAATTAAGAATCCTTACCAGAAGCCTAACTGGGCACTGCAAGCTCAATATATAAGCACCTTAAAAGAATAAGTGTTAGTAGCTTAACGACTTGCAGATTCTGCGAGGAGGAGGATGAGACACGTATACACCTTCTCCTTGACTGTCCTGCTCTACTACAGAGCAGGAACAGGCACCTTGGTCGCTACGAATACTCATCCACAGAGGAAATTCGTGGCAGCAACCATAACCACATCGTTCAATTTATGAGCAGCATTGGGTTGGGGACGGTACTCTAATGCGAAGGAGTCACAATAGATGACCTGCCTTCAGCAATAAAAAAAAACATACACAACACACGCATACAAAAAAAAGATGAGTAAATAATACAATTCTCTGGCTCTGGCGTGTGCATTGCCATGATTGGATACGCGACGCGCATGCGCAGTGAAATTCCTCATAAATTCCTCTTAAATTTTGAGGAAGCGATAGCGGAAGAGGATTTTTTTATTTTTATTTATGAGGATGCGGTAACGGTTGAGGAACCCAAAATATTGCGGAACTTCCTCATTATGAGGAAGCGGAAGAGGAATCCTCAGCAACCCTAGTTTAAACTGAATACTACATGATCATTTGTGTTCCAACAGGTGGAAAGATTTTTATGACGAAATTATGTAAATTTGCAAGCATTTTAAGGGCTACGCACGACGAAGATGATTCTTATAATGTGCTTTAAAATATGAGTAAAAGACATCTTGAGATAAAATATCATAGTTTTTTTGGAATCTGTGACGCTTTCATTGTACATTTTAGCGTTGCCCTGTTTTGCACGAAATCCAAAAGTTTTGTTTATGTCCGCATTCCTCCAAAACAACAATTAATATCACTTTTAATGTCACACAGCTGCCGAAAGAAGATTGCGATAATCCGTTTTTAACTCTTGAGACAGATTAACTGAGTATTAATTGTGACTCTTTTGGGACAAATGTGCTATTTCCGTCCCGTGTTAATCCCAATTTAATGACATTACTAAGCAGGTGACAGTATGAGCGAGTTGGCAGAATGTCAAACATGGAAGTCTATATTCGAAATTCGAATAAGTCAATGAAGGAGGCCAAAAGTGAATGAAATCCGTGTATTGTCATGAATCATGATATTTTACTAGTGACTGGCACTAAAACTACACTTTGAGGAAAAGCCTGTATTGTTCTTTTAGCCGGTTGAAAGTCTAAGCCAAACGCGTACTTTTTTATATATCTATTTATTTATTTAAACACTTCATGCAAATATTTACATAGGCGGGCTTAATGCCTAGTGGCATTCTCTACCAGCCAACCTTAGGGTGATGATGAGAATGTTGAATAGGCGCATTCTAAAACAATATTACTTAGTTAAAATATGATGTGATAAATAGTTTTATAAACATTAATGTCTGATAACTTTTATTTTAATACATTTTATTATAATAAACCTGCTTATACCGTACTTACCTATTACATACTAATACACACTATAATGTTATGATAAAACCATACATAATTTTTTAAAATAAATAATTAAAAAATATACCTACATAAAATATATGTTCATAATAAAATACTAAATTACCAAAAGAAAATATGGAAAAAATAGTTAAATATGAATTCCTACTTTTTTCGTGGGGTCCATACATTTTTCCGCAATAAAAACTTTCCTATGTATTTTCCCGGCACTCAGAGTATTTGCGTACGCACATAAACCCGGTTAAGCGTGCAGAAGAGGCAACAAACACACATTTATAATATTAAGGGCCTGTTTCACCACTTTCTGATAAAGTGCCTAATAAGCTATTCACAACTTTTTTGACAGATTCTCCATACTTGATCTGTCAAGTTAATTGGTGGATAGCCTTATCAGGAAGTGGTGAAACAGGCCCTAAGTATGGACGAATAGTAAATACCTATAGTTTTCTTAAATAAAAAGGTCAATATACGATGTTTCTACAATAACACAAAAAAAAACTTTGAAATAACAAAAACATAATACCTATCAATTATGCATTTGCTGAATATGTATACTAAAAGTAAAATATGCAACGTTAATTTTACAGTTACAAAGGGCTGTTGCTTGTCACGAACACTTGTCGACGGCTACTTGTGTAAATGAATAGCTTTCAGGTGGCGTCTACAATAATTTTGAGTTGCATATTTTTGTCCATATTTAAATCTAAATAATAATACAACAACAGATAAAATTGAATGTTGTGGAGTTTTAATATACAACTCTAGTAGTTTAGGTGACGCGATAAGGAACTATGAGAAAATAAAAATATTGCCTAAACTTCTCTTAAAAACGATTCGTGACGTCACGGGTACTACTGCCACACAGGTTACATTAGACAATAATATATGGAGTAGTACATAACTTGACTTCACATGCATCTATAAGATTTCGCCTTTTGCCTTTCTTACTACGTATATTTTTTAAAATCTTGTCTAATATTAAATAGAGAAAAAAATCTAACTCAACAAGTCCATTACCCATTTTCTAAAACACGATTTTCTACGTGCTCCTCGACTATAATGTATTATTTTGTTGCAGTATCGTTCGATGCTTCGCCCAAAACAAAGAGGACAAGAAGCGGGTAGAGAAGGCTCTAAGCGAGTCCGGGCTACCGACGGGCAAGAACGACACCATCAGCCAGTCCAAGTTCCAGTTTGAGGACTTCTTCGCCTTCTACAAGAATCTCACGCAGCGCGCTGAAGTCCAGAAGATCTTTAATGAGCTGTAAGTTTGAATTTCGAATTTTGTTTTTTTTTTATAGTGTGTATGGCCAGTGTTTTAAAGTTGACAGAATGTGGTTAGTTTTTTTTGAGAATTTGTATTTATAGCAATTCACAACACGCAATTATTATTTTATGGGTAGACAAAATTTTTGTTTTCATAACATTTAGACATGTCCTGACAATAGTGGTTTGGCACGAAAGTGTAATAATAATTTAACATAATTTAGGAATACATTGCTCGTAAATGTAAAATAAGGTACGTAGTCAGTAGTCACATAACTAATAATAAATATCTAAAAAGATGTAGCATAGAGTAGACTATGGTCTATGTCACATCTCACAGGTAACAACAAATTTCCCGCTGACATTTACATTTCAATTAACGATTTTAGGGTTTCAAAAAAAAAGTGTACTTCTCAACAGAAAAACGACCTTACAGGAAAACGATCATTTTTGTATAGACAATTTTGTGTACGCTGAAGTTGATAATCGGAATGCAAATGGATAATTTTGTATCCCCCATGCGCGCGTGGCCTTATAAGGGCTCCGTACCCAAAGGGTAAAATTGGGACCCTATTACTGAGATTTCGATGTCTGTTCGTCTGTCTGTCTGTGTGTCTTCCAGGCTGTAACTCAAGAACTTTTCAACTATCTAGCAACTATTAGCTAGATAGTTGAAATTTTCACAGATTATGTATTACTGCTGCCGCTATAACAAATACTAAAAACAAAATAAATTAAATATTTAAGGGGGCTCCCATACAACAAACGTCATTTTCAAACATTTTTTGCTCGGTATCAATGATGACAACAGGTAGACCTGAAATGTTCACAAAATACTCAGCTGTGTTTATACATACTTTAATAAAATTAATAATTAAAATAAATAAATAATCCCATACAGAAAAACACATTTTTTTATTTAATGATTTCTTAGGTTTACGCGAGTATCACTCATTATATTGCAAGGTTTAAACACTTACGGATTCTGTCGCGTGAAGCCGGCAACAGTGGAGAGATTACCTGCAGTGTTACCATTTATAAAGGGAGTCACTGATAAAGTTAGCTACATTCTAAGGAAAGCTTCAATAAAAACATACTTTAAGCCTGTGATTGTGGCCTCTCTTATATAGGGCAAACCAAAAGGGCCATAAAAACCCGCATCAAGGAACACATTGCATATGTCAAACACCATAGGAACACCAAGTCCGCAATTTGTGAACACACACTGGATCAACCTCGCCATTACATAAGATTTGATAAGCCACAAGTACTGGCAAAAGAAGCAAGATACCGTCCAAGAATGATACGCGAGGCCATTGAAATTAAAAAACACCCTAATTTTAACCGCGAAGATGGTTGGGTGCTGCCATCTAGTTGGGATCCAGTGATAAATAAACTAAAACACAAATCTAGGAAACCTCGGCTTCATGACACTGTAAGTTCGTTCTGCGTAGTAAACAAAAATTGATGAATCTTCGGGTAGTTGAACAACTTCAAAGTGACCACGGCCGCTGTAAAGTAGCCGAAACGTCGGGATGAATAAAAAGTGCTCCGCGACAGAATCCGTAAGTGTTTAAACCTTGCAACATTTTTTTATTATTTTTGCTCTATAATGGTACGGAACCCTTCTTGCGCTTGTCCAACTCGCACTTGGCCGATTTTATATTTTGTACTAGTATGTGTGATGTGTCTACAATCTACGAGTACATGGGTAATTTGCAATGTTAACTTTATACTCATAAATTTTTTAATAAGGTTAGTTATGGTAGGGCTAAGGGCAGGAATGATTTTAAAATGAATGAGTTCAAAACACACAATAGTGAAGTTCTGAATAAATAATGTTATTATTAAGTACACTTTATTGTTAGCGGTCATTAAAAGTGGAGCATGCAATGCAAACAATAAAATATAGTAAACATTTTATTGTTTGCATTGCTCGCTTTACTTTACAATGAAAACCTGTTTTAACGACATTGAAGTTACGGTTGTAATAGTACCACTTTAAAATGTTAAAATTGTACTATGTGACAGTTTTTATAAATTTTATATTGGTATCCAATTGTTCCTTATTTAAGACGAAAACATTATAACAGGGTTATTAAACCCATGTTAAAGTTTCCATTAATCTTTGGGATTAACATGTCATCTCACTCATTTCTTTTATTTATGATTTATGAAAGAGAAAGCACAATATTTATCCTAGTCGACCTCAGTGTATATTGTTGGAACGTGCGAAAGTCAGGCTAAAGGTATCCCAGTCCAATTTGTAGTGCACGACAGGGGGAGATTAAAGGGATATCCAATAATCCCGGACCTACAGCCGAACCCTGCACCTGGGCTAAAGCTATTACATTTACATCAAAATATTACTAAGTACGCATGAATGCAGCGTATGGGTTTTGAAACGTATAAAGGTTTATTAAGAAATAGCTCGCGTTAAGAAGTATTATTATTAATTAGATATCAAAGTCTCAGCCTGATCGGCTTAAAATTGACCCAGTTTTATACAAACTTTCATCCCCCTATTTTATCCCCTTGGGGGTAGAATTGATCAAAATCCCTTCTTAGCGGATGCCTACGTCATAACATCTACCTGCAGGCTAAATTTCAGCCCGAACCGTCCAGTGGTTTGGGCTGTGCGATGATAGATCACTATGTCAGTCAGTCAGTCACCTTTGAGAGATTTACCAATCTCCAAGTACTGCAGTGCCAAAGTTAGGTTATTTTAAATGTCTGATTGTTCAAGCACATACGACAACGCAATATGGCAGGCCAAGTTAAGGGAAATAAATTGGTCAATACCGGGCTTTCTCTCGAGGTCTTTCTAGTCATCATCGCGTCGTAAAATGATCTGTATTTACTATGATCTAAATAAGTCACTTTGGTACACGCCACTTAAATGATCCCTGATCAAACCTGCACTCTCTTTAGCACCTCGAGCCATAGCAATATAGGATCAGAATGTTGTAATAAAAATCAGCCAAGTGCGAGGCTAAAAATTGTGTTTTTTGTAGGGGAGCCCCTTAAATTTTTCTTTTATTTTAATATTATTATTAATATTAAATAATAAAGTACACATATAACAAAAGAATGTGTGAAAAATTGAAGTGCCTACCTCTTGCCATTATTGATATAGAGCGAAAAAGGCTGAAAAAATCACGTTTGTTGTATGGGAGCCCCCTTAAATATTAATTTTATTTTGTTTTCAGTATTTGTTGCTATAGCGGCAACAGATATACACAATCTGTCAAAATTTCACAAGTCTAGCTATAGCGGTTCTTGAGATACCTCCTGCCTGTCTAGCATACGCCAACGAGATATCTCACTCTACAGATTTTCTCGATGTTTGATGGTTTGTCTCTTCATCTCTATTGACCCTAGCATGACAAAAAAATTTTCTCGCGTAGATCTATCATCGAAATAACACATTTTATAGAGTTTTGTCGAGATATTGTCGAGATTTTGACATTATGAGACGAGTAGTTTTTAATTATCTCGAGAGTGAGATATCTCGTTGGCGTATGCTAGGCAGGCTGGAGACAGACAGACGGACAGACAACGAAGTCTTAGTAATTGTCTTTTACCCTTTGGGTACGGAACCCTAATAAAAAGCGTAAATTGACTACGTGTGATTGTTCACAAATGGATTTGTAATAGGTTGGACATGGTTTATTTTGCTTTGTTATTTTGTTCTGGTTCAATTGGGAGGAATGTTCAAATGTTTTTGCCTATTGTAGATTTTAAAACGCTTGTTAAATACTAATTAAATAGAGAAATTTTAGTTAAATTGAGTAAAAGGCGCTGTTAATGTAATAGATTAAAAGTAAACATAAAGTAGCCTAAGTCCACAACTACATACTTAGTTGAAATGATTTACAATTTGTTGGATAGGTATATTAAGGTTTTGAGGAGTGGGCATGAGTCTTAGCGTTAAGGTGACGCCGAGTTAAAGTAAAAAATCGTTTTGGATATGTTTTAGATCGCTTGTTTTCTATGAGAGGCCGGGCCGGCCTCTCATAGAAAACAAGAAATGGAACAGCAAGAAATGGAAAGGGCGTAAGCGACAAAATGGTTTTTGTCGCGTAATTTAAAAACCATAAATATGTTTCATACAACTTATGGGCAAAAAAATACATATAAACCTTTTAACTAATCTCGACTTTCTTCTTTCTTTGCATTATAGCAATAATTTTAAAAGTACAGAATATGCAATACCATTTCATACCTTCAAATTATACAAAAAAGTCGGCATTACGCCTCAACTCGTAAGCAAATGATTATGCTATTTTCGTATCATCGTTTACCTTAATAATTCAGTAAGTGAATAATTTACGGAATTCCTCGGCAAGCTATTATTTAACTTGTATGTATAATAAATGTAAATTGTCTCTAGCACACGTCATGGTCTGTCAGGGAAATGGTGAAATTACAGGGTGAGCTGGCTCCGGTACGTTTAATGGACTCCGTCATGTCAAGTGTACATATCTGAGTAGGTACGGTTGCTGAAATACACAATGTAGCAAGTTCGATCTTAATACTATGAGAACAAAGCCTACAAGTGTACGTCGTGTATGTCGTTGTGTACGGTTAGCGAGATGTATGCTGAATTAAATATTATGAATGTGCCATTTTAGGCATATTGTAGGTATTTTACATAGGCATCTTGGAGTGTATTTTATGTCTAGAGGCTTTTGCCAAATAAGGCTTGGTACTTATCATTATGATTACTTGCAAAATATTTAGAATTTACATCTTCCAGTGTAGGGCTGATTCAATCGACGCTGGTATTTTCAAAGTGTCTTTGGCCAGCGAATTTCGAATTCCACGTCCTTATTAGAACCCTGCGTTCACCTTTAAAGTCCCTCTTTACGCTGGAGTCTGGACCATGATTTTCACCATGATTGCAAAGCTACCTATAGCATGCGACGTCGATCATGGACGAACAAGTACCTCTTCGCGTTTGTAGTCTCTTGTACCATCGAAGAAATTGTTTCATAGGCAGTCGACGGACCTACGTCATTTGCTCGGATTATGTCAACTTAATGTTAAGTACCGACACCGAGTCATCTACCGGCTGGGTTTGACAAAACGCGACCAAAACCGGTCCGCCATCTGTCTATGGATCAACATCTCTGATAGTACATTATGTAATATTATGTTCTTCAAGGGCCAAAGCAGTAGGTCTACTACGAAACCGTTTTGAGACTCAAACGATCGAATGATAATGCCGCGTCCTGCTCTAACAACGTCATTTCTCGTTTGTTAGAGTAGGACGCGGCATTCCGATTCGTTCGATTGGGTCTCAAAACGGTTTCGTAGTACGGCTCCTGACAACCATCTGTTTCAGGACGGACGGCAAACCGCACCTATCCGCGACCCAGCTGGTGGATTTCCTGAACGAAATCCAGAGGGACCCGAGACTCAACGAGATATTACACCCGTACGCGGACGTGCAGAGGGCGAAGGATCTCATCAAGGCGTACGAACACAATAAGTACCATCAGCAACGGTCTCAGCTTACTTTCGATGGCTTCTTGAGGTTTGTAGAGTTTAGCTTAGTTTACAGCCGCACTAAAATACTTTTAATGATTACCGAATTTTGATTCAATGAAGAATTTACCTGAAAATGTGTGGAGTTAATGTCGAGAGATAATGTCAATCTTTATAAAATAAGGTTAAATAATAATCATTAAATGTCTTTCAGGGCGGCCGTTAGAACCTCTAATGTATTAATTTCATGTAAGATAAGCTTCGTTTCTTGTCATCACATCAAATCACATCGAATAGTGTGCTCAATACTCATATACGTCAAACAAAGGTAAATATTGGTTTTTGGAGTTTATCGATCAAAGAAACGCGTTTGAGGTTGGTTTTATTTTCATACGAATACTATTATATAAATTTGCATTTTGATAGAAAATGCCCTTAAATTGAGACTCTCGTACGCTTAATTTGTTTATAATAATAATATATTAAATAATTTGTGAATTTAAAGCAATGAATATTTATGAGATCATTAATTAATTTCAAACTATACTTTAATAAATTATGCATACGAAAATACTTAGAAAAACTATATTTCCTCAATATTTTAAAGAAATGTATTCCTCGTGATTATTGCAATATTATGCTAACGAAACTTTACAATAGGCGAAGATAACACCAAGTGAACCGTATAACTTATATCATCATCATCATCATCATATCAGCCTATAGTCGTCCACTGCTGGACATAGGCCAGCCATAACTTATATATTCACATCAAAATCGATACATTATTTCACACCATATTTCCTATAATATGTCAGTGCTTGTCATGGGGCAAAGGCTATTATTATAGTGTATAAGTATACAAAACAACCAAACCTTTATTGCCATTGTCAAGGTCTTAAATTGCTTTGCGCCCCGTAAGCCTTTTTCATTATTTACTCGAAGCAGTGGCCGGGCTTTTCACGAGGGTTTTTAATTTTTATGAAACAGTAAACGGTACGGCTGGCTTTATGAAAAAAATTAAAAACGCCTGTGCCCTCTGCTGGAATTATGCACGTGCGGAATTTAATTAACGCATTCTCCGCCGTCATTACATCCCTACTTCCTAATTCACTGCAATTTGTAGACTGAATACAACATAGAGAAGTGAATGAAATCATCAAAATCTATCATTGCTACAGTCTACAGTCTACACGTTCGAGTTCGTAGACATATTATGTGCTTACGTGTGAATGCCGCATAAGAGATCAAACGTTTTCCGTATTCGATTTCCGCATTCGTTTTCGTATTCGAACATCCGAATGCATGAAATCAGTATAAAATACATTAACTGACGCACACGTTCATTTTTCTCCGAATGCAACGAATTCCGCACGTATATCTACGTACCTACGTTGTACCTACTACGTGAAGAAAAACGAACATTTGTTCTAGTCTCACGGAATTCCGAATCGAAATTCGACATTAAGAAATCGAATATGGAATTTAAATGTGAATGCAGCCAGCCTTAGATAATGATGTATGCCAAAATGACTTTCTCTAATTGGTCTTATATACTTTTCTGCTGTACATAGTCAGTAAAAGCAGTAGGCCATTTTACATATAGAGCGATACATAGCGACTTAGCGAATATTATGATAAAATAATATTTTTTTCCTTTGAAAAGTCTCTGTAGTAATAATGGAAATGTGGTAAAAAACATTGTTATTGCTACAATAATAGCGTCGGATATGTCTGTCTATAAAATGAAAGTCACTGGGAGCGCTGTATTTTAGCCTAATACTCTAATATATATATAGGGCCGCCACTGACTGTAGTGAGTAGTCTACTTGAACTAGCGTTGTAACTTGTATGCTTTCCCCAAGTTTTCAATGGTTTCAAAATATTACCTTCCTTTTGCCACACAGGTTCCTCATGTCGGAAGACAACCCCATAGTGGCGCCGAACAAGCTGGACCTGTGCGACGACATGGACCAGCCCTTAGCCCACTACTTCATCAACAGCTCCCACAACACCTACCTCACAGGCCACCAAATCACCGGCAAGTCCAGCGTCGAGATATACAGACAGGGGCTGCTGGCTGGATGCAGGTTGGTGTTAAGTCTCTAAGACCGTTATTATAATAGTGGTAGGCGAGCGGCTTCAGGGTGGAGCGGGCGAGAAGCGAATACGTCGCGAACGCGCTGCGGCTGTGCACTGAGAAGTGAGGACTTCGCGGACACGGAACGTTTTCATCGCGTGTTTGCAGTGACTTTACAAAGCATAGAACACTACTATCCCGTTGCGCGTCCGCGACGAATTCGCTGCGTGCCCGTTCCGCTTCCATGCCGCACGCCAACCGTCAACTCGCCAAAGCCGCTAGTATGATGAGGCCTACTGGCATTTGCGGGCGAGTTAGAATAGCGCATTCAAGAGGTGTGATCACTGGTCTAATCGCTCCGAAATCACTTGTAAGTTATCAGTGAAATAAAATAAAAATCTTATGCATTTGAAAACTAGATACTCTAGTTTTACACTTAAGTTCTATTGAGTTAAGTGTATTATGCCAATTTCCACCAACGGCTTCCTCTCGTCAAGTGTCTCTTGAGATTTCTCTGACACCTATTTAAGTGTTAGGAAAAAATAAATGTCTCACTTCTGCTTCGGGTCCAATCGATTCAGGCCTAAGGACTTAGATGACAATAAGCGTTTGTAAAAATGATTTGGTCTTAAAAAATAATACATATTTCTAAAATACAGTTAGGATTGTTACGTAATAGAGGGATAAAACTATTCATAAGGTCTAAAATCTAAATGTAACACCCTTGAAAACGTTCTGCATGGAGAATCGAATGCCATAAAGTTAACTCTGATCACGTTATTCATTTCCTGAAAGACCGAAATCATTCTAAGGCACGACCTTTTAATTTATATCTATTCAAGGGTTCGGGCCACAGAAGATTTAAGGTGTTATTTTAAATTGTGATAATGTGACAGAATCTATACGAGAAGTTTTCTTTTATTTCGGATTTTCAGTCTATGCAATCTCAAAAATAAACATCTCTAGGCTCATACCAAAAATGTTTGGTGTGGGAATAAGATTGTTTGCCTAAAGCAGCAGAGCGCTCTACCTCTAAGTGAGGTCTTATGTAGACCAAAGCGCACCATAGTAGTTGTCAACTGATGTGAAACTACGAACTCAAAAATCTTTCAGGATTGTATTCACAACCATGTTTTCTATCATGGCCATGGCTTGGTCCCTAACATTGTCTTTCCGAAAACTAACAAAACGCCATTTAGCGTGATATTCGAAACAAGCATGTCTTTAGTTTCCCAAGCAGCAAAATACTCGAAGTAGAATTTGTTTACACAGCCTTTAATCGAATAAGAGCCGGGTTATCGTTTTTGAAACACCAATTTATCGTTTAATAGCGGGTGTCTCGACTACATTGCTGCTTGGGTTATGCCCCTAATAAAAAATTATATATAAACAGCCGAACATAATATATAACCTACTCCTATTTGCAAGTCGGTTAAAAAAGTAAACAACAACAGTAGCACGCCGCGGTCGCATGTCAGGTGTCGTCATCACGTGCTTAGGTAACCGAATAATGCGGTTTTAATGTGCACCGCAATTAATGAAGAATCCGCCGCGCCCGCTAATGACATAATGTAATAACGCATCCTACATTCTCCTATGAGTCACGTGGGGTGACCGTTTTGCTGAGAATTGGGCTAGGCAATTTTCTTACTTTGGTTAAGGAAGACAGAATAGAACGGGTTGTTTGCCTAGTGCAAATATCTTCCTATTTGATTTAACTTTAATCTACGTCCATCAAAATATCTTACATAATATATTCTAGACCTCTTTTGCTAAAGTGGGTTAGAATTTCAGTTTTTATTGAGGTAGGTTGTTAACTATGAAAGTTTTTCATGGATGTGAAATACCTATTCCTTGGCTTTGTTGTTGATGATATTATTAAGATACTCGATGATTGTATTAACCTTATAGGTTTATGGTATTAACCATTTACAGCAATGACCGCTTAAACCACCGAACATGTTTAAACGAACGCCGACGAACATGCCACAAGTTACGAGTTAATCTTGGAGAGAGGTCGTGAAAATTTCTGTCCTCAAATAAAATTATACGACCGTACTGAAAATAAAAATTTTAAGGCCCCGTTCATACGTGCGATTTAATGCGTAAAATATGACGTCCCCAATGTAATATCAATGCAATGAGTATGAGGGTTTGTGGGAATTGGGATTAGGGCCCACTTGCGCCAATCTTGTTTAAAGTTAAACCCGTGTTAAAGTATAATGACTTTTCGTTTTTAAACGAGATTAATGTCATTATTATGGTTCCGTACCTAAAGGGTAAAAACGGGACCCTATTACTAAGACTTCGTTGTCTGTCCGTCTGGTTGTCTCCAGGATGTATTTAAAGGCTGAATTTTCACAGATTATGTATTATGTTTATCTGTTGCCGCTATAACAACAAATACTAAAAACCTGCTAAAAACAAAATAAACATTTAAGAGGGGCTCCTATACAAGAAACGTGATTTTTTTGGGCTTATTTGCTCGTGATCAATAATGGTAACAGCTAGGCACTTGAAATTTTCACAAAATCCTTAATTATATTTTAACTAATAATAAATAAAAAAATAAAATTAAAATTTAATGGGGCTCTTATACAAAAAACACATTTTTTGCCTACTTTCACTCTATGGCGGTACGGAACCCTTCGTGCGCGAGTCCGACTCGCACTTGGCCGATTTTATATTTGTTCAAAGAGCAAACTTCCAACGTATGATTTTGGAGTTTAGAGTTTAATTTAAGACCGTTCCAAACGCGTTTATCTTGGTTTGACATTCCATGTAAATACAATTTCGTAGCTTTCTTATACGGAGACTGTCGAAACCATATTAACGCTGTTTTAATGTTGGATTAATATCACGCAATAGTATCGTTAACGATTAACCAATGTAGGTATATAATGTAGGTATATATATATATATATATATATATATATATATATATATATATATATATATATATATATATATATATATATATATATATATATATATATATAGGAGCTGTGAGCTGTCAAATGGTCTGGACTCTGGATGTTTACTTTATAATTTTATAGTTTTGCTCTAAAAATATTTGCTCAGTAATTAAAACCTTAAGCTTAATAGTGACACCATGTTCCTTTTAACACTGAACCACGATTATCCTGCTAGTTGTCAAAATAATGCTAAGGATTTGTATTCCCAAAATTATTTTTGTTTGTGGTCATTTCTATTCATCAACTGACGTGACTCTTAGTTGGAGGTTAAAACTGAAAACATTTTTACTTGTGATGATAGATAAATAGATAATGAGAATATTGTATTTATCACCATATTCACTACATCTCATCTCGTCTAATTTTTGTCGCATACGCACGCTGTTATACTTCACCTGTCATTAGAACTCATTTTATCTGTAAACAAATTTTATGTACAAAAAATGTCACAAATGCTGTTCTGTTGGTGAGTCTATAAAAAAAAAAAAAAATAAATCTAATTCGGGGGATACAAACATACACTGTATAATTTCTCTTTATAATTTTCAAGTATATTATTAATATTCATTTTTTATTTTAATTTAATTTTTTAAGTCTTTTTACTTGGCCAAACATATTAATTTAATTATTTGGTCAAGTCATAACCATTATATTTGATCTGCGCCTAATTTATTTTGACCTTCACTTTTTGGTAGTTCCAACTTTTGTGGTTGTGAGTGCTTATTAAAACTAAACTTTAAATCGCAAAAATACTTTATGTCGAAATTGAAAATGTTAAATAGCACTTAATTGGCACTTGTTAGTTACCACTTATAGGTCAAAATTAAGTTTATTATCAATTTTACGCTTAAGTTTTTGTATTACTAAATACGCGCGTAAATATGTAACTAAAACAATTTTTATAAAAACTAGCCTTTTGTAAATCAAGAGCCTTTTCAGTAGCTTTTGTGGATAGTTTTACAAAGTTTTTTAATTCTACTAAGATCACTACAAGAGCTATAAAATGCTTAAAATTATGTTCCATTGCAAAAGTAACTATAATTAAAACAAAATACTTGTAAAACAACCCCACGTAAAGAAGCGAATGTATGAAGCTGAAGTTTTCAGACAGCGAGCTGTGCGAAGTTGGGAACTCTTTCGACGTGCTCCCACTACTTACGTATTATAACGTCATTACGGCTTCCAAGTTTGTCGTTAATTAAACTTGCTTATTCTAAGGCGTAAAGTAATGTAAAGTGAATACCCTGTGGAGTATAGTTCGTTAAACTCATTATTGTCGGTTGTTTTCCATAAGGATAGGTATAGTACAAAAAGTCTTTGGAGGATTTTTACAATGGCGTCGTCATTTTTAAATCAAACTAGGATATTAAATGTTCTATAACTCTACATGCAGCCTGTGGATTGGATCTATGTGACACTCAACTTGCACCGTGGGACTTGCGACTTCATATGTGGGAGAGCCATGCTTCGGCACGAATGGGCCGGCTCGACCGGAGAAATACCACGTTCTCACAGAAAACCGGCGTGAAACAGCGCTTGCGCTGTGTTTCGCCGACCTATTCCCTTCCCTACCCTCCCCTATTCCCTTCCCTTCCCATCCATACCCTCCCCTATTACCCTATTCCCTCTTAAAAGGCTGGCAACGCACCTGCAGCTCTTCTGATGCTGCGAGTGTCTATGGGCGACGGAAGTTGCTTTCCATCAGGTGACCCGTTTGCTCGATTGCCCCCTTATTTCATTTAAAAAAAACTGAGTTTAAGTTAATTCTAGATTAAATTAGGTATCTATCGTTCTTCGAATATACGATAGAGAAAACATTATCACTGGATTAGTGATAACCCGTAATAGCTCAAGTAGGCTTTGATAAAGAACTCAAAGAAGTCTTTAACTTTTAAATTGATATGTAAATAGGACACAAGTTAAACTTTCACTAAAATCACCTCATTATTACAGATGCGTGGAACTGGACTTCTGGAACGGTAGAACAGAAGAGCCGGTGATAGTCCACGGCTACACCTTCGTACCTGAGATCAGCGCCAAGGAAGTGCTAGAAGCGATAGCGGAGAGCGCCTTCAAGACATCGGACTACCCGGTCATACTCAGCTTTGAGAACCACTGCAACCCGCGACAGCAGGCGAAGATCGCGAACTACTGTAGAGATATCTTCGGCGATATGCTGCTCGATAAACCGCTGGACTCGCATCAGCTGGAGCCAGGTTAGTGCTTTGTTCATAAACGAACATTAGGGTGAAGCCAAACGAGCGCAATTTTAAGAGTTGTGAGTCGCAGATTTTCGGTCGCGTAAATTATTTTTCACACTAATCATGACTTACAAAATTATGTTTGTGTGAATGCATACTGATTACCTGATTATTATCTGATAAAAAGATATCGACACAAAGAGGCAGATATTTAAAATAGCTCTACTGTACTGTACTATACTTATTTGTTATACGTTATACGTATACGTACCACCACAGAATATAGTACCACGTATAACCTTTTGATATCATTTAACAAAATTCAATGGGTCGATAAAGCGATGAAATATAACTTAATGTGAAATATCTATCTCGAAACGACGTTGCGCTCCAAACAAATCTTGCTTTTGCAGAAATTCTACACATTTCAGATATTTTTCAATGCGTCTCTTTCAAAACTACTATACACGACTATTCTCTTGGGTTCGAATCGGGCGCAAATAATAACCATCATACAACATGACATTTTGCCAACGCTTTTCAATATTTCTTAAAATCAAAGGGGTGTAGCCAAATATAGAGTTTTAAAGGAAAGTATTTTCAGTAAAATGATGTTGACGTTGCACGTCTGCTCTAGAGGGATTTTGAGGTTATCTTTTTGCTAAAATATTTTCTGTTGCAGAAAGACTTTGTGTACATCAGTTTTATGGCGTGATTGGCTAACTAGTACTACCTTATACATAATAATAATAATAATATCTATAGACGCTTCACACCACGTCAGTCTGGCCCCGTGGTAAGTACCTGAAGGACTTGTGTTACGGGTACCAGACAACGGAAATATATTTAATAATTTTATACTATACATACATTTAAGATTTTTATTATATGATACACATATTTAATACACATCCATGACCCTATACGTGGGAGAGCCATGCTTCGGCACGAATGGGCCGGCTCGACCGGATAAATACCACGTTCTCACAGAAAACCGGCGTGAAACAGCGCTTACGCTGTGTTTCGCCGAGTGAGTGAGTTTACCGGAGGCCCAATCCCCTAACCCCTACCCTATTCCCTTCCCTACCCTCAACTATTCCCTTCCCTACCCTCAACTATTCCCTTCCCTTCCCTTCCCTCCCCTATTACCCTATTCCCTCTTAAAAGGCCGGCAACGCACTTGCAGCTCTTCTGATGCTGCGAGTGTCCATGGGCGACGGAAGTTGCTTTCCATCAGGTGACCCGTTTGCTCGTTTGCCCCCTTATTTAAAAAAAAAAAAAAAACCCAGGAACTTCGAAAACTTTTTGTTCCGTCGGCGGGATTCGAACCCGCGACCCCCGGCTTGAGCTACCAACGCGCTCACCACTGAGCCACAGAGGTCGTCAAATGTTTCTACTTATGTAGTTAAAAGTGCTGACTTAATTATTAACATGTCTTTTTAGGGTTCCGTACCTAAAGGGATTAAAACGGGACCCAATCACGCGACTTCGCTGTCTGTCTGTCAATTTTTTGCCTATTTTTGCTCGTGCGCGAATCCAACTCGCACTTGGCTGATTTTGCCTGAAGGCTAAATGCCAGTGATGTGAAATAATATTATATTTGGACTCTTGAACATCTAGTAAAATGTAGGGCTTGTAAAACAATGTAAAGTATATCAATCTCAGAACTTTTTATAAAACCCAGATTAGATTACGCTATTTTCGGCGGTAACAATATCTAGAGAGATTAAACACAGGAGCTATTTTTGGCGGGAATAATATCGAGATTCGAGACAGATTAAACATCACGTATTTTTGGCGGGAATAATATCGAGACAGATTAAACACAGCACGTATTTTTGGCGGGAATAATATCGAGATAGATTAAACACAGCACGTATTTTTGGCGGGAATAATATCGAGACAGATTTAACACAGACCGGGCTATTTTTGGCGGGAATAATATCAAAACAGTGTCAACACAGGGGAACCGAAAACATCCCTCTCTCCTGTCATTAAAATACCGTATGTAGTATCTCAGTAACATGATCATGACCGTGTCTCGAACTTTCTCCACATTGACATTAACCCCAACTTAACCTTTTCGTAATAACCATTAAATGTCATAGAGTTGAGTTTCCACAAACTAGTGCCCCCGAGTGTGTTTGAGACTGTCTGGAGTTTACCTACTATGTTTACGAGTTAGTAAGTTTACTAATATCAAGACTAGTCGTGTTTTAATGAGGGAGAGATGGCCCCAGTGGTATCTTTAAAACCCACTCTTCTTAATGTTTTGAGAAAGCAGAGCTGAGTTTTTATGTCTTAGCTACTCTGCAGCTGTTAGGAGATTTTATATCATTTGTTTTTGATATTATAAAAAGTATAGACTAAACTCTTTTTAGGTACTCACTGATGGTATCTATAAATACGAAAGTGTGTCTGTCTGTCAGTGTGTTGTCTATTCTCGCTTAAACCGCTGAAAAAATTTGATATGAAAATATTAATTTGACTTTGAACCCCAAAAATTGTACACGAAACAAGAAGGCAACATTTATGGCCTGTTTCACCGGTTCCTGATAAGGTGCCCGATAGGGTTATTTGACAGATTTTCCATACTCCATCTGTCAAATTAAGTGGTGGATAGCCTTATCAGCAAGCGGTGAAACAGGCCCTTATTCTAGTGAAATATGAAATGTAGTTCGTTATAATAAATACGTTTTGTTGTAGCGGGGATCGTGAAGTAGCGTTGCTTCGCCCAGAAAGGTGTTATCCACTTTGTCGGGTGGTATTTACGAGAATACCCCCAGGTGACCCAAATACAGGCTGCAACTCTTGTCTTTTGTAGTCCGTGCCAAAAGCGCCTTAGTCTTTATTGCCGTGGACAATATTTCGAGAACAAAGTCAACAGTTCGAGAGACAATATAAATTGTGGTTAAAATATCTCTGTTGGGCCAGTTTATATTAAGAGTTGCAATTTATGTCTTTATTTTAATAAGCATTGTATTTGCATAAACTTTTTGCAATTTAACATTTCATGGATGGACGAAAGAAGTTTTTCAAACTACGTGTGGGAATTCTTTCTAGGATGACTATACAACTATACACATAATATGACTATACAATAACAAAAAGTTTTCAAAGTTCCTGGGTCATGGGTGTGTATTAAATATGTGTATCATATAGGTAATAAAAATCTTAAATATATGTATAGTATAAAAGTATTAATATGTCGGAGAATCATTATTCTGGTATTCATTTCTGCCAGCGTTAGGAATTCTAGTGGGCGTCATTTTGGGTAAATGCGGGCACAAAAACACAATAATTGTCACTTGTATTCACAAATTTATTATAAACACTATTATAACGCTTTCACACAATTTACTAGTTTACTAGTATTCTATAATCACAAATTTCAAAACGAGCAGTGAGTTCGGGGCACCGATGTTACTTTAGTTAGCACAACACCAGAACTAGCCACGATCCAACTCGATCGACTGCTCACACTCGAATGTGCTCCCCAGACTGTCAATCCCTCTAAAGTAAAGATGGCGCCTCGACCCCACTCAAGGCGCACACGCCCTCTGCTCTGATTGGTCATTAATAAAATGATTACTTAATTAAATTTAACTAAGAATTTTACAATGATCACTAAATTTTACAATCATTTTTAAAGCAACATAATCGTGAAGAATCAACACTTCAAACAATCAGAAAATAACTAGACTCATGACTACTCAGGACTTCCTCTGACATTTAAGAATCATAAAAATAACTACACTCATGACTATTCATGACTTCCTCTAAAATTCAGTAATCAGAAAACAACCAGACATGACTTCCTCCGACATATATATTATCGTTGTCTGGTACCCGTAAGCCCGTAACACAAGTCTTTCAGGTACTTAGCACGGGGCCAGACTGACGTGGTGTGAAGCGTCCATAGATATTATTATTATTATTATTATTATTATTATTATACACACCTATAATTACCTACATCATATTCTATTCTGTCAGAAATTGTACCAATTTCACTGAAAGTTGAAGTGAAAAAGATATCGTGAAAAAGATTGTGTTTTTTGTATGGGAGCTCCCCTTAAATTTTATTTTATTTTAATTTTATTAAATTATTATTAAAGTACACAATATGCAGTTGAGGATTTTGTGAAAGTTTCAAGTGCCTACTGGACCCGGTTGGCATTATTGATGCCAAGCAAAAACATGCCAAAAAATTGTTGTATGGGAGCCCCCATTAAATATTTAATTTGTTTTGTTTTTAGTTTTTGTTGTTATAGCGGCAACAGAAATACATAATCTGTGAAGATTTCAACTCTCTAGCTATTACCGTTCTTGAGTTACAGCCTGGAGACAGACAGACAGACAGACATCGAAGTCTTAGTAATAGGGTTTTTACCCTTTGGGTACGGAACCCTAAAAAGATAACTGTCTTATCTGTGAATAATTATGTGTATCATGTGGGTGTAACAACTAATATGGGACATTTATATATTTTATAGGCAGACGCCTACGCACTAACAATTTATTGATGGAGCACTTAGGTGTTGCTGAAAATCCATACGGATATAATAGCGAAAATGACTGCGGGGCTAAAATGGTCACATAGCAATTCCTCTCAATCAATTCACAAAATGAATTGTCAAAACTGTCAAAGTCACGAATGTCAAATTAGTACGAACTTAGACCAATTGAATTGGTTTAAATTTGACATTCGTGAGTTTGACAGTTTTGACAATTCATTTTGTGAATTGATTGAGAGGAATTGCTATGCGACCATTTTGGCCCCGCTGTTTGTTGCCTCCTCACGCTTAAACCGCTAAACCGATTTTGATGAAAGATACTGCGAGTTGCGACACGCGAGAAAAGACTGACGATAGCTTTTATTCCGGAAACTCTACGGTTGCCACTTGCCGCGCGATAAACTGAATTAGTCGCACAAAGTTGCGGGTAACACCTTGTATTGAAGTATTTTCGTCATTATGTTATGCCCGTTGCAGACGATGCGCAGTAGCTTGCGCAAGTACTAATACTAAGCATATATTTTCATCGTGTGAACGCATTTTGCTTAGTGAAAGTGCGAGTGCAAGTTGCTTAGTAGCACTCGCTTTGGTCCTCGCGCAAGTGCGACTCATTTGCCCCCGCTCCGTCTACTTCACCCCCGCGCTACTTCACTGGTCATCGTTTGAACATGCGTTGACCAGTACTAGCGCCAGTACTAGCGCCAGTTCAGTCTGTTTGTTGTTTTGGTAAAGATGTAGAAACCTACCACTAGATTGTTGGGGAGTTGGTTGTTTTATTGAATCTTAATGTTTTAAGTTTGTGAATTAAAAATGAATAAATGGAATTCAGACAAAACTATACAGTTTTCCTTTTTCTAAATTCTGTATTTCCTGCATCAGTTCCTCTGCTATCACTCCATTTAGCTCTTGAATTAGGCACTTAAAAAGTTTATTCAAAACCATACGCTTGTCCATGGTTGCCTACTATGCACTGGCACTATACAAAGCTACTTCGCGTGATCTTTTTACGTTTGAACGCCGGCGCAAGTACCTGCGCAAGTACTCGCGCAAGCTACTGTGCATCGTCTGCAACGGGCATTACTCAAGAGGGAACGCGGGTGCAGTAGACTTTAAAATTTTAAACGTAGAAACTATTGCCATCACGCTTCACCCTGCGCCGGCACGTGTATTGTGATAGAGACAGATGTGAGATGCAGTAATAGGTTTATAAGTCTTTGAGTAAGTCGAGGTAATGTAGTCCTCCAAAATAGAGCCTATCTATTTTTTTTTAAATATCTTCAGGATGAGTGAATCTATGCCTCTACGTTTTTATTTTATCTTAAAGATCTTTCAAATTTGTTTTATGGTCGGTGGATTGGCGGGGTTCGGGTCATTTTTTTTTTTGAAGGTTCATATTTTTTATTTATTAGTAAATTTAGAAAAAATCGAACGTAGAGGCATAGATTTAACAGATCCCAATATTGTATAAAAAATCATTAAAATTTGTCTAGACGCATTGTCCAGGGAGTAAATTGGGGAATACGTTTGTATGGAAAAACAATGTTAGCGTTAGTGCGAGTGTAAACTCACTTTACTAATGCCCAACCCCGCGACGCCTGATGTTTGGATTGTCGTCTGATGGGTGAAGTTGGACACGCCGCGTAACACGCGGCGTGTCCAACATAGCAACATAGCGACAGTGTCAACACGGCGACAGTTTATTCAATGGGCCGGTGCGCACCGAATAGACTAAAATCTATTTCAACTATTTCAATGGAAAACTGTTTCCCCAGCGTTTCTAGCGGCTTAACGAGTATGCCATTTTCGCTATTTGAAGTACGCTATTTACAATATTCGTTGCAGTTCTTTGTGTAAAACAAACGCTTTGATTTTTAATCCGTGATACTTGACAGACAACTTTATATTGCCTGGAAGTCTATATAGGCACTTTTAAAGTCTTTACTACCTAATATGCTTTTGTTTAAATCTTACTATACTTTAATAAGAGTATATAAGTACCTACTTGCGGTACACCTTATGGAAAGTGACTACCGCCCTTGGACATCCGCTACATCGGAGAATTTACAAATACGTTTCCGTTAAGCGGGGAGACGCTCATTTCTTGAAGGCTTATAGGTCTGATACTAATGGTTATAGAATGCCGTTGGTTCGTACTTCGTTCCATTGTTTTCCTATGCGCAGCACAAAGGTTTGGTTACGTTGGTGGAAAACTACCGGTGATGATGATGTTAAATATTTTTTCACGTATGTAGTTTCTAGTTCCCTATTCAGGGTTTGAATACACCCGAAACCCTTTTGTGGCTGTGGGGTAAAATCGGTGAATATTAAGAAACTTCCAAACTGAACGGTGCGCAACCAGAAACTAGGGGAAAACTTTTCAGATTTGTGTGTGATAACGAAAAACCTAAAAGTTTATTTAAAAATAGCCTTTATGTCGTATGAAAAAGAGTCTTGTAGGGGGTAAAAATGCTTGAACTGAATATACTGAGATCAAAGCGTGGTCATTATTTTTTATCGGCATCGCCATTAATGATGGCTACTGCTGTATATTTGTTGTTTGTTTAGCGATAAAATACTTATCAAATAATAAGACTGTTATTTTTATAATAATAGTCCGTTTTGATACGATCTAGACATTATTTTAACCCCTCTAATAAAAAAAAAATATCCAATGTACTTTATCTGTCATGCTTCTTTTCTACTGTATCAAACAAGAACTCATCATTGTATTTAACTAAAAAGTCTGTATACACTGTAGATATTTTTATTGGTAAGGGAGTTATTTTTTACTCCATGCCCACCTTTCTACTAAAAATAGAAAATGCTAAATAAAACTAGCTAGTTCGTCTTATAGCTAAAGCCCAGGGAATACTCTGGATAGAAATGAGACCAACAACTTTTTATGTCTGAGTTTTTTATACACGATGCTTCATTTACTTTTTTCTATTTTTTGTAGCTAACTTTACTTACCCTATGGAATACGTATTGAATGTAGTCAATTGTGCATAGACTTTTTTATTAGAAGACTACATTTTCCACAATTGATGGTGGATATTTTGCCGTAGTCTAAGGTTTAAAGTCTCTAAATTCTTTTTAGTTTGGGTACAAAATAACACAGAAATGATTAGTAGCAAGTAGCAACAGTTCGGGTTCATGTAATGTTGACGTTTACTTTGCACTAGGCTATTGCGCAGTGTTTGTCTAGCGGGTACCGTACATTTTTTTTCAAACAAAAACTCTTCTTAGATATAAAGAAACACTATACTAAATTTCACCAGGATCTGAATGATAGGCGTGAAAATGTAACAGACAGATCGACGGACACACTTCCGATTTTATTATAATACGAGCTTTTGCCCGCGGCTTCGCTCGCGTTAAGAAGTTATACAAACCTTCATTCCCTTTTTTAACCCCTTGGGGGTAGAATTGATCAAAATCCTTTCTTAGCGGATGCCTACGTCATAACATCTACCTGCATGCCAAATTTCAGCACGATCGGTGCAGTGGTTTAGGCTGTACGTTGATAGATCACCATGTTAGTTAGTCACCTTTGAGTTTTATATATAAAGATTGTGGATTATTAAATCGGCCTTGCTTTCAGTCCCAAGCTGAACATGATCATTTTAGCTGAAAATGGCCCAAAGACGAAACTTCATCCAGACACTACAAAATACTAAAATAAAGAAGCCCTTTTACGTAAGGATACCCTAAACGCCACTCTAGGCGATTCGCAATCGGAGAGCGTGTGTGCTCTTCAATATTTAAGCTGCTTCTAAACGCCCCTTGTTTCAGGAAACAGCTTAGGACTATGTTTGCGAGTTGCTAGTTCGCCATAGCATAAAATGTGCTGACTAGGAATCTGGTGTTAATCTCCTCCAAGCAGATCTCAGTCCTTGTATTTAAGTACTTATCCTGTAAAATACTTGTCTACTTGTGTTAAGTTTGAAGTATGCTGTTAGCGCAAATGTGAATGGATCGATGCTAGATGATGCTAACATTACCGGCAAATATAATTAATAACTAGCTATTTGACCGAGCTATGCTCGGTATTCGATAAAACACGAATAAAATGACATTTTCTAAAAATGAATCCTAGCTAGATAGAAACCCCCTATCTTCTATATATTAATACGTGAGAGAAAAACTTTGTAACCCTTTTTACGGAAAATGGGGGAACGTAGGTGCATGAAATTTCGCACAGTTATAGTTTATATGGTGAAGGAGTGCATCGAGCTAATATTATTTTAAAATTATACTTTAATCATATACTAGATGTCCCTTGCGGCTTCGCCCGCGTAAATTAGGAATTTTACGGAAACCGTACATTTTCCCATAAAAAATAGCCTATGTCCCTACTCCCTTCACTTGGTCTACTCTACATCTGTGCCAAATATTGCCATAAAAATTGCAAAATTGTAGTTCGTGAGATAAACCCTTTCTAATATTTCCCCCGTTTTCCCCACATTTTCCTGAGTTTCTTTGGTCGTATTAGTCTTAGCGTGAATTATCACGCTAAGATACATATAATATAGCCTATAGCCTTACTCGATAAATAAGCTATCTAACACTGAAATAAGTTTTTAAATCGGACCTATAGTTCCTGAGGTTAGCGCGTTCAAGCAAACATACTCTTCACGTTGATAATTAGATTTTTTTATATTATCGCTTGACAAACTCGAGTCTCGATCTAAAAGACTATGAAAAGTAAAAATAACACATAATAGGCTCATAATCGACGACGCATAGTGTAATACGGTAGTGATGATGGTGACGATGAATGTAATTTGCATAGTAGCATAATTTTATGCTTTCCGTTCTTAAAACAACGCCGAAACTCCCAAACTTGTATCTATAAAGAATCAGGAGTTCTCTCAGCACCTTCCGAACCACGGTATACCAGGTATACCTCGGTGCAAAATCTTACTTGTTGGTAGCATATGCTTAGAATACTTTTCACAAAACCGAAGTCACCACACGTTTCCCTATAAAATTTGAGGAGTTCCCTCGATTACTTATGGATCCTTCATCAGATCACCACTTTTGTGAATATAATACTAAATTGGGATGATACCCTATATACCAAAAGAAAAATTTTGAAAATCGGTTTACAAACGGCGGAGTAATCGTTGAACATAAGAAAACGAACATAACACCTCCCCCATTTTGAAAGTCGGTTAAAATTGTAGCCTATGTGTTATTCTGATGTATAAGCTTTATTATTGTACAGTTTCATTAAAATCCGTTCAGTAGTTTTTGCGTGAAAGAGTAACAAACATCCATACATCCACACATCCATACATCCAAACAAACTTTCGCCTTTATAATATTATCATATATATTTTTAACAAATAAAACGTTACACACACTACGACACTACTACTAGGAAAAATGACAGATTTTTGAGTGACAAGCCTATACATACGAATTATACTCTTTTATTTATGGTTTAAGTCTGTTGACAACAAGTTGACAAATTGAAAATGGATTATAGTTTTTTTTTTAATTTTAGATACTATTAGACAATGCTTAAAAACGGCCAGTCTGAGATCAGCTGAGTCCCAGAGACAAGAATTGAAAAAGACTATGATGAAGTCAATATTTTTTTACAAAAAGGGCCTAATGTCGTTGTAAGTAAGGTCGAATTTCGACCATTGGGCGATCTCTAGTATACTAAATTTCATGAAAATCGTTGGAGCCGACTCCGAGAATTTATAATTGCTCTGCTTATTTAAAACTAGCTGTGCCCCACGGCGTTACCTGCGGTTTATGAGGAAAAATAAATTGTAATATTTTTCCATAGTAAAAAGTCTTACAAAAAGCAGCCTATGTTAATCCAGGGTATCAAAAAACTCCATACAAATTTATATAAAATTCGCTCGAGCCATTTAGACGAGGAGAAGAAACGAACATACAAACTCACAAACTGTCGCCTAAGTTAAAAATTAGGGTGAAGCCAAACGAGCGTAATTTGTCAGTTGTGAGTAGCAGAATTTTCATACAAATCATGACTCACAAAATTACGCTCGTGTGAATCACACAGGACTTTTGTATGAAACTGAATGCAGCAGAATTTCTGCCAGCCGAAATTCTGCGACTCACAACTCACAAATTACGCTCGTTTGGCTTCACCCTTAGTGTGACTGCCACCACAGATTACTCAATCCATACTAATATTATAAATGCGAAAGTATCTCTGTCTGTCTGTCTGTCTGTCTGTCTGTCTGTCTGTCTTGCTTTCACGCCAAAACTACTGAACCGATTGCAATGAAATTTTGTATACAGTTATTCTAGAGTCTGAGAAAGGACATAGGCTACATTTTGATGTGGGAAAATATCTTATTTCCATGAAAATTTCGATGAAAATGAATTCGCATTGCGCGTGGCCAGCGCTCATCCCGGGGGTCCTGGGTTCGAGTCCCGCAGGCGGAACAAAAAGTTTTCAATTTTCCTGGGTCTTGGATGTGTATTAAAATAAAATTTCAAAAATCTTAAACATATTTTATGTATAATATTATAAAAAATCCAGAAATATATCGATGGAATGAACATTTTAGTTCTAATACGATTCAACAGATGGCGTTTTATTTTTTACTTTATTGTAACATAGAACTAATCATACTTATTAGTTAGTATGTTTTTGTTTATAGTTTTTAATACGTTAGAATATTATCTATACTAATATTATAAATGCGAAAGTATCTCTGTCTGTCTGTCTGTCTGTCTCGCTTTCACGCCAAAACTACTGAACCGATAGTAATGAAATTTTGTACACAGATAGTCTAAAGCCTGAGAAAGGACATAGGCTACTTTTTAACTGGAAAAAGGGGTTGTAAGGGGGTGAAAATGCGTAAATTTGGTCAAATTAACTTAGTTCCAAAAACTTAAAACAGATGGCGCCAAGAGTCCCCTAGATCGCGCTATTGCTTGCTCATGTGTATTTCTATAAGAGGTGGTACCATGTTAAGGTAGGTTTTACGATTCTTTCGATTGTTATACACGTTAATATTAACTAACTAGCTGTTGCCCGCGACTTCGTCCGCGTGGACTTTAGTTTATAGCGCGCGGTGTCAACAAAATTTGTGTCAAATTTAAAAACTTTTTAAAACCCTGGTAAGTGGTACCCCTCTTAGGGCCGCGTTACACCGGAATGGCAGCGCTGAAAGTGCTCGCCTCGCCGCTGCCATTCCGGTGTAGCGCGGCCCTTAATTAATCAAAATACCCAAAAACAGCTGTGCAGTGTGCACATAATCTATACTAATATTATAAATGCGAAAGTATCTTTGTCTGTCTGTCTGTCTGTCAGTCTCGCTTTCACGCCAAACGCCAAAAGTATCTCTGTCTGTCTGTCTGTCTGTCAGTCTCGCTTTCACGCCAAACGCCAAAACTACCGAACCGATGGTAATGAAATTTTGTATACAGATAGTCTAAAGCCTGAGAAAGGACATAGGCTACTTTTTTTACTGGAAAAAAGGGTTGTAAGGGAGTGAAAATGCGTAAATTTGTTCAAATTAAGTTAGTTCCAACAATTCATAATAGATGGCGCCGTGCGTCTTCTACATCGCGCTGACGCTTGCTCAAAAGTCTTCCTATAAGACGTGGTATCATCTTACATTTAAGTTTCGATTTTTTTCGATTGTTATATCTATTCTACGGTATTAAATAACTCAGTACTTTATCTGTGCAGTGACGTAACCTTAAATCTATCAATGATAAATAGTTTATGGGTAAAGTTGTGTAATCGGAGGGCTAAATAAGCTTTAAAATTTGGCATAAAATATAAAGTTTAATATAAAAAAATGAAATACTTATTGTGTGCACACTGCACAGCTGTATTGATTTAAGGGGTACCAGGGTTTTTTTATAAAAGCTTTTGACACCAATTTTGTTGACATCGCGCGCTATAAAGTACTATAAACTGAAGTCCACGCGGACGAAGTCGCGGGCAACAGCTAGTAATAAATAGTTACTATGCTGCCACCAAGATGATGAAATTTAATCCCTCTCCACAACACATTGAGATTAATCCTGCGGCGGTTTTACGAGTGCTTCAGATGGTCGTTACATTGTGTAAGTGGTTGGTAATGATGCGGTCAGCCGCCGACCACTTGAATGACGGCTCTTTATAATTTCAATAGCTCCTTGAAATGTTTAAAGGAGATTCCAGAAAGGAGATTAAAAATAGACATGATACTTTTATTATGAGCGCAACTACATTATAAGGTACTTTACATACAAATCACAACTGGTCTTGTTTTTATTGAAAACATCTGAATATTATGTTCCTTAATTTTTTTACTATCCAAAAAAATACCTATTTATAATTATTATTATATATATATATATATATATATATATATATATATATATATATATATATATATATATATATATATATATATATATAATTGGAATCTCGGAATCGGCGTCAACGATTTTCATGAAATTTAGTATATAGGGGGGTTCGGGGGCGATAAATCGATCTAGCTAGGAATCATTTTTAGAAAATGTCATTTTATTCGTGTTTTATCGAATACAATGTCAAATAGCTAGTACCTATTTATATAAGTACATTTATATACTCACGCTTTTTTATAATAAATAGGTGTAGATAGAGCCTTCGTAATATTGTTTTAAAGTCATTTTTTTTTTATTAATTAGAATATAGAATAATAGAATAAGAATCATTTATTCAATTTATCGTAACAAAAACACCACCATTATAAAATACACAGAAGAATAACAAAAAAAGAGCTTAGAAATAAAAAATAAAATATTCTAAAAGAAACAAAACATGTGTTGTGAAAAAAAAACCGGCCAAGTGCGAGTCGGACTCGCGCACCGAGGGTTCCGTACAAACCTGCAAGGTTTACAAAGTAACTACTTAAAATTTTAAGCTTTTCGGAATTTTTCTGTTACCTGTGCTGTAAGCTATTGCTTCTTACCAAATTTCGAGATTCTATGTCAACGGGAAGTGGTCTTTAGGTTTTAATTCCCTTGCGTGTAGTTGCGAGTGTACTTTTGCGTTTTGCGTTTTTGCGTTGACTTAGAATTTTTTTTTTTTCACGGGTTAAAGGCAATTAGATCTAAGTATTTGATATGAATTTCAACTTGATAGCTCTACGCGTTCATGAGGAAAAAAGTAATAAGTTTATATTTATTAAAAAATATATATTTTGTAATGTAACTAAAAATTTAAGGTTTTCGGAATTTTTCCTTTATGTATGCTATAAAACGTTGCTTCATGCCAAATTTCAAGATTCTAGGTCGACTGGAAGTACCCTTTAGGTTTTGATTCCCTTGCGAGTACTTGCGAGTTTCAAAATATGCAGCTTAAATTGCTGTTTCTTTTGATTGCGTTGACATAGAAGTTTGATTTTGTTACAGCTTAAAGGTATTATAGACCTGAGTATTTGGTATGAATTTCAATTTAATACCTCTACGCGTTTATGAGGAAATGGGTAGTAAGTTTAAAATTATTAAAAAAAAATATATTATGTGATGTAACTAAAAATTTATGGTTTTCGTAATTTTTCCTTTATCTATGCTATAAGACGTTGCTTCGTACCAAATTTCAAGATTCTGAGTTCACGGGAAGCACCCTGTAGGTTTTGATTCCCTTGCAAGTGTCGAAAATTTGCGGCATAAACGGCTGTATCTTTTGATTGCGTTGGCTTAGAAGTTTGATTTTTTCACAGCTTCAAGGGACAGTAGACCTGAGTAATTGATATAAATTTCAGCTTCATACCTCCACGCGTTCCTGAGAAAAAGGGTCTTGACAGACGGACAGACGGACAACAAAGTGATCCTATAAGGGTTCCGTTTTTTCCTTTTGAGGTACGGAACCCTAAAAAAGAATAATATGTACAAACATAGCAGTGCATTGCTACGAAAAGAAGAAAAGGTGATCACTCAGGTTTTGACAGCGACAGACGCCGCTGTCCCTGGTCTTCCGTGACCACCTGTCCCCGTAAGTTATTTAAAACAAAGTCTAGGATGCTTGACGCGCATATGGATATAATATTATTATTTATTATGGTCTGTTTAACACAAAAATATCTTAAACATAATATTTTAATAATTATTGATGCCGTGTTTGTTCCAAGCGTATAATTTATAATTAATAGAACATAAGTAGGTGTGAAATTTGTGATATAATAATTAACGTGAAATAAAATTTTAACAGCAGGGCAAGTCTAATGGATAAGCCATTAGCACCCGGACTCATACCGGATACACTGTAACATACTAAAAAACTTAGCCAGACAAATTAGACAAACACATTTAGAATTTTAATGTCAAAGTACTAAAGTCGAAACATTCCGATGGTAAATGTACAGGATAAAACAATTTTTTTTCAACGAGTACACAAAAACTCTACGTACATATTAATTAAGCAAACAGTGCATATACGTTTTATTAAATAAAGGATTCAAAGGATTTTAAGTTTTCCGATATGACATAGATTTACCGTACTCTAGCCGTGCTTACTAATAAATTAAATTTCTGCTCATTAGGAGGAGAGCTGCCGCCTCCCGCGCTGCTCAAGAACAAGATAATAATAAAGAATAAGAAGAAGCACCACCACCACCATAAGAAGGAGGAGCCGCCGGCGGAGGAGTCGGAGCCCCAGCCCCAGGGTAACGGGGATGTCGCCCCGGGATCGGTGAGTACCAGGCCATCAGATGTTAGTGCTGGTTGACATTGCGCCATCACCACCACAAGAAGTAGGAGGCCCCGGCGGAGGAGTCGGAGCCCCAGCCCCAGGGAAACGGGGATGCCGCCCCGGGATCGGTGAGTAGTGAGTAGTAGTGAGAAGCCTTCGTGATTGGTGTAAGATGTTAAGGCGAGACCACACTAATTAAGGTACCGTTCGCGTTCTGATCAACGCGACAAGCGACCGCGACCTATAAAAATCATTTTGTTCTACTACAAAGCAGCGGCATGGTTCGCTAGACCAATGCCCGTGGAGAATAATACCTTTAAAGCCTTTATATGTTATAAAGAGTCATTTTATTTTAACTTCTGTCTGTCGCGGTCGCTTGCGGAAAAGATCGGAAAGATACCTTTACGTTCTATAGCTGTTCTAGTATCTAGTTCTACTATCTGAGCTGCTGTATACAGTGTGTAACAAAAATAAGTGATAATACTTTGGGTGTGTACGTGTTCCTTGTAGAGAGTTCACTGTGAAAGTAGCAGCGCTGAAAGACCAAATTTTTTTTCACTTTTGTATGGGCAAGGGCCCGAGCGTCACGAGTTTCCCTATACAAAAGCGAAAAAAAATTTTGGTCTTTCAGCGCTGCTACTTTCACAGTGAACTCTCTACAAGGAACACGACGTACACACCCTAAAGTATTATCACTTATTTTTGTTACAGCCTGTATAATAGGTAGAGACTAGAGATTTGGATGACAATTTAAATTGTAAGAGGTAAGAATAGCCTATATCTGCCTATAACATAAAGTTAATATACCTAACGGAATAGAGCAACAATCTCGAGCTGTCAAGCGAAACCAAAATTGGCTTCATCTGTGTGTAAAAATATGTGTACACACACAAGACACACACTGACACAAGCATAATTGAACATGATTTCTCAATTTCATTGTTGAAGAGTTGATTAAATTGTCAACGTGCGGCACGTGCCGACTGGACGTCAAAAAATGAGTGCTGCTGTCATGTATCACACGTCTCTTTTTGCCACGCAGTGTTACTGATAGTGACATCTCTCTTGTTCAGGCCTTTGTTTCTCTATTCCGCTAGGTATATTAACTTTATGGCCTATAAGAATGGAGTTACTGTAACCGTACGCCGCACACTACATAAAATAATTCAGCTCATTTCATCAGCATATTAAGTAATCCCTAGACACCGATTTCTTTTTGGCACAATAAAACCTTGGGAAATTGTACATTTGAGATCAATTCACTTATATTCTGTTTTTGTTTGTTCAATTAGGAAAACCTATATGACTAAATTAAGATGGCATCTCGGGCCATTGAATACTATATTGTATTATGTTGTTTTTGTACATCTAACCACGCAAATAAGTCTAGTTTCTTTAGGTTGTTACTTATTACATTCAGAAATACATAAAAAAGATCTAGGTTGTCTGAATTAATTAAAAACATAAATCACGTATTTGTATTTTGTGGACAAAAATGCGATCGATAAATTAAGCCACTGACAAGAAATGAAGGAAACATTATTAGGATTAAGTATCCCTTTTCCAAAACATCTAATTACAACATTTTGTGAAAGCAAATGCTTTACCCATTATTAAAAGCGATGTTTAAAACATCTTTTGTTACGTTATTAAGTGAACAATGGTTGGGCCCCTCGGCGCGTATTATTATAAATTTTTGAGCAATATTCGAGGTAATCTACGTAGGAAAGGCCGCGGGAGGCCAATAATATGTTTTTGGCTCCTCGATGAAAAACATGGATTATATTTTGACTCCTTTGTGGAAATATGGGTTATATTTTGCCCCCTAGGTAAAAAAATAGGTCTATTTTCCTCGCGAGAGTCGTAGAGGAGTGCTCACACACCATTAGTGGCTGTCGCCTATTCCTTATCCCCGCTGTCTGCGAAAACATACATATTTTTGTGTAACATAAATGGCTTTGTCTCAATTTAGAAGTGACAAATGCGCAGACCTAATCCATACTGCGGGGCTAAAATGGTCACATTTAGCAATTCCTCTCAATCAATTCAGCAAATGAATTGTCAAAACTGTCAAACTGACAAATGTCAAATCAGTACAAAAATACAGAAATGAATTGCAAGCAGAGTTGCATTTTGCGATTTTAGAAAAATGAATCATATTATGATTCATATCATAATTCATTTCATATCATCATTCATAATCAAAGCGACCATTTTAGCCCCGCTGGTGGACACGTGCATCATCTCCTTTCAAAAATGCGTTTACTTTTTGTAATTATGTACTAGTAATATTGTGTAAGTGCTTTACAAGTTTAAGTTCTTGCAGTACCTAAAATTTTTGCTCTAAATTACACAATTTGTACGTAAAACTGTCAAAAATTTGGCTCACTCACACACAACTGGCCCGTTTTCTTCCGTTTATGTCAAGTAGGTCAGGGGTAAATTAAATAAAAAGCTTTCGCTATGTTTGGATACATAGATGAACCTTCTATGGTGCGTATCCCCTTAGGGCGCCATCAGACGTGCGCGTGTTCTGCGCGGGTTGTAAGTTGTACTATAGTGTATGGGGAAAACACGCGCTGCCGCGCGCGGGCTCTGCGCGGGTTCAGCGCGTGCTAATGTGAAGGCAGCCTTAAGGACGCCCATCAGTCCATCACTAATAAGAAATCTCGTCCAGGGCGCTGGTAATGCTGAAACTGGCACTGTTCAGTTCATCAGTCATTCGGTAGTACATTGGATCTGAATTCCGATCAGTCGACGCCGACCGAGCGAGCATCCGTCTACGCGCCTTGGGCTAGTCACTAGCACTACTGCGTTCACAGACGGCTGACACTTAGGAATTAGGTTACAGTCTGTTCAGATTTATTCCACCTCTCACAGGACCTTTATGTCGAAGATACATGGATCACTATCCAAGAAACTCTGGGGTGAAATAACTGAATGAGCCACGGATCGTACAGCTTGTAGCATAACTGGAAAAAATGGAATACTTTATTCTACTACATGGGCTAAGAACATAACTTAGCTGGTATTCGTTACAATTTTACTTTTCTTGTTTGAAAATGTTGAACGATTCCGTTTATCTTTATAAAACTTTTTTTTATTATAACAGATCTTTACCCTAATAAAAATGTATAACGTCTTCGCAGTGTATCCCTTATCTCATAGCGAGAGGTACAGTCATTTGGAGTTATCCTGCCTCTGACAAGACCTTTATGCTAACGACATAAGGATCGTTTCTAGAAACTCGAAGGTAAAACAACAAGTAAGATGATGTTAATCCGTCTGCGGGGAAATAAGTTTATAGCCCCATTTCCAATAACGCGCACCATTATTAATCAATAAACTTGATGTATCGAGGTTGTTGTGATAAAACATGATTTACGTGCATCATCAGTCTTCTGAAGTTTTCATGTTATACACACTCAATTTTCCGGACTTGTTAGGCATTTAGATAATTAAATATCCTGATATACATAAAAAAGGTTTCTTTACCGTGTAATATGCGTGTTGATTTGGGAAGTTAGGAACCGCAACATACACGGAACCTAACCCATCACCAATTGACGTCTAACCCATCACAAAGTGGCTAATATTTGATTTAAGGCTCTAAAATATCTCAAAAGGAACTAAATATCCATATAATATTTTTACTGTCGTTATTAGATTATAATTAATTAATTAGTGTCCTAGAATATTTTGACTCCAACCCCTATAGATCCCTTAAACCTTTATATGTTGATGTCAGGCAATAATCATTAATATTATGTTTCTTCATTAAACTTTATGATATTAGGTTGTTTGATTTGTCTAGATAATTTAGTCTGGATAATTATAAATCCGGATAACAGTCCGGATAATCGAATATCTACAGTACTTTGACCTGTTTCGGTGTTTATGTACGTCTGAGGTGTTTATAGTTAAAATCGACGATTGTTGGCGGTTTTCGTGGCAAAAGTGTAAACAGTATGGTTTGTTTTACGAGACGATAGTTGGTGTTTTAGTGGTTTTAAACGTGTAATACTTTCAGTACACTTTGTTTTATGGCTATAGTTTATGGTAATAAAACCGCGGGAGTAGTCAGTAAATATCATTACTCAATCATTATCACAAGCTTCTTGTTATGTTCAGACATCTTCAAATTACGTGAAGACTTCTTTGAAGTCCTGTTTATGCTGAGTACTCATATACGGTTTTACGAGCTTGCGTCTTGCGAGAGTTATATCGTTTCCTGACGCGCTATTTTATATGGACCTCGATGGTCGTTACTACTCCTTACGGACGAAGTTATTTCCACCTACTAGATCAGACGATTTTCAGTACAGTACAGGGTTTTGAAGTTGTCGACTCCAAACTAGTAACTCCAAAGCGGTGAGATTTACCGCTTTGGAGTTTTAATTTTTTTTTAATGAAATAAGGGGGCAAACGAGCAAACGGGTCACCTGATGGAAAGCAACATCCGTCGCCCATGGACACTCGCAGCATCAGAAGAGCTGCAGGTGCGTTGCCGGCCTTTTAAGAGGGAATAGGATAATAGTGGAGGGTAAGGATGGGATGGGAAGGGAATAGGGTAGGGGATTGGGCCTCCGGTAAACTCACTCACTCGGCGAAACACAGCGCAAGCGCTGTTTCACGCCGGTTTTCTTTAGAGTTTTAATTTAGACTTTTTGGTATGTTGTTACAGTAAAATTAACACATACCAGAAAATCTAAATGAGTCTTACCGCATCTGAATTATTACCTACAAGTCAACAATTTCAAAAACCCTGTACTGAAAACCATATCATCATCATGTCTTGCAAGTCGGGCTTTATTCTACGAATGAGCCGTTGTCTGTAAATGTATAAAGAAGGTACTAACTTCACGATTCTCTTCTCAGTTGCCTCGTCAGGGGTCCAAGGAGTCTTCGGAATCCTCGGAGTCGGACAGCTCGAGCGAGGAGGAGGGTGAGGCGGGCGCGGAGGGCGGGGTGACGGCGGAGGAGGCGCGCGAGACGCACGCCGCAGCGGAGATCTCCGCGCTCGTCAACTACGTGCAGCCCGTGCACTTCAGCAGCTTCGAGAACGCTGAGAGTGAGTTGCTTGTGTGTGTGCGTGTGCGGGCGTGCGTTTAAGGCTCAACATGATAGTAATCAAATAGTTTAATGGTACCGAATTGTAGTTTATTTGTTCACGGTTTGCGTCTAGCTGTGAATAGTTCCTTGGTGCCAACAATCGGATTTCGTGCGCCGACAAAATAATGGCATAAAACATATTAAGCGTTATTGGACACCAAGAAGTTATTGTCTTTAAAATGTAGCGTTGCATTGTAGCTGACCCCATTGACTATAACTTTGTAACACAGAGAAGAATCGTTTCTACGAGATGTCTTCATTTGACGAGAAGCAGGCGACGACCCTGCTCAAGGAGCGGCCGATAGAGTTCGTGAACTACAACAAAAATCAGCTGTCGCGAGTTTACCCTGCAGGGACGAGGTTCGACTCCAGCAATTTTATGCCGCAGGTAATTCATTTTTTTTATTCATTGAAGTTTGTTAGGTCTGTGACTGAAAATAGGTGTGCATTTTTTTTTGATAACACAAGTAAACAGAAAAAGCTCTTTACAACGCGATGAATGATAAGTATGTTGTGATATGAATGCATTAATGAATCAATGTTATTTGCGTTTGTTTGACATATTATTTTAATTAGAATACCATTTTGTAGTATGATCGTTGTTCCCTAACTAACGAAGTTGCATGCATTTTGCATAATGAATTCAGGGTACTTTTAATGTAGTCAAAGACTTCAGATGGAATTCTTAAAAGGGGTTGTCACTTGGCCTGTTTCACCACTTCGTGACGAATAGACTATCCACCAATTAACTTGACAGATCGAGTATGGAGAATCTGTCAAAAAAGTTGTGAATAGCCAATTTGACACTTTATCAGAAAGTGGCGAAATAGGCCCTAATTCAAAAATTGTTTACCAGGTGTTCTGGAACGCTGGGTGTCAGCTGGTGGCCCTCAACTACCAGACGCTGGACCTGGCAATGCAGCTCAACCTCGGCGCATTCGAGTACAACAGGCGCTGCGGGTACATACTCAAACCCGAGTTCATGAGGAGAAAGGTACGTGACTGTGTGCTGTCTCGCTCACACAAGCTGAAATATGTAATATTGCAGTCACGAGTGGTGCTTCCCTCTCTTGTTCGGACATTAATTGTCATTACAATTTGGCTGTCTCCCGCTTTGCTTGGGGAGGGAAATTGGATATCTCCTACTCCTACCTTCTGATTAATTTCGTTGCGGGTCCCAAGACAGATTTAGCTTATCCCTCGGGCATCCCTAAGATCATATCAAAGGGTTTTCGTGGTTTGGTTACCACTGTTGATCCTGGTGACATAGGAGTTGCAGTGGTGGGAATGTGTGGTGGGCCGGGTCTTTTTCCCGTATAAAAAAGAAAAAGTCAAGAGTGCAAATAATTTTATGTTTACCTGTATAAACAGATGCGCAATAGGAGCGCTATAGCTATGAATTAATCGCGCTGGTAAAAGAAGTAAGTAGTGATGATATGTTGTACGAAATTCTACGTGTTCCGTGACCGTACTTCAGTGTTATAATAGCCTCTTTAATTTCGTGTTTTAAATGTCTCAATATTACCTACTGGAGACCGAAAATCTTTATCATGCGTTTACAATGAAATGGCTTTAAATATTTAAACCGGCGCGGCGTGTGCTCAACATACGGTTTGACTTTCATTAACTTTTATTGCAACACCTGCTACCGGCGGGCAATTTCTCTGATTGCCGTTTCACGATGGATATTGCTTCAACAGAAATTCACAAGTTATTTGTTTCGGGTATATCAAAACAGCTTAATTAACCTGACGGTGTAACAAAGGAAAGTTATAAAATACTTTAGAGTACATACACATTACACCCCTCTATATTATTATTATAAAGTTTAGTATGAAAGTAGCAACGCCCAAAGAGTTACTTTTGACTTCTATGTTTCAATGAAAAGTGCCCCAACGCGACGCCATGTTTTTTTTATGAAATAAGGGGGTAAACGAGCAAACGGGTCACCCGATGAAAGCAACTTCCGTCGCCCATGAACACTCGCAGCATCAGAAGAGCTGCTGGTGCGTTGCCGGCCTTTTAAGAGGGAATAGGATAATAGAGGAGGGTAGGGATGGGAAAGGAAGGGAATAGGGGAGGGTAGGAAAGGGAAAAGGGTAGGGGATTGGGCCTCCGGTAAACTCAACTCCGCGAAACACAGCGCAAGCGCTGTGTCACGCCGGTTTTCTGTGAGCCCGTGGTATTTCTCCGGTCGAGCCGGCCTATTCGTGCCGAAGCATGGCTATCCCACGTCAAAGAAAATTTGCCCCTAAAATATAAAAAAAAAGTAACTCTTTCAGTCCTGTTACTATGTACTTTGGTTCTGTATACCCGTAGTTCATTTGCAGCGCTATGAAATCGTCGCAATCGTAGAACAAAGACGGATTTGCAATTTAGCCATTTTACAGGAGAGCCCTTCAAAGATTTTGTGTTGTATTTTGTTTCATATTTTTAGAACTAGTAATTTAGTTGACGTGAAATTTGGGCATGTGGTTTGGTTTTATGAATTTTATAATGTGATTCACAGTACAAATACCTAATTTGTGTAGTTTTTTAAAAAAGTAACATCAGTCGTTATTTCCTGGAGTATAATGTGACGTATGTAATAAACCGACGTTATTGTATGGAGTTTTGTTTTTAGATTCATGACGGTTGAAACATTCCGTCAATATTCTAGGGATATGTCTTTAACTTTATGGTCGGTTTTGAAAACTATAGGTCTAGGAAATGGAATAAAAACATTAATTACTTTCACAACAGTTTTTTTAGTAAGCTTAGTAAGAAATAACAATAATATATGATAAAATTCTTGATGTATTAGAACTTTTTAAAAACTTAATGATCTTAATTCCTCTACAAAAAATATTTTTATATAAAAATAATACATATTTTTTTATACTATAAGGGGGCAAACGCGCAAACGGGTCACCTGATGGAAAGCAATTTCCATCGCCCATGGACACACGCAACATCAGAAGAGCTGCAGGTGCGTTGCCGGCATATTAAAAGGGAATAGAAGAGGGTAGGGAAAAGCATAGGGGAGGGTAGGGAAGGGAATAGAAGAGGATAGGGAAAAGAATAGGGGAGGGTGGGGAAGGGAATAGGGCCTCCGGTGAACTCACTCACTCGGCGAAACACAGCGCAAGCGCTGTTTCACGCCAGTTTTCTGTGAGCCCGTGATATTTCTCCGGTCGAGCGGGCCCATTCGTGCAAAACCATGGCTCTACCACGTGCATTATTATACGGTACAATATATATTTAAAAATAAATATTATTATGAAAAAATGCTATAACTTCTATTATAATAAAACAACAGTAATTGTCTAAACAAGTAAAATACTTATTACAATAGAGAGAACCGTTTCGTGGTAAGATTTTTAAACCTAATATGAACTCATCAGTCTTAGTAAAAAATACTTTAATTTAATACTTCATCATCTTCAATAACTAAAAATATTCAAGGTTATTCTCTAGTGTTAGTTAGTACCCAAAACTCCAACTGCAACACCAGTAAAAAGACATGCAAAATGTGATGACCCGTTGTGTTGCCAACATGAAACTGATGTTGTGCCCTTCTTTCTAAAGACTTACTTTTTTTGGTATATGATTTTAGTATTTACACTGGTTAACAGTGTAAATACTAAAATCATATACCAAAAAAAGTAAGTCCTTAGAACAACGACGGATTTATTAAATCCGTCGTTGTACGGTGGATAAGAAAATTAAGTCTTCTGTTCGGTCGAAGTCGGTCGCGTAACAATCAATTTTCTACTGTTCTTCTATTTAATGTAGCGAAAGAGTTTAATTTATAAGTAAACAGCATCTCAAGTCTTTACAAAGCAACAAAATATTATGATATTCCCTTACCCATAATATTATCACCATTTTGCACAAACGCTAACATCCGTTTTAACCTTGAATGCATAATATTTTGAACTTATTCGAGTTACATATGCCTAATACGTATTATAAACTATTTTAATATTCTTAAAAAAATATTAAAAAGTGCGTTACGAGTAAAAAGTACGCGTAACCGTAGAACCATGGACGGTATTGACCATCCGCCGCGGTGAGCGGGGGGTGGGGGACGGCGCCGTCCACCGAACTCAGACGCATTGTTTAATCCGTCGTTGTACTACGGTCACACAATCAAATCCGTCGTTTTTCTAGTCTATAAATCAGGCATTTAGTGGATTTTTTTATAAAATTTTATAATCAGTCGACAAAACACATAAATACAAGTCGATTTGTGCAATAATCCAAAAATTGAAAAAATCAGATCTGTCTTTATTCTACGATCATGACGAAATATGCAAAAATATGCTAAATTATATTGCTCTCGCAGCGGCACTTCGCTTTGCATTAGCACTGCGGCGCAAATATTCGACAAGTGGCGCGCCGATGCCGCGATGTAGCCAAAACGTTTGCATAAAGTGACGCTAAAAGCGAGTGCTAACAAAATGCACGAGGCTATGCAAAAATTCAAATACTTTGGACACTTTTGAATTCGCTTGTGATGCGGTTTTTGCTTAACCGACCAATCCCCAAGCGGCAGCCGGCTGCCGCATAACAATTGAAAATCTATTGTGTCTGGGATACCCACGATGGAGGGAAATTTAGTTAATAGTGGTTCGAATATAACTACAAAATATTTCAAAGATCCTTTCTGTCACTTGTACCATGCAGCATGCTCAATAACATATTTTCACCGTCAGACCGTCATACTTTTACGGTGGCCACAAGTAAGCGGAGCAATGCGACGCCACACGTTTAGCCCATCAATCCCCAAGCGTCAGCCGGCTGCCGTATAACAATTGAAAATCTATTGTGTCTGCGATACCCACGATGCAGGTGTTAAATATGCGTTGAATCTCATCTTGTCCTTGACGCGTCCAGTCGCTTCTGTGTCGCGAAATGGTACAAATGTTCTATCAGAGTATGCAGAACCGAGTAGGCCGACTCAGAAGTCAGAAGTGCTCGCGCCCAACTCGCGTAGATTCGCCCGTTTGTTTGAGGTCGAGGTTCTCCTTAGTCTTGTCTACTCTGGTTCTATTTTCAAATTTAAACCGTCATCTGAATTTCAGGATCGTCGGTTAGACCCGTTCGCGGAGAGTACGGTCGACGGCATTATCGCTGGGTCGCTGTCGGTGCGCGTGGTGTCCGGTCAGCTGCTGACGGAGCGGCGGACGGGCACGTACGTCGAGGTGGACATGTTCGGCCTGCCCGCAGACACGGTCCGCAAGAAGTTCCGCACGCGCACCGTCCCCAACAACGGGATTAATCCCGTCTACGGCGACGAGCCGTTCGTCTTCAAGAAGGTAACTTAACTATCAGAGAAATTGATACATTGATGGTGGAGAGACAATATTATTGTTATATTAATACTAGATGATGCCCGCAACTTCGTTGCGCCAAAATGCGTACATTTTTCTAGGATAAAAGTATCCTATGTGATATTTCCCGGGACTCAATTTTATCTCCATACTAAATTTCAGCAAAAACGTTTCAGCGGCTTAGACGTAAATAGGGAATAGACAGACAGACAAACACACTTTCGCATTTATATTATTTAGATATATTTATGTGTGCCAAGTCGAGTTATGTTAAGACTTAAGCCTAGCTGACAGGTGGCGATTGACGAAACATAAACCAACTTAATTACGGCTTAGCATCTGAATATGATTCAAATTTTAGCTGCGTTAAAATAAACCTAGTGATGGCACCAACATAAAAAAACCGGCCAAGTGCGAGTTGGACTCGCCCATGAAGGGTTCCGCAGCAACAATAAGGTTTATTTCTATGAAATTAATGGCTTTTGATTTATTTTTATATTTCAGAATTGATTTAATGAAAGTTAAATTAAGGTTTACCATTTATGACGTATAAAAAATCTACTTACTAGATCTCGTTCAAACCAATTTTCGTTCGTAGTTTTTATAGTAATGTACATCATATATTTTTGTTAGAATTATCATGCCCCTACTTTAGAAGTTAGAGGGGGGACACACACATTTTACCACTTTGGAAGGGTCTCTCTCGCAAACTATTCAGGTTAGAAAAAATTATATCAGAAACCTCAATATCATTTTTGAAGACCTATCCATAGATACGCCACACGCATAGGTTAGACGAAAAAACATTTTTTTTTTTTTTTTTTTTTTTTTTTCGAAAGGGTCTAAGCTACTGGTCTGGTTAAGACCATGGTAGTTTAATCGTGGCTATAACTAGTCTGTTGCTAGTTGGTTTGGAAATAAACAATGAGGGGGGCCTGGCCCCCTCCCCTAAAGTCACACGTGTGACATTCTAGACGGGCAATATTGGGGAGAGCTACGAAAATAAGCTATTTTTATCTGACGTGGGGACACGGGTCCCCCCTGCTCTTAAGGGGTCCGACCCCTTACTCACTCTCAGACGAGTGAGGCTGCTCGCGCGCGGTAGCACAAACTAGCTGCGTACGAGTTATCGCGGTAGATGAGCTCAAGTTATTAATGTTATTGCTTAAAAGAGGGCCGTCCCTCTCCCCTTCCGAGTCCGGTTGAGGTGACATACGCGTGTATGTTCTAATGTCAAAGTAATTGGTAGAGCTCTCTACGACAATGTCGCGGTCGCGGTCATGATTTAGGTGTGTTCCTATGCTATCCGCATGCGAACTCGAACCCGGGATCGAGCTCGGCACCGGATTTCGGTCGGTCTGTCTGTTTGTCGTTCGGGTCGTGTTAAGTCCTCGGGGAAGGCGCCGGCGTCGTCCCCGGTGCAGTACTAACCACGCGGGTGAGTGTGATTTGTGTTTACGTAACTGTACACAGTACGTTACGTATTCTGTGATGGGGTCTACAGGGTCGGCTAAGATATGCTTAGGCCGTCTGAAGGGGTATCGGAATGATGCGTCATGTTCGTAGTCCACAGCCTTACGAATGAGCGGATTGGGATGTACTTTGCCTTTCTCAAAGAATCTCTCTGAGAGTTCTTTGATATAGGCTTTGATAGTGATAAGCTCGCAGTCTCTATGCAAGTCGATGTTTCGCATGTAACGGGGGGCACCTGTTGCCATGCGCAAAAAACGGTTTTGTACTCGTTGCAATTGGTTCATCTGATTGTCACTTATGTGTGCGAAAGAGACGCACGCATAAGTGAGTATCGTTCTTATACATGTTTTGTATAAGGTGAGCTTATGTCTTAAGGACATTTTGCTACTTGCGTTGAGTAAAGGATATAATTTGTATAATACAAATTTCGCTTTACGTACGGTATTCGATATATGGTTCGTGAATGACATCGACTTGTTTAGTACTACTCCTAAGTATTTGACAGCCGTGACTTCGGGAATTAATTTTCCGTGCAGACTAATAGGTTGCATTTTCTTACGTTTTAGTCCGTTAAATAATATAGCGTGACTTTTGTCGGGGTTTAGTTCAATTCTCCATTTTGCGAACCATTTACCGAGTTCGGTAACTGCTTCTTGGAGTTTTTTGGACGCGAAAGCTATTTGGCGATGAGCAAAGAAAAGGGCCGTGTCGTCCGCGAATAGCGCTTTTTGTACTCGAGGGTGGGTGGGCAAATCGGACGTGTAGAGATTGTAGAGGGTCGGGGAGAGAACCGAGCCCTGCGGTACTCCAGCCTCTAGATCTCTAAGTGAAGACAGAATGCCTTCGACTCTAAAACGAAATTTACGGTTTTTGAGGTAGTTACTTATTATTATAACAAGACTATCGGGAATGCCGAGTTTAAAAAGTTTATAGATTAGCCCATTGTGCCAAATTTTGTCGAATGCTTTTGCGACATCAAAGAAAACAGCGCAAGTCGGTTTCCTATTGTTCTTTTGTTCTAATATGTACTCCGTTAGGCGGTGTACCTGAGCGGGACAGCTGTGGAATTCGCGGAATGCGAATTGTTCATCAGGTAAGAGTTTTTTATCAACTATGACGTCTTTTAGGCGTCGTAGTATAACTCTTTCGTAAATTTTACCGAGGCAACTAATTAAACTAATTGGTCTGTAACTACTTGGTTCCGTCCGGAGTTTACCCGGTTTGTGGATACCTATTATTATAGCTACTTTCCATATATCTGGGAATGAACATCCTAGTAAAAGGGCGTTAAAGATGCTCACGAGTAATTCAATTATAGTGGAAGGTAGTAATTTAAGGGTTTTATTTGAGATACCGTCCAGGCCTGGGGCCTTTCTGGAATTCAAATCTTTAATAATATCTTTGATTTCCTCCGCATCCACCGGCCTGAGGGGCTCTGAAGGTGGGGCCATGAGTCGGCTTTCTACCTCGGTATTGACTAGATTAACATGATCGGGGTCAGTTGGGAGAGTACTAGGTCGGCACTGATTTTCTATGGTGTCGGCCAAGCATTCGGCTTTGTCGATATCCTCCAGTGCAGGAGGACGATTTGATCTGTTTAATGGAGGCATATCGCTCTCCGTATCTTTTTTGAGGGACTTCGCGAGCGGCCAGTAGGCCGTGTGAGACGGTTCGAGATCGCTAAGAAGTCGATCCCACCTCTCGGCTTTGTGTTGTTTGATTTTATATTTAACTTCCCTCTCGTAGTGACGGAGGGCCCTCCTCCAGTCTTCCGATGGGTAGCGATCGTATGTGCGTTTAGCCGCGTTACGGAGTCTGATGGACTCTTTTATATCATCTGGGAGAGGCCAGCGATTCTCATGAATCGTTGGCATTTCCCTAGAAGATTTTTCGATGTTCTCTACCAGATGATCAGTCAAGTGGAGAGAGGCCTCAAGCGCCACTTTAGAGTTTTCTATTAAATCGGGAATGAGATCGAGGTGACTCGATTGAAGGTTTTTTAGGTTATCTCCTAGTAATTTATAATCAATTATCTTTTTAGTACTAGCAGCGAGTTGGTTAGAATTGCCTAGCGCAATTTTAACTGGTCTGTGGTCCGAGTTAAGCTCGTGGATTGTTTCCAAAGAGATGTTGAGGTTAATGTTTTTAACTAATGCGATATCAATAATACTAGGGCTATGAGTAAGGTTGTTACTACGGCTAGCAGTGTCGTAGCGAGTGGGGTCGTTAGGGGCTAAAATTGCAAAATTTAAGGAGTCGCTTAAGGCGGTTAATCTAATGCCATTCGTATTTGAGATGACATTGCCCCACTCTGTGTGTTTGCAGTTTAGGTCGCCGGCAATGATGACGGCGTTGCCTAAGTTAAATAGCGATCCTAATTCGCTAGAAGTTATGGGCATTTTGCTGGCTAAATAGGCAGATACTATTATGATGGGTTGATGGTCTGTCATGCTAATGTGACAAATAGAAGTTTCTAAATTAGTTAGGGATGGGGGTTCTAGGGGAACACAGTGCAATGATTTTTTGTAATAAATCATTGTGCCACCGAGTTGGGATCGGGTTCTGTCATTTCTAACTATTTTATAGTTAGCTATTTTGGGGCTTTTTCTACTAGGCTTAAGGAACGTCTCCTGAACTAGTAAAATATCGACATTGTGGTTTAAGACGAATTCGCGGATTTCGTCTATATTATTATGTATGCCGTTTGTATTAAACGTAACTACCTGTAGGGAGCGCGGTTTTATCCTTCTGGTGGAATCCATTAGTTAAACGATAGTGATAATTGGAGAGAATTGATCCTGCGGATCAAGTCGTTGTAAGTCGACAGACAGGCGGATAATTGTGAAATAGTCCTAGCCGTCCGTAGTCCGTAAGAGAAATCGGCTACCTCTGACGGGTTTATGAGGCTTAGGAAATCGGTGACGTAGCCTAGGTCGTCTCCGTAATTGGAGGTTATATTCGCGGGGGGAGTGGATTTTTTCGCGGGGGGCGCGGGTTTTGCCACGGGTGATGCGGGCTTTGTCGCGGGGGGCGCGGGTTTTCACGCGGAGGGCGCGGGTTTTTGCGCGGCGGTGGGCTGGGCCCTGTTGGGGGGCACGGGAACGTTATTAGGGGTACTAGTGCTGTTCACCCAAGGTGATTTAGTGGGAAGCGGAGCAGGGATAAATCTCTGCTTTGTTTTTTCCTTATTGTTTATCTTTGTTTGAGGCGCAATTCGTCTCTTTACTTTGGGTGCTTTTACACACCCTCTGTAATTAGCAGGATGGCCTTTTGTTTTGCATAGCACACAGCTGGGAGGTTCGGACTCCTCAGCTGGTGCTTTGCGTGGGCAGTCAGAGGTGCCGTGGTCTCCGAGGCACTTGACACAGCGCGGTCGGGCTTGGCAGTTTCGCGCGGAGTGCCCGTAAAGTTGGCACCTGTGGCATTGGCCAGGGGTTCCTCTTTTACGGGGGGGTTCCACGCGTATGCCGGTTATGTTACATACGGCGCGTATGTTAAAAATTTCCTTACCCTCGGGGGTAAGGGGGAGAATCACTAGTACCATGTTGTACACGTGTTTTTTGACGGGGTGGTACATCCTGTGTACCTCAGTCGCGGGGTAACCTTGGGCTATTAGGTCTTCAAGTACATCCTTTTCGGTGATGAACTTGTCGACACCTACTATGACGACGCGGAGGACACGTTCGTCCTCTAAGGCATAGGTGTGGTAACCTATGTTTTTTCCGCGGAGGAACGCAGTAAGGAGGCGATGGTCCTGAGGTGTTTGGACCTGGACCTTTATCCCGGTCGGAGTTGTAGTAGCCGACGAGTAACGGAGTTTTTTCTCGTTTATCGCGGCGGAAATGATGTTCCATTTTTCTTTCTCCTGTACTATGACAGGAGGAGGCATTTTGGGCGCGGGTTCCGTCTCGGAAGACAGAGGGGCCTGAGACGGAACTATTTGCGAGGCCTGCGAGGCCTGTGATGCCTGAGGGGCGATCGGGGGGCGAGTGGGGGACGCGGCACTACTAGTCTGCACGGACGTCGCGGGTAGCTCGGGCCTAGGGGCCGGTTTAGTCTTTCTAGACTTTGGTTTTCCGGCCTGTTTAGTCGGGGAGGATAAGACTGGAGAAGAAGAGCCTTCGGCGCGCTTTCTCTTCTTCGTCTTTTTACTGACGACCGTTGTGAAGTCACCTTCACCAGGGTCAGTCTCTTGCTCCGAGCAAGACATCTCAGAAGGAGACGAGTAGGTAAGTCGGGGGACCACTGACTCTACGGAAGTCACGGCAGTGTCACAGTCGGGAGACGCGGGGAAATCAGCATCGTGACTTCTCACGAAGTTGTCCCACCTTTTCGCGGCGTCGGGGTATTCTACTTTAAGGAATGATAAAAATTTATCAATCATGTCGGCCATGATGTCGGTCGGTCAGTCTGCTCTTAAAGGAGAATTTTCGAGAGGGTACAACCCCGCCCGGCGACCGGGAGGGGAGGTGTGTAAAGAGGTACGAACCTCGTATAGTGTACCTAGTTTTCGTGTCACCGTACTTACGATGTGTTCCAGGCGGTCGGGAAACACACACAAAAACACTCACAACACTAGCACTCGGGTGCTGGCGAGCAAGGCGCGTCGCGACCTACGGCGGTAAGCGCGGGCGAGGGCCGACACTCGGGCGAGGCGAACAAGCGCCGGCGCAGAGTTCGCTCGATCGCGGACACACTAAAATCGAGAAAACTTCGTGGCGCGGACGTGATCGCGAAATCGCAACAAGCACAAAGTGTGCCGAGCGAGAGCGCGCTGTCTATAGAAAGAGACAGCACCACAGTCGCCTAGCAGCGTGCACTTGAGCGGGAAACGCGTGCTCATCGGACGGGATCCGAGAGCACATTTTTTTTGTTTCGGTTGTATCTATGGGGACCCCTAAATTTTTTGATATTTTTTCTATTTTTCTATCAAAATCCTAATGCGGTTCACAGACTACATCTACTTACCAAGTTTCAATAGTATAGCTCTTCTAGTTTCGGAGAAAAGTGGCTGTGACATACGGACGGACAGACAGACAGACAGACATGACGAATCTATAAGGGTTCCGTTTTTTGCCATTTGGCTACGGAACCCTAAAAATGCACTGTTTAATAAAGAAATCATTCACTTCGGTACATTTTTTTAACAATATCAAAGGTGAAACATTTATTTCAATAACATTTTGTTTTATTTGTGAACACAAATGCAATACAACAGTTACACTACAGTAGAGATGGCGAACATTTTCGTATCACCGTGTCCTTTTTCTGGAGAAATCTTTCTGAAGTAATCATAAACGTGCCATTCAATGTTTTATTTCTGATTCGGTGCGTATTTCAAAAGCCTGATTTGGTGCTCACTATGGAGAGGTGGATCTATAAACCTTGATTGTTGGAAGCATATAAATTTCGATACTAGTTTTATGACCAGAAGCGTGCTCCAAATTTTATTTCACTGGTGGCACGCGTGCCATTGGTTCGCCATCTTGACTACAGCGTTTTCCATATTCGGATTTCGTCCACAATTCGAATCGAATATTAAAACCAATATAAAACTCTGGAGCCACAGAGGCATACGCTAGATATTGTGAATATATCGACGTTGGTTACAGCGGCGGTACTTTGTCGGAATGTTTTTGTTTTATATTCGCTTTGTTTATCTAACCGTCGACATTCGACTATGTTTCTACATTTTATTCCCAATATTTTGATTTTGATTTGTTACAACGGAAATAAGTTGCTCTATGTTTGATTTGTACTGTTATTTTTTATATTTTGACGTAAAAAAAAACATTTTGTCTTCAAAGGCATCTGTTTTATATTTTAACACCTTTTCTAATAAAAATATATTATGTATAGCCATTATTAATACAAGGTTTGCTTTTGTCTTTGTCTGACATACTTAGTTGACGGAAGGTCCGTCCGATTACATGGTATACATTATGCTACGTTAGTAATTTTTTTTTAGTAAAATCTACATATTTCTAGGTATTGCATAACTAAATTAACTTAAGAGGGCGACTAACCCAAAAAATCAAACATCGTCCTTCTCTCTTCACACTCACGCCCGTCTTTCATATGTCAGGTGAAAAAGGACGACGCGGATTCATCGCCAAATTAGTTTTTTCTCAATAACTCGATAAATATACAACATTTTAAAAATCCGCTAGGTCGATCTCTCAATGATAGAATTTTATACAATGTGTTAAAATATTAACTTAGTTCAATGCACGGTTATGGCAATAAATGAAAAATTCGTGAAAATTAGATGCATCTTTGTGATTTTTTTCTATCGAGAAAATTTTAAGATATCGTGTTTTTGCTCAGATGAAATTCTCGGAAATATAATGTAGTATCTAATTTTAGAAAATGAAACAATTCGGGGCTTATTTTCAAGTATAAAAATGAATTATAAAATCGACACTTCAGGGTTAGTCGCTCCCTTAATTGGATTAGAGGCCATCCTCTTTCTCTCTCTAACAAGTCTTTCTGTCTCTCCCAGGTTGTGTTACCGGAGCTGGCGATGTTGCGGATCGCGGCGCATGAAGAGGGCGGGGGGCGGCTTCTCGGTCACCGGGTACTCCCGGTGCTAGGGCTCCGCCCCGGGTACAGACACGTGGGGCTGCGCACCGAGATGGGCCTCCCGTTGGCCGCGAGCCTGCTGCTGCATGTGCGCGTTAAGGTATGTGGCGCCTCTAGCGGGTGGGCTTAGCCTAATATGACTTGAGCTCCTCTAGATTTTTAGTTAGGATGGATTTAGAACTAATTAATATCACTTCTAGCAAATGGAGATGTACCATACATTTCGTTGTATATCCCCATTTAAATAAAGCGAGTTAAAATTGATTGCATATTAAATAACATGCTAATCCTTGTTTATTATTATTTATGAAAGAGAAGGTATGACTTAAGATTAACAATAGCACAGACGCCCTAACATATACACAGAACAGGCGCTAGTAGGTGAAAATATTCGTTACATTATTTTGAGGATCACAATATTTGCGTATGGTCACCCCTATCACTGACGGGAACATACGTTGAATTATAAGAACTTTGTGAAAGTGCTTAAGCTTACATAGTTAAAAGACTAGATCAAAATCGGTCCACCCGTTTGGATGCTACGATGCCACAGACAGACAGACAGACAGACAGACACACACGTCAAACTTATAACACCCCTCTTTTTGGTCGGGGGTTAAAAACATAATTATTGTATCCCTGTTTACAGGACTACGTGCCGGACAAGTTGTCGGAGCTAGCCGAGGCGCTCGCCAACCCGATAAAGTACCAGAGCGACATACAGAAGCGCGCGCAGCAGTTGGCCGTGCTGACGGAGGACAGCGAGGAGCCGCGCGCGCCGGAGCCCGCGCTGCTCACGCCTGTACCGAGACCTGTGAGTATAATGAACAAATAATACAGGGTGCAATTAAACCTTCCGGCCAAATTTCGATGTATTGCTGCTTGTTTAAAATAAAAATACACGTATTTTTTCTTTTATAATCACTAAGTACTAAAATGTTGAGAAATAGCATCCGAAAGTTATCCTGAAAAACACCACAATTAATGGACACTACGCGTCGTCGGCGCGTAACGTGCCCTCCGCACGCACTTCACCCCCGCGTCATCTCCGTTCTATCCACCATCGCGAAGTGACCGTTCTGCAACGATTTTAAGTGGGATAAAATATATTATTGTAAGAAAATTAACACCTTATTTTTTTGGTTAAATGGACTCCTAATGATACCTAAGCCCTAAAAAAAAAATTGGCCGGTAGGTTTAATTGCAGCCTGTATTGATTTGAGATTGACTTGATTTGCAGTGCAAGTCTAACACAAGAGCCAGCGACAGACAAACTTTCGCCATTTCATAAAAGCTGAAAGTTTGCCTGTGTATGATCTCAGTTCTGAAGGTCTACCTAACATTCAATAAAGTATGAAGCCCAATTTTTTTTCTTATTTTTCTTCAGGATAACTGTAGAAAACTGCCAGACACCCCTAAAAATTAGTTTTGAGGTGCTCTGGCAGTGGGCAGCAACTTTACTGCTGAATAAACTAAACTAACATTGTAAAATATTAGATTTATTTATACCTATATTAATATATTAATTCTGGTTTTCAGGTACGACCTGACAGCACGGACGGAAGCCCGAACAAGCCTAACATCACGCCGGACAAGAAGTCCAACAACAGCGACAACCAACAGTCAGAGCCTGAAAAACCAGGTACGAGACACTTAAGACAATAGGCATTATTATGACTAAAATCGTTTCTATCTAATACTTAATGCAAGTAACCTTAACAATAAATAGTCTCAAACCATTTAAATATAAATCTTTAAGTGTAGTACTTAACTTCTATAATAAGGAATTAGTAGATTGTGACGTAACATTTGTTTGGTCGGACGTTTCTTCTCATTGTCCTTTATGAAGTTTCAGAGGAGGAGTCTACGGACGGAGCGACAGAGCGGTGTAACGGCGACGGCGGCGCGACGAGCGAGAGCGCGGACGCAGTGGCGCTCGCCGAGCTGCTCGACTGCAAGCTCGTGCGTGACAAGCGGGCGGAGCTCGCACGCAAACTCGACGCGCTGCGCCGCAAACACGCACGCACCAAACCCACGCCCAAGTTTTTCGTGAAACGGCTGTCGTCGCGGAACGTGTGAGTGCCTTAAATTATATTAGTACTAGACGTTCCGCGTGGCTTCGCCCGCGTAAATTAGATATTTCACAGACAAATTAGACCACAAAAATAGCCTATGATCTTTCACGTGGTCAACTTCTTATCTGTGCTAAATAACAGAAAAATTGCTCAAGTAGTTCGTGAGATAAGCCCTTTCAAACAATTTCCCCCGTTTTTTCCACATTTTCCTCTATTTCTTCGCTCCTAATACTCAGCGTGATAAAATATAGCCTATAGCCTTCCTCGATAAATGGGCTCTCTAACACTGATATATTTTTTTAAATCGGACCCGTAGTTCCTGAGATTAGCGCGTTCAAACAAACAAACAAACAAACTCTTCCGCTTTATAATATTAGATATATAGATTTGGCAGCAAGCTCGTGTACAAGGAGCGAACGAAATACGGATAAAATGCGAAAACTGTACTTACTCATAAATTCTCCCATCATTCTATTGTCGTACTGAGACGAAACGAGATACACAGTTGGGCTGTCTGTTCCAAATTTGGAATGGTTCGTATAAAAATGCCTCGTGACGTTGTGAATTTTCTTTCAATGTTAATATCAGTAATTTGTTTAATATGGACCATTCTCGCTTTCAGGAGCGAGTCATCGTTCTCAGAAGATAGCGGTGCGGGTGCGGGCGCGGGCGCGGGTGCGGGCGCGACGCTGGCGGCGGAGGAGCGTGAGCTGCGGCTGCGGTACCACCACGCGATATTCGGCGCGCTCGACAAGCACATGCGGAACACGCAGCAGCAGCAGATGAAGGCGTTGCAGGTGACGTTTTAAGAATAATAAACCTAAAAAGAGTTCGATATGGAAAGGGGGTTCCATACAGAACTTTTTAAGAAGAATATTGTAATTATTGTCAAGAAATATAGTTCTTGTTTTAAGTATGAACTTTTTTATGGTTAAATAGTCTTAAGTCAGGAAGCTCATTTCTAATTTTTGTTATCTCCATTGTTCCAGGATTCGTTAGAAGTTGAAAAGAAGGAGATTTTAAATAGACTTGCAAACTCTCGAAAGGAGGACGTGAAGGCGCTGGCGAAGAAAACAAACAGGGATAAAGACGAAATACTTAGGATAAAGAGAGAGATACACTCGCAGGTGAATACTGAATAGTTTTACTTTTCTTCTTTTCTCTAGTTATTCAAATCATAAGTTTCTGTGACGTAATGCGCTCATTTTGCGTTTGAGAGAGCGCTGTGTTTCTACTTATTTTTATTAAACTTTCGGTTCTGTTTCGACAAGTATACATTTTATTCTATTTTCTTCGTTTTTCGCAATAAATACTATTGTATGTTCTCTCGCGAGACTAAAGTATCTTTTTACGAAATATCATCTTAATCGTAAAGAAGTAACAGAGAGACAGACAGAGTTTTTCAACATAATATAAACTATGGATAAACATAATATTTTCAGTCAGTGGAGCGCGGCGTGCAGGAGTGCGGGCGGCTGGAGCAGGCGCACGCGCGGCGGCGGGAGGAGCTGGCGCGCGCGCACGACCGCCTGCGAGCCGCGCTCACGCGACAGCGGGACCAGGTGTGCCAATTATATAAAACTGACAAAGCTCGATTATATGGTATATTACCATAATAAAGGAGAAGGGGCATTTTTGTATGGAGCCCGTACCCAAGCTATAACATTGTTTTTTTACCTTCTACCCTCGTCAACTTTTTCTCCAACGGCTAAAAGATTACAATAAAATGTTCAACTTCTCAAGCCCTTTCGTTTGATAATGTTTGTAAAGTGCTTCTCCATTATATAATTAAGCTTGTAAAAGAAAATATGTCAATTACAATCTAACCAACATAAATCTGTTTTCAGGAGTTGTTGGAGCTGGAGCGGCTGTGCGGCGGCGCGCCCGAAGGCTAACCCTGTGCGAGCTCTCACGTAGGAATCTGTGATATTATCCTCTAAGGAGCCCCCCTCGGCTCCAAAGTCTGCAATCTCATAGTTTAAGTTCACTCCTAGCCCCGCGAGAGGACGGCGGTCTTCACGGCTTCGCTCGAGGTCCCCACTTTCTGTGGTTATTCTGTGCGTGTATTGAAGTTCCGAGTTTTAGTGGTTACACCTACCACCGTGTGCAATATTGTGATTATATGTGTTTATCACTTCAAGTGCTCTTACTGTGGCGTTTGCATTTGCCTTAGGACATGCGACACGTGTTAGTAGCACTTAAACGCACGCTGTGTGTTTGCATATGCCTTCACTGTTGTTGTATAAATTCATAATCACAAGGTGTTCTATATTTTTGTCTGAAAGTGTAAGTTAGACTTTCATAAACACAATACAATAAGATACATAGTATCGTACTTATCTTTGTAAGAGTGTGCAAATAGAACACCGTATACACAGGTATATTGTATTGTGACGCTTCTATTGTTCGAATGAAATTTATTTCTATTATTACTAAAAACTTGTATCTCAATCGTTTTGGGGAAACCCACATCAAGTTTTAGTGGCTTCGCAAATGAGTTACAAGAGCAATACTTATTACGTCCTCGTTACTTTGGTATGGCCATAGGGTACGTAGCTCCTTAGTAGTTAGTTACCGTAGTTTAAAGCTATAGTATTTATCGATACTCGATACCGACTAAGTAAATTTTTAGTATGACAAATTTTACAGTGCCTCTAGCGGTTACTTGTGGAACTAAAATCGCCATACTAAATATTTACGTAGTCGGTATCGAGTATCGATAAATACCATAGCTTTAAACTCATGGTAGAGCTACTGAGTTATGTTATCATTATAGGTATCTCTTAAAATACTAAAATTACTATCTACTTATCTATTTTAATACAACTACTCAAAAAACTTGTCACGAAGGAGTTTGGGCGCCTAAATTTTTTTTTTCTGAAAGCGCTCTCCTATTCGAGTAAATCAATCAATAATCGTATGCAAATATTCATGCCATTATTTTAAGCATTATTTAATGTTATTACAAAGTCTCTAGGTAGGAAAAAAAAAATTTAATTTTTAACGTTTTTGTTAGCGTATTAAATACCTGCCACTCACGTTTACTAATTATATTGCATTTAACGTAGTCTAGTTAGTTTTATTTGGAAGAGCTTACGTGAAACCGTGCTAGTCACTGTTTTAACGAATATATATAATGTTAATTTTTACGGCCACGTTATTACGATTGTTTTGCGCACGAGTGTTATTTGTACAAACGTACTTTATTTTTATACATGGGTGTACCCAGGTTCTGGGCCAGGGGGGGGGGCAAATTACCCACATTCTGGGCCAGGGGGGGGGGGGGGCAAATTACCCAGGTTCTAGACCAGGGGGGGGTAAATCACATTTTTTATAAGTTGGTGTTTATAAAGAATAAAAAATTAATAATTTTATTTGTAAAAATATTGTATTGCAAACAAATGGCAAGAATTCGGTTTCTTAATTTTTAATTTTTATAGATAAAAGTACTAGATAATATACTTAGTAAACATGATCCAGCCCCCCCTCGGTACGCCCATGGTTTTATAACGTTCGAACAGGGCAGGGGTGAATTCGACAAAACCAAAATTATATTTTCATGCCCCGCGTTCCACTTGACGTTAAAAACGCTCAAAATGCCTCCTATTTTGAGCGTTTTGATCGTTTTTAACTTCAAGTGGAACGTGGGGTTTGTGGTCAGAAGTCACTGTGACAGATACTATCTGTCGGTATTCGGTCGAATGCAGCTGCCCAACAAATTTTTTGAGTATACTCAAGGAGGCAGGCAGCGAAAGAAACTATGCACAATTATTTTATTAGGTATGTTTTGTTAAATCTAAACATAGAGACACTGAAATAGGTGGAAAGTTTGTGTATTTTGTTAACTCTGTGTATTATAGAAGTAATGGTTTTATAAAGTATTTGTTCTTTAAAAGCCAAATTCTCCTACTTATGACTAAATCCTGTTTCAATCCGCTAGGTGTCGCATTCTCGAATACGTCAAAATATCAAACTCGAGCAGGATAAAGAGCGATTGAAACGAGATTACATCATAAGTAGCTACGAGAATAAGACTTCAGGTTCAATTAGCCAAAACATTTACTAAAATATAACTCCAATACGTATGTCACTAGTATTAATTAACACATGAACTAATGATTCGAAATAATGTGTGTACTAACAATACGGTAGGTTGTAGATAACATTCCAATGAATATTTATCCAATCATAACGCACAATTTTATGTGAAACGTGAAAAAGCCAGCGAATGAATGTGATTGTAATGTTTATTTAGAAGTTTAGAACCTAAATTTGATCAAAAGCTTGCTATGAAGTTCTCTGTGAAGGCTTCCAATTTACTTATTTCTTGTTAAAAGGTATATAACTTAAATCATCCTTTGTAATTGATGAGATAATTGTTTTGTTTTAAAAACATATTAATTGAAATTTTACCATGTTCTTTATTAGATAATACTGAGTTATGTTAAAGTGTGAATGAACTTTAATCTATCGTAATATTGTTATATTAATTTAAAAATACATTCTACGCAATATCAGTAGTTCCATAGCTAGCAACAAATTGTTACTGAGATGTTGAAAAATTACGCATTTATAAATGTAATTTGAATCCTATTGAAGGCTGTGGTTATTACGCAGTTGTAAACAAAAAGGTCGGACAGCAATAAAAGTATTCTAAATGTTCGTCGAACGCCTTAAATGTACGCCCCTTATGTGCCCGTTGTGTGTTATATATTGTAATTGTAAGTTTCATGTTCATTTTACTCCCATCAAAAACTCCAACGGTTTGTATTATCCGACTGAAAAAAAAGTCGATTTGGAAGGGCACCGGAGTATTAGATATTATTGCTTTTCTACAAGAAGTTTTAGTTCGACCATTATACTTATCATGGGAATATCGTTTTCGTCCCGAAGTTTTTGAATTTATCGGAAGATTTAATGAAAGACAAATATATAAATGACTTCCAATGTAATATATGTTACACGGTTAGGTGAATGCACTGACATAGGGCATAGTACGATCACATATATGTTCGGTAGGAGTTAATATAAGGCCGCAATGACTCGTAGAGAGTAGATAGTGTATAATCAATGTTACAAGTAGACAACGTGTAGGTGACGTTTGCTCTTGCCTTTGAAATGTTTTGCACCTCTCATGTCTTCCCTGCGCCGCCTTGAGGCCTAAATATCAGTCGCTTATCTTCCATTTTTGCGTATTTCGTTTGAGTTCTTCCACTAGCCCCTCGGATGAAAGAACCACTTTTATTAAAGCGAGCTTCGATCAAAAGCGCGGCGTCAATCGCAAACACTTGCAGAGTATTCTGCTTAGCTCCATCTAGCGGTCGGCATATAAAGCATCAGCATGCTTGGTAACGTCAAAATATGTTTGCTCGCAGTTTGAACGTTATAAAAATATTACAATATGAGTCCGCGCCACAAAAAAAGTCCCGCAGACGCGGCGCTGCAATCGCGTTGTTTGATGTTGTATAGGTCTACCAGAATCTGATGGCAAATTTTGATGGCAGATAATGGAAAAATATCCTTGATCATTGGATATATTTGCATGTTTCACACACAGAATAAGCCGCTATAAGGAAAAAAGGATCAAAATGTTTTATTCTAATTACCCCGGTATTGCTAGAGTTAATTTATTTTCTCACTTTTTGTCATCAGATTCTGGTAGACCTATAGCATCGTTTAGGCGCAGCGCAGACGACAGACTATCCGTGACGCACTTTTTAGTCGACGCGCAGCGCAGACTTGTGCGTTACTGCATATATAATTGCATAGGTTCTTTTTCCACGGACTAAAAAATGCGTCACGGATAGTCTGTCGTCTGCGCTGCGCCTTATTGTTAATTTTACAGACTTAATTTACTATTAATGTAAAAAATAGGATGAATCTCAAGTAAGCTGAGGTGTGCCAAAATTTGACGACAAATTAAATTAGTTGTCTGATGATCCACGGGACTTCTTTGGTGGCGCGGACTCTATATTTGTCCCTAAAGGAGTGTCACACTGCAGCGAAGCGCCGCGCCACTTCACGTGAAGTGCCGCGTCGCGTAGCTATGCTGCCGAAGAGTCCGGTGTAGCTAATAATATTTCATAATAAGCCGCTATAAGGAGATTTTATACGTGGGAGAGGAAGAGGATTTATACGTGGGAGAGCCATGCTTCGGCACGAATGGGCCGGCTCGACCGGATAAATACCACGTTCTCACAGAAAACCGGCGTGAAACAGCGCTTGCGCTGTGTTTCGCCGAGTGAGTGAGTTTACCGGAGGCCCAATCCCCTACCCTATTCCCTTTCCTACCCTCCCCTATTCCCTTCCCTTCCCTACCCTCCCCTATTACCCTATTCCCTCTTAAACGCACATGCAGCTCTTCTGATGCTGCGAGTGGCCATGGGCGACGGAAGTTGCTTTCCATCAGGTGACCCGTTTGCTCGTTTGCCCCCTTATTTCATAAAAAAAAAATAATAATTTATCACTCATAGTATATTTGATATTGATATTTCGCTGCAGTGCGATTACACCATGTGCAGTCCTTCCTGTCCACCGGGTCGGAATCGGATCGTACGGTGCGCGAACGGAGCGTCGTCATTTATAATTTGACAGGCGCAGAAAAGACGTTCCAGTGCACGCAGTACCATTGAAATCAATACAAAGCCCGATCCGGTGGACGAGCACCTTTAAACGGGTTTAAATCTGTTTAAAAAATTCAATCACGGTATTTTTCCATCACATTAAATAACAATGGCGTTACCGATTGCTAGCATTCCATACACGCGTAATGGAAATTTCGATAATGAAATTAAACTTCCTCCGAGTATAATGAATGAGCTCATGGGCGTACCCAGGTTCTGGGCCAGGGGGGGGGGGGGGGGGGGGGGGCAAATTACCCAGGTTCTGGGCCAGGGGGGGGCAAATTAGATTTTTTATAAGCTAGGGGTTTATAAAGAATAAAAAATTAATAATTTTTAGTTGTATTGCAAACAAATGGCAAAAATTCGTTATTTTTAAAAATGAAAGTACTAGATAATATACTTAGTAGGGACGTCAATATGATCCAGTGGGGGGCATCCCCTAGATCATCACTAGATAATATACTAAGTAGGGACGTCAATATGATCCAGGGGGGGGGGGGGGAACTGCCCCCCCTGCCCCCCCCCCCCCCTCGGTACGCCCATGAATGAGCTGATGTCATCGAATTTGGATACCACCGCTTCGGTTGCATTCAATGTCATCTCCTACATGCTATATCGCCTTGAAGTATACTGCTTACTTATTGCACCTAACTCCAGATCTATTAAGTAATAGAGTCTTTTTAATAAATTACCTACTATCATTATTGTAGTCGTCTCTCTCTTACTTTTCAAAAAAATAATATTTTCCGAAGGTTTTGCTCGCTCGATCCGGCGAGCTATCAGATTTACTATCTTGTACCAATATTGGTAGTATTTTGAGACCTTTATCTTGCATTTTGAAGCATTCTGTCCGTCATAAACAGTTTTGTAATATACGACTAACTTTAATACTAGGATATTTCAGCTCCGCTTGTCTCCACCGAACGTCGATTCGGATCGATTGTCTCCGGTCGACGCGGACGAGTTTATTTTGATGATGCTCCGCGTTTTGTTGTGCGAGAGGGCGAGTTACACGCAAGCGGAGTCTCTAAGTGATAGTGTCCTTTCTTATGAACTATTACTAAGTATTTTGAGATGGGTTGTGAAACTGAGCGCGTGTCGTTTGAAGATTTTCGGGGAAGCCGCCTTGCGCTAATTTACTATTGAAAATAGTTTAAAGTATTTATTTTGAAAGTAAATCTAAATTAGTTTTGTTTTAGATGTTAAGTCGGACTTGAATATTATACAAAATTGCCCCATGGTAAAACTTACATTATAATAGAAGTCGGTTCTACTGTACTTTCCAAAATTTTATATACGTGGCGATTAGATTGGCACTCTCATATTTTATCTCAAACTGCCATTCTGTGTAAAACCACAAGGTACGCGAAATATTGTGTATCTAAGTTTAATGAAACATGTGCCAGATATGAAGTATTTTTTTAGGTTTCTATAGTTCGTATAAATATTACTTATATTTTTATTCTTTGTCTATTTGTAAAGGAAAGTTATAAAGCACAAAACATACTCACGGTACGACGAATTTAACAACAATCTCGAATTCGAATATGTTTATATTTTAAGTTTTAATTTAAAAAAAAAATGTTTGTAAATATAGTTTATTGGCGCTGCGCTAAACTGAATTTACTCTTTTTTATTTTATAAATCACATGTTTTCTAAAGATATTAATACTAAATAATTTAACAGAAAAATTTTAGAAACAATATCTTTCATATTTTAACCCGAGTTTTATTTTAAAGGTAATTTGTGAATTCAGTTTAGTGTAGTAGGTATATAACGGAGAAGTACTTACAATTCTGGGCGGCTCCCGATCTCTAAATAGTTCTAGTCATTTTGAATTCCTGTATTGTATCCATACACTTGCGCCTGTATATGGGTAGACAATATAATAATCGATATGAATGTTACAAATATACATTATATAGTTAATACTTATCTATTAAATTTGATGTCTGTTCTGTGTGTGGTTTTATTTACGGTCCTGACTTTGAAAATATTAAATTACTTTAAATATAATTAAGTTAAGTAAAGGGTTGCATTGCTAGAAGCTGATGATGATGAGTTAAATTTTAACTCATAAAGTTTTTTTTACTTTAACTTATTTTTTACTTTAACTGTTAAAGTAAAAAATAAGTCTCATTAATTAAGAATAAAGCCATCCTTATGATGGCTTTATGCCTCTTCCTTTATGCTTTTCGTTAAGGAACAAGAACTGTTATAGTAATAATAATTAATTAAAAATAATAAATGGAATTTCACCCAGGTCAGATAATAATAATAAATGATAATATATACATAATAATAATTAATTAAAAATAATAAATGTGGAATTCACCCAGGTGAGATTTAAATATCTTTTATGGAATTAAATAGATACTGTTTTATTTAAGAAAAATGTACGCTTCCCACACGTTAAATAAATGAGTTTATTATCTAGTATGTAATTCGATAAAAAAATAATAACCTACTACAAATTCCATAGAAAAAATAACATATTTCATGACTTGTCCAAAACTACGTGACAGTGCCTCGTGGCAGTCGTGGCATTGTCACGGAGGGCGGAACGTGCCGAGTGCGGGGCGCGTGCCTGCGTCACGTGAACTTGACGAAAAGCCGTGACAATAGCCTCGGTCAGGCTTCCTTTGCCGATTTATTGTGGGTAATGAACTTATTCTGTATTGATAGATTAAAGAGACAATGTTTAGATAATTATTGAGTACTATGCACAGGGAATACAAGGATATAGATACTTATTTTATTTTTATCGTGGTGAAATGTACGCAGTTTATTCTTTATTTACAAAGGTAACGAGCGCCACATTTCGGCACGAGGTAGGTCTTACAAATTATTCAAGATTCGAGGTGCTGGTATTAGGGTTTTTACTGTACTAAATTGCTGCACTCGACAGCTCAGACGAATACGCAACTGTATTTAATTAAATAAATATTTTAACATCTCTGTCAGACGCTTAAGAGGAGTCCACACCGCCGTTTTTCCATACAAACGCTGTCCCCTGTTTCCTCCCTGGATAATGCCGGTAGAGTTATGATTTTTTTCCTGAATATCTATGGCCACTATTAGCATGTCCCTATGTTTTCATTTTTTTCATAATTTTATTATTAAAAAATATAAGAACGTCCAAAAATAAAAAAAAACGGCAAGATTTTCCTCTGTGTTCAAACACCCAGAAAACAAAACTGGCTAAGATATACAAAAAAATAATAAAACATAGGAACACAGCTCAAGCCTTGCTTTAATTCTCAATGAAAAAAGTACTTAAATCGGTTAAGTTTTGGAGAAGGAATCAGCGGACAACGAATCGAAGATTTTCTTTTCTTTTATGAGAACTTTTGTCGTGTTGTCTCTATCGCGCTCTGCGGTGGGAGACTTGAGATTGGTGAGACAGCAATACATTTTCAAATACCTATTTTCAACTTCTCTCGCCCCTGGTGTATCCTCTTAATTAAATCATCATAAAATATATTCGAGCGAGGAAGTATTAATTTTATCCTAAGAGAATTTACAACGAACGATCGGTTTGAACTGTTTGCGGAAAACAGGTGTATAATAATTGGTCGTTCTTAGCCGAGTCAGAGAGAGTGTAAGCAGCCTTCTAGCCACTGCTAGACACCCTCAAAGTCTCACTTTAAGAAAGTCGTTTGGTTGGGAAGTAACTGTCAAAAATGTCCGGCACTGGAAGACGAGATTCCTCCACTTACCAAGAATAATAATAAAAGCTATGAAGTCTACATTTAATTTCAATTATTTCTAATAACCGTATTAACTACGTACCTAAATAATAATAATTTTCTATCAACACTGACTGATATTGAACTTGTTAGTTGATGGCTCGTTAGAGGCCGCAGACTACCCCCGGGATTATCCGCGGGTGACGTCAGTGTGGTACCAGGTACAACATTATCGCGTTTTAATATAAAGCCTTCTTAACCCTCGGTTGGTCGCGCTTTTAAGGCGAGGATAAGCCCCAATTTATTATTCCGTGACTTCCGGTTTACCTAGTTCCAATATAATAACGAAGTGTTAAAAAAATATGAGATATAAAGCACAATATTTAAAATACCTTAAACCATAAACATTTTAATAAAACGTAATACTTTGGCTGTAATTAATTTAGAAACTCACCTCCGTTAAAAATCTATAAGTATTAACTAGGATAATTATACATTTTATTTGAATAAATTGTTAGTAAATCTATATTAAAATGTCGTTAACCGAACAATTTAATGTTTATTTCCAAAGATATAAATATATAAGTTTATTTCCAAAGAGATAAAAAAAACATGAAAAATAGAGAAGATCCGCCCGAGTTATTACAGTTTTATGCTAAGCTAAAATGAATCTTATTGCGATGCATATACGCTTGGTCTTTGGTTGTGTGCAAGGTTATCGTTTTGGATTGAGATTAATCCCCGCCTTAAAATAACGCCGTTGGTCACCTAGGGTCTTCAAAGACCCCAGCGTAAATAAAGACATCTATTACTCACAATAAATGCACGCGAGCTCAGATGAGTGGCAATTATATCAAAATATAATCCCTTTTAGGAAGCCATCTAAAGAGCGGAGTTGCTACGATTCATTTAAATACAGTTTTTTCTCGTTTTTGCAAACTCCGGGCTTTTAAAGACCCCACGCGACCAACCGAGGATTAATGCTTCGATCACGGATTCTTGGAAATCTATTGTTATTCTATTGTTGTCGCGGACACCGGTGTGAGGTGTCCTTATGGGCTTGATGGGTTAAATTGTGAGAAGCCTTACTTATCTGCATGAAAGGCTCGGCTTATCGCAGGCCCTAATATAACGCAATACCTGTAAAAATCTATTAGGTACAGGCAATAATAAAATCTAAAAGGAATTTGTATTGTCTTGTCAAACTATGTAACAGATGCAAAGTTATCGTGAGTGGACGGCGCGGGTAGCCGCAGACATCGACGAGTGTACGCAGCGAAATTGGCCCGCCCCGCCCCGTCGTCTGCAAAGCGCTTAAAGGTTTGTGTGATCCACGGCGGGCAGCCGCGGACATGCCGTGCCGCCAGTGCCCGCCGAGCACCTGCTGCGCGGTCTTTTTGCACTCTGTGTGCGTTGGTAATATAGGATTCCCTTTGTGCTATCGTTCGCGGCGAAATTGTCCGGCCCGCCCAGCCTCGTCGCGTCGTGTGTAAAATGCCTTATGAGACGATCGCTCTCCCCCTAACACTTGTTCCGTGCCATCGCGTAACCTTTGCTTCGTCAATGCCAAGAGCTTATTTTTTTACCCATATGTCGCTAGTACTTCCATTGATTGGTTTAATACGAAATTTGATACTCTAAGTGACTACTTAAAGCCTAAAGGTCAGTTCTATGATCTATCGTACAAACTATGAAGCTTATAGTTCACCAAAACTTGAAATAGCAAAGCGTTTGGACGGATTAACAAAGAATATTACGAAAAACATTGCGGAATTACAGTATTATATTAAAAATAATTTATGATGTAGAGCTTTTCCTATAAGTTTAACAAAGCTTGAAACAACGGAATAGACGGACTTATTAAAAATATTACGGTTGAAAAACCACTACAATTATTTTTGCGTTGTTTTGCCGAGTGATTGAAGGTAGGCCCAGGGGAGTTTTAATGAACTTCAACACAATCTCTGGGGTATAAAATATGTTAGCATCTGGTATTCATCAGATAGAAATCACACTTTTAACTTGTCTTGCATTGCAGTTGTCTTTAGTATAGCTAACCCAGATAACCTTTATCCGGATAATCCAGTTTTTTTTTATCAGAATATTATTGAAAATAGCTTTGAATGCTAGTTATTTGGATATTATTTCTTTATTGCAAAATCAATCAAAATCGGACGTCTTAAAAAATATATTTTTTATTAAGTTACTGATATTCACATGGTCGTTAAAGTTAGAGATTAACAAAACAGTATCAGCTGGTCTATGATATTACATTATAAAAAAGCTGGAAATTAAAATATTAATAATATACCTTGATTTTTAGGGTACCGTACCCAAAGGGTAAAAACGGGGCTCTATTACTAAGACTTCGTTGTCTGTCTGTCCGTCTGTCTGTCAGCAGGCTGTATCTCAAAAACCGCTATAGCTAGACTTCTGAAATTTTCACGGGTATGTGGCTTACTTTTGCTCTATAACGGTACGGAACCCTTCGTGCGCGAGTCCGACTCGCACTTGGTCGATTTTATTAAAGTATTTTGTGTAATTTACGTAAATAATAAAAGCCTAAACAAACTCCTACAGCCGCACATCATAAAGTTATACTCTAAGATCTTAGCACAGCTGCAAGCCTAGAGGTGGAATTTAACAATAAAAAAGTCTAAGACACAAACAACGACCGACAGCACGAGACGCAGGGTCGAGGTACACGAGTTAGACATTCACTATATCAACGAGTGCCTCTATTTGGGCCAAATAATTTCTTTTAACAACTGCAGAGAGGCAGAAAAACTGGTCTATAAAGAAGCTGATGGAGGGAGACTTATCGATCTCATTGAAGTTAAGACTCGTGTTAACGAGTCTGAGCTTCAGTGAGATCGGTAAGTCTCCCGGTAAGTACACAATGTGTACTTACCAGAAGAGTTACCGATTGGTTAGGACAAGCGAAATACACAGTGACATGTCATGTCAATGTATATTTAGCTTGTCCTAACCAACTGTGCGCAAATTCGGTCTTTGAGCGATTTACAAAAGTTCCAACAGGATCTGCCAAAAAGCAATGGACCGCAGTATGGTGGAGGTAAGTCTTCTCGACAAGACAAATTATCCATATTGCGCTCAAAAACAAGAATCATAGACGTCCGAGCTATAGTGGCATTGCGCTGGTCACGGTATCTGCATGTACCTAGGCTAGATATCGATCGAGTGGGTATTTATAGGCCTAGGAAAAGATAGTAAGATGCTTTAGAGATATTTTGTCCTCCGGAGGCAGACTACTGTAACCCTGAGTCCACGTCACGAATACCCTTGACGATCTATAATTGTGACTCATTCGTAGTACCGTACGCCAAACCTAGTGCTGCTTGAACCAATCGCGGTGCTCTCTTTAGTGGAGTAAGAGAACTTTTGTTTTATAGTAGAGTAGGGGAGTCTAGGAGAAGGTAACTAGGTATGTCACAGAATCTGCAAGTCGTCATGTCATCATATTAACCTTTCTGTAAAGGTGCTTGTTGAGCTTACAATGCCCAGTTAGGCTTCAGGTAATGATTCTTATTTGATTCCTACCCACGTTCTCTTAAAATTATAAACTCTTATTATTTTCCTTCATTGAATCAGATAGACAGTCTGTACTGACTGATAATTATCATCTCAATGTAAACAAAAACAGAAGATATAACAGAAAAACGTGTTATTCAATAATAAAAATTTTGTATGTCAGATTAGATATTACACGATAAATCTTAATTAATTTTATATTGTTACGGTACATGGTATACGGACACGTGGTGCCATCTAGCGACAAACCAGCGAAACTTACCGAGGGAGCACAGGCAACATAAATCCCCTACTCAATACTAGATGGCATGAGGTGCGCAAGTACATACTCGAACCTTCTAGAAAGGTCCAATGTTTGTTTACGTATTTACCGTTTATTTGTTTGCGTGTTTACGTGTTTAGTTGTTTACTTTTATTGTGGTACATGCTCGAGCCTCCTAGAAAGTTCCCACGGTTGTTTACTTGTTTACGTGAATCGGGAACTTTCTGGAATTCGTCTCGCCATATAAAAAGCCGCAGGCAGGCCCGGCGAGTCAGTTAAATCTGAGCGATCTTCGAGGCGACAACAAGTGATCAATAGTGAGTGAACCAGTGAAACCTGCGACTTGGCTACGACCTAGGACAGTGATAGTGCTTAGTGATTGGACCTAGTGATTAGTGTTTGGACTTAGTGCTAAGTGTTGTGACCTAGTGTTTAGTGCAGTATTAATAAAGTCTTCAAGAGAGTCACCAGGTCTTTCTCTCCAAATCCTCGAACCCTAGCACGTAACAATATAACGTAGAAGCTTACTTTTCATAATTTCATCGATTATTCGAAAAAAACAAAAATCCGGATTTTCAAAAATAAAAATCCGGCTTTTACGTAGCTAAAAAAACCGGATTATCCGGATTTTTCGAAGTATCCGGATTGCTATTACTATTACGTAAATATTCAAAGTTTGAAATCCTTTACGCGTGAGAGAGAATAAAAACACATTGTTAAGAGCTGTTCATAAATATACTATTAATAAAATAATAGTAGGTACAGTAAGAGTATTTAAACTCTACATGACCTATCATAAGGCACAATAAATTGTCGCCAACGTAACCATCTGGTTGCAATTACTGAAGCTGCCCAAGGACTGGGTGCGTCACTGAGTATGGGCAATGCTGTAAATAGTCCGCAAGTAATGGAATAATAACGGCATTAGCTGATGATATGTCAAGATCGAACTATTATCGTAATTGGGTTGTAACTTGTACGTCGCCGACTGAATCGATTTTCAGGATTGTCACTATAAAAGTCTAGAAGTTATATCTATCTACATAATCAATACTTCCATACTAATATTATTAATGCGAAAGTGTGTCTGTCTGTTGGTCTCTCAGCCTGTCTGTCTGTTACTTCTTCACGCTTACCTATACCACTGAATCGATTTGATCACAAAATTTGGTGTGCAGCTAAGTTTTGAGTCCCGGGAAAATACATAGGATAGTTTTAATCCCGGCAAAATGTACGGTTCCCTAGCAATAAATGAATTTTGGCACAACGGAGAGCGTCATTTAGTAGCTTTATACTTTTTAAACTACGAATAATAAAAACTATGTTTAAACCTACAATTTCATTCTAGCTTCAGTTTGTAAAAAAAATAATTAAGTACTAAATAATAAGCAAATTACTTATTTAACATAAAAAACGTTCTTATAAAGTAAAGTATGTGAATAAGCAATAAGAAGTACTTAATAGAAAATTTTCCATAAGATACATCCCCGTGTTTTTATAGAGCTTTCGTATTATTCCAGTCGCGATGGAATTAGCAATTTGCCGCGCTCTATTTTTTTGATATCAAAGAAATTATAAGGCGTTGTGCATAATTCCACAAAGAAAATTAATTTTAGTGCCTCGATTTGCCGTTTGGACTTTTTACCTTACCTAGATGTCGCCCGCAGGCCGCAATTCCGTTGCGCCAAAATTGGTTTATCGCGTAGGAACCCTCCTTTTTTCGGGATGGTATCTCCATACAAAAAAAAAATATCCAATCGGTATAGTAGTTTAAGAGTGAAGAGGTGACGACACACTGTCGAATTTCTAATATTAGTGTAGAAGTATGGATATTTTAGTGTTATAGGTCCGTTAGGAAAAGTGATTTGTCAGATAACGAGAAAACATTGTACAAATATTATAATAAGGGGTAAGAGACATGGCCGCACTGCGAATTTTTACCACGCGGATTTTATTCGCGCGATTTCATTCATATTTTATCGGAGTGCAGATACTCGCATAAGAGTCAATGTATTACAAAATTAAAATATTAACAATATCTTTATTTCAGGCCAAATAGCCCATATTGTAGCCTAACAGTTACAGATGATGATTAAATATTATGACATTAAAATAATTAAAAGAAGAAACAAACACTTCTTGAAAACAAAAAATAACAACAACAAATGTGTTAGTAACTTGGTTAGTAAGTACCTTATACAATAATAAAGTGGTTGTAATAATTAAGTGTTAGTATTTGTTAGTAAATTACTTTAAGACCTACTTCTTATTATTACAAAGGTGTAAATTTGCCCATTATTTTTGAAACGGGCTGTACCCTAATATATATAGTATAGGCCCTAAATATGTGGCCCAAGGTATACTATTATGATGTTCTTATCAATCTCGACGAATAATTTCCTATGCATTCTTCATTCTTAAGTCATAACTCATAACCAACTTTGCAAAATGATAAATACGTTGTTAGGTACTTACCTACTTGGTACTTTTATAATATCATTAAAGTGGTTCATCAAATGAATTTACAATTATTTAACTGTACTTGAACAGCAACAGTTCAAAAAGTGTATTCGTGTTATATTAAAAAAAGGGTATTGTTTTGAATATTTAAATATTTTTATTTATATACTTTTTACTCAACTAAACAGACTTTCTAAGCAAAAACAAGATTTTTTGCTACAAAATAACAACCTTCGTGTATTTTCGCGAACGTTATATACGCAGCTTTAGCCGCCAAGGTTAGCACGTGTCGAAAGTCGCTACCCCAGTCCTGAGATTCAGTCTACAGCCCGCGTAGAGAGCTGAAGCCCGCCCTACACGGCGCCTAGCACTTACGCACTTAGGTACTTACGCACTTAGCATTAACTATAATAACCTTAATACAGTAAGTGCTAAGAATAATGGTAAACGGTGGTAAAGGAAGTGGGAATTCAAGACCTATAAATATCGTTTAAAAACAAAGGTAGGTACTTAATGGAAATTATCCTTTTTTTAGTACGCATTTATCATTTATCAATTACCATAACAAGTACTAATTACCGTAGTAAGTGCGAAGAATGGTAAATAGTTATAGAGGAAGTGGAAAATTCGAGAGTTTTAAAATATCGTTGAAAAATAAAGAGTGGTAATGTTAATTAATTAGTATTTTTTCAAGAAGAAGTAAAGGAAAATTGTTATCTCTTAATAGTATTAATTTTTATATTAATTTTTGCAATTTAAATGCTGCAATAAAATTTTTATTCCTTAATTAGGTATAATATTTTTCTGAAAATTAAAAATTAGTAATTTTACATTTGTACGTGTTATTTAGGAAAACGTAACTTTGTTGAATAATTTCGTAAACTTTGTAAAATAAACACGGCAGAACCGTGCATTTTGCCGGGATAAAAAGTATCCTATATCCTTTCCCGGGACTCAAAGTATCCTCATACCAAATTTCATCAAAATCGGTTCAGCGGTTTGGGCGTGAAGAGTTAACACACTTTCGCATTTATAATATTAAGTATGGTATGGATATGGAAGTATGAAAGTATGGATGAATATGGATGGCGCACTTGCTGGGTCGACGCGCTTTGTCACACTCACTATAATTATTATGTATTTACTATTTAGGTATAACAATGTCGGAGGGTAAGCTGTACCCTAACTGCGACTCAAACGTGTGGCTTCGCTCGTGCGAGGAGGAGGTCGCTGAACCTCTACAGGGACACATTACAGGTAAATTCTAGAACATTCTACATAGGGTCTACCCAATCGTTGTCATCCTATTATCGGTAAGTACTTTAGATTTTTGATTGAAAAAGGAAATGAAAAAAACCTTATAATAGATATATTATAAGGTCTACAGTTACTTTAAAAGTGCCAATAATTGGGTGTTTCACCTTACTCAGAATATTTATTAGGTCCATAACATTTTAGTGTTATACAAATGTCCCTATAAAATATAAATTATTTTCTGGATCTCAGCCCTGGCCTCGGGGCGACGTTTCAAGCTACGCAGCGCGATATTAATTAACCTTATTCATCGAAGACTATTATTATTTAAATACTATTTACAGACTTATTATAATTCACAATATTTTAGCCCAGTATCGCTATTAACTCGTGTGGTTTTAGGCACAATACCGACATGGCTGCGCGGTAGTCTGCTGCGGAACGGGCCCGGCTCGCTGAAAGTCGGCTCTATGCGGTATAAACATCTGTTCGACAGCGCCGCTCTACTACACAGGTTAATCATTTCGCCTCAGCATATTTAAATAATCGGTCAAGTGCGAGTCGGACTCGCGCACGGAGGGTTCCGTACCGTTATAGAGCAAAACTCGGCCAAAATTGTGTTTTTTGTATGGGAGCCCCTCTTATTTTTTTATTTTATTTAAATATTATTAATAATTATTAAAATACACATACAAAAATTATGGCCTTTGTGAACATTTCAAGTGCCTACTTGTTGTCATCATTGATACCGAGCAAAAAATGTATGAAAAATCATGTTTGTTGTATGGGAATAAAATAAATATTTAATTTATTTTGTGTTTAGTATTTGTTGTTATAGCGGCAACAGAGATACATAATCTGTGAAAATTTAAACTCTCTAGCTATTACCGTTCTTGAGTTACAGCCTGGAGATAGATGGACAGACGGACAGACGGACAGACATCGAAGTCTCAGTAATAGGGCCCCGTTTTTACCCTTTTTACCGTTTTCCCGTTTTTACCGTTTTTACCCTAAAAAGCAAATGTTAACATATGATGTCTCAAACTACGTCGGCAAGTTGTCACGGTTATAATGGTAAATGGTAAAACTTTGGTAGCTACGCGGTAAACTGAATGTGAATACGAGTACATAGGTAGGGTGATTGTTTTTGCCTGTTGTTTTGGTGTCGCATAATGCCGGTAATCTTCAACCTTATTTTACGGCAATAAGGTACAGATAGAGCTGGCTCTATCTGTACCTTATTGCCGTAAAATAAGGTCAGCCTGGCAGCCCTGGACTGGCACGAAGTTCCATACTAAACTGGCAAATGGGTTTCAGGTTCTCAATCCACGACGGCACGGTGACCTACCAGTCGCGGTTCCTGCGCTCGCAGACGTACAAGCGTAACCGCGCCGCCAACCGCATCGTAGTCACCGAGTTTGGCACGCAGGCTGTGCCGGACCCCTGCCATACTATTTTCGACAGGTATTTAGGACACCATTACAATTTACAACTGTCTTCGATTGCCATACCAGGATGTTCCGACAGATCAGTAAGGCCCAATTTTACCAACGTCTGTTAGTGAAAATTAACAACTTGTTAAAATGTCATGTCTTCTCTTTCATTCATATGAAAAACGAAAGAGGAAGCATGATACAATTCGAGTATTTACTTTAACCGTCGTTGGTGAAATTTGGTGTAAGGCTCGCAGTGACGTTAGGACTCTAATGACCTGCCTTCCGAAAAAAGGATGTTCTACTTAACCCATCAATCCCCAAGCGGCAACCGGCTGCCGTGTAACAATTGAAAATCTATTGTGTCTGCGATACCCACGATGGAGGTGTTAAGTTTATCCCATGAAGGCAAAGTTGATCCACTGATTTAATAGAATTAGGTGCCATTCCTTTGTGACAAAGGCTATAAAATGCGTGAATGAGTGTGAGAATGATACACTTTTCGACCTTATTAACAATATTATACAAAACAGAAAATGCAAAAGTATATCTATCATAATTATTATTTTTCAACATTTTACAACACCTTTAGATACTATACAGTAAATGCAAAAGGATTATATTATTTTACTCCATTATACAACTTTTCCCCAGGGTATCCGCGATCTTTAGTCCTGGGGAGGCGATGTCGGACAACGCTATGATCTCCCTATACCCCTTCGGCGATGAAATATACGCCTTCACAGAGGCCCCAATTATCCACAGGTAAATTTATTTATAGATTATGTTTGTTACCTCAATAAGTTATGAACGGTCTTTTCGTTATAGTGGGTTGTAGGTTACGTATAATATAATCAGTCTCTGAGTTCAGTATAATAACTTTTTGGAAATATGAGGTACTTAACTAAGCTATACATTGAGCGCCTAAACAATTTGAAACAGAAAGTTAAGGGCCTAATTCAGACGACTCGACTATGCGAGGGATGATGACAAGGTCAAAGATTAGCGAAGTTTGTTAATTAAATAAAGAAATGACAGTAAAAAATAAGTGTTTCCAAAATTTCAGCTTGATAACTTTTGTATTTTTATTGTTATGCACCTTCAAATACTCAAAGTTGGATATTCAAGTCGATTTTTTTTAGTTTTTCTTAATATTTGTATACTATTCGATAAGTTATGTAATTTAAAGCGACTTTTGTAATGAAACCGTCTTTCAAGTATCAATAAGAAAAAAAAAATCATCATGCGGCATAATAATAACTCCCACACCAGTGTCGGTGACGGTGGCCGGTTTTAACCAGGGCAGTTAAGTAGGAGTAATTTGATAGTGCCCAAGTGTGTGCGCAGTACACCCGCAGTGTGTGTGTGTGTGTGTGTGTGTGTGTGTGTGTGTGTGTGTGTGTGTGTGTGTGTGTGTGTGTGTGTGTGTGTGTGTGTGTGTGTAACGGCTAACACGCTAGGTGTAGCGTTAAATAAGTACACGGTAAGGTTTTAAATTTTAATTATCAAATTTGTGGACTCATCTTTCAGGATAGATCCTGTGACCCTGGACACGCTGGAGCGGCGCAACCTAGCGGAGAGCGTCGCGCTCATCAACCACACTTCACACCCCCACGTCATGCCCAATCGTAAGTTGAATTTCCTAGCGTTGTAACTGACTCCGGTAAAGTCAGTCATCAGTTATAATGTGCCGGTTATAACGTACCGCGTAGTCTAAGGGCCTGTTTCACCAAATAAAATAAATAAAATTGTTTTATTTCTGAAATAGATTTGTAACAAATGCTTTCAGAACGTTGAAACTACAGGTGCCTTCCACCGGTTCGGGAACTACCCCGGCGAGAAGAACCGGCGTAAGAAACTCGCACGGGGTCCCACTTTTTACAAAAAAAGTGAGAAAAAAATTATCTTTTGAAAATAAATTTTACAATTGTAACTGTAAAATTATACAATGTCAACATCCATACATTGTAAGTCATAATATAATAATGTAGAAGCAGCCTTGCAAGCAGCCATCCTACTCCCAAGATGTACCATCGTTTATGAAATCATTGACCTAGACTTTGGCACACAAACGTTCTTTGACTACTTTGTTAAATTTATTAATCGACCACTTACTGATAGGTGTCGGATAGGCTATCCACAACTTATCTGACAGATAGAGTATGGATTATCGGTCAGATAAGTTGTGGATAGCCTATCAGGCGGCACTTATCAGGAAGTGGTAAAACAGGCCCTAATTATTATTATTGATCAATTCCAGGTGATGTGTACAACGTGGGTATGTCTATCGTGCGCGGCAGACTGAAACACGTCGTGGTCAAGTTTCCTTTCAGCGAAAAAGGTGAGTATTAAAATAAAGACGGATCCTAGAATAGAGGAACCTATACGACGAAACTATACCTATAGAATTCTAATCATTCAAATTCAAATTCTTTATTAAGCATACAATAATATATAATAATATAACATAATCACGTCGTCTAATCCCATGCTAAGTAAAAACTTGTGTTATGGCAATCAGACAACGGATGCACGCCGAACAATTTTATCCTAATATATATTATTTACACATTCACACACACAATCACACTACACTTTATCACGTAAAGTCTCTTTCGGCGACGTGATGCGCGCTTCGTTCGGGAGCCTCCCCCGGAACCTCCGGTAAACTACACCGGCGGGCCAGAACTCCTCCACCTCGAAGATGGATAAAACTTGAGTCGGCACTCTCACCACAAAGGAATCATTAAGAACGGAATAAAAAAAAAACAAAAAAATATTAAATCGAGACGTATCTAAGTGAACAGTAAGATAAAATAGATATAATTATTTATCAATGCAAAGTTTTTGGAGTCAGTTATTTATCAATGCAAAGTTTTTGGAGTCAGAGATTTTGCAACTTTAATTTTTACAAAATTAACTGATGTGAACTTTTATTACTGTAGTTTTTTTTTCACAATATGATTTGAATTTCAGGCGACATGTTCTCGACAGCCCGCATCGTTGGGAGCATCAAGCCGCGCTGGCCTCTGCATCCAGCCTACATGCACACATTTGGTACAGCTTTTTAAAACAAAATTATTTTTATCAACGGAGTCTAACTCTATTTAAATTCAAATTCAGTTAAATACGTTCATTTATTTTAAATATCAAGCAAAGACTGGACAAAAGTTATTTTAAAATCAGTATTAATTTATGTTACTCATCTCGAATCGAAACGTGACGTGGTTTTTACTTACGTGGCTAATTTACAAATAGATACTCGTAGCGATTCAAATTGAGTGTTCTTCATTACAAAAGAAGAAACATAAATTTTATTTCAACGCGACATCGTGCTACCCAGCATCTAGTCGATACAAATCGAAATTTCAACTTTGGCAATGACCCGCCTAATGTCTTTTGTAAAGGAGGAGTGTAAGCCGAAGATCCACGGCGGTAGCTCGGCATGATTACGTCAGCTGTCAAACGCATACAATATAACGCGACGGAATTTCGGCATGGTGTGTCATCGGTAATTTAAAATACATTCCAAGTGGAATCACAAAGAGGATATAAACTACGTAACAGCGAAATCATACCGAACTTCCGCCGCGGAACTTCGGCATGATGTGTTAAGGCGACGCCTTGACAATTTGGCTGTAGTGATATCGATTTTTCTCAGCAGTGACTAAAGCTGAGAAATTATAGTTCATTGTCAGTATTCGTCATGTCTTTTTCTTTTGAATTACCCATAGCATAACACGATTGGTCAACTTTTATAACACAGAATAATCAATCAAAAATAACTCTGTAAAAAAGGGATTCCTATTTTGCCAACAGAGGAGAGTGATTTAAGCTTCCAAAATTTGTACTATCAGGGAAGTTGATTCCTATGCAAATCGGGGACCTAGTTTGGTTGCGTTACGTCAAACCCAGCTGACAGATCACAATATTAACATTGAATTGACATATTCGACCAAATAACGTTGGTCTGTCAATTGCATAGGCATCAACTTCCTCGATGGTACATAAATTGGTTCAAGCATACACTTAAATTAAAGCTTATATGAAATGTATTTATGGTTCTAATATTACGCGACAAAAACCATTTTGTCGCTACGCCGTGGAAACAAGGCGGAAACAAGGTGGAAACAAGCAATCTAAAACAAATCCAACACGGTTTTTTACTTTAACGCGGCGTCACCTTAAGACACTAAAAGCGAAGCACTCTCGGTGTGAATTGACTCACATTTGCAGGTGTAACGGAGAACTACTTCGTGATCGTGGAGCAGCCGCTGTCGGTGTCCATCGTGAGTGTGGTGAGGAACCAGATCGTCAACAAACCCCTGTCCTCCAGCCTGCAGTGGTACCATGGACATAAGGTACGGGTACTTTAAACTCTCTTCGAAAAAAGCGTTCGTTAGTCGTGTCTGTCGGTGTGTCCAGAATGTTTTAGCTAAAGAGGTATTGAAATCTGATGTATTATCATACAGCAATAGTTTATTTTTTTTATAATAAAACCTATTTGATGTCGAAAAACAATGAATATTTTTCTGAATAAGTCTTGCTTGGAGTGGTAGAGTAGCCAAGGTGCTTACGCCAGCGTTCTTTCATTCGTAATCTCTCTTCCTGTAATACTTTACATTATATAATGCTAATGCCTTTCAGACCCACATAGTACTTATCAGCAGAAAGAGCGGTCAGGAAGTGAAGAGGTACCAGACGGACACGCTGTTCTTCCTGCACATCATCAACTGCTTCGAGCGAGACGGAAGACTGGTGGTGGACCTCTGCGCGTACAAGGACGCGAAAGTTCTAGACGCTATGTATATAGCCGCTATTGAAGTGAGTATATCATTTAATATAATAACCGCCGTACGTAGAGACATTAATTAAACTTCAATTTAATGAAGAATTTGACAGATAATATACGGGGCTTATGTCAATCTCTATTTAATTACAGGTTTGGTTAGAACAATGCAGGCTGTTCACCTGCATTGTTCTAACCAAACTTGAAAATTAAAAAAAATCGTTGACAAGTAAGATGATCCATGCGTCGGATGGACATGTAAAAAGTCGGTCCTGCGCCTGATCTCTCTGATCTCTCGCCAGTGGTGTCGGTCGCCTGTCCCACTGGGTTATGAGAGTAAAAGGAATAGAGAGTGCTCTGTGTGTTCTGCGCATAAACTTAGGCACTATAAAATTGCTCCTGCGTAACAAGCCTGGTTTCAATGAAATCGGCCACCGTCACCGAAACCGGTGTGGGGGAGAAATTAACATTTTTTTTTTTGTTTCATCAGTTTTCTATTTCAGACGATGCAGAGTAACGCAGACTACGCGGACTGGTTCCGCGGACGGCCTATACGACTGGACATCGACCTGCAGGCGCCCGCCATGACCATCATACAGCCGGCCAAACTCACCGACGTCGGCTGCGAGACGCCGAGGATACACTATGAACAGTACAACGGTATGCACTGAGAAATTGATTCTTTGTGAGAAATTGAATGTGTGGTGGTCATGTTATTTGGTCGGGATGTCTCATGTATTGCTGAGAGGTCACGGTTAACGTTTTTTTTATGAAATAAGGGGGCAAACGAGCAAACGGGTCACCAGATGGAAAGCAACTTCCGTAGCCCATGGACACTCACAGCATCAGAAGAGCTGCAAGTGCGTTGCCGGCCTTTTAAAAGGGAATAGGGTAATAGGGGAGGGTAGGGAAGGGAATAGGGGAGGGTAGGGAAAGGAATAGGGTCGGGGATTGGGCCTCCTGTAAACTCACTCACTCGGCGAAACACAGCGCAAGCGCTGTTTGACGCCGGCTTTCTGTGAGAACGTGGTATTTCTCCGGTCGAGCCGGCCCATTCGTGCCGAAGCATGGCTCTCCCACGTATGAAATACTTGACTAAATAACGGAGGTCCGTCATCTGCCTATGAATCAATTACTTTGATAATTCCTGAAAGCAGTGCCGTAAATAGACTTTTTTGCGCCCTGTGCGAGCTTCAATATAACTGCACCTTTGTTTTTTAACCGACTCCCAAAAAGGAGGAGGTTATATGTTCGGCTGTGGATATTTTTTTACTACATTGGGAAACATCTCTGGGGCGCAGCGGGAACTTATCGGGAGCAATTCGAAAAATAAGGATCTGCCTGGTCTGGATATTCTTGCGCCCCCCTGAGCCCTGTGCCTGGGCACCGGTGGCACCGCTCTATTTACGGCACTGCCTGAAAGTAGCTAAGTATTTGTATTTGTCTTATTTCCTTTTCTAGTTTCTACAATATAGGAGCTTACAAATACTTACGTGAACATTTACTCAAATATTATACTTTTAGTTAATTGTAAGTATTATCTAAAGGTAAATTCAAAGTTCATAGTTCAATGTCTAGACTCCAGACTATCACGGCAATAATTTCTTAAAACTTATCTAATTTTGATGATCTCAGACTTTTCTAATGGGTTCTCAGTACTGAGAACTTTATTGAAAAGCTTTTACCGGTAATTACTAATTACATTTAAGAGTATTCTGTTTACAGGCCTGCCATACAAATACTTTTACGCGATAAGTTCAGACGTAGACGCTGAAAACCCGGGGGCGGTAAGTGAACATAATATTTGTTGTTCATATTATTGATTTTGGGTTTGAGAGTCACTCAATACTCTAATTATAATAATTTTTAAACCACTGACCGTCTCAATTTCAAACGGGCAACGTTTATCTCATGAATTAGGAAAATGCCTAGTTTGGACAATCATAATTTTCAATACCAGAAGAGTTGTACTTTTAAATAAATTAAATAACACTTGTCAGCCTTTCATATTGCTTATATTTTATACTTATCTTGTAGATAATAAAAGTGGACACGTGCAGCGGCGAGACGATCAAGTGGTGGGACACGGACTGCTACCCCAGCGAGCCGATATTCATACCCACACCTGACGCCAAGGTCTGTTGACGCTAATGTTACATGATAAAAGTGCTCCCTCGCCGAGAACATTCACGTGTAATGTAACATTAAAGATTCGACTTTAGTGGCACGTAGCATTGATGTTACAAGTTGTATCAAGATATTAAACATTGTCCCCCTTACTAATAAACGCTGTATAAGCTTTGAATAGTTATGCAGTGTTTGTCTTCTTCAATCCAATTAAAAATGTCACTTGTGTGACAGGAACAAAACACTGTTCAAAGCTTATACAACGTTTATTAGTAAGGGGGTGTATCATTACAAGGTGCGCATTGTAATGCTCGGTTCTCCTCCTTTACTGATGTAATGCTCAAATCTGTAACGCTACATTACACGTGAATGCTCGCGCTGAAGAAGCACCTTTGGGAATGGGATTACTTTAGATCAAACAAGTACTCTGCATTAGTCTTGCATGAAACAGTAGAATTGCGGTTCAGATTTCTGTCTTTGTTTGATCCATTGGAAAAGTCACTTGACGGAAATATTGATAATTTTTAGGCTAACCCAACAAATTCTTTGGAATTTATCATATCTAATCATGGGCGTACCGAGGGGGGGGGGGGGCAGTGCCCCTCCCCTGGATCTCTATCCTACTAAGTGTATTATCTAGTACTTTTATCTATAAAAAATAAAAATTAAGATAACGAATTTTTGCCATTTGTTTGCAATACAATTTTTACAACTAGATTTTTACAACTAAAAATTATTAATTTTTTAGTCTGTATAAACACCTAGCTTATAAAAAATCTGATTTGCCCCCCTTGGCCCAGAGCCTGGGTAATTTGCCGCCCCCCCCCCTGGCCAAGAGCCTGGGTAATTTGCCCCCGCTGGCCCAGAACCTGGGTACGCCCATGTATCTAATTATAACTATCTGATAATTATCTTACTAGATAAACGTAATTACTAGATAAAGTCCGGTCATTGAACAGGAATAAATGTTAAGGCCTCTAGCAATCAATAAAACCTTGAATTCGTGCGTTAGTGAAAGAGACAAGCGATAGGCCAATGACCAGTTTTACGTGTTTGATGACCCGTGTATATCCGTGTATTTTATTATTTTTGTAACCCGTGTATTTTTTAATAAAAAAATCCAAAAACGGAGGACGTTGTAAATTCGATGTGTGTATTTTTTATGTTCAACGATTACTCCGCCGTCTGTAAGCCTAAATTCTTTCTTTATTTCTAGAGGTTTCATAGAAAGTAAAGCAGATCAACAATCTAACTGAATTTATCTTTTCTTTTCTTTCTTTATCTTTGTATTCTAGGAGGAGGATGATGGTGTGATCGTGAGCGCGTTAGTCTTCGGTGGTGACGAGCGGCGCGTCGCCATGGTGGTGCTGGACGCGCGGACGCTGACGGAGCTGGGGCGGGCCTGCTTCGCCACGCCCTCCCCCGCCCCCAAGTGTCTGCACGGCTGGTTCTTGCCCGAGCAGTAGATTCTATGCAGCTACCTAATCCTTGGCACCTGGCAGCCATCTTATACATTGACATCTGCGATTTTGTTTAAAAAAACAAGGCCAATGATAAGATTTTCTGTAGTATAAAATCTTATGGCGAGACCGCACTAAGTGACATAAACTGTAGTGAACCAAAAATTTGACACCGAAGGCCGTATTTTTGGACCAACACGACCTGCAAACCTTCAAGAACAGAGCGTATTCCCTCTTAAAAGGCCGGCAACGCACCTGCAGCTCTTCTGATGTTGCGAGTGTCCATGGGCGACGGTAGTTGCTTTCCATCAGGTGACCCGTTTGCTCATTTGTCCCCATATTTTATTTAAAAAAAACTTTATGTTTTAACCGCTGACGTTTACCTACTAAAGTGTCGCGAAGGCCCGCTGCCTCGTAGTACGGCTACTCATTCGATTTTATCTCAGATTTTATACAAAGAATATAAGACCGTGATATTATGTCACCAGTCACCAGAGTGCTACTCGTAATGTTTTTCCTTATCCGTGGTTGATTTCCCCTGTAACAAAAGAAGAACAATCCCAACGTATGGCGAGCTTACAGTAATAATTTGAGTGTTAAGTAGTGAATGTTCTAATTTATCTTCAAACGAATAAAACTGCCAACTGGAATGAATAATTTTCCAAGCAGGCAGCAGGCAATAAGTCTGAATTTCGAAACAAACATAATAGAAAAGGATTTATTGAGAAACTTTTCAACTTCAATATTAGTTGGCATTATAATATTACCAATTCGATGTTTTAGTTTAACACACCAGTATTAATAATACGCGGTATTTACGCAAATATTGTATGACGAAAAAATGTATGGCCCTCATACTCGTAACATATCTTATAGTTTGTAAGTTGAAAAGGTCCAAAGACTTAGATTAGATCCAAACTCTTAGGTCTCGAAAACTTGCTGAGCCCTTATGCTTTATGCATGCCTATACATGATACAAATGTACGGACGGTTGTCGTCTTTGAAAGTGCACGAATAGCTGATAATAATAATTGTATCAAATTATCTAGTCTTAATTTAATTCGTATGAGTCCTCCTCCTCCTCGCGTCGTGTTCCTCATTGCTGAGGGTCGTGATTCCCCTTTTGGAGTTTAGTGACGACCACATTACGCCATCTGTGGCGATCCTTGGCAGAATGGAGAGCATCATGGAGGCCAGTGTCTAGAGTTGTGCGCACTTGATCAGACCATCTAATAGGGCTTCGGCCTCTTGGGCGGCGACCGTCAACTTTGCCTGTAACCACAAGCTGTTCGAGGTTATGGCCATCCTTTCTTGCGATGTGACCAAAGAAATCCAAAACTCTACGTAGGCAGATTGACGACAGTCTTGTTTTTATCTTTAAGTCACTAAGGATGGAGACGTTGGTACGAAAGGCGGTCCATGGTATTTGGAGCATTTTTCGCCAACACCACATCTCGAAGGCGTCAATTCGATCGCGGTCCGCTTTCTTTAGAGTCCACGTCTCCACTCCGTAGGTAAATATGGAAAATACTAAAGACTGGACAAGTTTGATTTTTGTCTTCCGGGAGATGTTTCCATATTTTTTGGAGCTGCGACATTGCATTTTTGGCCATACCTACCCGTCTTCTGATCTCCTTTTCGCATGATCCTGTGTTGTTGATGTTGGATCCCAGGTACACAAAGTCGGAGACTATTTCAAAATCGTATGAGTATCTAAGTATAAATTTTAAATTTTTGAAAGCGAAAATCTGATGCTAAAAGAAAATTGATATTAACCCTAAATATGTAACCCTAAATATTAATACTTAATTAAAAGTAAGTATACAATGTATTTTCATCGTTTTACTAAATGTTAACGTTGTAACAATGTCGAGGCACAATATAAAAATAAACTTATTGTTGTATTTATTAATTATTATTATTATACTATTGTTAATAAGTATGAATAAATGTTGCTTAAAATGTGTGAATGGTCTATTAATGTCCTATTATAAATTTATTATATCTTTAGTGATGACCTCTGTGGCTCAGTTGGTGGGCTGTTGGTAGCTCAAGCCGGGGATCGCGGGTTCGAATCCCGCCGACGGAACAAAAAGTTTTCAAAGTTCCTGGGTCATGGATGTGTGTTAAATATGTGTATCATATAATAATAATAATCTTAAATATATGTATAGTATAAAAGTATTAAATATATTTCCGTTGTCTGGTACCCGTAACACAAGTCGTTCAGGTACTTAGCACGGGGCCAGACTGACGTGGTGTGAAGCGTCCATAGATATTATTATTATTATGGATTTCCAGAAAGTGGGTAAAAAGTTTTAAAGTGAAATCTTAAGACTTAATTAGTATTGTAGAAGTAATCAGCCTTTGACTGACGATATATATACTAAATTAGCTTGAGTTACGGCGAGGCGGCCGAGTCATACACGCCTCACCGGGATGCCATGATGGCGACGTGGTCAGTGACGTTACCATGGCAACGTCTGGCGTCTTTACGTCACCGCAAAGTGGTGTTTTTCTTATATTCTATTAAGATTTAAGAAAATACTTTGAAAAAATATTCGATTATCTGACGATATCACTAAAATCAGCGACTGATTGAGTGACGGAGCATACAAAGACGTGCAAACATCTGGCTACGTCAACAGTCGCCGCATGCGGAGCGGTCGACTCTGGCTACGCTGGCTACTTGGCAACGTCGGTCGCCAGGTGAGTTATCCCTCAATCGTCATACATCTCAATAGAACTAGTTGGTGACGCCGCTGGTCACGTCGCCATGGCGTCCCGGTGAGGTATGGCCCTTACCTATATGCTATAATAAAATTACACGCAATTGTTTGCAGGCAATAATAGAGAGAATAAGTCTGGCTATTTCTGCAGTGACATAGTGTTATTTCTCTTCCTGAGGTTTAGCTACTTCACACAATATACTTCATAATATACGTGGGAGAGCCATGCTTCGGCATGAATGGGCCGGCTCGACCGGAGAAATACCACGTTCTCACAGAAAACCGGCGTGAAACAGCGCTTACGCTGTGTTTCGCCGAGTGAGTGAGTTTACCAGAGGCCCAATCCTCTACCCTTTTCCCTTCCCTACCCTCCCCTGTTCCCTTCCCTTCCCTTCCCATCCCTACCCACCCCTATTACCCTATTCCCTCTTAAAAGGCCGGCAACGCACCTGCACGTCTTCTGATGCTGCGAGTGTCCATGGGCGACGGAAGTTGATTTCCATCAAGTGACCCGTTTGCTCGTTTGCCCCCTTATTTCATTAAAAAAAAAAAAGTATATATATATATGGTAAGTATGTATATGGTTAATTCCATAATATAATATGTAGTACATAACTTCAGTAAAAATCGTACTTTATATAGATTCATTAGAAGAAGAGATTCTATGGGACTTTCGACTATTCCCAAAGCAGTACATTTGGTAAATATTTTGCTCAACACGCACGCGGCACGCCTATCGATAATATGTAGATGTGCGTATGTATTAAAGATAATCTATTGTTATCTACGATTACTGTATCGCGGATAACACTTCCATTATATGGGTGACTGGTGTCAATATCATTCAGTCTCCCACCGGTACCGTACCAAAAGCCTATACAAGACCAAGATGGCTGCCGAAGAGTTATACCCTCATGCCGACATGACAGTTTATTTGAGAACATGTGAGGAGGAGATCTTGGAACCTATTAAAGGAGAACTGACAGGTAATGTGTTTATGAGTCTGCTCATATTTTGAAGTATACCTAGTATCGGAACTTAATAGTTAAACTAACTATATTGATAATACGAGTAGAAGAATTCAAACAAAAAATGAGTTTTTAATTTACTAAATTACTAGTAGATACAGTTAAACTAAAGAAGAGATTGCTGGTAATATTAAAGCTGCGTGCATGGTGAATTGAGTAAGCCCGAAGGCTTCGCAACTAAAATATTATTACTGTCGTGAATTCATTGCATATCAATTCAAAGGCAGATTTTGATACTTCCTGCTATAATGATTATTTATACTTATCAGAAGTATATTCTTCCTAAATTTGTATGTCTTATGCTATAAGGTAATTTATGATATAAAATTAATCTACTAATACACTTTTTTAATTTTAAATCATAGAGAAAATATATAATAAACTGTTTTAAATTGTCATTTTTTAAGAGTATGGGCCAGGCCACAATACTGCGTTGTGGTGTCGCATCCAATGATATTCTATGTTACTAAGTATTTTAGAAACTCATTGGTCGCATCGTATAAATCTACGACGCCGCAGAACGCATCGTGAAAATTTCAGATGTAAAGAGTGCTATAGAAACTAGAAAGTAACTAAGTATATGAAATGTTTGCGTTGCGACATCGCATCGCATATTTCTGTGCGATGTTGTTTTTACGATACGATGCGTCGCCGCGACGCAGTGTTGTGGCCTAGGCCCTGACCCTATGATAAGAATTTTCAAAAACGCCTGTCATAGTACATCAGTGAAATTAAGCAAATAGAAATGTTTAGGTACTTGCTTGATTTAAAATAAAACTGCATTCATAACTCAACAAATTTTCTTTTTGTGGGTTTAACACAGAAATTAAAACAAAACTAAGTCATAATACATTGAGGCGAGTATGTATTCCTTGTAGAAAGTTCGCTGTGAAAGTAGCAGCGTTGAAAGCGCCACAGCGTCACGAGTTTCCCCATAAAAAAGTGAGGAAAAAAATTGTCTTTCGGCGCTGCTACATTTACAGTGAAGACTCTACGAGGAACACGTATAAGTACACCTTAAAGTATTATCACTTAGTTTTGTTACACCCTGCTTCAATTTTATTGAACAGTCTATTTGACAATTAGATTGAAGGCGCGCGATGCTCAATATCAACCCTAGATGGTCAATATATTATTACGCAATACGTGATGTAGCGCAATAAAATTACCTGTATAGTGTATATATATCAGCTATTGACAATATGTAGCTGGTATATTACAAACTAGATGATCGTCATGACATGACATCTCATGACTCTGGATTCTGGAGAACGTTCTCTAGAGTTCAGAACGTCCAGTGGCGACGTAAGGCGTAGGTGACGTGGGCGACCGCCCACGGCCTCGAGGTCCGAGCGGCCTCGTGCCCCTTGGACGAGAATATTTTTAAATTACTTATTAAAATTTTTGTAAATTAAATGTTTTATAAATAAAGTTAAAATCCGTCCTCTTACGTCATCCATCAGAATTCAGGGGGCCTCGCAAAATATATATCTCGCCCACATCGAATCAAATTCGGTCTTGCCCCGCCACTGAGATATTCACTCACGTGAGTGTAATCCCAGCTTAAAGCCAAGTGTATTCCAGGCACCATTCCGGCTTGGCTGAACGGCACTTTACTCCGGAACGGGTCCGGAGCCAATCAGATCGGCCCCGATCGCTTCGGCCATGTCTTTGATGGAGCAGCTCTTCTTCATAGGTTAGTAGTATGCTACGTAGGATTTTCTAATTATGAAGAAAATTCGATCCAATTGATACGAAATCGCGTATTTAAAAAAAAATGTACAGATAAGTAGGTAACGTGGGAGAGCCATGCTTCGGCACGAATGGGCCGGCTCGACCGGATAAATACCACGTTCTCACAGAAAACCGGCGTGAAACAGCGCTTGCGCTGTGTTTCGCCGAGTGAGTGAGTTTACCGGAGGCCCAATCCCCTACCCTATTCCCTTTCCTACCCGCCCCTATTCCCTTCCCTTCCCTACCATCCCCTATTACCCTATTCCCTCTTAAAAGGCCGGCAACGCACATGCACTCTTCTGATGCTGCGAGTGTCCATGGGCGACGGAAGTTGCTTTCCATCAGGTGACCCGTTTGCTCGTTTGCCCCCTTATTTCATTAAAAAAAAAAAAAAAAGGTAAAAATCATTACTAATTGTTTTGGGACTCTCACTCTCAAATAATAGTAAAATGTAAAGTGAAACCTAGTAGAACGTAGAAAGTTATGTTCAAGATATCGCTTCCCGTTCTATTCACTCGCAAGACCAAAGCAAACAAGCTAGTCGAAAATCAGAGTAGATAAAAAGTTTTCAATACGAACCGTCAAACTTCATTTGCTAATATTGAACCATAGACATAATATATATATTATGTCTATGTATTGAACAGTCACTGAAGACGCGCGACTTTATCTGGTGAATGCTAAATTGTTGTGGTAATGACATCCTCATACTTAATATCATGCATCAGAGTCAGACGGGTCGGACGGACGTACATGAGGGTTGCGCGAAGACTGGGTTTCGTCACCATATTTTATGTTAAAAGTTTATATTATTAATGAATACATATTTTGGGCTAATTTAGCGCATTTAGTAGGTAATGTTCTACGTTGCATCCCCCAGGTTCCTGATCCGCGATGGCCAGGTGACTTACAACTGTCGGTTCCTGAACTCCCAGACGTACCGGCGGAACAAGTCGGCGCAGCGCATCGTCATCTCGGAGTTCGGGACCAAGGCCGTGCCGGACCCGTGCCATACTATATTCGACAGGTATGGAAAATTATATTACAAAAGATACATAATGTTATTACTGTGACGGTACCTACAATTAGGCTCACAATCCTGCATCGCGCTATCGAAGTTTCGGAGAACTTCAAGATATTATATACAACGTCTGTAAAGGCTTCGGCCTGACTGAGCATATGCAATCTCACTCGGTTGGAAGATCTTCCTTTGCAGCCGTCATTCACAACCGAACCAAGAGTAAGTACTATTTAACTTAAGATTTTCAAATTTTGTTACAATATCTAAGCCCAGTCTATGTTAAAAGGATATATTTTTCAATTAACATTGTTGTGATTTTGTTACAAATTCTAATCCTAATCTATGTTGATAACGTTCATATTATGAATGAGATGTGACTCGCGCTTTTTCGGGAAGTACAGTACTTATAAAGACAATAATATTACAGTATTGTAAATTAAATAATAACTTATATGCAGTGTTATTTAAATATTTACAGATTTTCGTCGTACTTTAACCCGTTCACACGTATCTCGGACAACGCCGCGATCTCCGTGTACCCGTTTGGCGACCAGATGTACGCGCTCACTGAGACACCATCCGCATGCATACATAGGTTTGTTTAAAATAGTAGTAATTAATTAGGAAAGTACAATAAAATGCAGTGTTAAATTTTGAAAGTACTACAATAAGGCCTCAGCCTCGAAATCAACGGGTAGCGAGGCGGTGGCGGCGTAGGAGCGAGCGGTGCGTTCCAAATTCCAATGTTTAAAATATGAAACTGGCCGAAAACAGCGGCGCTCATCGTACTAGGCGGCTTCTCGCGCCGCCACCGCTCTCGCCCCGCTGCCCGCTGATTTCGAGACTGAGGCCTCACTGTACTCAGGGCAGAGCATATTATGTGGCAGAAGTAAAACTTCACTCATACTTTTTAATCCACTATTTTTGTGACCCCTAGGCGCAGCGCAGCAACATATTGAATAATTTTTAGTCTGTGGAAATAGAACCTATGCAATTATATGGAGTAACGCACACGTCTGCGCTGCACGTCGTGTGCGTTACTGCATATAACTGCATAGGTTCTATTTCCTCAGACTAAAAAGTGCGTCACGGATAGTTTGTCGTCTGCGCTGTGCCTTAATTCATGAAGCCCTAAGCGGCCGCATCCGGCCGCGATAACAATAGATAAGATATTGTGTCTCGTTATTCCACGATCGATGGGTTAAAACTTCACTTTCAACATGTCTGAAGAAGTGTCACTTTATTTTCGTTTCAGGATCGACACGGAGACGTTAGAGACTCTGGAGCACAAGGACATCTCGCCGTCAGTGCTGGTGCACCATACCGCACACCCTCATATCATGCCTAATGGTATACTTCGTATTTTGACAGTCTACTCATATTTTTAAGATGAATAGCTGTTAACGAAAAACCTAACACTCCGGTCGGTCGGTGCAGCGTTGCCAGACTTCGGCACGGTGTTTGTGTGCGTTCGACTAGACAAATAATAATAACAATATCTATGGACGCTCAAGGACTTGTGTTACGGGTACTTGACAATTTAAACATATTGAATACTTTTATACTATACATATTACATTTAATATTTTTACTATATCATACACAATACACATATTTAATACACATCCATGACCCAGGAACATTGAAAAGTTTTAGTTCCGTCGGCGGGATTCGAACCCGAGACACCTGGCATGCCGCACACTCTTAACCATTAAGCCACAGAGGTCGTCACTACCTACGCGAATTAACAACTTAAATATCTGTACTAGGTATTTTAGCCGTAGAATTTTATCGAAATGAATCGCGTCCCTACATATACGACTACGTTCTAGTTAAATTTTTTACCAGTCGGGTGCATAACATATATTTAATTAGGGCGAGCGAAGCGAGCTCTACTATATCTCATAAATCACAAGCTAAGCTAAGAATGTGTCGAGCTAGCGAACGATCGTGCTCCACGTTACACACGCCGCAAATATTATTTAATTAATATTTTCGCGAATCGCGCGGCACATTGCCGCTGCACGTGACCATGGCGCTCGTAGCCAACGAGTTGCTGGCGTTTATCCAGCACGCCATCGACACCATGGACGAGGTCAGCATCATGCAGATCTGCAAGTCCTCCTTCGCTCGGCCAGAGCGCGAACATACCGTCGCGACGAAGAGACGGAACCGAAAGGAGCGTGCAGGACATCATCTCCCTGCTGAAGCAGACTGATCCAGATGAGGTACCGGCTTTTGTGGCTAAAGAGCTGCACAAGCTGCCGCCCGTCACGTTGGACCACGTCGACGTCGTCAGCCTACTAAAGGACATCAGGTTCCTGAAGGAGGAGCTGACCGGAGTTCGGGGTAGATTGCAGGCGTCAGAAGCTATCATTAGTGATCTATGTAATGAATTATCACAACTAAAAAGTAATAATTCATTATGTAGGTCACCAGCTGACGCCGCATTCGTCACTCATCGCCGAGGCGCACAAGCGATCACGTTTAGCCCGTCAGCATTATCGGACGGGTCAACGGACGCCGCCGCTGCCGCTCCCGCCCGCGCTCCCCTCCCGGTTGCGCCGACGCCGAGTCCACAGGCGACTCAGCAAAACTACGCGACTGTTGCTGGTCGCCCCGCGCCTCCCCCGCGGGCGCCTAAAAATGGGGAAAATGAGAGCCGTAAGGCTTCGGAGAGTCGCAAGACTACGGAGAGCCGCAAGGCTACCAAGAGCCGCAAGGCTAAGTCTTCTCGACCTGGCAAGGACGAGAGCAGGAGGTGCGATGAGGAGGGCTTCATACTGGTGTAGAGAAGGAAGAAGAAGCCCGCCGCCCGCAACCATCGCGGCACCGCGCCATATGTACCTGAGCTGCGTCTGCGGAGCGAGATCCCCGCGGCGCCCCTGTACATATCCCGCCTGCACTGGTCCATGGAGGTCGAAGACGTCGTGGACTACATTAGTAAGAAGACATTCCTCCACTTGAGGGTCGAGCGTCTGCAGTCTCGCCACAAGGTCAACTTCAGTTCCTTTGTGGTGAGAGTACCGACGCATCTTCTCCCGACCTTTGAAGCGGAGGAATTCTGGCCGACTAATGTGGTTTACCGAAGGTTCCGGGGGAGACTCTGGAATGAAGCGCGCGTCACGTCGCCGTTAATTCGTGATAATGTGTAGTTGTTAAGTTTATATAATTTTTATGTATGTTAGTCATTAAGGTATATATTGTATGGGCCTACGTAGCCTGATTTAAATAAATAAATAAAAAATAAAAAAATAAATAAGCACTTTTGTTGTACACTTTTTGTGCTTTAACATAGTAAGTAATTTAAATTTTTATTTATATGTTACTATTAAAATATTAAAAAAAAACTGCCTTAATGATTATTACCATGCAGAAAAACAATCTCACAAAGCTTGGCTTTTAGCTAGTATTAATTATATTAATATCGTAGTCAGAAGGCTGAGTGTTTGTCACTATGAGGATATGAACTAAAATAATTAATCTATATACTTATCTATACTAATATTATAATTGGGAAGAGTTTGTTTGTTTGTTTGTTTGAACGCGCTAATCTCAGGAACTACTGGTCCGATTTGAAAAATTCTTTCAGTGTTAGATAGCCCATTTATCGAGGAAGGCTATAATAAATATATAGTCTATATTTTATCACGCTAATACTAATATGAGCAAAGAAATAGAGGAAAGTGTAGAAAAAACGGGGGAAATTATTTGAAAGGATTTGATCGCGCTAATCTCAGGAACTACTGGTCCGATTTGAATAATTCTTTCAGTGTATTTATCGAGAAAGGCTATAGGCTATAATTTATCACGCTAAGACTAATAGGAGCGAAGAAATAGAGGAAAATATGGTAAATGTGGAAAAAACGGGTGAAATTATTTGAAAGGGCTTATTTGAACGGGCTAATATCAGGAACTACTGGTCCGATTTAAACATTCCTTTCAGTGTTAGATAGCCCATTTATCAAGAAAGGCTATAGGCTATATTTTATCACGCTAAGACAAACAGGAGCGAAGAAATACAGGAAAATGTGGAAAAAATGGAGGATATTACTGAAAATTGCTTATTATCTTTAGAAACTACTGGAGCGATTTTTATGTTATTTGGCACACATGAAGAATAGACCACGTGAAAGGACATAGGTTATCACAAAAATTATTAACCAGGCAGGCGATGTTTCATATATTTGATAGCAATATTATGTTTACGTTTTTATCTGATAAAACGTTCACATATTATGTTATCTAATAGGTTTGTAATAATCAGTGTTTTTCATCAATGTTATGGTCAAAGTAGCAATAACATTGACGATTATAAATTGTGATATATTTTAATATATTCTATACATACTAATATTATAAATGCGAAATTGTGTCTATCTATCTGTTACCTCTTCACGCTGAAACGCTAATCCGATTTAGCTGAAATTTGGTATAGAGATACTTTGAGAAACCCCGAAAACCTACGATTTTTATCCCGGAAAAATATACGGTTCCCGCACGTTAAATGAATCATCAACAAGTCATCTAGTTACTTATATTTTACCACTATCATGCAAGGTTTAGGAATCACTGGTCACCAAAACGTATACAGACAATTATTTTTCAGGGGACATATACAATGTCGGCTTTTACTTCCTAAAAGGAATGCTGAAACACATAGTCGTCAAATTTCCTTATTCAAAAGATGGTACGTATATGAAATTTTTAGTATTAGTTTTAAAATAAAATTACGAATTCAATGTTGTGGGAGAAAGTGTGAAGGGCCGTTTTAACAAAGTACTTAATTCAAATTATTATTGTACTGGGGTCTAGCAGAGAAGTTGATTCCTAGGCAGATGACGGACCTAAGTAATTTGGTCACGTTAAACCCATACCCCCATCCGACCGATCACAGCAGCTAACATTGAATTGACATAAGCCGACCAAACGACGTAGGTCCATCGACTGCTTAGGAATCAATTTTATCGATGGTACATAGGCCATCGAGACCGGGTAGTGGGTACCCGGTTTTCATTAAACACAAACCGGAAATCCCAGGTTTTAAAAATAGGGTCCGGGTTTCGATGCCCTAATTGTACACCATAAGGACAAGAAGAGAGTAGAGTAATCGCCTGTTTCCCACCTCCTGATAAGTGCCTTATAGGCTATACACCACTTAACTTGACAGATAGAGAATGGAGAATCTGTCAAAAAATTGTGGATAGCCTAGCACTTTAACTGGAAGTGGTGAAACCGGCCCCAGTATATTAAAATAGCTGATTATCTACCCTCCCGACGGTATACATTTGCACTCAGAATACAGTATCTCTCTTTACCAGTACCTCTGTTTTTTGTTTACTTAATAAGTACATACATTTTAATTTTTCAGAGGACATGTTCAGTTCAGCTCACATAGTCGGCACAATGAAACCACGCTGGATTCTAAACCCCGCGTACATGCACTCGTTCGGTAAGTAAAAAGTAAGAAAATGTTAGAAATTACATTAAAAAATTAGTCACTAGAACTGCAATAGAATGTCTACTAAAAAAAATCATTTTAATCTTCATCCGAGACCTCCGCTCGCAACTTGTATATAAGCTTTGTCCACACTGTGCCTTTTTTGTTCATCAAGGGTATGCGTTATAGCGCAGTCAACATCGCACGTGAGGCATGCCCGCGACGCTATGACACTTTTCTTTCCAACGCGGGTGGATTTTGACGTATTCAGTTATTGAATCATATGCCAAACGAAAGTTAAATAAAAAGATGATGACGAAAATTGAAGGTGAAATTGCATAGCTATTCAATACAAGCGTCTTTTATAAATACTAGAGAAAACTACTACTTACTTCGACCTTAAATTTAGTTATCTTCTTCTTTTGACTCCCTGTTTAAAGTATTGACTATTTCAGATTTACTAAAAAAAAACAACAATCCATTTTTAATTTGACAACAGACTTCAACCATAAACAAAAGAGTACGTATGTATAGGCTTGTCATTCAAAAAATTGGTAGTGTGCACATTGTAGTGTGTTTAATGTTTTATTTGTTAAAAAAAATGATAAAAGCATAATTTTTAAAATAATATTAGCTCGATGCACTTCTTTACCATATAAACTATAACTGTGCAAAATTTCATTCACCTATATTTCTACATTTTTCGTCAAAAGGGGTCCTAAGTTTTTCGCTTGCGAATATTAAATGATTTTTATTGGTTGTAGTAATATAGTAGAACTACACTACTTAGTAAAAAGTCCACCATCTACTTTAAAACTTTCAAGTGAAATAACGTACAATCATTCCAGGCATAACGGAGAACTACTTTGTGATAATAGAGCAGCCGATGTCACTGTCACTGCTCAACTCGGTGATGATGTACCTCAACAACGACCCCTACTCCACACTCATCAATACCTTCCCTGATGAGGATGTAAGTAATAAAAGCATTATATGATGAAAAACGAGAGCTTCGAAAAATGGGCCGATATAGTAAAATATCGTATATTGGATAAGCTACGGGGCTAGCTACGGGCTACGGGGATAGCTACGGGCTACGGGGCTAGCTACGGGCTACGGGGCTAGCTACGGGCTACGGGGCTAGCTACGGGCTACGTGCTATGGGGCTAGCTACGAGCTACGGGTCTAGCTACGGGTTACGTGCTACGGGGCTAGCTACGGGCTACGGGGCTAGCTACGGGCTACGTGCTATGGGGCTAGCTACGAGCTACGGGTCTAGCTACGGGTTACGTGCTACGGGGCTAGCTACGGGCTACGGGGCTAGCTACGGGCTACGTGCTATGGGGCTAGCTACGAGCTACGGGTCTAGCTACGGGCTACGTGCTACGGGGCTAGCAAGGGGTACTGGGCTAGCTACGGGCTAAGGGGCTAGCTACGGGCTACGGCTAATGTCTACGTATTAAATGCATAATAATAAATTATTATGTCTATAAATTAATATTGTAATAATTATTCATATTTTATATTTTCCTCAATTGACTGATAATAAAAGATTGCTATTATAATAATCTGTACGCATGACGGTTGTTTAGCTTCCAAGATAAGCCTCGCCAAGTATCAGAAAATTTTCATCACCTACTTACAAAAATCCTCAAAACTTTCAACCTTTTAATTGTGGAGTGATTGTATATATTGATGTGTATTAAATATATGTATCGTTTAGTATAAATCTTAAATATATGCATAGTAACTACCAAATATATTCTCGTTGTCTGGTACCTGTAACTCAAGTCCTTTAGGTTTTGCATGGGGCCAGACTGACGTGGTGTAAAGCGTCCATAGACATTTTTTTTTTAAATGAAATAAGGGGCAAACGAGCAAACGGGTCACCTGATGGAAAGCAACTTCCGTCGCCCATGGACACTCGCAGCATCAGAAGAGCTGCAGGTGCGTTGCCGGCCTTTTAAGGGGTAATAGGGGAGGGTACGGAAGGGAATAGGGGAGGGTAGGGAAAGGAAAAGGGTAGGGGATTGGGCCTCCCGTAAACTCACTCACTCGGCGAAACACAGCGGAAGCGCTGTTTCACGCCAGTTTTCTGTGAGGACGTGGTATTTCTCCGGTCGAGCCGGCCCATTCGTGCCGAAGCGTGGCTCTCCCAACAGCATTATAATTTCCAGACGCACATAGTCCTGGTGCACCGAGGGACGGGCGTGGAGAAGCGATACCGGACTGACCCGCTGTTCTATATGCACGTCATCAACTGTTACGAGGCGGACGGCAAGGTGGTCGTCGACCTTTGCTCCTACAAGGACGCCAAGCTAATTAATGCCATGTTCACAGAGGCCGTAGAGGTGAGAGTTGCTTGTATTTAAAGCTGATTTCAATAAATTAAGTGTCGGGATTTGAGCTTACTAGCAAAATAAAAATACTATTTTTATGGCCAGAATGTTGTTGATACAAAGTTCTAATTACATATGGTTCTATCACAATGGCGCGCAATTCTAAATGTACCTAGAATGATCACGATATTAAATTACATCCACATGCAAATCCAGCTGAGAATCAAACCAATTAATCTGCAAAATACAGTATTATAACTGTCAACACGTTATTAAGAATTCCTTTGGCTAAAAATATGTGTTAAATGAATCTGTTTCGATAATTATAATAGTTTATAAGGGTCAATCATACTAGCGCACAGTCGAAGCGCATCAAAACGTCTTAACAAAATTATCCTTAACTCCAGAGCGTAACGCACAAATGCACAAGTAATGACTTCTGAGATTTAAAAAAGAACAATCAGCGTCGGTCACGCGCAGACGCAAGTTACAGGAATGCGCGCGTCTGTTTGAAATCTAGAAGTAATGTGTGCTTTACGCTCGGAAGTTAAGGTTGAATTTGTTACTGTAATTCAGTTTTAGTAAGTCGCTACGATGCGCTTCGACTCTGCGCTAGTTTTTTTTTTTTTTTTGCGTTGCCGGCCTTTTAAGAGGGAATAAAATAGGGGAGGGTAGGGATGGGAAGGGAAGCGAATAGGGGAGGGAAGGGGTAGGGGATTGGGCCCCCGGTAAGCTCACTCACTCGGCGAAACACAGCGCAAGCGCTGTTTCACGCCGCTTTTCTGTGAGAACGTGGTATTTCTCCGGTCGAGCCGGCCCATTCGTGCCGAAGCATGGCTCTCCCACGTATATATAGTATAACAGTCCTTCCACATGAAAATCTGTTTAGCCGAGAACGCGCCCAACTCCGACATTTGGTGGTTCACTTTATGGAAAAACTATCACGCCTATTGATTTGTGGTTTAACATAATAATTTTTATTTATATTATGTAGATGTGTTATCATCAGTTGTGACGACGCGAGCCCTCACAAAGCTCGGCTTTTAGCTAGTATACTGCTTACTTCAGACGATGCAGCACAACTCGGAGTACGCGGACTGGGTGCGCAGTCGGCCGGTGCGGCTGGAGGTGGAGCTGGCGGCACCGGAGCTGAACAGCGCCGTCTACCGGACGATAGCTGATGTCGGCTGCGAGCTACCTCGTATCAACTATGAGCGGTGCAACGGTAATTACACTTGCCGCACTCACGTCTCAGAGACGAATCATGGTGCTTCAGCTATATAATTTAATAATATAACCATGGCCAGTATCAAGTGAATGGCGGGAAAATAATGTTCTTGCAAGAATTTTCTGCATCGTTTTTCTATATTGTCGAGTCCAAAGTCTAAATAAAAGTAAATTCAATCAAAGAGTCAAGTCGGTCGATTCAGTAAAGAGATAGACGTTTTACTGAAACTTTCCATGGATTTTTGGAGGGACCACAAAATAGGACGTTTCTGGAAGTTATGTATCACTTGCCCACATTTGTGCATGATAAATTGATAACGACTATCTAAGGCATCCATTGCACGCTCATGCAAGCGACAGTCAATTCCGTCAATCATGAATTATGTTTGACTGATGGTGACTGATGGACTGACGAATGGTAGACGGTCACTCTTCAGTTTTATGTCAGTCAGAGCCAAAATTTTTAAAGGTATACGTTTCTAATTTTTTTCCTATTTTGTCAGATGCGACAACACTCACTCAAATTCGTGACTGATGGTTGCATGAAGCAAAACTCAAAATATCCAGATTTTCGTCAATCAACTTCATGCAACCGTCTGTCACGCTCTTACACGGTAGGTTCTCCATCAGTTACAGCCATGGCTGTGGTAAAACTGACAGCAAAACCTACCGTGTAATGGATGCCTAATACTGCACATGCCCGTCCGAAACCCCGAATATTATATTTTAAATAGCTGTAGTTAAATGAAGATTTTGACATAAGCCGCTTTCAAACTCGTCATTCAATTGAAGTTTACGCCTCTAGTCCACCGACGCTGCGAACTGCTCGACGCTGCGAGGAAATAGCGGCGAACAGATTTACTGTCTCATCCGCCACACGACAATATGCGTTATATTGCATCTTGCCCTATTCCTGTTTCGCATCGGTTTCACGACCAGATATTTCGCAGTTCGCAGCGTCGGTGGACTAGAGGCGTAATCATATAAAATGTCTCTGAGTGTGGCTGGTAAAATGCCCTTAAAATACGAAACGAACCTCAAAATCAAATGTACTCTTTGTACAGAATCCATAAGGAAAAGACAACAAAATAACAACACGTGCAACCATCTCATGAATTATAGATTCAATTACTCCTTGAGACCGAGCTTAAGTTAAGATTGTAGAATTATTTCGTGCTATTTTGATACTTTGACAAACAATTAGTAACATGGGTTCACGCAAGTTGATCTATTTTAGTGAAAAGGTAGTTTCTAAGAGTACACAGTAAATATGTGAAACTTTTTGTTTCAGGAAAGCCGTATAAGTATTTTTACGCTGTAGCTACCGATGTTGATGATGAATATACAGGCTCGGTAAAGATTTCATTGATTTTTTTAAATAAGAACTTAAATGCATAATATTTTGAAGACTTTTTAATTCTTTTGACTTTTTACTTTAACTTATAATATTAGTAGTTTCAATTATATTATGGAGTATACTCAGAAGATGACACTATAACGAATTACCTGTTTTATTGTCTGTTTCAGTTGATTAAAGTAAACGTAGACACGGGTGAGGTGACGCGATGGTTCGAGAAAAAAAGCTACCCCAGTGAACCGATTTTCGTAGCTTCGCCTGATGCCAAGGTAGTTTTTATCATTGTCAACAAAACAAGGAGGAGTATAAAATTTATATTATCATCACGAACAGCAAAACTCTGGAACGAACTGTTGCCAACAGTATTTCTGAACCAATACGACCTCTTAAAAGTGAACTCTATACAGGAGACATACACATTACACACCCTAAAGTATTATCACTTATCACTTTGTGTTTTTACACCTTGTATTATTATCTTTTATCTCTCTACAGGAAGAAGACGACGGTGTGATCCTCAGCGCAGTGCTAAAGGGTAAAGACAAGAACTGTATCCAGCTGCTGGTGCTAGACGCTGGCAGCATGGAGGAACTGGCGCGAGTGGACTTCACCACACCCTCTCAAGCTACCAGGTGCTTCCACGGATGGTTCCTACCTGATAACATAAGGGCTTCATAAGTTGAAGGAGCCGGCAACCTTTTTGACTGATTAAAATATGGATGGGTGCTAATTTATTTATAGATGTAATATTATACGAATTTTATTTATTGAGTTAGGTATTTTTATTACCTACTTACTTTTTGGCCTAATTGTATTAGTTGGGTGATTTTTGTTTTGCCTGAAACGACAAAAATGTTTTTGTCAAATAATGAATGAATGAATGAATGAGTGAATGAATATACTCATATTTTGAACTCAGCATGAGCACAAAGGCGGTTTTATCGCTATAAAGCGAGCATTTCTTCCAAGCAATCTTGGCGCATGGAAACAAATTACAACACAGTGCAGCTTGAGTTGGAATAAAACTAAAACTAGAAATTGAATTGGGCTTATCATACATCTTAATTACTTACACATAATCTTTGAGGGTACAAAAATAACTTTAGGAAAGAGCAGTTATATTTATAATAATATTATTATCATTATAATTATTTTTAACACAGTCTCATAGGCATACGAGTAATACATAAACATGAGACACTCCAAGAAAGGACAATCTGCCCAGTTTATTCTGCTGGCAATCTCTATTTTACGTACAACTTATTAATTTCATAAAACTTGATATTTAAAATCTTCTATACTTGCGTACACTTGGTGTTTCTATAAGAGATCCATATCACATTGTTGCCTCTAACTTCTGTTATTGGTTCTTTCCTGATTTTCTTCCTCCATAACATCTGGAAAACAAATAAGGATTACGAGAATTTAAATTTGACAGTAAACATACATTTATTAAACCTTTGAATCCATCCAAATTCCAAATTTGATAAATGTGCCCTAGTAATGAACATAGCGCATAATTTGGGTGCAACAAAGGCGCACTTTTGTGTCTTTGGAAGCAACCAATATCTAGAAATTAAAGTTACCTCAAGTGATTTTCTGAACTTAGTGGAGATGAGACTGAAGATGATGGGGTTAAGCACCACGCTCAGCCAGTTCGTGATCATCATCACTTGAAAACCGATACGCCAGAGCTGAGAACAAGTATTACGTTTGACCAGCCTATTATTAACATTGTAGATAGAAACTCAAATGCTCATTTCTTTATAGATGAGGATAATATATTTTTGTGATCAAGTGATCATTAAAGGGATCATTCATCATAGACGACTTATGGCAAAGGCACTGCTGATTGGTTGTTCGATGATGGTTGCTAGGGAATTCAGTAGGACTTGGGAAACTAAAGGGTATAAACAATAAATTGTTCAACAGAGGTCTCTTTCAGTAATTAGTGTAATATACCTCATCAAGCAGTATCTGTTGGTGCATGTCGTACGCAAATATGACTACTCGGAAGGTGAAGAACGGCATCCAGCAGATGAGGAACGACAGCGTCAGCACTACTGAACGTAAAGTACACGTCTTTGTTAGCCGAAGAAAAAAAAAACAAATTAGGAAGTAATGAAGTAAGAAGTGTACATAAGATGGAAGAATGTGTAAATAAATAATAATGGATAAAAAATAACAGAAATGTATTTAAAAAAAAAAACTTGTCATGAAAGATACTAATTGTTTATTACTGCAATTGGCAATGTGCAAAACTTACAAAATTAGGCAATAAAATGCAGGTGCACTGTAAGTGTATAATTTCTTCTATAAATACAGTATTTCTAATACATACCAATTAGTTTATTGACTCTTCCTCTGTTCCTCTTGTGATTGAACACAGCGCTGTTGGAACTAGGTTTTTCTGTATCATTTATTTTCAACGCGATCATCGTGTATACGAACAACATGATTCCCAGGGGTAGGATGAAAGTTACCACAGCCATTATACCGTTGACAATCCTGCTGTACGGTGTAGGAACGGTGAAACATATGGCTACCGTCTTCGACTTTACCAGCTCGACTCCCCAAATTTCTGGCAGCGTTTCCAATATGGCGACTACCCATAGCGCAGTTATGACTTTCATAACTCTTTTCACCTTCGTTTTCAAGAGCATGGGGTACCATATCGCTATGTACCTCTCCACCGCCAGCACTGTCATCACTAGAATACTGTTGTTCCAAAGCACTACGATGCAAAAGAAGTGTACCTTACACGCTAGATTTCCAAATTGGTAAGAGTTGCTCAAATACTCGTCCACTTCAAGAAGTATTGCAAAAGTTACGATCAAATCGGATACCGCCATGTTGAATAGGTAGTAGTTGGTCGCTGTATGCATCGTTCTGTCGCAATAAATGACGATGCATGTTAGTAAATTTCCAACCAAACTCACAATAAATATCGTGCATTTTGCCACTATGAGTACTAAAGTTGGGTCGTTGATATTTACTTTTTCCAGAAATTGCGACCAGATTACCTCATCGTATTCCTTGTATGCTCCAGTGCTGTTCATTTTAGGAGTAGTATATTGATATTTTTTTCCCTGTACTATTTTTTGTTACTATGGGTTTTTTCCAAAGCCGACAGTGAGCACGACCGGACATAGTATCACCGTAATCCACTGTCCAATGTTTTCAAATAACGTAAGAGCCTAATAACGGTAAGTTAATCTTGTTTGTTCAACAAGTTTACCGAACAATTAATTGAGTCAATTTAATTTCCGCTCTGTTTGTGCAAGATAATTTTTCACTGGCAAAGGTGTGCGCACAGTATGTTGGAACCATAAAGTAAATATACCTAGCGGAATAGAGTAACAATATCGAGCTGTCAATCGAAACTGAATGATCAACGTGTCAGAGCCTGATATTAGTGAAATGGGCCATTAATCTATTGATAATTATTATTGTTACTAATACCAGTGCATATATTATTTATAAAAAAATATTGTTAGACTAATTCTGAAAAAATATTAAATGACTTATTATTATTGATTTGATTTGATTTAAGTACGTCTGTGTGTAAAAATTTGTTTACGTATACACTTACACAAGCATCTTTCTAAGAGATTCAATTGTCAACGTGCCAATTAGTGCCGACTGGACGTCAAACAGATAAAAAAATGGTTCTGCTGTCATGTATCATACGTCTCTTTTTACCATGTCTATTGTGACGCAGTGTTACTGATAGTGACATCTCGCTTGCTCAGGCCTTTGTTTCTATGGTTGAAACACAGCGGTTGAAAATTAGGAGCGACTACATTGTTCTGTTGCGTTGCGTTGTTGCAACGGAATTATAACATGAAAACGCAGCATAAATGTGAAACCCATTGCAGGTGAAACCGCACTCGAGTGACAAGAAAGTACGGTGCGACACTTCACTTCCATAGAACTGACGTTTTAAAAACGCGAATCTGACATTTTACAAACTTCAGTTCTATGGAAGTGTTGTATTCGGACAGGACAGGAGTTCGTCGTTCCGTAAAAATAATCAATGTGGTACCTATATTCATGGCATCGGTGTCGGCCGTAGAAACATAAAGCAAAATAATACATCGAATACGATAAGTTTTTTTGTCAGCCCCTTCTATGGGACCTCTTGTTTCCTTTTCATAAGAATAGTAAATTATTATTTGAGTTTCTTTTGATTTTTACACAATATGTAAGTTGTAACAAAGCAACGCGGCGAAGCAATGTCGCGTCATGTTGCTCTTAAGGCTCAACCACAAAACTGCACTGTGGCGTCGCATCGTAAATAATTTAGATGTTTTTGCGATACGACACCGCAACGCAGTGATGTGGCCTGGCCCTTATAGATATGAGTAGAAATTACGGGCACATAATATTTGTAAAATCTTCTAGATTCTGATAATGATTTGGACATAAAAACATCTTTAGATTTAGCCTTTAATAAAGTACATAACAGCCTTTTAGCAGTTGTTGTCGAAGCGTATCTCTGGGAATTCAATTTCTTGCGCCTTCCGCAGCACCACTTCTTGAATCTCGCGTCCCCATCGCGGGAATGAATCCGAACTTGAATAGGCGAAGTACTGAAACATTTAAGTATACTTCATGAGAACAAAGACTAAATTGTAGGTAAATAGTTCGCAGTGTGTTACAAACTTTTTAATAGAAGCACATTAATTAATTGAAGTCAAGAACTACTGGACCGATAAAAAAAAATCGTTCACCATTTATAGTCAGAAGATAGATTTCGACGTTTAGGGTGAAGCCAAACGGGCGTAATTTGTGAGTTGTGAGTCGCAGAATTTCTGCCGCGTAAATATCTTTTCATACAAACCATGACTCACAAAATTACGCTCGTGTGAATCAAACAGGACTTTTGTATGAAACTGAATGCTGCAGAATTTCTGCCAGCGGAAATTCTGCGACTCCAACTCACAAATTACGCTCGTTTGGCTTCACCCCTAAGGTTGAATATTCACTGTTGAATGCTCACCATTCTAGAAGCGATTTCTGTGAGGTTGCTGGCGGGGAGGAACTCCATGCGTGTGGAGGCGCCGCTGGCAGAGGCGCCCAATGAGGTTATTGTGGTCTCGTTCGTGAGAAGGTTACGTGTCAACTGAAAACGTTTCAATAGCAAATTAAATCAAATAATTTATTCAGAGATTCACAAAATCTTTTCTGAACGTCGAGACTATGGTGCCTACCACCGATTCGGGAACTAGCCCTGCGAGAAGAACCGGCGTAATAAACTTGCACGGGTCCATCTTTTACCAAAATAGCGGCTACATTAATTAGTAGCAGTAGAGTAGTGACTAGTGAGTTAGTTTCGCGGATTCTTCCCGATGAGTTAGCACTTAGCGCAACTAAGAAAAGCAGTTTTACAGTAATTGTCCGGGACGACATACATTGTGCGTACGTAGAAGATTCTCTAGTGACACGTATAAAAATAAAATCGACCAAGTGCGAGTCGGACTAGCGAAGGGTTCCGTACCATTATAGAGCAAAAATAGGCCGAAAATTGTGTTTTTTTGTGTGGAGGCGCCCCTTAAATTTTTATATTGAGTACTTTAATATTATTATTCGTTATTAAAGTACATTTAATTATAAGGTCTTTCTGAAAATTTTAAGTGCCAGTACTTATTGCCATTATTTTTAAAGCTTAGGCCAAACCTACGCTACCAGGCGACTGCGAAGCGGAGCGTCAAGTTGTAGTTGTTTTGTATACAAAAAACACATTTGACAACTTGACGCTCCGCTTCGCAGTCGCCTGGTCGCGTAGGTTTGGCCTAAGCTTATATACACGTTTGTTATTTATTTTATGAGCCCCCCTGAAATATTAATTTTATTTTCTTTTTCGTATTTGTCCTTATAGCTACAATAGATATACATTGTTAGTCCGGGTTCCGTAGAACTTTTTTTTAATTACTATCAAGCAAATTTTTTATGAGTAGCTTCATTTTATGAGACGAACAACATTTTTTTTGCGAAAAATCTTGAAAGTGGCAAGTTCTAACAGATATAGAAAGCATTTGATAATTTGATTTGATGGTTCTAAAATATGGATTGTTTTATTTGTAGGACAATGTTACTCTTAAACTATGTAACTATTAACCTACCAATAGTACCAATATACAAAAAAATCTGCTGGTTAGGGTTCCGTTTTAGGGTTCTGTAATCAACAAAACTTGGTTTTCACAAATAAAATTGTTGTTCGTCTCATAAAAATGAAGCTACTCACAAAAAATTAGCTTGGTAGTAATAAAAAAAATATTCTACGGAACCCGGATTATATGCACAATCTATGAAAATTTCAGAAGTCTAGTCTATAGCGGTTTTTGTGTTACAGCCTGGAGACAGACAAACATACGGACAGACGGACAGACATCGAAGTCTTAGTAATATGGTCCCGTTTTTACTCTTTGGGTACGGAATCCTAATATTGATATATCTATTGATAAATGAACTTAAAGGCTCATTAACCTCATAAGTCATAACCAATACAGAATAATACTCACGAAATAAGTCCAAGATACAATTCTATAAACGAAGACTCCTGTGACTCGTGTTAACTCATGCCCCTCGAAATCGATGGCCACATCAAAGCCCACTTTCATATTGTGGAAGTTTAAGTTTCCTCTTAAAGTAGCTGTTGATGTGCCGATGTTAGGTATGAAGTTGCTAATGTCTATGTTCTCAATTGAGACGAGGAACCCGTTGGTAAAGTTGACTGTGCCGACCACGTGCCAGTTGTAGAGTTCGATGCTGGAAAATGAAGTAAAGTTTTGAGGAAGACCTGAATTTCCGATACAGTAATTTAAAAGTTATGATATGGCTAAAAATCACATGATATCATGATATGGCTAATAAATTAGAAACAAAAAACTTTTTGAAAAAAAGCTTTTATTTAAATAGTCTAAAAAGAAGACAATAAACTCCTTAATAATTATTAAGTTATAATCCTCAATATATTATACAATTTGCATGATAATAAAAACTTGTCGCGAGACTTAACAATCTATCAGTACTTGATAAAATAAAAATATAATATCAATTTATTAGTTATTATATATATATATATATATATATATATATATATATATATATATATATATATATATATATATATATATATATATATATATATATATATATATATATATATATATATATATATATATATATATATTTCGCAGGCCACTGGCTAAAATAGCGGTTCAATCAAACAGCTAGCTCTTTGACTGAACAACGCCTTTCAATTACATGGCTATACGTCGTTGAGCCGACTTGTTGTCACGTGACGTCACGTAAAGTCACGACACGTAACGTCACGTCACGTCACGTCACATCATGTCACTCTCAATGAGCCTTTTTATTTGATACCCATATTGCAGAAGTGCTTTAAAATAACTATTCCCCTATCTCGGCTAAGCTGCCATATTGGATATAGAATGCCATTACATTAGTTTCCCAGTTACTCTCAGTAAGTCCTTGCATTTAGTACCCATATATTGCAGAAGTGCATTAAAAATAACTATTCCCGTATCTTGGATGAGCCGCCATATTGGATGTAGAATGACGTTACATTCGTTTTCGAGTTACTTCAATGTTTTCAATTCTTGGTATATTTCGAACTCGTCGCCTTTTTATATCCCACGTGACTTACCTACTTCTACTCATGTCTTTTTACGACTTGATCGAGTTCGTGGTGCCTTAGAACCTCCCTATGTTGGCCCTTACAAGGTCATAGAAAAAAGCCCAAGTTCTTCACCATAGACGTCCAGAACAAAAGAATAAACGTCTCTGTCGACAGGCTTAAACCAGCGTACATGGCAAGAGAAGCAGATGGGAAGGCAGTTCCACCTCACACTTCACACGCCTTTCCAACTTCTACCTTAACTACATTGCCAGCGGAGAAGAAGACACGAAGCGGACGCACCGTCAAATTTCCTGACTTCTATCGACCGTAGTCACGGTCTGGCCAGGGCCTCTATCATGAGCTCTTAAATCCATTCTCTTTACGTCCTTATACTGACTGTATAAGAACGTAAAGTGAATGGATTTAAGAGCTCATGATAGAGGCCCAGGGCCTCTATCATGAGCTCTTAAATCCATTCACTTTACGTCGTTATACAGTCAGATAAGGACGTAAAAAGAATGGATTTAAGAGCTCATGATAGAGGCCCAGGGGGAATATGTGGCGTGACATAAGTCAATCCGCCACGCTTGAAAAATCGCTCCGCTTATGGCTTGAACCGCGCCTCGGAACAAGTCGGCGTGTGTGTCGTAGGCGCTGCCGCACCGTCGCTCGCACGCCCCACTACACTCACTCCGCATCTAGCCCTCGCTTTAATTGCGCGCGTACATCTTGATTTTATATAATTTCACGTTCATTCACTCATATCATTCATTGTTATTATAGTATTTTCATTAAACACCATTTTCATTAATAGTGCATTTCTTTCATCTCATTATTAATTATTCAATCGCTTTCAGCAAAAATAGTTAGTGCATATTAATTAATGTGTGTAGCTGTGTTCATTGGAGTCCAGGGAGATAACCGGCTACGCCATACTGGTGACACCGACGAAGCCTAGAGAAGTAATCACCATTCACCGGCAAATAACACGTGGCATTTACTACGAACTAGGGTTGTTGAGGAAGTGATTATGAGGAAGAGGAGGAGGAAGAGGAATTGTCACGCGCAAATTTAGAGGATGCGGATGAGGAAGAGGATATTTTTTTGAGGAAGAGGATGCGGATGAGGTAGCGGATGAGGAAGCGGAAGAGGAAGTACGTCCATATAGTACAGCGTTTCCCAATGTGGGCGATTACGCCTCCTTGTGGGCGCTGAAGGTCTAAAGGGTGGGACTCAGAAAAAATGGCGGCATTTTGTAGAGGCTGGGGGGGCTAATATTAGCGACAAATTTGTGGCAAAAGCCCCTTAATTTAAATTAGGAAAAGAAAGTAGGTGAAACAATGGGGGCACTTAAACATATTTTGTTCTCAAAGTGGGCAGTAGACAAAAAAAGTCTGGGAACCCCTGAATCCTGATATGTTCATCTTATAATGCTATCAATACGGCTTACGACATATTCTCTGGTTCTCTTGTTTCTTCTAAAAAGTCTCTTGTGGGCATCTTCGGTTAGGGTAATGGCTGTGTCTTTTTTTTCCTTTTCTTTTTGTAACTGTATTTAATTTAGTATTTAGTTGACACAACTCTTTTATTTTGTTATGTGCATGTTGTGTTCACTTCCTAGAGAGATACATTCCCTAGTATTAGTCATTTTTATACTCTATTATTTATAACTGCATGTATTGTGAATTGTATCTTGTTTTGTGAACCAAATTAAAAAAAATATATAGCACTACACTTCGGTCTCATTTCGATTTTCGATAAAAGAAATCAAATTATTAGATTATTCGCACTGCGTGCGTTTCTGGGTAGTGTGTACACGCGTAAACAAAACAACGCTTGCTATATTATGTCAATAAAATTAAAACAAACAAGCAAGGAACAGCGCGGGTGGCGAGAGGGTAGGTCTCGCTCGCCCGTTCGGTCCGGCATCGCGCTCTGGCGTGTGCGTTGCCATGATTAGATACGCGACGCGCATGCGCAGTGAAATTCCTCATAAATTCCTCCTAAATTTTGAGGAAGCGGTAGCGGAAGAGGATTTTTGTATTTTTATTTATGAGGATGCGGTAACGGTTGAGGAACCCAAATTATTGCGGAACTTCCTTATTATGAGGAAGAGGAAGAGGAATCCTCAGCAACCCTACTACGAACATAAAAACTGTCAAGGCGTTATCTAAGGCGGTGGTCCAAGTGAAACGCGGTAAGCGATTTTTATTTAATTCAATAATGTCTGTCGGAAATGCGCCTGTGGAGGACGAAAATTTTAACGACGCTCAGGGTCCCGATGTTGGTGGCGAAGTTTTAAGAGTCGGTATAAGGCTAACACCATTCTGGCCCGAGGAGCCTGCACTTTGGTTAACTCAAGTGGAAAGCCAATTTGTTTTATCTAGAATCACGAGCGATGAGACGAAATTTTATTACCTGATATCGCAATTGGACCACCAATATGCCACAGAAGTAAAAGATATAATTATGAATCCACCTGCAACTGACAAATATTCCAAACTTAAAACAGAACTCATCAAGCGATTATCAGCTTCGGCGGAAAAGCGCATCAAGCAGTTCGTCATGCACGAAGAAATTGGCGACAGGAAGCCGTCACAGTTCCTCCGTTACTTAGAAGGACTAGCAGGCCCATCTGTGACAAAGGAATTTCTAGCAAACGTTTGGTCACAGAGGCTACCACAATCAATCCAAACTGTAATTGCTTCTCAGGTAAAGTTACCTTTAGATCAACTTGCGGAGTTGGCTGATAAAATTTATGATATTGCCCCGCCTGTGCCACAGGTGTCCAGTACCTCTACGGCAGCACTAGCGCCATCTTACGAAAGCTTGGCGAAGCAGGTATGTGAACTTACCCGGCAGGTACCAAAGCTGCACGCCTGGATAACGGTAATATGAATAATAATAATCGTTCACGTTCGCGCTCTCGCAGGTTTAGTAGGTCGCGCAGCCGATCCTGACCCAGCATACCACCTCGCTCGGTCGGAAGATCATTGGTGACCCTCGACAGAAGACGCCTCCTTCATCATCATAACCTCGCACCGCGCCTGCCAGCATCGCCTCATCGGGTACATCGTCCACTAGCCGCAATGTACCGCGGCCTCGGCCTGATCGAGCATAACACCTCGCTCGGTCGGAAGATCTTCCTTTGTAGCGGCCACGCAATATCCCACAAGCCTTTCATATGATACCCATATTGCAGAAGTGCATTAAAAATAACTATTCCCCTATCTTGGATGAGCCGCCATGTTGGATGTAGAATGAAATTACATTCGTTTTCGAGTTACTCTCAAAAAGCCCTTTCATTTAATATCCATATTGTAGGACTGCATAAAAAATAATTATTTCGCCATCTTGGATGGTCGGCCATATTGGATTTAGAGTGATGTCACATACCATATCGTGCATTGTCATCCAAACTAAACGCGTATGCAAAATTTCAGCTCAATCGGTTAAATATATCTACTTTAAAATTGAGTTCCAAAATTCCACCGTAACATACATACTTACAAACATACAGAGCAAGTTAAAATATATAATATAATATAAAAGCTTTTAAAATAATAATAATAATAATAAAAATTATACCGTAACCATATTAGTTTTAGGCATTCAATGTTATTTAATAGACGTTGCCCTAGACCTAAACGGTATTCTGTGGGTATTGTACCATTGTATAAAATTCTGTGCCATTCTTGCTGTTCCTACGAAAGTTAACGCAATGCAGTGTGCTACCAGAGAAAATTCAAAGACTTAACCCAACCAAATTGCATAAATCAATAATAAATAATCCTAACTTACTCAACCGGTGTAGTAAGATCATCCATCTTGAAGTTACTCCACCTCACTTCGTTCTCCAGTTCTGTGACCGTCTCCTGCATGACTTGTGCGTAGTATCCCTGAGGGTTCACCATGCAGGCCCTGCTGCCTAGAAGTAGCAATTTCAGAAGAGTAGAAGAAGTAGCATTTTAGTAAACGTTTTAGTTATTACTCTTAAAACATAAGGTTCGAGCATACATAATGTACAACTTCTCATAAGTCTGTATAATCAAAATATTAAATTATCTTTTACAAAGAAACTCTTCAATGCATTCGTGGATATTACTTTTACAATCGACAAATAAATACATACCCCAGTTTTCTTGGCACATCACAGTAGAACATAAGACGCTAAAAAATATGCATATTTTTAACATTTTTGTGTCCGCAAAGAAAATGATTGTAATAAATAATTTAAAAAATATTCGTTTCTTATGTACAGTTTTAATTGAGTTATCTACAATTATTAAATACAATATTATAAAATGTGCAGGTGATTTCGCCTATCACCATAATAATGGATCTTATCAAATAATAAGATTTCTGTGGATATTTGATAAGAAACAGTAGAAAGTCAAGATTATGAAATATTCATATTGCATGTACCTAGGTAACACTGAAAATGTTTAGAAAATGAAAAACGGCTTAATGTAGAAAGTTGCCAATGCTTTTATTGTTTTTAGAAGTATTCTCCGTTCCTCTCTACACATCGTCACATTCGATGGAATCACCGAAAAAAGCAGTGGGCCCAATCTTCCTTAGGGGTCTCTTCTGTGGTATTTTCGTACGCTTTCATCGCATCTTCAGGGCTCGTAAAGCAAGTACCTCGAATTTTATGTTTATTTCTTGGAAATAAATTAAAGCCGCAGGGCGCCAGGCCAGGACTATATGGCGTATGACTCAATATCTCAACACGTGCCATAGTCAAATATTCAACAGTCCGTCTCGCGGAGTGCGCTGAAGCATTGTTGTGGTGAAGGAGTGTCCTGCTTCGAGGGCGCTGCTGTCGAAATATTTCCAAGACGACAGGCACACAGCGATTGACATACCATTCTGCAGTAACTGTCCTTTCATCTTCTAGCACAACTGTCGCAAAATGACATTTCCGACCAAATAATGAGGCAATCATCTTTTTGCCTTGACTTCTTCCTTTCTTTAGCTTAGTTGGCCAAACCTCGAAAGGAAACCCCCCTTGAGCTGATTGTCTTTTGGTTTCGGGTTCGAAGCAATAAATCCAGCTTTCATCACCTGTGAGGTTGTCAAATACGGCATTTGAGTCACCGCCGTTGAACTTATCTAACATTTGGCGACACCAGTCCATGCGAAGGCGTTTCTGGTCGTCGATTAAAGTATGGGGAATGCATCTGGTACAAAGCTTCCTGACGCCTAAATGTTCATGTAATATTTGTTGAACTTGATTCATAGCAATGCCTAGGCTTGCCCGTATCTGCTGGTAGGTCACTCTTTTATCTCCCTCTATCATGCGTCGCACAACACTAATGTTAACTTCAGTAGTCGCTGTTAAAGGACGTCCCTCACGCGGATCATCAGTGAGATTGCTACGTCCACGTTTAAACTCGTTAAACCAATTGTAAATAGTGACACGAGATGGGGCTTCATTATGAAATGGTAATAGCAGCCTATCAAAGCTTTGTTATTAAGTAAGTCCACAACGAAAGTCATAAAAAATCATTAACTGAACATTTTCTCGCGTTAAGTTCATTTTCACGTGTAACAAGAGTTTTAGATTTGCCGCCAATTCACCAAAACAAATGACAAATAAATGTAATATACCAGATTATGTTACCAAAGAGTTCTAAAATTGTAATTTAAAAAAAGTTTTCATTAGTAATGTTTCTAACTAGCTAGTTCTAAACACTTTCAGTGTGACCCACGTAAAGTATAATGAGTTATGATATAAAATATTATGTATAATCTATACTATATACAGGGTGTAACAAAAATAAGTGATAATACTTTAGGCTGTGTACGTGTTCCTTGTAGAGAGTTCACTGTGAAAGTAGCAGCGCTGAAAGGCCAAAAAATTTTTTCACTTTTGTATGGGGAAACTCGTGACGCTCGGGCCCTTGCCCATATAAAAGTGAAAAAAAATTTCGTCCTTAAGAGCTGCTACTTTCACAGTGAACTCTCTACAAGGAACACGTACACATCCTAAAGTATTATCACTTATTTTTGTTACACACTGTATACTATATCTATACTTTTAATGTAATATTATAATTGGGAAGAGTTTGTTTGTTTGTTTGAACGCGCTAATCTCAGGAACTACTGGTCTGATTTAAAAAATTCTTTCAGTGTTAGATAGCCCATTTATCGAGAAAGGCTATAAGCAATATTTAATCACGCTAATACTAATAGGAGCGAAGAAATAGAGGAAAGTGTGGAAAAAAACGGGGGGAAATTATTTGAAAGGGCTTATTTGAATGTACTAATCTCAGAAACTACTGGTTCGATTTGAAAAATTCTTTCAGGATTAGATAGCCTATTTATTGAGAAAGGCTACAGGCTATATCTTATAGCGCTAAAACTAATAGAAGCGAAGAAATAGAGGAAAGTGTGAAAAAAACGGGAGAAATTATTTGAAATGGCTTAATTGAACGCGCTAATCTCAGGAACTTACAGGTCCGTTTTGAAAAATTCTTTCAGTGCTAGACAGCCTACTTATCGAGAAAGGCTATAGGCTATATTTCATATCGCTAAGGCTAATAAAAGCGAAGGAATAGAGGAAAGTGTGGAAAAAACGGGGGAAATTATTTGAAAGGGCTTATTTGAATGTACTGGAGCAATTTTTATGTTATTTGGCACACATGAAGAATAGACCACGTGAAAGGACATAGGTTCCTTTTTTTGCGGAAAAATGTACGGTTCCCGTGACATTCCTAAATTACGCGGGTGAAGCCGCGCGGCACATCGTACATATAGTATTATAATAATCGGCCTAATGCGAGTCTGATTCGCGCACGACGGGTTCCGTACAGTTATAGAGGAAAAATAGGCCAAAAATGGTGCCCCCTTAATTTTTTAGTTTATTTTAATATTAAGTAAGTATTATTAATTATAGTTCACATCTAATGAAGGCTTTTGTGAAAATTTCAAGACTCTACTTGTTGCCATTATTGATATCGAGCAAAAAATAGAAAAAAAAAATAAGTTTTTTGTATGGGAGCTTCCTTAAATATTTAATTTGTTTTATTTTTAGTATTTGTTGTCATATCGGCAATAAATATATACAATCTGTGAAAATTTCAGAAGTCTAGCAGTAGCGGACCTTGAGATACAGCCTCTGTCTCCAGACAGACAGACATCGAAGTCTCAGTAATAGTGTCCCGTTTTAACCCTTTAGGTACGAAACCCTAAAAAGCCAAAAACGGCTATACACTTTGTTAATATTTTTACTATTATGTAACATTTTAGATACGGTCTACTCCATAGTCTACAGAATAAAGGAAGGATTGGGATTTTATCTCGATTTTATTGATCAACATAGAAACAATAGCAAAGTCAACACAATGATTCATTTTAAGCAACAACGGCACAGTTGTAACATATGGTCGGGAAAGCCAGCTCGTGTCTCGCGATGTCCTGAGCGATGGGCGCGAAGACGTGGTCACTCCACTCCGTCACGGAGTCCGCTATACTGTTCCACGTGAACTGAAAGAAAGAGATAATCCATACTTCTTATATATAAAATTCTCGTGTCACAATGTTAGGCCGCGTACTCCTCCGAAACGGCTTTACTGATTTAAACCAAATTTTATATGCATATTCAGTGGGTCTGAGAATCGGCTACTAGGTACTTTTTATATTGATAAGTGCATTTGTTGAATTAATAATAACAAATTATTACAACTCGAGACTGACGGCGACCATTGTTTGGGCGACGGGATAGCGATGGATGTTGCCATGGTGACATATTTATTTAGTCACTTCAATAAAATAATATGGGCAAAATCAATGATGTTTTTTATAATAAAATATCACTGGGCTATGAAATATGCTGGAATACTTTAGATGGCAAAACAACGTTTGCCGGTACAGCTAGTAATATTATAAATGCAAAAGTGTGTCTCTCTGTTACCACTTCACGCCCAAACCGCTGAACCGATTTTGCTGAAATTTGGCATGGAAATACTTTGAGTCCCGGGAAAGGACATAAGATACTTTTTGTCCCGAAAAAATGTACGGTTCCTGCGTGATAAACGAATTTTAGCGCAACGGAGTTGCGGTCATCATCTAGTTTTGAATATAGTTAATGGAATCAGGCGTTACTTCGCAGCAATCCATTACTTAAAATTTAGTTTGTTATTATTTTTATCAATATTCCGCGAAATAAACTTCCACCTTTAAGTAAATGAGTGAGTGTACGCATAGGCATGCGTACAGCACCTCCCTCCTCCCACACTGCCTATGCGTACACTCGCATGCAAGAACCTGCAAACACCACCACCACACAAGCAATAATGTTGGCAAATCCGTGCAAGGCCCCTCACCACCACGCAGGTTGAAAACCTCGACGCGCGTTTCGCCCCAACACCGGAGCATCCTCAGGATGTGGACTCTACGAACAACGTAGAGTCCGCACAGGCAGTGTGGGCGGAGGGAGGTGCTGTACGTATGCCTATGCATACACTCACTCATTTACTTAAAGTTGGAAGTTTATTTCGCGGAACATTGCTAAAAATAATAACAAACTAAATGTTTAGTTTTGAATAAGCTACATAACATGTAGAGCTCTTTCTACAGAACCCCTGGCCCCCAAAGCTACGAGCTACGGCGTAGACGCTGCAGGCCGTAGCTAAGCGCGTAGCTTCGGGCTACTAATACCATTTACGTATCGCTGTGAAAGTGGGAGCGCTGAAAGAGTAACTTTTTTTGGATGGAAAAGTTCATGATACAAATCCAAAAAAAATATGCTTTTTAAGCGCTGCCACTTTCACAGTGAACTTGCTATAAGGGACACTAAAGTATGATCACTACGTTTTGTTAAGCCTTGTATTATGTAAATGCGATTTTCAAACCTCAATAAAATTAATAATATATTGCCGCAAAAATGTTTTTAATATACTTAATTTCCAACTATCAACACGACGACAAATATAAACAAGAGTCCTTTTCAACGAGTTAGGTTCATAAACTGAGGACCTCTGTGGCTCAGTTGGTGGGCTGTCGGTTGCTCAAGCCGGGGGTCGCGGGCTTGTCAAGCCGGGGGTCGCGGGCTTGAATCCCGCCGACGGAACAAAAAGTTTTCAAAGTTTCTGGGTCATGGATGTGTATTAAATGTGTATCATATAATGAAAATCTTAAATATATATTATGTTTAGTATAAAAGTATTAAATATATTTCCGTTGTCTGGTACCTGTAACACAAGTCCTTCTTCAGGTACTTAGCACGGGGCCAGACTAACGTGGTGTGAATCGTCCATAGATATTATTATTATAAAGACCATAAATCATCCAATAAAATATCATGTTCATGTATCTCGAATACTCACGAAGTAAGGGATGGTTCTCGATATGTGGTTGTAGGGCAGCATCTGGAGGCGGTTGTTGTGCGAGATGGCGGTCGCCACCACCCGCGCTGTTATCTCGCCAGTGTACAGGTTCTTCGGTATCTACAATGTTATTCATTATTAAAATTAAGTATATAATAATAATATCTCCCACACCGGTTTCGGTGACGGTGGCCGGTTTCATTGAAACCAGGCCAGCTACGCAGAAGTAATTTTATAGTGCCCAAGTGTGTGCACAGTACACAAGAGCACTCTCTATTTCTTTACTCTCATAACCCAGTGGGAAGGAAGACCGACACGACCGGCGAGAGATCAGGCGCAGGACCGACTTTTTACATGCCCATCCGACGCATGGATCATCTTACTTGTCAGACAATCAGGTGATCAGCCTGCATTGTCCTAACCAAACTTGGAAATAACATGTTTCCAACACGGGAATCGAACCCACGACCTCCGAGTCAAGAGCCGCGCTCTATATCACTAGACCACGGAGTCGTTACAATTTATTTAATATTATGATACTTTTGAACAATTTGTATGATCGAGCTACAAGCTACGTCGATGATACAAATTCTTCACAATACAATAATTGTGGGCATGGGTTCCATACAAAAAAACCTCTTATAAAGCTATCGCAGGCTTTGAGTGCAGCGACCGAATCGAGGAATTCCGTAACGAAAACAAACCTAACATCCCCCACTCCAACCGGCACATCATGCCTTGTTAAACGTTTCAGTTCTGTAGACTTCGGCACGATGTTGGTGTGCTATGCAAAGCAAAGTAAGTTCTCGAGTGCCACGAGTATTTTTTAAAAATATGTTCATATGTTCAGGTTCATTTTTCTCATTGAAAACTTTTCAGGAATTATTATGTTAATGTTTTCCTGCAGTCGAACTTAAACACGACAAGCTGTTTAGACTCTTAAGAAGAGCCTACCCTTCCTTTCGCAATCGGGTAAAAACCCACGTTTAGACGTGGGAGAGCCACGCTTCGGCATGAATGGGCCGGTTCGATCGGAGAAATCCACGCGCTCACAGAAAACCGGCGTGAAACAGCGCTTGCGCTGTGTTTCGCCGAGTGAGTAAGTTTACCGGAGACCCAATCCCGTACCCTTTTCCCTTCCCTACCCTCCCCAATTCCCTTCCCTACCCTCCCCTATTCCCTTCCCTACCCTCCCCTATTACCCTATTCCCTCTTAAAAGGCCGGCAACGCACCTGCAGCTCTTCTGATGCTGCGAGTGTCCATGGACGACGGAAGTTGCTTTCCATCAGGTGACCTGTTTGCTCGTTTGCCCCCTTATTTCATAAAAAAAACACATACCAAGAACTGAATCTGTATCGTCGGGTACAGGATGACTCCAGTGAAATAGTGGTCCTCCTCATTGACTCTGGCGGTGACGTCGAAGCCGATCAGCACGTTGTTCATCGTCATGGTGGCCTGGGGCTGCGCTGACGTGGTGTTCTCGCCGATGGTCATCCACATCTGCTGGATGGTGTGTTCGACGATGGCCATGCTTTGGACGGATACCACGAACCCATTCTTGAAGTCCAAGTGACCGGTGTATTGAACGCCGAAGATGGATTCACTGAAAATTATTGTTTAACGGGCGACTAAAGCAAAATCTTATAATAATTTTTGTACTGTTTATTTTTTTAAATATAGATATAGGTACTACATTATATTCGCGAGGGTCTGTACTAGCGAAAACACGATATCTAAAAATTTTCTCGACAGAAAAAAATCACAAAGATCCATCTAATTTCTTCTGTTTCACCTGGCATATGAAATATGGGTGTGAGTGTGAAGAGAGAGGGGCGATGTTTGATTATTGCTTTATTCGCTCTATTATGTTAAAGCAACCGCGCTCGAGACAAAAACTTCAGCTATATTCGATATAAATCGAGACTAGAATACTATGCGGTCCGAAATAATACGGGAAATCTATTTATATTTTATCCGACTTTTAGGACCAACTGCACCAGTCTGGTTAAAAGTCAATCGTAGACAAAGAATATCACCTTACCACCAATACCTATGTATTTTAGAGAAATAATAGGTGATTGGACTGACTAGCAGTAAAGGCCCGTCAGTCCAACGGCCCACCACTTTTTCTTAGGATCAATTAAGACCGCAACGCGATGCGTAATGCATTTCGAAATTTGTATGGATTTGACAGAGTCCAACTGCGTGAGACGACTTGCAAATCGGTCAATTCAATACTTTAGAAATGCATTTACGCGTCGCGTTGCGGCCTGACTTGACCCTTATTCGTTCAGCGCCCCCAGTAGCAGCAAGATGCAGCAACGTACTTCATGTCCACAGCAATGTCGTGTATCTTGAGGTTGGACCAGCCGGCCTCCTCCACGCGGTTCATAGTCTTCTGTATCAGAGAGATCAGGTAGCTTCTATGGTCCACGAGACGAACATTTCTCACTATAATAAGAATAAAATTGCTATAACTGTCTATAACCTTATAAATATACGGAAGTCTATCTATTTGTAATCTTTCAAGGGTTTTAGGAATGTTTCTTTCCTGGGAGATCTTACAGCTATTTTATTATTAGCTTTAATAATGTTCTACAAACTATTTATAATATATTTTATAAGATGTAAAGCTTACGAGTACAATTGAATTCATATTAAATTTATCGTTGGAATCGAATTTCAGACAGACAGAGTTAAGTATATTACACGTTTGAACCGACTCTTAGCCCTACCAGAGTCCAGACTACCAAGCGGCAGATTTCAAAACCTTCCAAATACGAGTAAAACATATTCAAGAAAAAATTGCACTAACCAGTCAAACAAACCGAAAACAGGCATGATATAAAGTTAATCAAAAACACTAGCTTCATGGTTATATTTTCTGCAAAGACTAATTTACATACATAATAATTCACACACAATATACAAAGGACTTGAAATTGCAACAACAGTTATCATAAATTATAATCACAAATGAATTGTTGATAAAATAATTATCAATAATAAGATAAAGGAGATTTGCTAATTATCGTGCATTTTAACTTGTCAATGCTAAGGACTTAAATATTCTTAGACGTTGATGCATAAGGCAAAATAATAAATACAGATACTTTTATGAGTCCCTTAGAAATAAGGAAGAGCGAAAAGGTAAAGCAAGAAGTGAGTAAAGGGTAAAAGGAAAAAAAATATTTATGACTAAAATAAAACTATTATGGCCTGTTTCACCACTTCCTGATAAGTGCCGGATAGCCCCATCATTTAACTTGACAGATAGAGTATGGAGAATCTGTCAAAAAAGTAGTGGATAGCCTATCCGGCACTTTATCAGAAAGTGGTGGAACAGGCCCAGGGTCGCCTATTGAGTTGAGTTGATAAAATAAATAAAACTACCTTTTTCTTTCTTCTTTTAATATGTAGTTCTTTGTTTTAAAACTTAATAATATAATTAATAATCATTGATTCAATAAGTACATTTACATATTATTATAACAATTGGTGGCATATGTACATAATAATCGGAAACATCCATTACATACGTCATACACAACATCACATCTAAATTAATGGTAATCTTACATTACGGACAGTAAGTTGAGCACTCTTATAATAATTACACTTCGTTTTTTAATTAATATCACGTTCATTAAATCTTTACGTGCCAATGTACCTATATTTACCCACCTATATTTTGTTAATTATTTTATAATGAATTCAGATACATATTTTATTAACACAATAAAATCTGATTTTGTACGTAAAATTACGTAGATTGCATTATATGAGTAAAATTACTTGTTTAGTAGTTTTAACGACGCCCTCTGCCTTCGTTCGTTCTTCATTCAAAATCATTATTTTATTTATAACAACAGTCACTTTACAGCATTAAGTAGGGGTGGGTAAAATTTCAAGAAAATTAACGTATCCGGTGACTTGGTCGGCTTCACCGATTTTATAACGAGTGATTTTTGGAACTAGTTTTATGCAAACAACCATGTTTGCATGTTTGCATAGTCGGTACTCGGTACTATGCAAGTTATACACGGAACGAAGATATACAGGTTGTAACAAAACTAAGGCATAATACTTAAGGGTGTGTGTACGTGCTATTGAGCGAAATAATAGTACTAGTATTATAATTTTCCAGCCTCTATTAGCTCCTTTATTCTGTACTTTTGTATCTTCCCTGACGCGGTTTTGGGGAAGTCGACCGTCGATTTCACTATCCTGGGTATTTTGAACTTGGCTAGACGTCCCTCGCAGAATTTTCTCACATCTACAGCAGCTAGGGTGGCCCCTTCTCTGAGTTTTAGAACTGCGCAGAGTTCCTCGCCTAGCCTCTCGTCTGCCACTCCAACAACCTGTTAAATAAAAAATTATTGTGAGCGAATATTATTTCGTATATTCAAATTATATTATCACAGGATAACAAACGTGTAAAACCCAGAAATTAACTTGGCATCTACATTTTAACAGTAACATCTGCATGAAACTAAATATTAAATAGCGATATCCTGCCAATATTAAATAGCAACATATTATTGCGTGTGTGAGAAAAAGCGATAGGACCTCAGAAGTCAGAACAGGATAAGACTCATTACTTAACTGATCATCATCTCATTTTATAATTCGTACAATTTTGAAGTCGGTTGTATCTTTTTAAACCCCGACAAAAAAGAGGGGTGTTATAAGTTTGTCGTGTCTGTTTTTCTGTCTGTGTGCGTGTCTGTCTGTGGCATCGTAGCATCCAAACAGGTGGACCGATTTTAATCTAGTTTTTTTTGTTTGAAAGCTGACATGATCGAGAGTGTTCTTAGCCATAATTCGTCATCATCATCAACCTGCTCAGTGCTGAAAAATCAGGGTTTATCTGGTTCATGAAACTTGCAGTCGTTTGATGGGTTTAATATTTCATTCTAGTTATAGACGTTTGTGAATATATAATATTTATTACGTATACACATTAATGGACTGGTGCTGCAGCATCACCTGGTAATCAATAGGATATCCAACTCCTCACCAACTTAGAGCAGAGGTTTCGTGTTAGGACTCATTTTAATTGCGATAACCCTTAAGACGTAGATAAACAGTAAATATATTTACACGCTACTGCTGCAGAATCACCTGGATTCTATAGGAGCCGAGCTTCGCATGAACCCAAAGTGAAGGTTTCATGTTTGGGCTCATATTAATGGCCTCATCGAAAAGGACATTGATAGATGGGAATAAGTAATAATAAATAAAAATAAAATTATCGATTACTAACTTTAGTATCGAAATTATCGCAAGCATCTTATCCAAGGCGTCTCCGTTTCCTACCTGAGTCTCGAGTACATCAGGGTGTGTGTTGAGCAGGTCCTCAATCTCCTTGGGCGCGATGTTCTCGCCGCCTCGCACGATGATGTCCTTGATCCGTCCCACGATCCGCCCGTACCCATCCTGGGATATCGTGAATGTGTCGCTGAAATTATAATGTTGGAGGTGAATAATTTGACGCCAGTTGACGTCATCGCCACATCAACGCCATCTGCCCCTACTTCGCAGGTACTAAAATAAGTGTTGGTCAAAAAGTGTCATTCCGTCTAGCCCCCATTCGCAACGCGCTATAAGGAACTTCGTTCTGTTTTGCAGCACCCTCTGTGTCAGTTTTTTTAAAAAACCAAAAGTTCACCCTAAACTAATTTATTAACCCAAAATTAAATTTGTTACACTTTAAGCTACGACTTCCCACACCTTACTTGCCCGGCTTCCAGAATCTAACTGACTGAGAAATTGAACTAGAATGAATGCTCAACGAAAACTGCAACGCAAACGGAAAAATATCGAAGAATAAAGAAATGCTAAGTAAACGGAATGTACTAACTAACTAGGGATGTAACAGTTCCAAAAACTTGAGAGGTGTCAAGGGACACCCGGATAGAACGAAGTTCTTATCGATTAATTAGTTAAGGAATTGTAATAAAATTTTATTTTTTAAGACTTCACTGTCTTAAAAAATACTGTCGTGCACGACGCAAAAAGTGGCGTTACAACTTATTGATCATATTTTTTTCCTCCTAGCCCCCTTTCGCAACACGCGATAAGGAACTTCGTTCCAAAAAATGATGAGAGCCACTAATCTGCAAGGCCTTCAATTGTAAAAGCAGACCCCACGTAACACGTTTATGATAATTCAAGTTGCTGTCTTTGCTTTAATACGTTATAGTTGGGGAGGGGAAGAGGGGATTTCGGGATAAGCTCGAGCGTGTGACATGTGTCTAGTTATCATGGTATAGAAATCAGATTTCTCACATGGTGGGTTAAATTTTTTTTTTAAATATTGAAATGTCATCGGATCTGTCAGATTAGGATAGGGGATTTTTAGTATACCCCAAAGAAGCTTCGATATAAAGCACTGACGATTCAAAGGTTAGGTATTAGGTAATCCTGTAGCGACATTTTAAAATATAAAAAAAATAAAGCTTCATATTTTCCTAACTAAGCTTCGCAGATATTTTATTAGGAACTTAACTAAATGATTTAGTCCTTGTTGTCTAAAATATATTTATAATTAATCTAAATAAGCAATTTTCTGGATATATTTTCTTTTTTCTTAATGCGGTTCACAGATTACATCTACGTACCAAGTTTCAACAGTATAGCTCTTATAGTTTCGGAGAAAAGTGGCTGTGACATACGGACGGACAGACAGACAGACAGACAGACAGACAGACAGACAGACAGATAGACAGATAGACAGATAGACAGACATGACGAATCTATAAGGGTTCCGTTTTTTGCCATTTTGCTACGGAACCCTAAAAACGCTCTTATTATTTTTTTATCAGTTTTACCTAATGTAAAAAACCTACTAGGTCTCCATGACGCTCGAGTGACTAGAAAATTAGCACCTTCCCCTCCCCTACTATTAATAATTTTGACAGACAATGACAGCCATTAGGATTGCCTTAACTTATACTAACCCAGTGCGCTGCGTACGGGTAGAGTATATAATTATTTAAAAACAATAACTACCCAGTAGCTACCCATCCGTCTTCGTCGATGGTCTGCCTGGTCTTCTCTGGTTCCCCCCAGTAGCCGATCATGTTGAGGTACCCTCGCACCAGCAGCTCGCCAGGGCTACCCCACGGCACCATATTCTTTTTATCGTCTACCACCTGCAATAATGTAGAAATGCTCTCATAATCTACCATATAACTTGGAATATCTACCGCTGCCTTCAAGTTAATTCTGATATTTTTGTACTTATACAGCATATTTATTTGATTCACTCGTAAATCGTAATACAGCTGTATTATGATTTATGAGTGAATCAAATAAAATCTATTTATCTATTTATCTAGGCGCGATGAAATTGGGTTTACCATCAGATATAGACGGAAACCTTGGAGAAAGTAATACAATGTGTACCTTGACTTCAACATGATCCTGTATGTACCCCACCGTCTCGGCGACCACGTCCACGCTGTCACCCGGCACCGACTGGAACACGCTCGCCGTCGTCTCCGTTAGACCGTACAGCGCCTGAAAGTATCGATCACTTGAAAGAAAGTCGGCAAGATTACGCCTGCAATGTATTTTAAACTAGCTGTTGCCCGCGACTTCGTCCGCGTTAGCATATAGCAATAGATCACATCCCAAGTATTATTTATTGTACAAAAATATTCAATGTACAGAATTGACTTTCCTACGCTTTTATTATATTAATGTAGATGTTCCGCGCGGCTTCGCTTGCGTTATTTAGGAATTTCACGCAACCGTACATTTTTCCCCAAAAAATAGCCTATGTGGTGGTCTATTCTTCATGTTTGCCAAATAACATAAAAATTACTCCAGTAGTTCTTAAGATAATAAGCAATTTCATATAATTTTTATCTTTAGTTCCTGAGCCCTTTCAAATAATCTCCCCCCATTTTTTCCACATTTTCCTCTATTTCTTCGTTTCTATTAGTCTTAGCGTGATAAAATATACCCTGCCCTCCTCGATAAAACACTGCTATCTAACACTGAAAGAATTTTTCAAATCGGACCAGTAGTTCCTGAGATTAGCGCGTTCAAACAAACAAACAAACTAACAAACTCTGCAGAAATATAATATTAGTATAGATTACCGACAGTGGCGGATTTACAAATTAGCCGCCTGTAGGCTATTCAATTTTTGCCGCCCCTATAAATGACCTTTGAAATTCAATACGTTAGTTTAGTTCACAATCATATCCCACCAAAAACATTTTTTAAAAATTTTTGCTGAGACGACCACACAAGGTTCACCCTGTGCGGCAGCGAAACGGCGAAGCCTTACAGGTATGTAGAATTTGTTTAAGTTAGGGTCAGTAGAGTTAGGCCGTGTAGATTCAGAAGCTTAGCTCTACATGAGATCTCATATAATATCTTTTTCACAGGGTAAACCGTAAACCTTTAATGAGGTCGTCTCGGCAATATTTTACAAGAAATGTTTTTGGTGGGATTTTTTGTTTCTGTAGGATAAAAAAATGGGGCTAAATTTGCCGCCCCTCTAAATCTGCCGCCCTAGGCTCCAGCCTACTTAGCCTATTGGTAAATCCGCCACTGAATTTACCGATGAGTGAGGCGATCACACCGTGTCGAAATCACGCCCGAGAAACTACAAACATTCCCAATCCGTAGTTTCATATTCACAACGATAATAAATACATGAATTATACCAGAGACGAAAATAATAATTATACCTTACCTTAACCTCCTTCGTCTTAAGAGTATTCTTCATCCTCTGTATGAGTTGGGGGCTGCAGGGGGCGCCCCCGGACAGGGCCGTGTTCAGTTTAAGAGGGAGGTCGGCGCCGTTGATATGCGAGAGCAGGTCCACGTACATCGTCGGCGTGCCTGACACATACGTGCATCTGTAATGCATCCAATACTATGACAACGGTTACTCCAGGGGTTCCCAAACTTACTTTGCCTACTGCCCACTTTGAGAAAAAATATGTTTTAGCGCCCCCGGCCCCCCCCATTATTTCAATTAAAAATGCATCCAGATGAAATGAAATTACAAATCACCCCGCATTCTCCAAGCCTCTACACAACGCCCCAATTTTTCTCTGGGTCCCACACCCCCTCCCACACACCCACTCCCTTTAGACCTTCAGCGCCCACAAGGGGGCGTTATCGCCCATTTTCGGAAACGCTGGGTTACGGGGTCAATCTGGCATTTCAGTCTATCAATCTGTGACGCCAGACTGATAACCGAAAAGTACATAATAAAAAAATCGGCCAAGTGTGAGTTGGACTCGCTCACGAAGGGTTCCGTAATCCGTACCATTATAGAGGAAAAATAGATAAAAAATTGTGTTTTTTGTAATGGTGAATATTTATTTTATTTCAATTTTATTATTAATTATTAAAGTATTAATACAACCGAATATTTTGTGAACGTTTTAAGTGCCTACCTATTGCCATTATTGATATCGGGCAAAAAATAGAAAAAAAATCGTTTGTGGGAATAAACTAAATTTTAATTAAATATTAATTTATTTTATTTTTAGTATTTGCATAGCGGAATATACACAATCTGTGAAAATTTCAGAGCTATATACGGACAGACAGACATCGAAGTCTTAGTAATAGGGTCCTGTTTTTACCCTTTGGGTACGGAAACCTAAAAATGATCAGTCCATCAATCCGTGGGTTAGACGTTCAGTTTCGCGTCAATCTATACCAGATTGATGGACTGGACTGATGAAAGACTGAGCGTGTAACCTACGTAAGCAAGTAACTTCTGTAATACAGTGAGTGTGGCAAATCATCCCGCAAGTGCGCCAATAACGCCATCTAATAAATAAAATTCTCGTGCCACATTGTTTGTGCGCGAACTCCTCCAAAACGGCTCAACCGATTTTAATGAAATTTTGAAATACCATCGAGGAAATTGATTTCTAGGCAGTTGACGGACCTACGTCATGTGATCAGCTTATATGTCATTTCAATGTTAGCTGTGATCGGTCGGATGGGTTTGACTCGCGACCAAATTACTCAGGTCCGCCATCTGCCTAGGAATCAACAGCTTGGCTAGACCTAGCCCGACCATATTAGTCAGAAATAGCGGATGGATATACATCCGCTATTTCTGACTAATATAAGTACTGAGATGGAGGAAACTACTTGAAATGGAAATAACAATGAGGTAAGTACCATAATTGGACGCTGTTAAGCATTTGTGTACTAAATCCCAATGATATTATATGAATTAAAAAGTAGAATATGTATATGTCGTAGGATGATTTGATAAATCCGTGTTTTCGCGAAATCCCTAGAATTTTCGCGAAAATTCGATTTATCAAATCATCCTACGATGTCGTAGGATGATTTGATAAATCGAATTTATCGTATATATCGTATATGTCGTATATCGTATATGTCGTAGGATGATTTGATAAATCGAATTTTCGCGAAAATTCTAGGGATTTCGCGAAAACACGGATTTATCAAATCATCCTACGACATATATATGTATAGCTATACCACAAAAAATACGTATGGAGTTATGAGTATGACTTATGAATGCAATCATGTTCTTTAGATCATTAAGAACAAGACTGCATTCATAATTTAACAAAATGCGGGTTAGCAGTACACAAATGCTTAACAGCGACCAAATAACACAACACAATAAACAATAATTAGGTATTTAGCTTTCACTTCACTCACTTTTGTGAAAGCAGCGCGTTCAAGTTGTTTGGAACGTTGTAAGTGGGACTAGCTAGGACTATGGTCGCCCCAAACTGAATCGGAGACAGCAGCGTGATGATCGAACCCAGCGCGTGGAACATTGGAGCCTAGAACATTTCAAAATGTTTAAATTTGTATTTAGACTATTTGGGCCCTGATTCATAATGCCCAATTTGACTCGGATTCGGCACCTTCACCGCGCGACATCCAATAAACGCTCGCAAGCATTGACCGCATGGTAAAGTTTCCGAATCCGTGTCGAACTGGAATCGTGAATCGCCCTGAGGCCGTAGCCAATACTTACCTTTCATTAAAAACGACGACGAAATTCGTTATCAAGATGTACCGTATATGGGATTTGACTTTAGTCTTCGCAAGCGAAATGTAACGAATTTCGAAATCGTTTTTAACGAAATATACTTTGTCTAAGGGGCCGGAATAATATCATTAAAATGATACCTATTTTAAAAATCGAAAAAAAAAAAACTATTCTTAAGTCATAAAACGCCATCTAGTTAAAAAGTATGGTACTAATTAACGTGTTAGGTCTCATGACCAACAAATTATTATGTAATTGTGTGCTAAAAGAATAACATATTTTTCTTTTACAGCATAGCTATAGGTGGCGTTATGCAAATTATTTATTATAAAGGCGAAAGTTTGTAGGTATAGTCGACTATAGATGACTACGTATGGATGTATGGATGTTTGTTACTCTTTCACGCAAAAACAACTGAATGGATTTTAATGAAACTTTACAATAATATAACTTATACATCAGAATAACACATAGACTAGATAGGTACAATTATTTTAACCAACTTTCAAAATGGGGGAGGTGTTATGTTCGTTTCTTATGTTCAACGATTACTCCGCGGTTGTGAACCGATTTTCAAAGTTTTTCTTTTGGCGTATAGGTTATCATCTTGATTTGGTACTATATTCACAAAAGTAGTGACTTGATGAAGGGATCCGTAAGTAATCGCGGGAACTCCTCAAAATTTATATGGAGACACATTGTGGTGACTTCGGTTTCGTGAGAAGTTATCTAAACAATATTATGCTACCAACAAGTAAGATTTTGCACCGAGGTATACCATGGTTGGAAAGGTGCTGATAGTTCTCCTGATTATTTGTAGATACAAGTTTGGGAGTTTCGGCGTTGTGTTAAGAATGGAAAGCATAATATTATGCTACTGTGCACATGTCATTCATCATTATCATGAATCATCACTAGCAATAATACTTTACACCGCTATCATTGGTACTTTTTAAGGTCTTTTGGATCGAGACTCGAGTTTGTCAAGCGATTTAAAAAAATCTACACTAATATTATAAATCTGAAGAGTTTGTTTGTTTGTTTACTTGATTGAACGCGCTCATCTCAGAAACTGCTGGTTCGATTTTAAAAAATATTTAATTATTAGATAATATGTGGATATGACAGTGACACAGATAAAGATGCCATTCATACGTGGGAGAGCCATACTTCGGCACGAATGGGCCGGCTCGACCGGAAAAATACCACGTTCTCACAGAAAACCGGCGTGAAACAGCGCTGGCGCTGTGTTTCGCCGAGTGAGTAAGTTTACCGGAGGCCCAATCCCCTACCCTATTCCCTTCCCTATCCTCCACTATTCTCTTCCCATCCCTACCCTCCCCTATTACCCTATTTCCTCTTAAAAGGCCGGCAACGCACCTGCAGCTCTTCTGATGCTGCGAGTGTCCATGGGCGACGGAAGTTGATTTCCATCAGGTGACCCGTTTGCTCGTTTGCCCCTTTATTTCATAAAAAAAGAGTAGACCACGTAAAGGGACATAATGCCATTTTTTGCGGAAAATTGTACGGTTTCCGTAAATTCCTCATTTACACGGGCGAAGCCGCGCGGGCCATCTAGTTACGTACTATAATACGTATAATACGTAATAATACGTATAATTTTTAAAACAATTACTACTTATCGTCAAACAAACAATGACGTAATAAGCTGTTAAATACTTTTACAATGACAATTATTATAAATTAATTAGCGTAATTTATGTAATTTATTGTAATTCAGCAAAAACTTTATAATTTAATTTATTTTTAGGTTTACTGTTGTTATTTATTATTTGACTGAATCTTAATGTATAAAAGATCAAGTAAAATGCAACCATAATAATAACATGTAATTTTTATTGGTGGATAAATTTTCTTAACAAAGTAATAAATAATACTTATATTTTGTCCTATCTCTATACAGGGCCGGTTTTTATAATTTTTATGATTTTGGGCCACTTTAATTTTGCCGCCCCTATGTAGGTACTAACTCTGCCGACCCCCCTAGGACCCCCTAGACGCTGCCGCCCACAGGCCATGGCCTATACTGCCTATAGCCCTATACATAAATCCAGGGCTACCTCTATAGGGACCCGACCGCACACAGCAACAACAGCAGACGACATGTCGCGGGGACACGGTTTCTATGAATTTCATTTCGTCTGCTGTTGCTTTATGTCGTCCGCTTCAACCTTATAGACCAGCCCCCGTAGACAAGTGGCAAAACGCTAACGCTAACGCTAACGCTAGCGCTACAAAATGTATGGATTTGACATTAGTATTCGCTAGCGAAGCGATGACTTATGTCAAATCGCATACATTTTGTAGCGCTAGCGTTAGCGTTAGCGCTTTGCCACTTGTCTACAGGCCCAGAGCATTCAAAAATAATAAAAAAGGCCAAGTGCGTGTCGGGCCACGCGCAATATAGGGTTCCGTAGTACCGCTAGTTTTCTTTAATTTTTGTATGGTCAATGAATGTACATATTTTATAACATTTATAACGTGTTTTTACACTACTAACAATATCATCTCAGTTACTTTCGAAGGAATTTGAACGAAAAGTTCCTTTATACTTCACCGATTATATTTTATTTAGTTGATCGACTATCACTCAATAACTTATGAAGTCTTCTTAGCCGTGATAGTTTTCCTTTTAAATTCAGCATATTTCCTACTCTCGTGAATTTTTAACATTTCCAGAACCAACCGTTTAGCTGGTAGAAGGGGGGGACACTGGACTCTAACGATTTTTTCCACTTCTTTTTTTTATGAAATAAGGGGGCAAACGAGCAAACGGGTCACCTGATGGAAAGCAACTTCCGTCGCCCATGGACACTCGCAGCATCAGAAGAGCTGCAAGTGCGTTGCCGGTCTTTTAAGAGGGAATAGGGTAATACGGGAGGGTAGGGAAGGGAAGGGAATAGGGGAGGGTAGGGAAAGGAATAGGGTAGGGGATTGGGCCTCCGGTAAACTCACTCACTCGGCGAAACACAGCACAAGCGCTGTTTCACGCCGGCTTTCTGTGAGAACGTGGTATTTCTCCGGTCGAGCCGGCCTATTCGTGCCGAAGCATGGCTCTCCCACGTATTAAAATTTAATACTTCACAAACGGATCCCTAAATCGGAAAATGATCTATGAATACTCATCATAATATTTTTTAAAAACCTATCCAACGATACCCCACAAGACGAGGTGGACGTGAAAAAAAAATTCATCCCCGCTTGATGTGTAAGGGAGGTACTTACCAAAAAAAAAAGTTTTTTTAAGATTTCATGATTTCATGTACCATTTTGTCGGCAGCATTAATATGTGTATTCATGCCAAATTACAGCTTCTTAGGTCCTATAGTCTCTGAGCAAAACCGTGGACAGACAGACCGACAGAAAGAGACAGACAGACAGACAGACGGACGGACAGACCGAAACTATAAGGGTTCCTTGTTGACTAAGGAACCCTTAAAAGTGAAAAAAATAATAGCAGGATAAAACCAATGATATTATATTTATTAATTAGTATGAAAAACGCAAATGATAAAACCTGTGGGGTCTGTACTTTGAACCCTGTTTGTAAGTGTGTGAATGCTGACGCGTGCGAGTTGCAATCGTGTATGTAAGATGTGACGTATGAACGGAGCTTAGAATAAGTAAAATATTATTTTCAATAAACAGTTGGTCCAACGCTCTCGAGTCTTTCACTTGTGCCCTCCTACTACTGCTCCGTAGTCTATGTCTCTGTGTGTCCCATATACCACCGTAGACATACAGCATAGACATAACATTGGTGACCCCTGAACACGAAGACAGCTCCGACTCCGGCTAAACCTAAGACAGCGAAGACTCCGACCAACGAAGGATCCACCCAGACGACCACCGGGCTGAAAATATAATCAACGAGCAGCAGCATAACCTGATGGGCGCCGCACCGCAAGCCTCAACAAGCGGATTTTTGCCAGCTATGAAGAAAGAAGATACAGAATTGGCAACAATTTCCATTGGTAGCAGAATCCCAGAATTTTGGAAGGATAACCCTCGCCTGTGGTTTTATCAAGTCGAGGCAATTCTAGCTCCACAAAAGACATCGGATGCGAATAAATATTTTATGTGCGTCGCGAAGCTGAACAGGGACGCCATTCAGCAAGTTGCAGACATTTTGGCAAATCCGCCGCAGCAGAATAAATATGAAGCGCTGAAAAATCGACTACTGCAAATTTATGAAGAATCGGAGGCGCGGCAAGTAAGAAAATTAATTTCCGAAATCGAGCTTGGTGACCAGAAACCGAGTCAGCTGCTTAGAAGAATGAAGGAATTAGCTAGAGGAAAAATCGAAGACGAGACCCTGAAGATTTTGTGGCAAGGTCACTTACCTTCTTCGGTCCAAGCGGTCCTAGCAGTGACGTCCACTAGTAATCTAGAAGAATTAGCAGGTATAGCAGATAAAATCATGGACACTCACCAGCCCTGTAATATCGGCGAAGTAGCAAGTGGTCAGCAGCAGCCATCGTCAACCAGCTTCGAGGTAGCAGCCATAATAGCAGAGATCGCGAAAATGAACCTGAAAATTAACCAGTTAGAAGCACAAAGAGATGGAGTCCGGAGCAGAAGCAGGAGCAGGAGCAGGCTGACTGGGAACTATGCAAGGGAGCGGACACAATCGAGACCACGTCGAGCGCCAGGGAGTCCAGGTTGGCTGTGCACGTACCACTGGAAGTATCGAGGACGAGCTTTCCGATGCGAGCCCCCATGCAGCTGGGAGAACAAGAGAGAAGCCCCCGTCCCGAGGCCGGAAAACTAGCAGAGCTGCAGCCGGTGGCGGGAGGCAGCGCAGTTTCCGATCACCGCCTAATTGTAAGTGATAGAATATCCAATTTAAAATTTTTAGTAGATTCAGGAGCATGTATTTCTGTTTTACCAAAGAGTGTAGTAAAAAATAGACTGGACATAAATTTAAATTCTAATTACTCGCTTTTCGCAGCGAATGGTTCTAAAATTAAGACTTATGGCACTAAAATTCTTACCTTAGATTTAAAATTGAAGAGATCTTTTAAATGGTCATTCGTAATTTGTGACGTTAAGCAGCCAATTTTAGGTGTAGATTTTTTAAATCATTTTAAACTTATTTTAGATATTAATGGACGCTGCTTAGTAGATAAAATAACTAACTTGGCCGTACGTGGAACGATCGTAAACCATTGTGAAAGTACGATTTCCACATTAAAAATTAACCATCCAGTTTACGAAATTTTAAAAAAATATCCGGACATTCTTAAGCCGATGTCATTTAAAGAGGCCCCAAAGCATTCTATTTATCATTATATTGACACGCAGGGTCCACCCGTTTTTTGTAAGCCTAGACCGTTAGCGCCACAGCGTTATAAAATCGCTAAGGAGGAATTTCAAAATATGTTAGAAGCAGGCATATGTAGGCCGTCCAAATCTGCTTGGGCGAGCCCACTTCATTTAGTTCCTAAAAAAGATGGACAGGTACGCCCTTGTGGTGACTATAGAGCTTTAAATGCAATAACTAAACCTGACAGATATCCCATTCCCCGCGTGCAGGATTTTACGTATTTACTTTCAGGAAAAAAATTGTTTTCTAAGATCGATATAAAAAAGGCTTATCATAATATTTTAATTAATCCAGAGGATATTTGTAAGACAGCAATAATTACGCCCTTCGGATTATATGAATTCGAGCGCATGACCTTTGGTTTGAAAAACGCAGCGCAAACATTCCAGCGTTTCATGTCTAATATCGTGCTATCGGGACTAGATTTTTTATACTGTTACTGTGATGATATTCTTATAGCGTCCTCTAGTGACGAGGAGCATGAAAAACATTTAGAGCAGGTATTTAGTCGATTAAATGAATATGGTATTACAATTAATTTAGAGAAATGTTCTTTTAAAGCTACGAGTGTAGAATTTCTAGGATACCAAGTTTCAACATCGGGGATTCGGCCACTAAAAACTAAAGTACAAGCAATTATCGACTACCCTAAACCGCGAAATGTTAGCGAGTTAAGAAAATTTTTAGGCATGGTCAATTTTTACAGAAGTCATTTACCTAAAGCGATAGAATATTTAGATAAGTTAAATAGTTATATTCATAAAGCTAAAAAGAACGATAAGACTCCTATACATTGGACACCGGATGCTGAAGAAGCATTCCTAGAGTGTAAACACGGTCTCATGAACGCAGCGACTTTGTCGTTTCCTGCGAACAACGTGCCGCTTGCACTCTTTACAGACGCATCGAATAACAGCGTAGGTGCAGTTTTGCAACAACATGTTGACGGTAAATGGAACCCGTTAGGTTATTTTTGTAGAAAGTTAACGCAGGCACAACAAAATTATAGCACTTATGACCGAGAGTTACTTGCTATATTTTTAGGTGTAGAACATTTTAGAAGTTTATTTGAAGGTCGTGACTTGATAATTTTTACTGATCACAAACCATTAACTTTTGCATTTTCTAAATTAAGTAAAAATAATAAGAAAGAAAGTCCAAGACGAATTAGGCAATTAAGTTTTATAAGTGAATTTACTACAGATATACGACATGTTAGTGGACAAGATAATATTGTAGCAGATGCATTATCTCGAATAGAAACTATAGAATGCACTTCAAGTTCAATAGATTATGAAAAATTGGCTATACAGCAACGTAATGATTCAGAACTTCAGAATATTATTACTAATCCTAAATTCAAATTCAAAAAGATGCCAATTCCGAACTCCGATCATTATATTTATTGCGAAATTTCAAGCAACATAGCTAGACCTTATTTAACAGAATCGTATAGAAAAGCAGCATTTAGTAGTATACATAGTCTTAGTCATCCGGGTCTGCGAACATCGCGCCGCATGATTAAAGAAAGATATTTTTGGCCAGATATGAATAGAGATATAGGTTTGTGGACGAAGACTTGTTTGAATTGTCAAAGGTCTAAGACAACGAGGCATACGAATTCTAGCTATGGTAGTTTTCCACAAGCGAATAGATTCGATCATATTCACATTGATCTGATCGGACCACTTCCGGTCACAGTAGATGATTATAGGTATTGCTTAACGATAATTGATCGAGGCACAGGGTGGCCAGAAGCGTATCCTTTAAAAGATATTTCGGCGGATACGGTAGCGAATGCAATATATAGAGAATGGATATGTAGGTTTGGCTGTCCTGTGAAACTCACTAGTGACCAGGGCAGGCAATTTGAGAGTAAATTGTTTTCTAGTTTAATGTCATACCTAGGCATTCATAAGATTAGGACAACTCCATATCATCCTCAAAGCAACGGCGCTGTTGAGAGGTGGCATAGAAGCTTGAAGGCATCTTTGATGGCACGGCTTAATGGTAATAAAAATTGGAGCCACGAACTTCCTAGCGTGATGTTAGGGCTTCGGGCTGCCATTAAATGTGAGACAGGTGTGAGCGCAGCTCAGATGGTTTACGGCCGTGCACTACGATTGCCAGGAGAATTTTTTGTAGAAAGTCCTGAAATTCCAGATCCTTATTTAGTGTTGCAGGATATTAAAAATAATATCAGACAGTACAAGCCAATTAGTGTTAAAAGTCATAGTTCGAAAGCATTTTTTGTTCATCCAGACCTTAGAAATTGTTCACATGTATTTTTAAGAATCGATAGAAATAAAACATCCTTAGTTTGTCCTTATGAAGGTCCATATAAAGTAATTGAAAGGTCAGAAAAAGTTTTTAAAATTCAATTGGAGGATAGAGTAACTTCAGTTTCGATAGATAGGTTAAAGCCAGCATATATTTTATTAGATAAAAATATTGCAGAACAAGATACCTCTGTAGAAAATGATATTATAGAAAAAAGTAACGTAGAGTGTAATAATCAAAAAATTACAAAGTCTGGAAGGAAAGTTAAAATGCCAGTAAGATTTTTAAATGTATAAGGAAATTGCTCATTTTAGTTTCAAACGAAGCGTTATGTTAAAAAGGACGAAAATATTAATTTTTATGTGATTGTGGTTAAAGATAACCGAGTTAGAGCAAAAATAAGAGTTAATCATTCGTTTAAAGTGACTGTGGTTCAAGACAACTGACTTAGATCAAAACAAGAGTTAATCATTCGTTAAAAGTAACACGTAAGTCAAGTTCGATAACAATGGTAGCGACTAGCGCCGCGAAGGTAATATGAGTACCGCGTCATAGCTTATGAAAACAATGATATAGTATACAGTACAAACAGTAAGACAACTTGTACATTTTTAATGAGTACAACTTATATTGATCGTTTATATGTGAAAACGTAATATAAGTTGATGGGAATTTTAAATAAAAGACAATTTTTATTAAAGCATTTTATTCTTATATTGTATACAATTTACGTTTACACCTTGTTTTTACACTTTTTACCTTGATATACTATTTAGATTATACTATGATACTTTAAAAATGTAAAATGTAATAAGTAATAATATTTCCCCTATTTTAAGTTAAAATATTATGTGACTTGTTTTATAAAGCATTTTATCTTGTGATTAATGATTATTGTAATATTAACAACAATGTAATTTCTGCGTCAGATTTTGTCGAACGTTATGCAATGTAGAGTAACAAGGAATTTTAATGTACTTATACTTAATTAAACATTGAATAAAAATGCTTAATATTAAAGAGAAATTTAATTTTAAATCAATGTAATTTTTTTCTAAAAAAATATGTAAAATTGTAATTAATGGTGTAATCTTGTATTACTTGTGTAATTTTCAGGAACTTATTTTTTTGTATTATGCTAGTAATTTTGATACTAATAATTATGTAAAAATTTTTTTTTCAAAAGGGGGGGAATATTGTGGGGTCTGTACTTTGAACCCTGTTTGTAAGTGTGTGAATGCTGACGCGTGCGAGTTGCAATCGTGTATGTAAGATGTGACGTATGAACGGAGCTTAGAATAAGTAAAATATTATTTTCAATAAACAGTTGGTCCAACGCTCTCGAGTCTTTCACTTGTGCCCTCCTACTACTGCTCCGTAGTCTATGTCTCTGTGTGTCCCATATACCACCGTAGACATACAGCATAGACATAACAAACCCATTAGAAAAGGAGAAGAATATTATTAATTTTAAGGGAAAATAAAGATTAGTTTATTTGTTTATTTATTATGAAAATTAAGGGAAAAATAATTTACGGGCGATTTGAGGCCGGGAAGGGGATTTAAGGGTAAAAACAGTTTATCTCGATTTCCGGCAAAAGTGAAAGTCCCATGGAAAAAGGCAAATTGGCAAAGTTGTAGGTACAGGTAACCTCAAAATTTATGTGATTTTTTTTTATCTTTTACAAAAAATATTTATTTTTTCACGAAATTTGGCGAAAACCATTTTATTTCCCAAATACGCTGTAATTTATTTGAATGGAAATATTTATATACACCTTATATTTTGAATTAGTGTCGAAAAAGCACTCTAATTTTCAATCGAAAATTCACCCGTCGAAATATCAGCTATTCTGGAAAAGTTGGTATGCTTTCTATTCGTTGAAATCTCTACGTGCGCGGTGAAAAAAAAATATTTTAGTAAGTATAGTAAATCGTAAAAAAACTCGAATTCGATGTTTTTTTTTAATTAATATATAATATTTTCGAGCTATTAATTAAAATTTACACTTTAATTAAGTACTCGAAAAACGTAAGATGTTACATTGATAAAAAAAAAATTAAAATATATACTAGCTGTCCCGGCAACGTTTCTTTGCCATATTTAAAAATAAAGTATTTCGCCCGTATTTATTTATTGAAATGACTAAATAAGTATGTCACCATGGCAACGTCCAACGCTATCCCGTCGCACAAGCAATGGTCGCCGTCAGTCTCGAGTTGTAATAATTTACTATTATTTATTCAACAAATGCACTTATCAATATAAAAAGTACCCAGTAGCCGATTCTCAGACCCACTGAATATGCATATAAAATTTGGTTAAAATCAATAAAGCCGTTTCGGAGGAGTACCTACGCGGCCTAACATGTGACACGAGAATTTTATATATAAGAAGAAGAAGAAAGATAATTAACAAACAAATCTATATATATAAAAGAAAGTCGTGTTTGTTACAACACTTATAACTCGAGAACGGCTGGACCGATTGCCATGGTTTTTGATTTGTTGGATTTGTTTCCGTCCCGAATAGCAGAATACATCTTAAAAACAATGAAAACTCGATATGTGTAATGATTAATGAATACTTTATCATTTCAATAGATGCTGATTTGTTTATTACATGTCAAACATTTGTTGTCCAATCCTGTCAAATAGTGTAACAACTATTTTTTTTGGAGCTTATGGCCTGGTTGCTGAGACCTTTAGCCCGGCCGCACATTGTCCGAAATTTCTGATACGAAACATTTGAACGTCGGCCGGACCGCCACACCGCACACTACGTCGGAAGCTGGCTGAACCGGCAAGACTAGACGATAAAGTACGAGACGTCAAAGGGCGAAGAAGGTCATGACAAATTTACCGGCGAAAATTACCAGCAGAGTCACCGGGAATTTTTATAATTTTGTAATTTAGAAGACAAGACTTATTTTATTACTTATTGATTATGTTTATTTTTATGAAGCATTTTTAAAATAGGTTTTGATGATTATTGCGCACATGTTGCCTCCCCCGGGAGTGTATTTATTTTTTCTAAAATGTCTACAAAGTTCAGGTACTGTTATATTTGTTTGTTTTAGACATTAATTTTCGAAAAATTTTTATTAACCGAAAATAAGACCTAAGATTGCCATTATTGGTTCCGCCACCAGAGCCATTGTGCTCCCTGCTTTATGGCGAAACACTAGAATCACGACATTTTTCTTCGGTTTTCCTTCCTGGCGCTATAACTCCAGAACGCACGAACCGATTTCCACGGTTTTGCATTCGTTGGAAAGGTCTCGGGCTCCGTGAGGTCTATAGAAAAAAAATCAGAAAAACCTTCAAGAGAAAAGCAGAAAAATAGGGAAAATAATTTTATGGCAAAACAACGTTTGCCGGGACAGCTAGTAAGTTTATAAAATTAATATTTAATAAGACATCTACAATATTTGGAGAAAGTTGTAGAATCTTCTTTACATTATATCCCTAGATGCTTATTTATAACTATTTTAAGATAACTTATGTACCTGAGTAATCACTCTCATGAAAAAAATAATTAAAATACATAAAAATATATTTAACTAATACATAAACATATATTAAATTACTGTGATAATGGATAAGTGATAAGAATTGAAGATAAGATATTTATGAATATCTTATCTTCAATTCTTATCACTTAATATTTAAAAATATAATATTTAAATAAAATAAATAATAAAGGGGGGCTCCTATACAAAAACCACAATTTTTGGCCCATTTTTTCTCCATAACGGTACGGAACCCTTCGTGCGCGAGTCTAACTTGCACTTGGCCGATTATTTTGTTTGAAAGCTGACATGATCGAGAGTGTTCTTACTTTCTTAGTTCCCGACCTTAGATCGCCCGAAAATTATTTTTCCTTTCATTTTTATAACATTCTCCTCCTTTTCTATATGTTATTAAATTAATGGATTTCATCGTAGGTTTCATCCTACTATTGTTTTTTTGGTTTTTTAAATTATCGACCCTGGTCTATTATTATTTAGTACCTATGTAAACATGGCAAACTACGGAGGGAATCCATACTTCCATACAGTATATTATTTAAATACGAAAGAGTAGTTTTGCAACGATGCGTTTTTTGCTAAAGTTTCAAGTTCGCTAACAATTAGCACTCTAATTCATTTTACTCACTTGCATGCAGACGATTGGATGACCCTCGTTTAGGGAGTTCCTCTGGCCCACGTAGTAGCAGTTGTTGACCACACCCAGGTGAGAGTCCAACGCTGCCTTTGGATTGCCTAATGATAAAAATATTTTTCTTAGGGTTACTTTTAAACGTATTCCACAAAACTCTGTTTTATGACAGTACATAGGTACTGTGTACTGGATAAGGGATATACAATGATGGAATGTACCTAGGTAGGTACATAGTCGCTAGTGGATTACGCACCACGCAATTAAAAGTTATGGGAAAGATTATGTATTACCTACTATAATATAAACTATAAAGAACTCACCAGTAGTCCCGGATGTGAAATGTATAATGGTGCCGTCGTCTGCTTTGACTTCCTTCCCATACTGCGACGCATTATGGCTGGAGCCGCGTGCTAGCGTGCTAACTGTATTCACCCCGCTGTAACAAATAAACTTAATTTTATTTCAGATTTTTATAGTTATAGAATGATGGCGGACAGACAGGCTACCTACCAAGTAGCAATTTTATTACACACACAAGATAATCGCCGAAAAAGGCGTATTAAACGTTTCTACAGAACGAATCTTAAACTTGGTTCAAACCATTTTATAGAGCCTTTCGCAGATCAGTCGCAGACCATAGAGCCAACCTCAATTATTATCATTCACTTGTAAACGGTAAACCAACCAAAAAACAAAAAAAAAATTTGGAGTCCAAATATTATGTACTTATTAACATTCTAAGGGCCCGTTTCACCACTTCCTGATAAGTGCCGGATAGGCTATCCACTACTTAACTTGACAGATAGAGTATGGAGAATCTGTCAAAAAAGTTGTGGATATCCTATGGTGAAACAGGCCCTAAGTATAATAGACGCTGTTAAGCATTTGTATATTAACATGCCACAAATACGTGTTGAGTTATGAATACAGTGTTCGTTAGATCATTTAAAATAAGATTACATTCATAGCTCAACAAAATAATTGTGGTTCATTACACAATTAATGCTTTACAGCGCCCAAGACAATCAACTTACTCAAACTTCTCCTTCCCACAAGCCAAAACAGTGGTCAGACTAGGATACTCGGCACTTTTCAGCTCTCCTTCCTTCGCTTTACTGATATCTGGTATCATCTGCTTGATCATGTCATAATACCGCTTCGTGTTAATGTTCTCACCGATAACTAGACCTCGCAGTTCCGCCTTCTTAATACAGTAACTTAGTTCCGAGGCTTCGTATAGCGGGTTTATAAGAACCTGATGAAGTATAAAAAGCAAGCGGTAATTATTGAGAGTAGAATTCGAGCAGTTGTAAATTGTAATGTAGAGCGAATTTATATTAGTACTCAGATGTGAACTTAGGCATTAAAATAAATATGAAGACAACATTGTCTTAAGGACGCTATCACATTTTTTCACAAATATCAGCGATTTTCAGGTACCATTTTAAAAAAGTAGGAGTCACACTGCAAGGATATTTTGGTTTCAAATGAAAGATAATATGTTCATCTCCACGTCTATACCATAAAAAAATTTATAGCCGCATACAAAATTTTCCTATAAAATCGTTTTAACCATCACAATAATCGCAAAAGATTATTATTTTTTTTAACAAAAAATTAAAACCGACTTTCAAGGTAAAAACAAAATTAAAGTAATATTCTTAAACATAATCTAAAAAGAAACAAATAATTCTTATTCGTTATTATAGTGCCGTCTTCAGACTTCGCCTAAACCTCAACTATTTCTGTACTCAATCTTCGTACTTTTGACGCCAGACTTTCTTGGCATTTTGCTATTAAGCAGGTAGACAACAAACATAAAGATTTACTCAAATTATGTAAAAGTGACATAATTCCCAAAAATAATATCTAAAATGCTATTTAAAATACCACAATGGATCAGAAAAAATCTCGGATGAAGAAGACTGCTTTTGAATAATTAATCTAATAAATACTAATCTCAATTTTTCATGTAAACAAAGGCTGTGGTGGTACGTAAGTGACCTAAAATGTAGAAATTTTTAAGAACTACTTGACTCCGCGAACTTCGTTTCATGGGCCTGCAAAACAGTCAGTCCTTCGTCAGTATTTCTGTATTCCCCACACATTTAGGCACTATCATCTCTCCAGCATATTTGGAAGATCTAGATGAGATCGATAGCCGGTCGTTCGACTTGCAAATATAATATTTTCCATTACACATTCGTGGTAGCCGCCGCCGTTGCCGCGTCAGCGCGGGCGCCTTATTTTGAGCTTTAATCAAACTGTCCTTACTTCTGAAATATTTGGCCCATGGTAATAATTTAAAGGACAATTCTATTTTTCACATAATTCCAATTAATATTTTGATATGTATGTAGGTAAGGATTAATAACGAATATGCAAAAAAAGTCACGCTAGAAGATGATTTGAAGTAAATTTTTTAATGAAAGTAATGGTTATTATTCGTTTACCATAAAAGATAGACATAAGCTGCCCTGGCCTTTTTTGTAGATAATGATGAGTACTATAAACATGTATAACATTATTTTGATGTATCATCAGTATTTTTCGTAGCGGAAGCGAAATAATGAAATTTTTGGCAAATTTTTACCACTTTGGGTTATATTTTTGCTATTTTCGGTAGGATCCCTAATATTTTTCAGAATAATACATAGCATGTGTTCTTTGCAAATGATGTAGCTTTCCAAAAGTAAAAGAATTTTTAAAATTAGTTCAGTAGTTATTGAGCCCATTCAATACAAACAAAACTTTTTCTCTTTGTAATTTAAAACAAACTTTTTCTCTTTATAATTAAAATATTTTTTAATTTTTTATTTTGTTTAGTTAATTTATGTTATGCTATCAAAAAGTCAACAAAATAGTGTTGGTAATAATTTTTAATTTCAATGTTTTAAGTAAGTTTTCATTTCGAATAAAAATTTGATTTTCCGAATTATTTAAATCCATAGACATAATATATACTGTTTAAATCATAAGAAATGTTTTGTATTTTCTTACGTACATTGTTTTTACGTTTTATTTGACAGAAGTCCATAAAACTATTTTTTTTCTTTAAATTGTTGTCGTTTTTGTTGATAATTTCTACATGCGACATATTTACAGTATAACAGTTATCACTTAACAATGACGTAAATGCCACTTCCGACAAGCAATCGTCGATTTTCTACAAGCAACAATGTCGGTTCTGGCACTTCCGACAAATCAGCATTACTCGTACCCCGTTAAAAAGGTCCGAAGTGACTTTTCTCATATTTAGGCATAAAATACGAGATACTCATAAAAACATATCAAACGTATATAACTTTTATAGTATTACCCTGAAATTTCATGATCCTACTTGAAATAAGTAAAAAGTTATGCACAATTTAGACTTTGAATCGCTCTCCTGTAAAGTTGTCGTTTTTTACATCCGACATTGTTAATAGTCATGGGCGATTTAGTCCCCTATACGAATAGCTAAATATTTTATATAAAAATAAATAACATTTCCATTTATAAGAAAAATAAGAAACGCTCTCAAACTTCATACATTTTCGCCCTATCAAGAAAGCGGCGAGCGTCGTAACCGCCACTGTACAAGGCGCGCTGATATTGAATGTTATTTTAATGTTCTTAACGTCGATATTCGTACTGACCTGCTAATTTTTGTCGTATTTTTTGTGATAGCGTCCTTAATATTGTTCTAATTCACATCTACTCTCACAGTCAAGAAAGTTGTCAAGATAACAAAGTGTCAACCGTATATTATACTCCGCCCGCAAGTGTGTGCTCTACTTAGTTTTTATTATTCGTAGGCTCTACTATAATTATTGTTCACCTCACACTCTCTGCTAGATTTTACATTCGTCACAATTCCTCAGAGCTCGCACGCGGATTCTCAATATACTCACAGAGATCAGGCCCACCCTGGCAGCGGCGACCAGCGCTATAATCCAGTCCATGTTGTTATGCGACCAGATGCCCAGGCGGTCGCCTTTGGAAAACCCATTCTGGCGTAGAGCACATCCCAGGGAATCCGCCTGTAATATTGTTTAATTTTTTTTTATTAGCATTTGATCGAGCAAAGCTCGGTATTCGATAAAACACGAATTAAATGACATTTTCTTAAAATGATTCCTAGCTAGATCGATTTATCGTCCCCGATTATATACTATATACTTACTAAATTTCATTCTAACCCAAATGTATATAAACAAAGCTTAATAAATGGAAATCGTATATTATTAGTGTATAAATACATTATACATAACTGAGTTTAGTAGTAGATCGAATAATTAAAAGTTACTTAATCATAATTACCTATCATACATAAATCATTTTATTTATAATACATGCTAATTATGGCTAATTGGATTAGTAGAAACGATTGAACTAGGTATAAAATATAAATTAATTATTCATTCAGTCTTGCATTTTTTGTAATAATACTGTTGTATACTTTTTCCACTCCAGAAATATAGTTAGAATTGTTTAAGTGAAGACTGAAGAAGAATTCGTTTATTGCCAAGGGACTATTCACCATATCAAATTTATTATTATTGTTTATTTCATATATTGGGGGGGGGGGGGGGGGGGTGTGGCAGCTCACACACGTTTCGACTTTAATTAATTAGTTTGATAATGACACAAAACACTTTGCGCAGAGTGGGTTACACGTTTTTAATTCCCACTTGCCAGGAAAATTGACGTTTATTTTATCTTCTAGGGGGGGCAGCTACCCCTACCCCTACCTGGGTACGCCCACGCTTTCACGAATATTTCAATACTAGAATTTGTCAGCCGTTCTCTAGTTTTAATGACTGACAAAAATTAAAAAATATTCTTTATTTTTATAATAGCAAATTATAGTTTTTATTATTCGTAGGCCAAATAACATAAAAATTGCTCCAGTAGTTCGTGAGATATATTTTTCCCTTTCAAATAATTTTCCCCGTTTTTTTTTTACATTTTCCCCTGTTTCTTCGCTCCTATTGTCCTAAGACAATAGGAGCGAAGAAACAGGGGAAAGAAAAAGCGTGATCCTCAATAAATGAGCTATCTAACACTGAAATAATTTTTCAAATCGGACCCGAAGTTTCTGAGATTAGCGCGTTCAAATAAACAAAAAAACTCTTCAGCTTTATAATATTATTAGTATGGAAGTATAGATAGCAGATAGAAGATACAGTAAAGATTAGTATATATTATGATACAAAAGACATTGAAATCCTTTAGTCTACTAACCCTGTTGAGGAGTTCCTCATATGTAATATCCCGTTCCTCGTGGAGTGACCTGACGGCGAGCCGGCCGGGGTACTTGTGGACGGTGTCCTCTATCACCTGGCCCAGGGTCCTGTGCGACAGCGGCTCCTCGCCGGGGTGACGCAGGTAGCTCTGACCACCCTGCTGTAGGCTGCGTGATAACCTGAAACATTGTGTAGACTATAGCATGAGACCAGAAATTACCAGATTGGTCGTCAGGAGCCCAATCTATACTATATCAATAGGATCGATTGTACGTGAGCTGTATACAATCGATCCCGTTTCCGAACGCGAAGCCAGCAGCAATGGTTATTAAAATAATAATTCGCAATTTCAAATTTACTTGACTTTAAAAAAGGTAGGGGATTGGGCCTCCGGTAAACTCACTGACTCGGCGTGAAACAGCGCTTGCGGTTTTCTGTGAGCCCGTGGTATTTCTCCGGTCGATCCGGCCCATTCGTGCCGACGCATGGCTCTCCCACGTCCAACTAAATTCATCTCCGCAATACACCGACAGGTCGAGCAGTTCTTGAGCGGTCGGAGCAGTCGCGTTTCACCGTGCAGTCGATTGCAGAGCTGCCGGACCCACCATACAAGGACCGCTGCAAGCAGTTGCTGCCGACCGCGCGCCACTCCCTCCCCGCTTGATTTCTTCATCGAAATCCATCTTGTAAATAAAGTGGCATCAGTATTATTTTGCGGTCAAATACAACTGCTCCAAACAGTCGTAGTCGGCTGCATGATGCGGTCGTGTAGCAGTCGTGTACGACTTCAACGCGACCGCTCTAGGGCAGTCGGTCCCGACTGCAACTTGCGGTGCGTGTTAGTTCTCTTCCCCCGCATTGGGGGCGCTGATTCCGCTTCAAATAGGCACAATAAACAGCTGGGTATCGTTAGTCCAGCGTACTTGTATAATGGAGGTCAGTGGTCTATGGCCAATCTAAGCGTTATATTTTTGCGATCGTAATGTTGTATTATCGTATATTCAATACTTAAAATATCATTAACATAGCGCATAGTGCATACGTCATGTACCTTCGTCGTCAAATTTCATTAATTTAATCGAGTTATTCGAATAAAAAAAAATGTGAATAATTCATAGGTTTTTGATTAATAAGATAATATTAAAATAATAAAGATGTCACTTAAAATTTACAGTTAAATTATATATTTTATTTACGTTTTAAGATAATGGGTAGATAGCGATAAAACTATTTATTTATATTGTGTATTTCGGTAGAAATTCCAATTTACATATTTTATTTAATAAAATTTTCAGACCTTCTATGGAATTAAGCATAAACTTATACAAGTTAATATTATAATATAACTTACAATAGTATATTTCAGAATTTATTATTGAGGTAAATATATTTTAATAAGTAAAATATTATTATGTGAAACATTTGGGGTAAATTCTTTGTGGGTACGAAAGATACGACAGGAGAAACATAATATTAATCCTGGCTTTGATATTATGTTAAAGCCAGGTTTAATATGTTTCTCTTGTCGTATCTTTCGTACACACAAAGAATTTCACCCATATGTTTTACATATAACTGAACACAGAAAATTCAACCGTAACTCCAGACTCCAGAGCGTACATTACTTCTGCGAGGCCAAACCGCGTTGGTCAGGCGCATCGACGCGAATTCGCGCGGATGCGCGCGCCTTTTTAAATTCTCAGAAGTAATAAAGTGCGCTAACGCTTTGGAGTTAAGGTTGAATTTGTTATGTTCAGTTTTAATAATTAGTAGCGCTAGTATAAATTGAACCTAAGTCTGCCGAACACCCGCTCTTACTCCATAAAGCAGCCTCTACACGTTGGCCGTGTTTTCCGAACAGAAGAGGACGGCGCTATACTAAAAAAAGAGATTGAATTATTTGCGTCTTTCTTTCTGGTATAGCGCCATCCCCTTCTGTTCGGCATACGCGGCCAACGTGTAGAGGCTGCTTAACAAATGCCTCTATAGTAACATTTTAACTATATTATGGTCTATCTTTATCGCTTACGCTCACGTGCCAAAATAACCCTGTACGTCTCACTTCACATATCACAACAGACGAGGCGGATTATATAACACGAGTGTTACTTGTCAATAACTTTGATAACAATTAATAATTGACCTTGATTATACTATTGTTTATAATAACGATTCATCTCTTTCCCCTGCAACTCATTCATTTAATTATAGCAATAATTATACATATTATTTTCCAGACGGAAACAATGATAATAAGGTCGGTCGTATTTTGCAATTCCCGTTAATCGCGTTTAACATTAAGTATATATTTATCACTACATACTATAAAACAAAGTCGCTTTTTTCCCTCACGTCCCTTTGTTCCCTTTAATCTTTAAAACTACGCAACGGATTTTGGTGATTTAATAGATAGAGTGATTCAAGAAAAAGTTTTATAAGTATAATAACATTCATTAAATAGTGGAGAAATACTGTTATTATTGGGGTTTAGTAATGAATATACTTAAATCAAAAATGCTGAATCGATTTTTATCATTTTTTCAGTGGCTATATATTTTATACCCGTGCGAAGCCGGGGCGGGTCGCTAGTATCATTATATTACTCTTTGTTATTGAATTCAAAGGACAGTTTATTTTTTAGTATCACTGCTGCAATTAAGAGGTTTATGCTGCTATAGCTGTTTTAGTAAACTGTGATAGTGGACATTAAATACGCTTATAATTTCAAGCACTTTTGGGTATCTATATTAAAGTTTACTAAAACAGGAAGTCAGTATATAATATAATTAATCATACAATTAAATTTGTTTATGTAGGGCCTAAAATATAACAGATGGAAAATCAAACAAAACTCTAGGAAGTGTCTCTGCACAAGCTACCGTTTTGTTTTTTTTTTTTTTATAAAAGATCACGAAATCTTTATACCCGTCCCTGAGTCACACTACACGGTGTCAGACATTTAAGACCTTAAAAGCTAGGACTGGAATTTTTCATGCTTTATTTCGTTCCTACTATCAAAAGTTAAAACCATATCAAAAACTATGCTTTTAAAGATTGCTAACTTTGTTATGATGGGATTTAGGGTATGTATGGGTCCCCTTTATAGAATTCTCCGTGAAAGTGGAAGCGCTGATAGAGTAACTTTTTTTTACTTTTGTATGGGAAAGTTCATTACGCGCGGGCGCTTGCTCATACAAATCACAAATAAAATTGTTCTTTCAGCGCTGCCACTTTCACAGTAAACTCTATTTAAGAGGCACATACACACCCTAAACTTTAGGGCATAAAGTATTAGGTACTACTTTTGTTTTACATGTTTTATTACACAAATGTAATACACAATCAAAACTGGAAAAAATAAGACAGGTAAAATAAAAATCAATACCAAGAAATTATTTTTGAAACTCACCTAAGTATTTAATTTTTCAGAAAGAAAGTTTAATTTTCCAGTTTTACAGATAAATAAAATAAATCTTACCTCAAATGACATTTAGCTATAGCTTTAAACAGCTTAATTTCGGTAAACATCGTGGGTGGCGACTACCGAGTCGCGTTACTCGCGGCGCGCGGACTGATACTGATAACGCGCGCTATCAACTGTATTATTTACTGTTTATGATCAGGGCCGCATCTAGATCCTATCACGGAGGGCAACTGAGAGGACATCGGGAAAGAATTTGGGTAGCCTAGCAATAGGTTTTCCCAATGGGCGATTCCTTCGAATGTAGGACTGAAAATTTTTAGCGTAGAAGCCACAGCCAAATAAGTTTTTCTACAGTAAAACTACAAAATTCATAACCGATAGGCTTAGATAAATGATTGGTCTCGCGCGCGCGCTCGACTAGATACCGCGCTGTATAGAAAACACAGATTCCCGAATGCGGCACCTCAATATTGTAGTGTGTGTAAAACAATGCACAAATATTGTTGTGTGCGTAGATAATCGGGTTGCCAGATACGTGACTGGTGCCCAATCAATGGGGAAAAAAATAGTTGCTGTGGTCTTGTAATTTATTATTATTGTATAGTAAGTGCTGATTTTTCAATCACCATATAAACTTTACCATTGGAATAAAGTCCATTCGAAAAGAATGCGATAAAATAACAACGTTGTTTAGGTCAACTAAATATAATGGGTACAATATTGATGAGAAAACAATACAAAAACAATGGTAGGAAGTTTAACGAAAGTTAAGAATGAGTCATAAAAAAGCAAATGTTAAATTTGTTTTCTCATTTGTTACTGTATTGTGTACTTACATAAAATATAAACTGTATATTTTAAGATTTTTATTATAATATGATACTCATAATTCATTTTTATTAATACACATTCATGATCCAGGAACTTTGAAAACTTTTTGTTCCGTTGGCGGGATTCGAACCAGCTACCCTAGCTAGAGATTTTAATGCGCTCATCCACTCAGCCACTATGTATATATAAAAAAAAAAGATATAATAAATAAATAAATAAAAATCACAATCTCAGAAAAATTTGGGAATTTTTAGTTTATGGTAATTGGCAACACTGAACATCAAGCGGTACTCCGATCCGAATTTTCAGGTTTATATTATTTTTCTGTGTTTATGACGATTTATATAATATTTACTGATGGTATGTGATGCCAGTACCTTTCTTGTTTCTTGTAGTGTTATTATTGCATAGTCTCACTACGCAAATTGGCATTTTGCTACGGACGTAACTTAAAATTTCGAAAATTATCGACACATCTACCTCACCCGAAGCTTGCGGCGCGACTGGCGCGCTTACGCCTTATCAGGCGTATGATTTGTTTCCGCATTTTTCAAGTACTCCGACGGTATCTAGTCGTAGCGCGAGCGCGAGACCAATCATTCATCATATGGCGGCTCTCGACATAGGCGAACGCGTTGGCCAACGCGTCTGCAGACGCGTTGGCCCAATGTGTAGAACGGGCGTTCGCGCGTTGGCCAACGTCTAAATACCTACGGCCAACGCGCGAACGCCCGTTCTACACATTGGGGCCAACGCGTCTGCAGACGCGTTGGCCAACGCGTTCGCCTATGTCGAGAGCCGCCATAAGCCGATAGGATTTTAACGTCATTTCGGTATTCGTTCGGTACATCGTCGTTGGTGCATTTCCATACGACAGTTTGATATTAATATTATGATCCCAGAGATAATGATAAATTCTTTATTTGTGCATTAAATAGACATAAAAACTGTAAAAATTTCTAAACACTCTCGGTGGTTTCTTAGAGGAGAAATATTGTTAGTTTGACTGGATTGGCCGCTTCCTTTTTTTGATAAGGGGAAATGCTAATAATTATATCTGGCCCTGCATGTTCAAGGGACAAGGACAAACATTTTTCTCTTCAGGCAGACATTGATAATGATATTACCCATTCGAAACAAATCTACCACGCGCATGTGCGTATAGTGTATACATTATAATAATATTACAACAGACTCCAGACATACCATATTTAATGATATGTCTGGACTCTGGACCCTAGTATATTCATTCATTCGCTTTGTATACTGAATATTTTAAAGGTTGATACCTATGTACACCTGCAGGCGTAGCATGGTCACCATAGAAACGGTTTCTTTCAACGGATGAATAGACAAAGTGACAGTTAGATATGACAAAGTGACAGTTAGACAATGGAAATCCGCCATTTTGTCGATAAAATATGTCAGTATGTCCATGATTTCCCATGTCTACTGTTGTTATATTGTAAACGATATTTAAAACAGTAGTAATAATTATTTATTATTTTGTTCAGTGGTAAATGTTAAAGTTTATTATGATTGTCAGCGTACTTTTCTAATAATGTGAACCAAATTTTTTGTGAATATTTTCTCAATATTTTATAAATTTGTTTATTTTAAAAAAGAACACCAGCGAATTTGTCTTAGTCTCAGTGTCCCACAGTGAATGAGGGACTTCTCACTCTGCTCTTCAAGCCCTGCTCTTCATGTTAACTGGTTTATGTCTTCTTTTAAGCTGTACGCACATTTGTCAGCACCGTACGCGCGCGTCGAACGCACCGCATAGCACACGTGAAGTATAGTATAGTGCGGACGAATGTATGTGTGAGGTTTCACATTATTCCATATAATTCATAAATTTGCGGCCGCGAGAACAATAGATAAGCTATTGTGTCTCGTTATTCCACGATCGATGGGTTAAAATATTTAAATTGATGAAAGGGGTACGAACCTTTGTGGCATATCTAGCCAGTATAAATAAAAATAGTATATTTGGATAGAAGACACTTATACAAACAAAAAATGTTACATAACATAGCATCCTAAAGTGTCACGTTTCCGAGATATTTAGAAGTAAGGATCGCCATATTAGTACAAAGGACACAAATGGCGATCTTTCTTACTGTTATTCTAAGCCCCAATTTCACCAACGACTGTTAAAGTTAACGCCGGAATTAGTATCACGTTACCTCTTTCGATTTTCATATGAATGAAAGAGAAGACATTACATTTTAACAAGCTGTTAACACCAACAGACGCTGGTGAAATTGGGGCTAAAGGTAAAATTCAAATGTTATTTTTAGAGTAACAATTTTTTAATGGTCATTTTCCTAAAAAGTCGAAACCAATTGTAACTCCGGAAATATCCGATTTCCTGAGAATATTTGGACCTATTTATGCAAACCAGACTCAACCCACACGATGACAGTTCTGAGAAAAAGCCGTTTTTATTAAAATTGTGTTCTCTTTAAAACTGATTGTTATTTTAAGTAAAGTCAATTTACAATAGTATATTTTGTAACTTATTCTATGCGTACAAACATAAATATGTTAAAAATTACTACTATTTCCTACAAAAATTAAACAAAAACAGGAGGGTTCCTTTTAGCAAAACTATCTTAGTGTGGGATACATTTAATCCAAAGAGAATCATCTCTTAAATTTATTACAAAAGTCAACAGGATTTTCGTGCATGACATCTGTGTACCCTATTTGGATGTCTAACATATAATTAGTTATAGAAACCATGATTATAACTTATAAAATTTGCTTTTATATATAAACTGAGACCTCATGAACTTTCAAATTTTGAAAAAAAATATTTTTTTCTATCGGTTATGTAGTAAAAGAATGAAATATATATTCATTATTTTTTAGTTTATATTGTTGCTTATATCCCCAAAACAATATTGAAATGAAAGAAATATTTAATTTAGATTTAAAACTTAATATTTTTTGTATCTTCAGCATACAAAAAATATTAAGTTTTATTCCATATTTCATATATTGTTGTATGCTTCAGCGGTAAGTACTTAGTACCTACCTGATATAATGTGGCGCTCCTATTTTTTTCTGGTTTTTACAAGGATGTTTAAGATGATGCCTGCAACTCCGTTTCGCCAAAACTCGTTTATCGTGCGGGAACCGTACCGGGATTTTTGCGGGAGGAAAAGTAGCCTATTGCCCTTTCCCGGGACTCAAAGTATCTGCAAACCTAATTTCAGCAAAATCGGTCCAGCGGTTTGAGCGTGAAGAGGTAACAAACAGACAGACAGATAGACAGACAGACAGACAGACACACTTTCGCATTAGTAGTGATGGTTTGAAGGATAACGGTGTTTACACTAACACACTGTATAAGTAATTAGTATGGGTTAATGAAAAACCTCAGATTTCGTAACGTATTTGTTTATTATTTAAATAAGAATTTATAACTATGTAAGTATATAAATCTAAAAAAAACAAAACTATTTTAAAGTAAATTAAATGCTAAGAACTATTAATCTAAATTGTATTATCTAATTCTAAATCAAAATCCAGTAGGCTTGAAAACCCTTCAATATCGTTTTCTATAGCATTATTTCCGACTGCGACTTGCGTTGGGCTTCTTGATAGAGAGTTATCATAAAATTCTGAAAAAAAACCATTACTACTATTATATTATAAGAGTTACCTACTATAAATCCCGTTACATAGTGTACTTTTTATTCTGTAAAAATGGTAACGGTAAAGTAAATTATTTGATTGTTTGAGACAATTAGAAACCATAGTACTTATCTTGGTTTTTATTTTTCCCATTGTTAGTATTTACTCCACAAATAAATTCGATAAATCTATTTTTAAACAGGCTAGGCGCGCGTACGACAGTATATATTAAGTCTATGGCGCGCGCGCCCGTTTTTTTTAAAGAACTCTTATGAACGTAAAGGATTTGTATCCAACAAATCCTATTTCAATTATTCATGATTTCATAAATCATGAACGCGCGCTTTTACAAAGTGTTGCTATTTTTTAATAATAATGTTTTATTTAAATTCACTGGTTTTAATAAATATTTTATTTATTTTGAGTATATCTTATTTTTTAAACAATTTTTAATTTTAAAATTTATAATAAAATTCTACTGTAAGTATAAGAATCACTCACTTGATGGAATTTTAAAGATTCAAAGGACAATATGGCCTATTAAATGTTTAAAAATTAAAATATAATATTCTAGATCTCTTAAACATAATATCTGGGATGTTTAAGACATTATGTTTATATGGAGGATGATTTATTTGTTGATTTTAATTAAGAAATAATTAGTATTTATAAGGAAGACTTTATCGTTTTACGATAAAGTCTCTTCTTATCTAGATTGAAAAAAACAGAATGGTAATAATTTATATAAAAAAACAGCCACGGCCACGTGAGTCTTTGTAAAATATTAAGAACTAGGCCTTTTTAAGGTAAAAGCACTAATGGCAGACGCTTTAAGGAAACATAAAACATTTGAATGTTATAAAATATATGTTTATGAAAATAGAGGATCGATAAATTCTTCCATGTCTTTAGTAACTCTTACAAAATAAAACTCTTATAATTATTCTCTGACAAATCAATAAAAAATATATATTATTGGTATTTTTGTAAACTTAGTCATAACAACTAATAGATGACATCACAGAAAACGAACATCACTGTAGACACCAATATGAACTAATAGTTGACATAGAACATTACATTACATTTTACATTTTTCCTATTATTAGGTCTTTATTTGCCGTTTTTTTTTAAGATTTAATTTACTTCATCATAGTAACTACATGCATATGAAATATTATCCACGTTGTCTCCAGATTCTATCCATTCTTCTTCCATGCTGAAACTATCTTTCCCGTTATTTTTATTTTTCATATTTTTTTCCTAGTAAATTTATTTTCAGTCTTTAGTCTCCATGCTTTTCTTGCCTCTTCTTTTTTCTTCTTTCTTTTCTCAGCTCTTCTTTTACTGCTAAAAAACTAAAGCAATTGATTTTTAGATCAGTACTAGGTCTAACATGTCCATTTTTAGGTACAGTAAGTACTTCTAATTTGTTAGTTTGTTAATAGAATTATATTTTCAGAGAATAGTGGTGATATTTGCAGAAGAATAAACTACAAAATAACTTTAGTATGTATTGCAAAACTAAAAGATGAGATCCATGTCATCTATTAGGTTTTTTACATTTTCAAGAACTAATAGTAGACATCCTTTATATTGTTAGGGAAAATGGAAAAAAAATCATAAATAAACATTAATTAGTGTATACAAAATGGCCATTAATCCAATGAAATCAATAGTAATTACAAAAAATCAAATAAATGTATTCAAAACTTACGTGCAACTTTTCGCCTTCCTTAACCTATTTGCTAAGAAATTGCCGAGCGCGTGTTGACGTGGTCACATTATTTACGAAAACTGATCCCATTTTAAACTTTTGTTCCCGAAGGCGTCCCAAATATATTTTTTCACATCAACAGATAGCTTGAGAAGCTTATAAAATTTATAGTGTTGAGAAAAAATTAGAGTAATTCTTATTTTTATGGTATTTTTGACGTAAGTGTCATCTATTAGTTCCGAGTCTACTATTAGTGCTTTTACCTTAATATGCAAACAGCAACCAAGTCGCATGATTCTACTTGCCTAGTTAAAAAATATATCGAGAGACCATGTACTTTGGATCTATATAAAAAAAACAATACTCATTAATTTGTTAGTCGGTAACTTTGTTGTGAAAATGTTTTGTTCTGAAAAAAATGTTAGATTAGTACGATCTTCATAGGGTCGATAAAAGGGCCATTTTGGAATACTTCTGAATTATTAACTCAATTTTGGCAATGGTTGGACTCATTTTGCATAAATAGGGTCATTTGTTGTGTCACGCGAATAAATTACAAGTGGGCCACTTGACAACATCTTGTACTTATGGAATGTAGATATTTTGGTGTAATATCTATAGCCGCATTCAGTGTATTACCAGGATAAAAACAATAAAATATATTCATACAGGTGTCAATTACTGTAGCGTTATATTGATTTACAGTCAGTTACAAAAGTTTCAAATATTCTGGCAGACTGAAGATTCAGCTATATCTGGTACCGACTTCAAAATGATGAAGATTGAGTACAGAAATAGTTGAGTTTTAGCCGAATACGGAAAAAGGCAAATTAAATAGAAAAAATTATTTACAACTTTTTAGTTCATATAATTATACATTTTTTTGTAATGTAATATATTTTTACCGACGTCCAAAAAGGAGGAGGTAATACGTTCGGCTGTATGTATATATATATTTTTTATTTTTTTTATTTGTATGTTCAACGATAACTCAGCCGTTTGTGATCCGATTTTCAAAATTCTTTTTGTGTTGTATAGGGTTTAACTCGAATTTGGTACCATGTTCACAAAAGTGGTGATCTGATGATGGGATCCTGGAGGAATCGAGGGGACTCCTTGAAACTTGTACCAAAACATATAGTGATTTCAATTTTTTCTGAAGCATTCGAGGTAAATGCTACCAAAAAGTAAGATTTCGCACCAGGTTATACCCTGGATCCGAAGGTACCCAACAGAACTTTTAAATCTTTATAGATACAGGTTCGGGGATTTCGGCGTTGTTTAAATAACTGAAAGCATAAGCCAATACATCAATTTAATTGATCATCATCATCACAATCATAATTATGCCATGGGTCATCACATTATGACCCAATTATTGATGCTTTTCGTGATATTTTGCATCGAAGCAGATGTTTTTGATGATTATTTCGCTGTTTGTGGACTGATTTTCAAAATTCTTGTGTTGTTGTATAGGATATACTCTTGATTTTGTATAATAATTACGAAAGTGGTGGGCTGATCTATGAGCAATCGAGGGAAATCCTTGAAATTTATCAAAAGACTCATAGTGGTTAAAATTTGTTTCAAGTAACTTAAACATATGTTACGAATAAGAGAAAGTTCATGCGAAGGTGTCTCTTGGTCCAAAGGCACTGAACAGAACTCCTGAACCTTTAAAGAAAAAGTTTTTAAATTGCAGCATCGCTTAGATAACTGCAAGCATTTACCACAATTTCGCTTACAGTAACATAATGTGAATAGTTAACATTCGTAGTGGTTATTTACGCATAAAGCCTTATCTCGTAGATAACTAAAAAGAGTGAAATTATTATTTTTAACAAAAAATTAAAACCGACTTCCAAGGTAAAAACAATAATAATATGAACTAAAAAGTATTAAATAACTCTTACTCTATAATAGTGCCTTTTTCAGAATTCGTCTAAATCTAAACTATTTCAGTACATACTACAGTCTTCATTACTTTGAAGTCGGTACCAGTCCCAAAAGCTTCAGATATTCTGACATTGACTGAACTCTCTATAAAATTAGCTGGTACGACAGTATATATTAAGTCTATGGCTGGTACCGACTTCAAAATGATGAAGACTGTAGTATGTACAGAAATAGTTTAGATTTAGACGAATTCTGAAAAAGGCACTATTATAGAGTAAGAGTTATTTAATACTTTTTAGTTCATATTATTATTGTTTTTACGTTGGAAGTCGGTTTTAATTTTTTGTTAAAAATAATAATTTTGTAAAAAATAATAATTTTAAAGTACGAAACATGCGCCAAAGCCAAGCGAAGCGCTAGGGCACTACCTACCTTTTCTCGAAGTGTTTCGTCGTTTTTTGAACCCTCATAGAGTTGGTTTCCGATGTACCAGATAGTTCATATTCCCTGCATATAATGTAAATCGTAGACTAATCAAGCATACAAAGTCTCAATTTGACATAAGAGTTGTAAAATGTAGCCGAGACGACCACATAAGTTTGTGTTTTTGCACATTGCCTATTTGCTTTTTATATAAAATAATAATTTCCTGCTTTTCGGTTGCTTGGAAGAAATTGCTGCATAGCAATAAAGCCGCCTTTTGTGTTTATTTAGTTATTAGTACTTAATAAGTTTGAATTTCTATATATTATGTACCTATGTGTAAATGCAATAAAGTATATTCATTCATTCATTTATTCATTCATAAGGTTTACCCTGTGAAAAAGATAATATTATGAGATCTCATGTGCTCTACATGCTTTTGAATCTATACGGACTTACTCTACTGACCCTAACTTAAACAAATTCTACATATTATCGGTAAATATGTATGGCTCGGCTATTTTTTTTTAATGAAAATAAGGGGGCAAACGAGCAAACGGGTCACCTGATGGAAAACAACTTCCCGTCGCCATGGACACTCGCAGCATCAGAAGAGCTGCAGGTGCGTTGCCGGCCTTTTAAAAGAGAATAGGGTAATAGGGGAGGGTAGGGAAGGGAATAGGGGAGGGTAGGGAAAGGAATAGGGTAGGGGATTGGGCCTCCGGTAAACTCACTCACTCGGCGAAACACAGCGCAAGCGCTGTTTCACGCCGGTTTTCTGTGAGAATGTGGTATTTCTCCGGTCGAGCCGGCCCATTCGTGTCGAAGCATGGCTCTTTCACGTATAGTGGGTTTCGTTCCTAACTTCAGATTAGAAACTAAATATTCGCATCACCTCCGCGACGGTAGCAAAATGGCGAAGACATACATATTTAGTGGTTTATAGAATTTTTCGAAGTTAGAGTCAGTATAGTTAGGCCGTGTAGATTCATAAGCTTGGCTCTACATGAGATCTCATATCTTTTTCACAGGGTAAACCTTATGTGGTCGTCTCGGCAACATTTTACAAGAAATGTTTTTGGTGGGATAAGTATTTCTGAGCTTCCCTTGCACGTAGTTGAAACTATATCAAAACAGATAGACAGGTAAACTATTAAAAATTCAGCAGCTGCTATGGAAAGTGTTTCACTGCATACGTCGGTCGCGTATCTGCATTGGCGTTTACTTTAGCTAAGGGTCAAACAAGATGCACTATAACAATTAACAACATTATTTAAAACCTGATTTACTTGCAAATTGACTTTATTAATTCATAAAATGTAAATTAAACTTCATTGTGTATATGTAACGTGATATTAATCTTATAAAACTATCTACAGCTTTTTTGACACATTCTCCATACTCTATCTGTCAAGTTAAGTGGTGGATTAGCCTATCCGGCATTTGGCCAAGTGGTGAAACAGGCCCTCTATCTTCTTTAGAATAAAATTTAAAGAATATAGAGGTTAGAGGATCCTGGAGATCCTGCTTATGGCATAGTAATTTTCTCCAGAAAAAAATACAGGTTATGTGCGATAAACAGATCTTGGGATTGCCGAAAGTAAAATTACAAAGATTTATTAATAAATTATTACAAGTTGTATTCATTACAAGTAAAAAGTTTATTTCGTAGTCAAGACGGTACCACCTTATAGTAAAACAATTTGCTTAGTACTTAGTATTCAACGTAAATATTTATTAACTTAAATTTAGACTTTAGGTAATTTGACCTAGACTTACATTACAAACATTAATAGTTAAAGTTAATAAATTAAAGAATAGTAGATTTAAATACCTTTACGAGTCTATACTCGTAGTATGTAGATGATTCTATAAATAACTTTGATTTCAACGTTTATTTCATAAAAAATAATTTAAATAAGCCGCGAATCGGTGGAACTCAGACTGAAATTATAAAAACTTCAATTTAAACGCTTCGCAAATAAAAAGACTGCAGTTTTAAAAACTTCAATTTAAACACTTTAAGGCAAATAAAAAGAGTATATTTTAATTTTAACGTTCAGAGAAGTTGATTCCTAGGCAGATAGGGGACCTACGTAGTTTGGTCGCGTTACATCAAACCCAGCCGACAGATCACAATTAACATTGAATTGACATGATCCGACCAAATAACGTTGGTCTGTCAACTGCCTACGAATCAATTTCCTCGATGGTACATACTATTATGTAACGAGCTGCTTATTCGGAGACAAAAATGTGTATTGTAAATGTCTGAGCCTTGGCTACCTATTAGCCTTAGCTCTCGTTTACTGCCTAGCCAGCTAATGGCGCTTTAGAACGCTTATAAAGCCTAAGCCTTCTTATAGGGCCTTTGCCCGCTAATAGCGGCGTAGCCTGCTAATAGCGGCATAGCTCGCTAATAGACTCTTAGCTCTTGCATAGAGCCTTACGTATATATATATATATATATATATATATGTATATATATATATATATATATATATATATATATATATATATATATATATATATATATATATATATATATATATATATATATATATATATATATATATATATATATATATATATATATATATATACTGAGTAAATGTATGCCCAAAGTTAAATAATTATATACCGTGGTGTTTCTTTGGTGACGCACGCCGCGCCGGCCACATAGCTTACTTGCCTAGCCGCGTAATTAACTTAGTGTCCATGATTCATTTATTTAAAGGGAAATTCGGAAAACAATTAAGTACGTAATTTTATTACATAATTATAATGAGAATCGAGTACAGAGTACTCTACTTAAGTATTGAACATGTCTCACCAGTCATGTTGTATAAGTCGAGCAGAAATAAAATACAAAGGTAGATTAATTTGGTCGTCTTTATTTTTTGTTTACATTTATATTAAAATGAATTAAAACGGAGTACTGTAGTCCTGAAGCTGACCATAAAGTCAGAGATCAAGGCCGGGGACGGGGGCGGCTAATTACAGACGTGAAAAATGCACTTTTAACAGCCCATTAACGTCATGCATTTTTACGCTCCACGTAATTTAAAGCTCATATCTGATTTTGACTCTTAATTCTTTATTTTTATTACTTCAGGGCTTATTTACCACTTCCTGATAAATGCCGGATAGGCTATCCACCACTTAACTTGACAGATAGAGGGCCTATTTTACCACTTCCTGATAAGTGCTGGATAGGCTAGTCAAAAAAGTTGTGGATAATCCGGCACTTATTAGGAAGTGGTGAAACAGGCTCTAAAGTCTTCTGAATTATTTTTCTAAAACTATTTCTAAAGTCTTCTAATTATATTTCTTAAACTATTTCATCGACTTCCTTTACGTAATGCTGCTCTTCACATTGGCATGTGTGGAATACAAGCGAAGCGCGCAGACGGCATAACATTCGTCTATGATTGGGCACAATCGACGCTATAGTATATGCTTCGTTGTCTTGATGGAAATTAGGACCTGATTATACCCACCGAGTAGACGTACAGTGTTCTCGGCCAAGTAGACACATGCCGAGTGCTCGACCGAGAGCCCTGTCTTGCCACTCTACTCGGTAGGTGTGATCATGGCATTACAGCTATCCATCGTTGCCCGTGAGGAAGAGATGTCCAGAGCAACATGGACAGTCTTCAAGCAACAAAGATCTTTTCCCAAAAAATCTTTTAGAAATGCATTTTTTTAATTCCGTAATTTTTCCCAGCCCCTGTACCAACCCTATAATATTATCTATTTTTTTAGTAAAATATCTTCTGTGCAAAAGTGAAAAAGGCTATCGACCTTAATATGGGGGGTGTATCTGATCTTGGTGGTAGAATCGAGGCCGCCCCCTCCTCCGCCCCCCTCCGCCGGAAGCGAGGGCGCACGCGACCTCCCCTCTGTGACGAACACATGCAAATTCGCTTGACCTCCTGAGGCCGATACAATCGACTTTCCGAGACCCCATTCTAACGCCTTAATATCCATGTTTCAGAATTTGATGTCCGTTTGGGGTCCTGAATGTTGAGATTCTTAAATCCTTTATAGATCAGCTATATTAAGTTTTATATTAGCTGTGTTCTCTTAAAAAAATGTTATGCGGCTCACCGCAAGAATTATGCCTAGCTACACTTATTGGGTCAATTTAATGTTGCCTTTTAAATAAAAATTGATATTTAAAAATACACTGTGCTATTATGCTATTTGGAGTTTTAAAACTGTTTATACTGTAGATGTTACTAATTTAACACAATCGAAAAAATGGAGCCCCAGTTCATTTACTTTGTACACGTAGTAAGTAGTCCTCTCTGTCATTGGTCAGATTCGCTGCTTCGACGTATCTGAAATATATAAAAAATATAGTATATTAGCTATAAAGCCTTACTTTCTATGAAACAAACGAATACATTTATAATCATCTGATTGCTTTATTCGCTAATAAATCTATTATTTATTAATGCAGATAATCCTGAACTTTACGCAATATGTTTAGAAAACGCAGTTAGAGAAATGAAGTTTTCCACTAAAATTTGGGAATACACATGTACCTAATACGTTACAAAATAACTTTTAATTATAACAACAGTTACTTAGAGAACTCTGTAATGCAATTCTGTCACTCTCGGAATTGTTCTTCAATAACGAATTTTCTTTTGCCCACGCCAAGTTGCAATTTCTTCAGCCATTAGAAGGAAGAAAAGAAAGCGAGTAATCATAGTATTAATAAATTCCAACGAATCCGCTATAGTGATTAGTGAATCATAAAAAAGGCAGTGACTCAAAAAATGTCGTTGAACCGTGACAAAACAAAACTTGCCTTAAATTCTATTCACGCTTTTGTAGCCTTGCAAATTGCAATTAATTAAAAACCTAATCAAAGTTGTGAAATAGAGTTTTTTTAACGCTTACTGTTCTTCAGTAAACCACCTAATATTGTAAAATAATTGTAGTACCAATTATACGTGAGAGAGCTATGCTTCGGCACGAATGGGCCGACTCGACCGAAGAAATATCACGTTCTCACAGAAAACCGGCGTGAAACAGCGCTTGCGCTGTGTTTCACCGAGTGAGCGAGTTTACCGGAGGCCCAATCCCCTACCCAATTCCCTTCCCTTCCCATCCCTACCCTCCCCTATTACCCTATTCCCTCTTAAAAGGACGGCGATGCACCTGCAGCTCTCCTGATGCTGCGAGTGTCCATGGGCGACGGAAGTTGCTTTCCATCAGGTGACCCGTTTGTTCGTTTGCCCCCTTATTTCATTAAAAAAAAACAATACTTAAAGGCAAGAGCCCAGAAATGTAACTGGCACAGCAGCTATCCAAAAAAAACTTTAATTAATAATTTGCCGCCAGCTCTCAGCACGTAGCTTCGTAATTGCTACCATTTCAACAAAAGGAGTGTGAAATTATTTTAATGGTTCCGATATTCAACCCCCACCGCCAGAATTGGGTCAGTGCATGAGACATTCTGAGACATCGCCTTTCTACGTTTGTTTGTAAATTCGAGTTGCGTTGCCGCCGACTTTATTTACTGGAATCATGCAAGAGGCGAGGCGAGGCTCGGCGCTACGCAACTGCCGCAGTCGTGGCCCGCCCGCCCTGCCGGCCGCACCGGCGCCCATCATGATCGCGCTCTCGTGCTGTGACTCAGGGTAGACTGGCATGCGAGAATGTCTCAAGCCGGCGGCAAAAAGGGCAAGGGCCCGCCGAAGAAGAACCCCCCGCCCACGGAGGAGGACAAGACGACGCAGAAGCAGCCCTCGAAGCCGGACGAGAAGGACGAGACCGCGTCCAACAATGGGGACAAGAAGGAGACCAAGGATGTCAACGGTGCCGCCGAGGCACCCAAGCCGCCGAGCGCCGGCGTCAACATGCGGGATGCTGCGGCCAAGATCCTGGGGCTCGCGCAAAAGGGGGAGTGGTCGGCGGTGGAGCAGACCCTTAAAGTGCTGGAGAAGCTGGTGGCGGCGGGGGGAGAGGACGCAGTGTCAGTGCCCATGGCTGGGATCATAGACCCGGTACGTCGCTTTTTCATGTATTACTTCAAGCGCCTGCGGCAACCCCTAATTAAGTCCTTAACCGTAATAGTGGCGGGGAATATAAATGTAGGCGTTTAATAAAGCAATAATTAGATACCGCAAGGAGGTTAACGATGCTAAATTCGTGGCGCAGGGGCACAGGGCCCTTGTTCCTGAACGAGATATGTTAAATAACAGTATTTATCTGCAGTTGGAATGGAATGTTAGTTACAAATTATATCGTTGCCAAGCACATTGGGGTTACATTAATTACATTACAAACTAATATCCTAATCACAGTCACGTTTTAAAATAAACAAACTCCAAAGCCAGTTTATAATGAGTACCTAATAACCCCTTCTTCTGCTGACAGTAACCTTGCGATTGTGTTGAAATTCCATCCCGATCTCATGTTACCTGTCAGTAATATTTCATGATATTTTAGCTAGACAGCTAGAACGTATAATTTACGCTAGGCGCTTGATTGAAGTTATATACTGCCGCGTTCGTACAAGGTTCTAGCTTAGCCGCTTTATTATTTGTAAAACATAATCAAGATGAAGCGAGCGGGAATGCAAGAACACGCAACTTACTATGAATATTTCCTATAATTATAATTGAGTTAGTTTTTAATATTTTCATTAAACTCTTAGGACCTAGACTTTAGTAATAGTTCCAAAGAAGAAACGTACAGCCTAGGTTAGGAAGTAGTATTACAAAAAGCTCTTAACTCGCATTTCACATTATTTTCCTTTATAGTAATCAGTAATCACTAATCAGTTTGAGTTTTTCATCTATCGCAGAAGGAAAAATAAATTATACAATTATACAATTCTCCCAAAATAGTATATTTACATCAAGTAGGTAACATCCGAATATGAATAGTATTAACACCTTCATCGTGGGTATCGCAGACACAATAAATTTTCAATTGTCATGCGGCAGCCGACTGCCGCTTGGGGATTGATGCGTTAATTTTTTTTATGAAATAAGGGGGCAAACGAGCAAACAGGTCACCTGATGTAAAACAACTTCCGTCGCCCATGGACACTCGCAACATCAGAAGAGCTGCAGGTGCGTTGCCGGCCTTTTAAGAGGGAAAAGGGGAGGGTAAGGAAGGGAAGAGGGAAGGTTTGGAAAGGGAATAGGGTAGGGGATTGGGCCTCCGGTAAAGTCACTCACTCGGCGAAACACAGCGCAAACGCTGTTTCACGCCGGTTTTCTGTGAGCCGTGGTATTTCTCCGGTCGAGCTGGCCCATTCGTACCGAAGCATGGCTCTACCATTTAAAAAGAAGTAGAGCCATGCTTCGGCTTCGGCTTTAGTCTTCCTTACTTATATGTTATATTTTTTTTACATTGCTAAGGTTCTGAAATTACTGAGCTGATTTTGATAATCCGGACTAAGGCGTAGTCACATTTCAAAAATGTACCATCGAGGAAATTGATTCCTAGGCAGTTGACGGACCTACGTCATGTGGTCGGCTTATGTCATTTCAATGTTAGCTGTGATTGTAATTGGTCGGATAGGTTTGACTTAAAGCGACTAAATTACAGTAGGACCGCCATCTGCCTAGGAATCAACTTCTCTGATATTAAAACGTAGTCACAGTCAAACAATGCTTCTCTTCAAAACTCACTAAGGGTAATCAAAAAACTTCATAGTAGTTTGATGTCATCACAAATTATTAGTGATAACATCAAACTACTAAGAAGTTTTGTGATTACGCTTAGTGAGTTTAGAAGAGAAGCAGGATTTCATATCGTGCCAAAATGTACGGCTCTACTGTAATCCCCGTTTAAGCGTAGAAAGTTCCAAGATAGTCTTTGAAACGCCACGTGACACGACATACTTTTGTTTTTTTTTTACTTTTAGATAAACGGAGTTTACTTAGATTATCATGTTTATAAGCATATTGTGTATTAATGTTATATCATGTCTCAATGTTTTGGCTACTACTCAAAACATTGATACGAAATGTTATCAGTCATTATTAAAACGTTTTGCAACTCAGGTCACGCCAAAATCCGTTAATCGCGCGGGAACCGTACATTTCTCCGGGATAAAAAGTATCCTGTGTCCTTTCCCGGGACTTAAAGTGTATCCATAGTTTTTAGCAAAGTCGGTTCAGCGGTTTTGCGTGAAGAGGTAACATACAGACATACTATACTTTCGCATTTGTAATATTAGCATAGTACGGATATATTTCATGCAATTACCGCAATCTGATACGGACTTTTGGACAAAATTAGGCACTTTACTTAATTACCTCGTGGAGAGTGGAAACATTACAACACACGCTGTCATCTATCCCGCCGACAAACTGACGCGATAAGCTAAAAGCTGATAAACCACATCAGAGATAACATTAGTTATATTTTGCGGCTATTTCAGTTTCAATTCATTATATCTAAATTGCTGTCTCGGCAAAAGTTGTTTTGCCTGTTTTCCTGCTTTGGAAATTTCGTTGGAAATTTTGAAATTGGTGGAAATGGAATTTGGAAAATTCGTTGGAAAGGTCTCGGGCTCCGTGAGCCCGAGACCTTTCCAACGAATGCAAATCCATGGAAATCGGTTGGTCATTGGTCGATTCTAGGACCCACATCATAAGCACACATCGAACACAATCGGCCCAGCAGCTTAGGAGTTTATTTACTTTTATTTTATTTATATAACAATTTATTGTACACATGAAACAAATAATGATACACGGAAAGACTGCACAAAGGACATACTTATTTCTAAAAGAAATCTCTTACAGCAGCCCTACAGAGAGATAAAGTGTACAGCAGATAGAGTTTGTCAATAGACACCGCGAAACGCGAAATTTCCAACTACGTCAAGCGAATTCACGTATAGCGAATCTATAGTTTTTCATAATAAACAATGTCCTATTATTCTAATTGATATAAAATTTATACTACCAAAAACAAATTTTGTTTGCAGGGACCACACATAAGTGCATGCTTGCATTCTTAACTTGTGTGTTACGTGTTAACTACTTATGTTATGTGTTGTTGTCCCTCCCTAACCTCCGTATTAGGAACTTGTATGAATTGTGTTTTGTTAAGGTTAAGATAATAAATAGTTTATCCGGGGCTTGACGTTTATTTTATCTCTCTGTCACTTAACTCAACATTGTTTACAAATATTATTCAAAAGCACAGTGTTTTTGATTTCTGATAATATGAAATGGAGTTAACACGTTGCCTAAAACGATATAACGCCGCAATATTGAGAAACCAAAAAGAAAGATAAAGTCAGAAAATTTTAGGTTAAAAGCGGATCCAATTTTAAAAAGATAAAATTTATGTTCGCCGCAAACGACTGTCGGAACAGCTCGTATGCAAAGTTTGGGTTATGGTTTTAGTGTATCCAGCTACAGTTGGCTTAAAATATTCAGCTTGAACATGCGATCACTGTCAGACATCATAGCTTTTATTATGAGTAGTCCGTTACCTAGTACCTACCTTACCTAATAATAATAATAATAACGTTTATTTTTCTCTCCACAAAATAACATTTACAATACAGTGCACATAATATGTTGTGGGGAGACTGGCGTCCTAAACTAAGCAGTTTCCTGCTTGTATTTCAAGACACCAGGCCTCCAACTTTCGTATCTACTAAATGTTAACAAAATATGTTAACATTTAGTAGATACGTATAGGCAAATTAATTGCATGCGAAGTTTAATTCTAATTTAACAAAAACAATAATTGACAATTGTGCGTGCGTGCGTGCGTGCGTGCGTGCGTGCGTGCGTGCGTGCGTGCGTGTGTGAGTGTGTGTGAGTGAGTGAGTGTGAGTGAGTGTGTGTGTGTGTATGTGTGTGTGTGTGTGTGTGTGTGTGTGTGTGTGTGTGTGTGTGTGTGTGTGTGTGTGTGTGTGTGTGTGTGTGTGTGTGTGTGTGTGTGTGTGTGTGTGTGTGTGTGTGTGTGTGTGTGTGTGTGTGTGTGTGTGTGTGTGTGTGTGTGTGTGTGTGTATTAGATTTTCTGTTACAGTATAAGTGATATACCAATCTAAAGAAAGAGGCTAGTCATAAAAGTACAAATTTTGACTTGCCTCGTTTTTTCGATTACAGCTTGGTAAATGCCTAGTAAACATAGGTATTCTATTTATCTCCTAGTTAAAAAGTGATGAGAGATGATCACAAATGGGGTGACCGCAGAGTCTAAGGGAGCCCACCCCTTTCCTCAGGCATCCCTATTTCTTTATTTTGAGAGATTTTAAGTACGCGTAATGTAATACACATCACTTGACGGGTTACTCGTGTACTTAATACTCCTCATTAAAAAAATCGTTTAGCACCTGATTTGGAATCATCTTCAGTCACCCATCTTTTTTTAAACATTTACTGATACATTAAAAGTAAACAAGTGATGACGATTTATGGGAAGAATCGGTAACGGCGGGTATGACAAAAATCTAAATATAATATTTTAGATTACGGAAAAGTTTAAGTTAAACCTTATTTACAGACGACAGAGCAACGCTGTTGATAGAAAGTATCGAAAGGTTCGTAGTAAATGGGTGTTTGATGTATATAATTGAGGTGGGCGTTCTGTGTACATTGTGTGGGCCATCGGTGACGAACTGCCAGCCAATGGGCGCCGAGTGGCATCGTTAGACAACACGCATATGTGTGCGGCAGACAGGGGGCTATTCTGTAAATCTCCGTTTGAAATTCTGCTGAATAAACCTATTATTCTACATGACAAGTTCAATATTTTATACTCTACATAGAGTCTCTTAGCCGGCCCCTAGACGATCAATAGTATTGTGCAATATCACGCTTCAATTTTGTTGAACAGTTTATTTGACAATTAGATTGAAGGCGCGCGATGTTCAATATCAACCCGAGACGGCCAATAATATCACGCAATACGTGACATTCCACTAAATCTGGAGTGGGGTCCACTAAATCTCCGTTCGAATTTGTGCTAAATAAACTTGATGCTACATTACAAGTTGAATATTAATTTATTCTCTACATGAGTCTTTCACACAAAATAATACTATGAGAAAAATAATTTGTATTCTATTTTTTTTAAGTAAAAGCAGATTAATTAAATAAAAAAAAATCTAAAATAGGGAATTCTATACGACTATACTATATTCTATACTATAAGACAATATTAATATCAGATGCAATAATGTAATGATCAGTTTGTGCATTGTATTCTGTAGTAGCACTACTATAGTGCTCTCAGCCTATCTTGTCTCTAGCGTTTATTCACCCTACCGCTACCATGTTTTAGAAAATCTTGAAGTAATTTATCGTTCTCTATACAAATCGTGACAGAAAACGAAGCGATAGAAGTTTCATAATACCTCATCCAAATACGTAGCGTCGTAACTCAGAAATTTGCAATTTTTGAAGTTGGATTTACTTAATTACGATATTATCAGCAAATTCATTTTATTTTTATCGTAATTATGATAATAATTGATATTTTTGTGAAAAACTCGGTTTAATTTTTTTTTCATAAATATTGGGTTTTTCGTAGTTTTATACATGTTAAATAAACAGTTTATAAATTATATCATCCGATAAAAGGGAATCATTATTTTTTTATGAAACTACACAAAAATATCCATTAAAAAATATATATATTTTTCACCAGCTGTCATATAGAGAAATCCAAAATTTCAAGTTACTCCTGTTTTATCGCGAGTACCTTTGACGAGCCTTTTACAACAGGGGTACTGAACTTTGGTCACCTTTTTTATGTTTGCACATGAACACGGAATCGCCTTTAAAGCTCGCTATAGAAATGACTATGATATAATATTATTACAATGTTCCATAGAATAAAAATATTATTAATCTGTGAAAGCTAAACTATGCATATTTATAATGATTGTTATAATAGTAGGCACTAGCGGTACCGACGGATTTTACTCCGACTTATTGAACCGACTTTATGAAATTAAAATTGTCAGAAGCGGTAAAGTTACATTATTTTAAATAATGTTATGCAACGATGGTATCATTCTTATATTTTCTAAGTAGCTTTTGCTCGCGGCTTCGCTCGCGTGGAATTCGAAAATCTTGTACAATACGAATATTCTTGCAAATCTCCTTTAGAAACATGATGTTTTTCCAAGACCAAAAGTAGCCTATGTTACTCTCCATAAAGGAGGGTAAAGCCTCCCACATATTTATCAAACGACACGCAAAATCTGTACGTTTAGTTTTGGTTAGAATAATTTCACTATTAATAAATAACTTAGTTTGATCCTAAAGAAAGAGAATTAAAACTCAACACTAACGACGCAACACCATTTTTCTTAGCAACATTACCAGGAGCGGGGGCGGGGGGGTTTGGGGGGCTGCGCCCCCCCAAGTAGGTTCCGGGGGCAAAGTCCCCCGCATATTAATCCAATGACACTTGAAAACTGTATCTTTAGTTTCGGTTAGATTCATTTCACTTTTAATAAATAACTTAGTTTGATTCTAAAGAAGGAGAACTAAAACTTAACACTAACGACGCAATAACATTTTTCTTGGCAACATTACCAGGAGGGGGGGGGGGGGGGTTTGGGGGGGCGCAGCCCCCCCCCCCCCAAATAGGGACAGGGGCTAAGCCTCCCTCACATTAATCAAACGACACTCAAAATCTTTACGTTTAGTTTTGGTTAGATTAATTTCACTTTTAATAACTAACTTAGTTTGTTTTTAAAGAAGAACTAAAACTCAACACTAACGACGTAGGGTCCGGGGGCAAATCTCCCGCATATTAATCCAATGACACTTGAAAACTGTTTATTTGTTGAAAATTAGGGTAGAATAATTTCACTATTAATAAATAACTTAGTTTGATCCTAAAGAAAGAGAATTAAAACTCAACACTAACGACGCAACACCATTTTACTTAGCAACATTACCAGGAGGGGGGGGGGTTTGGGGGGGCCCAGCCTCCCCAAGTAGGGGCAGGGGCAAAGCCTCCCGCATATTAATCAAACGACACTCAAAATCTGTATGTTTAGTTTTGGTTACATTAATTTCATCTTTAATAAATAACTTACTTTGTTTTTAAAGAAGAAGAACTAAAACTCCATTTTGCTTAGCAACATTACCAGGAAGAGGTGCGGGGGTGCGCGGCCTTGAATAAGGCATATATATCTGCAAAAACCGTATTCAAATCGGATCAGTAGTTTTCGTGTTAAAGAAAAAAGTTTTATACAAAATCTTACCCCTTCTTTTGACCCCTTAGAGAGGTGGGGGGAAAAATTTTTGTACACCAGATGTTAAGTTGGAAGAAGACAAATATATCTGCGAAAACCGCATTCAAATCGGATCAGTAGTTTTCGTGTGATGCTGGAACAAACATACCGACAGACAGACAGACAGACAAAAAACTAACCACAGTTTTGGCTTCTATAGCGATGTAGTAACAGCCCCCGTTTATTATTTTTTGGATAAAATTTTTCCCCTCACCCTTCTAAGGGGAGAAAAGAGGGGTCTTTTGTCCCCTTAGAGGGGTGAGGGGAAAAATTTTATACACCAGATATTAAATTGGAAAATACAGTTTATAATATGATGTAAGTTTATTAAAGAAAAAAGGTTGGATACAAAATCTGCCCCCTCTTTGGTTCCCTTTGAGGGGTGGGGGTGGGGGGAAAATTTTATATACCAGATATGAAGTTGGAAGAAGACAAATATATCTGCGAAAACCATATTCAAATTGGATCAGTAGTTTTCATGTTAAAAAAAAAGTTTGATACAATATTTGACCCCCTTTTCGGCCCCCTTAAAGGGGTGGGGGAAAAATTTTATACACCAGATGTTAAATTGGAAAATACAGTTAATAATATGTAGTTAGTCTATTGAAGAAAAAAGTTTGATACAAAATTTGAACCCCTCTTTGGTCCCCTTAGAACCAAAGGGGACCAAAGAGGGGTTGACAGACAGACATACAGACAGACAGACAAAAAACTAACCACAATTTTGGCTTCAATTATTCGAATACTTTCTTAAAGGTTGTCTTGCAGAAACTGCTGTCAGCTTTTAGAAGTAAGGGCGAAGCCAAATGAGCGTAAATTGTGAGTGAGTCTGAGTCGCAGAATTTCGGTTCGGCAGAATTCTGTTGCAATCAGTTTCATTCCTGTTTGATTCACACGAGCGTAATTTTGTGAGTCATGATTTGTATGAAAAGATATTTAGGTACGCGGCAGAAATTCTGCGACTCACAACTCATAAATTACGCTCGTTTGGCTTCACCCTAAGACCGCCTTTTTGTACATAGTTTTCATAAATAGTGTTTTTAAGTTTAAGTATAGTTTTAAGATACACAAAATAAATAAACAATTTTCTGTTCTTTTCTATTCTACTTCATATTATTTTATTTATACTCAGAAAAATAATTCGTAAGAAAAAAGGTTCGTGATACATGGCGGGGTCACGCTTCCTCTAGCTTGCTCTACCATGATACACGCGGTCATTTGAATTTGGAAAATTTTTGACAGTTATGTCATACAAACGATGCGATAGATATCGCTACATCTGTGAAATTAGAATACAGTGGTAGACGAAAGGCCGATAACCGCTAGAGACAGGACTGAGCGATTGGACCATAGTAAGTCAGCAAGCAAGATAAACAATTTATTTGTTGCAATTGAACAAATTTTTAACATTTATAACTTAGTAGACGACTTAAAATATGAATTTTAAGAATAGATAATATTATAATAAGTAAAAACAATAGAGCGGGAGTAGACCCGCACGATATCGAATACCTACCCATAACATGTTTTCAGAATACAATTAAATGTAAACAAAACCACACTTCTTTATTTTTTTTCTTCCTTGTTTTCGAAAAAATTAGTAATTATATTACTAATAAAATATTAAAAAAATATATATTTGGCGAGTTTTTTAACAAAATACGTGGGAGGGCCATGCTTCGGCACGAATGGTTCGGCTTGACGGTCGACCGGAGAAATACCACGTTCTCACAGAAAACCGGCGTGAAACAGCGCTTGCGCTGTGTTTCGCCGAGTGAGTGAGTTTACCGGAGGCCCGATCCCTTACCCTATTCCCTTCTCTACCCTCCCCTATTCCCTTCCCTTCCCGACCCTCCCCTACTACCCTATTCCCTCTTAAAAGGCCGGCAACGCACCTGCAACTCATCTGATGCTGCGAGTGTCCATGGGCGACGGAAGTTGCTTTCCATCAGGTGACCCGTTTGCTCGTTTGCCCCCTACGAATAATAAAAACTAAGGAAAAGTAACTCCGTCAAAAAACATGCTCCACAATACTTGTCAAAAAAGTGTACCGTAGGTACACATTTCAATACATTTGCAATATTTAGGTGACCTTGAGTGGTACTAGGCTGACGTTACATAACAGATCAAAAAGAACCAAATTTAAAACTGTAATAGTATGGGAGTTACGATTCCTTAGTTTTTATTATTCGTAGTTTGCCCCCTTATTTCATTAAAAAAAAAAACTCAATCCACACTCATCTAATTAATTATTATGATTATTATGACTAATGTATTATTAATGTAACAAAATAGTATTTGACATAATATATTATTATTTATTATATAAACTAGAGCGAAATATAAAGTGTCCTACAAAATGCCCTGCTTACTGCACACCTGGTAAAGCAAAAAAAATACAATCGGATCGATAACTTCCTTCTTGTTTTCTAATCGGTTAAATATTTGTAATGATTTGGTAGTAAATATTATGTTTTCATTTTGTTACTACTACTTGTGTACTAACTAGTGAAGATTTAATAATTAAAATTTGCAATTATGCCTAATAAAACTATATATGTAATTTTATAGGCTATAACTATACATGTAATTTTTATTGCAAGCTGTCATAAGTTTACAGTTGCGCAGAGTCGTAGTCGTAAAAGTATTAGTAGTAGTTACAATAGTTAAATACAGTACATAGTTCCTCGACAAAAACAATATTACGTTTCTTGCAACCGAAAAACTCAAAATCGTATCGGGAACATTCAAAACAAATCATACATGATGGCAGTTTACACGACAGCAGAACCCCGCGTAATAAAAGTTGGTGCACGAACGCGCCGCACGCCATCGTTGCCTAGACATCGACTAACAGGGGTATCTTAGAGGTACCTCCATCTTATACTGGTAAACAAAATCCCTATCTACGGGCAATCAAAAATATCATCAATAAGACATTGCAAACAAAAATATAGAGATCAATGAGGCATTGTGCGCTTTTATAATTTTGGACGTTGCGGCAATATCGTGGACGTCCGCGGTAAAACGATAACATAGGGAAGTAAAATGTATGGAAATATATTATGAAGACCCTAAATTGGCATGTACCAATGCTATGAAGGCTTGTTTATTGTTTAAGCCACCTCGTCATTCTTCGTGTGCTTTAAGGGAAGATATAATGTGATATTTTGCAAAAAATAATAATACACTATATAAACAAAATTTAAACTTATACATTCGACCGTTTCGTTGGAGTTCCGTACCCAAAGGGTAAAATTGGACCCCATTGCTAAGACTTCGATGTCTGTCCGTCTGTTTCTAGGCTGTAACTCAAGATTGGTAATAGCTAGAGAGTTTAATATTTATTTATTTTAATTTATTATATATTTAATTTATTATTTATTTATTTATTTATTTTATTTTATTTATTACACTTCTTGCACATTGTACAATGGCGGACTTAATGCCATATGGCATTTTCTACCAGTCAACCATTGGGTGGTAACAGAGACAAAACCAACATCACAGGTGCTTTCTGTGTAGAAAAAAAATGAAAACATTCAGATAAAACATGATAAAATATACTTTATACACTTATAAATATGATAATAAATACTAGACCTTACATATACTATAATTCTACAATATATATTGTCATAATATAATATATAACTTATACATATACATAATAATATTTTTATACTTATATATAAGTACATTCATACAGACATATATAAAATACTTAATTTAATACTTATAATTCTGCCGATTTTTTAAAATATAGGAGTCGGACTCTACGTTTAAACGTATCTCTGGTTGGGCTTAACCTGATTTCCGGAGGTAGAGCGTTCCAAAGTAAGATAGCCTGGACGTGGAAGGAGGAATGGACTAAACTGGAGCGGTGAGATGGGCAACCGAGCCGAGCATTATTTGAAGAGCGGAGGGTTTTATCATGACTACTGCAGAGGTACTGAAAGTGTGACTTTAAATAAGCAGGAGAATTAGGAGAGTGTAGGAGTGTATAGAGCACACAAAGGGCTCGCACTGAACGACGTTGTCGTACAGGTAACCAGTGCAGCTTGGTACGATAGGATGATACGTGGTCGTACTTCCGGAGATTGTATACAAACCTTATACAGTTATTAATAAGTCGGTCATATTTGTCGAGCTTGTCCGCATTAAGGTCAAAATAGCACACATCACCATAATCTATAATGGGAAATATAATAGTCTGAACCAGCAACGTTTTGATGTGTGTCGGTAAAAAGTTTTTGTAACGATAAAGCGAACGCAATATTCCGGTAACTCTCTGACAAACTGAAGTAGTCTGTGTTTGCCAATCGAGAGTGGAGTCGATGTGTAGTCCAAGATCTTTAACACTGGAGCTGAAACTGATTATAGAGCCGTCAAAGATTACTGGAGAAAGAGACTCCACATCTACTCTACCTATATTACGAGAACTACCTATTAGAATAGCTTGACACTTGCTAGGGTTAACTGATAGACCAAAATTTTTACACCAGTCCCTAATAGATTCAAGATCCTTGTTAATTTCGTCAATAGCTCTCGCCAAATTATCAACACTCGCTTGACAGTAGAGCTTAAAATCGTCTGCATACAAATGATACGCGCAGCGAAGTCTGAGAGTAACACAATTAATAAATAGTGAGAAGAACAAAGGAGAGAGAATACCGCCTTGGGGGACGCCAGTGTCGAGATCGCACCAGGATGACGAAGACTGATCTATGCGTACCGACTGTTGACGCCCTTGAAGATATGAGGAGATCCATTTTAGTACGTCAGTTGAGAGCTGAAGGCAAGAAAGAATAGCTAACAGAATTTCATGATTGACATTATTAAAAGCATTGGAGAAGTCTATTAAAACCAAAACAGTAATTTCAGAATTTTCTATAGCTACTCTTACATCGTGAGTAACCTTTAAAAGTGCAGAGGTCGTACTGTGTCCAGGTCTGAATCCCGACTGCAGTGGAGATAAAATGTCATTCTGGTTAACAAACCTGGACAGTTGTTTAAAAGCACAGGCTTCGAGGATCTTAGAAAGATAAGGGAGGATGGATATGGGTCGATAATGAGAAGGATTAGTGGGATTAGGAATTTTTGGTAAGGGAAGTACGTAAGCCTTGCGCCAATGAGATGAAAATTCGGATGACATTAGAAAGAAATTGACAATATGGGTTATAATGGGCAAAAGCTCTTCTTTAATCTGAGTGACCATTTGTCGGCTAATCTCATCGCAACCCATAGCCTTAGAAGTCACAGACATAATGGTCTTATTGATCTTGTCTGTGTTGATTGGGGAAAATCGAAAGGAAGGTGTTATATTACGTGGAGGTAAACTATTTAAAAAACTAATGGTCCGGCACTGGGTTTCAACATCAAGCTTGTGAGTTGTGGAGAAGTGTTTGTTGATGTCTTCCAAACTAATTGTCAAAGGGGGGGCCCCTTGATGAGATATGCCTATGCCGGAGGATTTTAGGAATTTCCAGATATTTGCAGGTGAAGATGTCAAATTTTGAAGAATATGGCGGCGTTTAGCATTGCGTATCATTTGATTGCAGCGATTTCTAGCTATTTTGAAGTCCATCCAGTTAGTTTCGATTCGGTTCCTCTTAAATTTACGATAAGCACGATCCCTACGTTTCATTGCATTACGGATATCATCCGTCAACCATGGAGCAGGTGGATGCTTTAACTTAATTCTTTTAACAGGCGCATGTTTATTATAAAGTTCAATAACATTTTCATTAAAGATCCTGACCTTTTCATCAACAGAAACGGCGTCAAATAGTGGGACCCAGTCGATTTTTCCAGCGTCTGAACATAGTTGATCTAAGTCCAATCGCGCAAAACAACGTCTGTATACAAACCGAGGAGGTGGTTTGGGAGCCCTTAACATGTACGAGAGAAAGATCAAGTCGTGATGAGAAAAACCTGGAGCAGGGAGTTGACCGTGGTTGTGAACAAGGGATGGATCGGAGATAAGGATTAAATCAAGCCAAGTATCATCACTATCAATGTTGTGATGAGTAGGCTGTAGAGGAAGAAGATGGAGACTGGAAGATCTAATTAAGTTATTTAGCTTAGACGAACGGGGAGAGGAATGGTTGGAGAGGTCAGTGTTAAAATCTCCCATTATGATGTGGTGCGCGTATTCTGAACTCAATGAATTTAAGACCAACTCGATATCAGAGAAGTAGTCGGCGGTTGGTGGGCAATAAACAACTCCAAGGGCCAGTTTAGTCCCTCTAACCACGACCTCGAGGAATATGTATTCGGCCTTACCATCCTGTTGAGCAGTAGAGGATGCAATTGTTTTGTAAAGTAAATCACCACGAAGATAAATTGCTACCCCACCACCACGTCTATCATTGCGGTCATTACGGATCAAAACAAAACCAGGTATCGAGAAGGAGGTGGACAGGAGGTGAGGCTTAAGCCAGCTCTCGGAAATCAGTATAGCGTGAGTGTTATTACCAGAAAACGTTTCAAGTATGTCACTGTAATGACTTGGTATGCTTTGCGCGTTTATGTGACATACGTTTAGAAGTCTACTGTTTTCTACGTTAAAATATTGATCTAACGTTTCGCCCAAAGTTTTACCTACAGAATCAAAACTATCATCTGTATCTGTAAGTGATCCTAAAGAATCGTTGGCAGAATAAAAAGAATCATCTGATACTATAGACATACTTAAATATATTATATTATAAATATATGTTATTTACAAAATATTATGATAGTATTTATATTTAATAAAAAAAAGAGTTTTTTTTTTTTTATTTTTATCTAAGAAATCCCACAATAATATTTAAAAAAAAAAAAAAGAAACTTAAGTAATTTTGTCACTGTACCCATCAATATTAAATTTATTTAAGATAAATTTAATATTGATGGCTTTGATACAGCAAACGTGATGTTTTTAACATGTTTTGCTCAGTATCAATGATGACAACAGATAGCCACCTGAAATGTTCATAAAATACTCAGTTTTATTTATACTGTAATATTTAGTTATAAAATTGAAATAAAATTGATAATTAAGAGGGGCTCACATACAAAAAAAAAAACAATTTTTTTCCTACTTTTGCTCTATAGTGATACGGAACCGTTCTTGCGCGAGTCCCACTTGCACTTAGCCGATTTTTATGGTTTACTTACTCACTGCTTATTGTTCGAGACATAAGGCTCCATTAGTTACTGTAACAAGTACGATTGCTAGGGCAAACACAAAATGTATGACCCGAATGTTACAACCAACTAAAAGTACGAATCTACCCCTACCCTAAATGCACAGCTAGTTGCATTTATTTATCAATTATTTAATTGCCAAAGCGTTAATTATCTGTTGACATATTGACAAACGATTAACACTCAGTATTTGGTGAAATTGGAACCAAAAATACAAATTAATATTGTTATTACGAGAGTTTGTTACAATTAAACAACACTGTAAGCTAAAACGGGGTCAGTTCAGCCCAAGAGTACAAAAAGTGAGCATTATGTAAGTTCGGCCGCAATCATTTCTCAGAAACGATCGACGGCGCGATAAGCCGCGAGTATAAATAAACTTGGAAAAGAAGTCTATTAATGGTCGAGTTTGTGAATTTGTCTAGATCCACGGGGGTCGTAAGAGCGGAAATTTGGCGGGAATCATACAATATGTTTCCCTTTCTTAAGGCAGAATAACGAAAACTTACTGTTTATTGTCCGTAAACATGTATACTTATGAATCGGTCCAGTATTTTTATAGCCATTTGCAAATAAGTATTCAAATCTTTTGTAAAAAGTAAGCACGAGATTTGGCTTTAAAAATACCTTAATATTACACTTATAACTAAGTTTAAAAAGCAGATAAATATGTATGCTTTTTATTTTAAATGCGTTTGCCATTGCGCAGCGAGCATGTAACTTAATAATACACATATTAAAGTTTTTGCTAAAATAAAGACAAAAAAATTAAATATTGCACAGCTTCTCGGAATATCATGAAATCTCGTCTCGAACGACTATTAAAAGAAAAACGCCCATTTATCAATCAAGTATTTGAATCAATAATAATAATATAATATTGTTCAATTCATAATATATTGTACCTTATTACATGTACATTATAGCTATATTATCAGATCATCTATTCTTAAGATATCATTGATCAATCTGATCATTAAAATCGGGTACATTACATCCAGAGCTTTCTCTTATTCCACTTGCATAAGTTTATATTAAGTTTAATTATAGTAAGACATAGTAATGGCGCGCGTGCCGTGCCGTAATATCCACGCGCGGCGGAAAGTGTGTCAGACGGTATGGAGTGAGTGAGCACTCGATACTACACCTTCACTTATATAGGGTGTAACAAAACTAAGGAATAATACTTTAGGGTTTGTGTGTCCCTTACCTATATATTAATACGTGAGCCAAAAACTTTGTATCCCTTCTGACGAAAAATGGGGAAACGTAGGTGAATGAAATTTTGTACAGTTATAGTTTATATGGTGAAGGAGTGCATCGAGCTAATATTATTTTGAAATTCTGCTTTTATCATACATTTTTTTTACAAATAAAACATTACACACTCTACAACACACACACTAGGAAAAATGACAGATTTTTGAGTGACAAGCCTATACATACGAATTATACTCTTTTATTTATGGTTGAAGTCTGTTGACAACAAGTTGACAAATTGAAAATGGATGATAGTTTTTTTTATTGAATCTTAGATACTATTAGACAATGCTTACACGGCCAGTCTGAGATCAGCTGAGTCCTAGAGACAAGAGTTGAAAAAAATATGATGATAAAGTCTACAATATTTTTTTTACAAAATATAGGTAGTAGTCCTAATGTCGTTGAAACTAAGGTCGAATTTTGACCATTGGGCGATCTCTAGTATAGAATTAACTGTGAAAGTAGTAGCGCTGAAAGAGCAACTTTTTTCTGATTTGTATGGGCAAGCGCCCCAGAAGAAGAAGAAGAAGATACCCATTACCCATACGAGCTTAAACTTTTCTAGTAAACACTAAACAGCCATCTAGCTCATCTTAGTAGGTATTTTTAATTATTACATTATTATAGTGCATATTAATTTTATGGTTGTCGAATTAAAGTTTAAACCAAAGTAGAAAAAGATAAAATATCGAGGTTGCTACGATTCCGTAGATGTTCGTAGCACAGGCGTAGGCCGTAGAGCCGCGTAGCGCATAGCCCGTAGCGGGGATGTACAATAGCTTTGTCCACACTGTGCCTTTTTCTGTTCGTCAAGGGCATGCGTTACAGCGCAGTCACCAGCGAACGTGAGGCATGCCCGCGACGCATGCCCTCTGACCGTATCCAAAACTTCAAAAATGACAATATTGGCGTTGCGTTCCTTGACGCATTCAATTATTGAATGCGCCGATATGAAAGTTGAAGATGAAAGTGCACAGTTGTAGTAAATACTTTCCATTCTTTTATTTTCTAGATTATTATACTTCTATCTAGATTATTATAGGTCTACCAGAATCTGATGACAAATTTTGATGGTATATTTTCAAAAAATATCCTTGATCATTAGATAAATTTTCATATTTGCATATTTCACACAGAATAAGCCGTTAAAGGAAAAAAAGATCAAAATTATTTATTCCTATTACCCCGGTAATGCTAGAGTCAATTTATTTTCTCACTTTTTGCCATCAGATTCTGGTAGACCTATATTATATTTTGGTCTTAAGCATTTGTAAAATATGCATACAACAGAACAATTTTAGCGAAAAGTTTCACCAGTTACACCTAAATAAGATCTGAAGTCTTTATCGTTTGTGTTGTTTTCGTCTATCAGGGTTACATTGAAACTCAGGGACAGTTTACATTGAAACGCGACTATATTCGTGAATTTTAAAACTAAACTTTATGTACTACACAAGAAGATATACATTTAATAATTGATAGACTATACCAGCTGTCCCCAACCCGCGGCCCGCCGGGACTTTATTTGTGGCCCGCGTGATGTTAAAAGCATTTCAAAAATGGCCACCGGCAAATCGTATCACCGTCGTGAAAGTTGTGATTTTTTTTCAGTTACCAAACCGCGTTTGTGGCCCGCAAAAAAAAAAGTTTGGGGACCATTGGACTATACGATTTGTAGCCAGCAGTGTTGGGCTGCTTGTTCCAAATTTGAAAGTCTAATTTAAAAACGCATGGCAACACCGCGTGATGTCGCTATGTATTAGGTAATGTGAACTGATAGAGTATATCGAAATGTCAAAATATATAAAGGACATAATATTTTGACATTTCGATACTAAGGGCCTGTTTTATCACTTCCTGATAAGGCTATCCACCAATTAACTTGACAGATCAAGTATGGAGAATCTGTCAAAAAAGTTGTGAATAGCCTATTAGGCACTTTATCAGAAAGTGGTGAAACAGGCCCTTAATATCAGTCACTATCACACTTAGGCTGGCCTCACACAGCCAGAATTTCATAATCGGAAATTCATATTCTTACAGATCGATCTATGAAATTCATAATCTGAAAAAATCAGAATGTGTGTGGAGCGTACTTATATTGTATGGTATTCCGGTCTTTCTGAATTAATAATATGAATTTCCGATTATGAAATTCCGGCTGTGTGAGGCCAGCCTTATTGTCCCTAGTTTTATCTTTTTGTATAATAAAACTTGATACAACACAGACTATATTTATTGTATCCTATATTATATACCCACCGGAAGTAACGCCGTGTCCACAGCATGCGTGTGGGTGTTGACACTTCCGGTACTGTCTTCCGCGCTGCAGTCGGGTTTAAAATAGACAACCTGCAACCTGCCGCAGCGTGCTGCTACTGATAGTATGATTCTACTTTCTTGATTTACTACTATTCCTATACAATTTTCTATTCTCTAATTTGAATTAAAACACTGCATCTAATTATTCAACTGATTATTGAAGTATTGGATTGATTGACTCATGGTCAATTCAGGCCGCAATGCGACGCGTAGATGCATTTCGAAATTTGTATGGATTTGACAGATTTGCAAGACATCTCACGCTACTAAAGTCTGTCAAATCTATACAAAAGAAATTCATCTCCGCGTCGCGTTGCGGTCTGAATTGACCCTTACACTGCATATCCAATACAATTAATTTACTAATGCAAAGTCCTATTTTAAAATTTGCTATTTTTTGTATTATGGAACTGATAACATTTATGATAGTTTAGGCACAACTCTCAGCAGTGATAAGAAAATCAGACAAGGTGCGCTTTTATCATTTTAGACGTGGCGGTAATATCGTGGACGTCCGCAGTAATACGATAACATAGGCAGTAAAATGTATGGAAATATAATTACGAAGACGCTTTTAAATTTCCGTCGGCGATAACTTTTTAACGTGTACGTAAGAGGACATCACGACGTCTAGATTCTTCTGAACCGCACAAAACGTCCGCGGTGCGTAAAATCAAAAGGGAATTTAACGTACCCCACGTTTTATTGTGGAAGTCGGCGTCCACGATAACGTGACGTCCGGAATTATAAAAGCGCACATTTTTGTACATGTTTGCTTACTCTAATTATAAATTACGCATCTGAATACAAAAATAAATATTGTATGCATTAAAATGTGACAGAGTCTGTAATCGGCCTATATAAAGTGGTGTAAAGGCGTTTACACAGCAATTCGATGTTTTATAAATCTTAGGGTGCGGCCACATTTGTATCATTTGCGCGATCAGATCTCCGTCGCGATCATCGCGCCGTATCAAGTATGCGTATTATAATAGTGTGGACGCCTATTAGATCATTCTGCCGATCATGTGTGTATTTGATACGATACGTATCAGATACGCGGTTAATATCGATCGGGGCGTATCATGATACGCGTATCATTTTGACACGCTGCGATGATACGCGACGGAGATCAGAGATCTGATCGCGCAAATGATACAAATGTGGACGCACCGTAAGGTGATCGCACATTCGTCTGCACCGTACGCGCCGCATTTCGTGTAGGTACTATGTAGTGCGTTATACGCGTACGGTGCTTACGGTCATACGTACTATCAGCTCCAACTTGCAAAACGCAAAATTAAAAAAAATATATGTAAAAATCGATGTAGTAAGAATTAGTCATAACACCGATTGCTAATGAATTAACGTTAATGTGAAGTTTAATATCCTGGTAGCGCGGAAGGCGTACAATAGCTTGTAATATCCGATACCTTTTAGGGCGATTGCACGATGACCGGAGACTACGCCTAGTCATGCCCCGCGGTTCACGATTACTTTTAAAAAAGTAGACCAACCTAGCATCGGAAGTTCTATGACTCCTTTTTTTCTTAAATTGTAAAGAAAAATAAAATTTGATGATGAGTATATTACGTCACGATGACTACTCCATTTTACTCGAGGTTAATTTTTGTCTTAAACCCTAAACCCGAACTAACGAAACACAATCATAACCTAATATTAATTATTGACTTGTACTTTTGTTTGTTGCCATGAACTTGTAACTTGTCTCTTTATTTAAGTCCTTGAGTCACAGTACCTTATTGAATCGATGTAAAACTTAGACAAAATAAAAATATCTTAATATTATATTGACATAAATCTTAATTGTTGAAATTGTAGGTTAAAATTAGTGTCCGACCGAAGGTCTATTTTTGGTCGAAGCCGAAGCCGATTAATCGGCAATCGCTACAACCTTCGGCCGAGCCGAAGCCGAAGGCTTATAATCTTAATCGCTCGACTCTCAGTCATTAATTTTTAACCGACTTAAAAAAAGGAGGTTATCAATTCGACGCGTATGTATGTAAAATTTTCAGAACTGCCCAATTTTCGTATATATGTTAGTCTGTAATCTGTATCAGCGTCTGAACAAATGTGCCAAATTAAAATGATTTAGAAGTTAGGGTCAATTTATATTAACGCAGAGTCGAAGCGAAGCGAAGCGAATTTCCAAAAACCAAACAGAAAATTCAACCTTAACTCTAGAGCGTAACCTAATATATTACTTCTGCGAGGCCAATCAGCGTTGGTCGCGCGCATCCACGCGACTTCGCGCGGATGCGCGCGCCTTTTTAAATTTTCAGAAGTAATAAAGTGCGTTAATGCTTTGGTGTTAAGGTTGAATTTGTAATATTCAGTTTTAATGATTCGCTTCGATACGCTTCGACTCTGCGCTAATATAAATTGACCCTTAGTGTTTGTTTATTGTATTTGACAGTGACTCCCAGTGGCCTCTGCATACACGACCTCCGTAGCTCTCTCACGACTCACTCAGTCTTTCGTTCAATTTCGACGGTTGCTCGGACCTTCGGCAAAGCTTCGGCTTCGGCCGGGGTTTAGGCCGAAGCCGAAGGTTTCACCGAAGGTGTTTTTTTGGCCGAAGCTTCGGTCGGACACTAGTTAAAATGCAATATATTTTATATTTATTTATTTAAATCAGGCTACGTAGGCCCATACATTAATATAATATACCTTAATGTCTAACATACATATTAATTATAATCTTAATAACTACAGTTTATCACGAATTAACGGCGACGTGACGCTCGCTTCATTCCGGAGTCTCCCCCGGAACCTGCAATGCAATGAAGTGCAAATGTGGACGTACTATCTAAATATTACATTTATGATGTATGCAGACAAGACGCAATAATAAGACGTGTAGACTCGAGGTGTTCAGAGATAGATTCAGTGGATAGTTCAAAGTGAAACATTTCCTGTTTCTTAGTTTAATTTCGCCACTTAAAACATTTCCCCTATAAACCCTTGAAAACACACCTCCAAAGTAAGTTATACCCGTTAAGCAATAAGTAAAAACATTAAGACGTGGCCTTGTCAGACAGCCAATTCCCAAGGATGTTGAGGCAAGGTCGGAAATCCCCATCGATTGTGGAGCTCACGCAAAACTCCTGGCCGCTGCCCTTGGCCCACAAGTCCGAATTATGTGGGCCAGCGTGGGCCAACGACGTGGGCTAGCGGGGGCCAACGCCGGGGGCCAGTGGCGGAAACGACGCACGGACATTGATCCTCGTTTCGGCGATATGCAAATCACACACATAATTGTATGTTGCGGTCTCATAAATGTTTATGAATTCTTAAGTTTGTACGAGCAGGTTGTATTTGTTGAAGGTTTTGGCGGGTTTATTGCCTGAGTAAGGCGGAACGTGGCCTTTAAATTATTAATTAAAGAGAACTTAAGTAATTACCTCTTCCTCTATGTGACGTTAGGAAACTTAAAGGTATCTATTTAGAAAGGTTAGTACAATTGCCTAGATAACGAAGTTGAAGTCGAATCTCGAATGTCACTAAATTAGAAAATTGGACAAGTGCGAGTCAGACTCGCGCACGAAGGGTTCCGTACTATTATAGAGCAAAAATAGGCCAAAAAATGTGTTTTTTTTTGTATGGGAGCCTGCTTAAATTTTCATTTATTTTAATATTATTAATAATTATTTATTGAAGTAGACATATAATTAAGGCTTTTATGAAAATATCAAATGCATACCTGTTGCCATTCTTCATATCGAGCAAAAAAGGCTTTTTGTCCTTTTTTGCTCGAATCACGATTGTTGTATGGGAGCCCCCTTTAATTATTAATTTTATTTTGTTTTTAGTATTTGTTGTTATAGCGACAACAGAAATACACAATCTGTGAACATTTTAGAAGTCTAGCCATAGCGGTTCTTGAGTAACAGCCTGTAAACAGACAGACAGACATGCAGACGGACAGACATCGTAGTCTCAGTAATAGGGTCCGGTTTTTACCCTTTGGATACGGAACCCTAAATTTAAGGGCCTGTTACTCAAATGCAGATCAAGTAATGACGTGACGAACTATAGCTTGTCTGGTATCATTACCTAATACATCGAGTGACAAAACATTCGTAAAAGCTATTCGTCACATCTAGTAGTTTGTGAACAGACCTTATTTATGATTCATATCAGATTACTTTGAAAGCTGAAACTTTCGCATGTAATATTAAAATCTGAATTACATTTTGTTCCGGTTGCGCCAAATACGGGCCGCGGCTGGTGTTTTACGTACATTATACGTACGAATACGGTGGCTACGGTAGAAATATTACACCTGCAATCATCGCGAATTATACGGAGGAAACGAACACGTTATTACTACTATATACGAATGATTTAGCTGACTCCGAGGTATAAGTTGGCCGGTTGCGTTACGTTGCGGCTTATTATTAGAATTTTGGGATTGGGCATAGGACTTATACGGCAACTGCGACTCCAGAAACTCTGCTGGATCTTGGTCAGAGAACACCACTCTTATCGGACGGATATAAATTGCTCCGATAGGTCAGATTACGGATGTAACGAGTTTAAGGCCCGTATAAATAGTTGGCTCTTACCACTAAGAGCTCGCTTAAAACGTGTTTCAAGCTGCTATCCTTATTAATAAACCTCACTTGAGTACAGCTTTTAAGTGTATTTGATCAAGCGAGTGGGCAACGTATTAATAAACCAAATCTTGCACTCAACTGTACTGTCAAACTGACGCTTGAGCGCGCAACGTATTAATAAACGAAATCTTGCACTCAAACCTTGACTTAAGCGCGCTCAGGGATACCAATTTGGGGATTTTTCCCACAATTAGGAGAAAAATACCATCTTGGGGATACCATCGTAGGGATTTTTCCCACAATTAGAAGAAAAAAATAAAAATTTCAAGAGTATTTTCTGGGATATGGAATGCTTATTTTTAAACACAAAATTAATATACCAAGCTGTTAAGTGCGTAATATATATATAAAACGAATTTACAGTGTTTAATACATTTTGACCTTAAATCGGGGCAAGGGTAGTCATCACATTACATTATTCTATTAATTAATCTATTTAAAGTAAGTATATAAACCGCCTTATCAAGCTAATATAAATACTTAATAATGAATCTTAAATAAACCGTACTCTGCAGATCTAATTTTGCCATAAGTACTAATAAAGGCTTATGTAGTCTACCTTAATTAATTAATAAACAAATATAAGTACTTTATTGTGCAAAAAAATACAATAAGACATATAGTACACAAAGGCGGCCATATTACATAGAAGTAATTTCTTCCAGGCAACCTTTTAACATTCAGTGATAAATCCAGGAAAACGGTGATGTGCAAAAGTATAGTTACCTACTTAAATTTAAAACTATCAAAAGCACAAAAATAAACATGCGCCTTAAAATACATTAATAAAATTATATAATAAAATAAATAAATAATATACTAATAAATACAATAAAATATTTAAGTTAGGAAATTACAGGTTTAATGCCAACTAGTAAGGTTATATTATATTGCCTAATGCCTTCGTCATCAGTAAATGAATTAGTAAGATAGACTTGTTCTGTGGACTGTGCTAAAGTAACAGAATAATACTAGGAGGTTTAATTAAAAGTCACCTTCTAACTATTATAGTCCAAATGACACAATCGGGATGGATTTTATTTGGTAAAATAGGTTCTTTAATCTTTTCAAACACCACAGGTTAAGTATAAGGTAGGGATTATAAAATACAAAATAATCTTTGACTTCATCATTATCTTTATTTTAACTTTTAGCATAATATGTTTCACCAGTTACATTATAAACTCTTAGCCACAGAAACAAAACAAAATATTTAAAGTATCTTCTAAAAGAAAATGAGAATTGTTATTGAAATTTTTAATATTTAAAGTATATACTGTGTCTATGTTATCAAGTTCTAAAGTAAAGAAAAAAAAAATTTAACTTCAATTGTTAAGTTCAATGTAGAAGGTCCAAAGAATATTTCACTCAAATGAATGGATCAATCAAACTTCAGAGCCGGATATTATAAGTAGTTATAACTTCATAGAGATATAACATCATCTTGCCAAGATCTTAGGGTTAGATAACTCACACAGCTCTGAGTGAGCTGTTGATAAATATAATCTATAATTTTGCTAACAAAATTACTACTAAATAATAATATTTAAAAAATTGTTTTAGATACAATAAGGTAAATAAAAGACAGTGTCAAATATTTTCTTGTTACCAGTAGAAAGTTGTACATATTTAGGAAATTAAAATGTAATAAGGCTATTAAGCTTTTTTGTACAGAACAATTTCATAGCTTATTGATGACTGATGTTCTTTCAGTAGTTTCTCACATTTTTCTATGATAATATTCTTCTACATCGACGGCCTTGGTAAGGCAGGTACAGTTCTTTAATTGAATCCGAATTTATCTTCAAGAAAGCAAGAATGTGAGTAGTCACTGTTGGACAAACTACGTATGTTGGCCTGAAACAAAGAATAGGGTTAACAAATAATATCCCTTTGGACCATTTAAAAAGTATGTAAATAAAGAAACACAAAACATTATTACACACTACACAGCTTTCGGTAAAGGTATAAATAACTGAATATATGCTTAATACTTGTAAGTTCTAACGAAAAAACTTAAAGATTTTTAAAGTTTTAACAATATTCTTCTTCTTTGAAAATAACCTAGAAATAGACATATACTTGACACTTGACAGTGACAGCAGTCATCTGTTGACTTCAACGCGTTCCGTTTGACTGAACGTGTTTTATAAAATATGTTATAGAGTTATGAGTTTTTTCATTTAATTTAAACAAAAATGAGTAAGGATAATACAAAAATATCAAGGTTAATTACTTTTGGTAATTTGTGTTATAAATATGTGAGAAAATAAAGATAATATAGTAAAATTTTATTTTATTAATAAAATCGATTTTTAATCGTATAAACGAAACGTAACTCGTATGTGTAGAATAGGCTTTTATTATTTAGTTTATATTTAGTTGCTGATTTGGATTGTTAGTTGCTGATTTGGGGCGATTGAGTCGACATCATGATATTAGTATCAACCGAAATGCTCCTGATACTAAACTATTAATTAGATAACATCCTAGTTGCTGATCAGTGTTTGAGAGGATATCAACCAACTAGCGTCTTGAGATGAATTTTGAAAGCCAACTATTTATACGGGCCTAAGTGGTCCGCCCTTTGCCTTGGTACAGTGCAAATAGTTTAATTTTAATTACAATTCAATAAATCGAAGTGACGAGTAACAGTTATTTAAATTTAAAGTCATCAAAACAACAACAAAAATCATACAGTCCACAATAATTTTAGAATTCGTTGTATGAAATGACGTCACGCAGCGCGTACGGTGCGGATAGGGTGCGGACCATAAAGTTAATTGTTAACTTTATTTTGCGGACCATAAAGTTAATATACTTAGTAGAATAGAGAAACAAAGGCCTGAGCAAGCGAGATGTACTGATATGATGTATGACAGTACTGACATTTTATCTGTTGTATTATTTTTTGAAACTCCCCAGTAACACAAATTTTTACACACAGACGTAAATCATTTTGGTTTCGTTTGACAGCTAGAGATCGTAGCTCTTTAAATATACGAATGAAGTAGTACTCATTTTATATGAATTCATACCCAAAACTTAGGTGCTCCTAGGTTCATAAGCAGATCAGGGTAGTTAGAAGTTATAGATTTAGGTAGATGAACTTGAGCCAAGGGCTGATTTTGTAATTTGTTTCCGGCTTTGTAGTTTGTACGCATAAGCATTGTTTGAACCTAGGATTCACCATAATATAATATTGAACTAAGGTTTAAATTTTTCTAGCAGATAGTACTCGTTTTACAATTTTCTTGCTTATTTGAAGGTTACTAGCACAAGTAATAGCTAATATTAGTTTTATAGCGAGTTTAGTTCGCAGGGACTAGAAAATGAGGTTTAATTAGCAATTAAATCCCACCAATCACAGGCGAGTGAGTGATTAGGGGGGTCGCCATTATTCCGCCATTATGGTGTCACGGTGCACACGCAACTCTATGCAAACACCGTGCCTTCCAAGAATGTTTGCTTAGCGTATTTTACCCGACTGCGGCAAAAAGGCCAATGATTTTGACACTATATAACATGCCAAAAGGAAGCTACAAATTTAAGTATATTGTGTTTGCTCCACCGTCACGCTTTACAATATCCTAAATAGACCAAGTAACTAAGGCCTGTATAAATAGTCAGTACTTAAGATGCGACCCGGTCTCAAGACGCGGTTCGGCTCTGTGATTGGTCCAAATTTTGACAGCCAACCAATCACAGAGCCTGAAACGTGTCTTGAGACCGAGATGCATCTTGAGTACTGACTATTTATACCGGCCTAAGATATGGTGAAACAAACATGCATTAATAATAATTAGTGGAAAAATTATCACCACATTTTCAATTTTGTATTGTTTTTCTTGTCGTTATTTATTTGTTTTGTCTTATCGTAGTCGGGAAGCTATCACACTATAGTCTCTTCGCCGCGCGCCGTAGACATCAACAATTAAAGTCTACGCTTTACGTAGCTAAATATCGAAAATATTAAAAACTACAGCCACCTTATTTCCACTATTGTAATCTAGATCGTTATTAATATTTTGTATTCTATTCTCTCACATTGTTTAACAGACAATAATGTAATCCGTTTAAAAATACTTTTAACTATTGGCTAGGACGAAAGTATAAAAAAAAGAAAAGACAATGTATATTAGCAGTGTTTTTAGACTTTACTAGCTGTCCCGGTAAAGTTGTTTTGCCATATAAAGTATTTCGCCCCTATTCTTTTATTGAAGTTACTAAATAAGTATGGCACCATGGCAACGTCCATCGCTATCCGTCGCAGTCAGTCTCGAGTTGTAATAATTCACTATTAATTATTTATTCAACAAATGCACTTATCAACATTAAAGTAGCCAGTAGCCGATTCTCAGACGTACTGAATATGCATATACTTAATCAAATTTGGTAAAAATCAATAAAGCAGTTTCGGAGGAGTACGGTAACTAATATTGTGACACGAGAATTTTATATACCTATAAGATAAGAAGATTTAATATTAGACACTTTTTATGTGCCATTTTTAGGAAATTAACAATTTGTGCAACAAAAGACTTGTACAAATTGCTAATTTCATCAAAATAGCGTGTCATATCGGTGTTGCCAGATTTTGGGTTTAGTTCATTTAAACACCTGCCGTTAAATACTTGGCAAATTATCAACACGGAATATTTACCGCAACGTATGTTAAGTAGGTAATTCAAAAAACAAGCAAAATATGATGCGGATTGTTAAAATGCTTTGTTTTATTTATTCTGTGTAATTGGCGAACGTCTAATATTATTTTGTTTATTACCTGGATTATGTTTTGCGCATTTTAAAAACTCACTGCGAATGTTGGCTATTTTTAAAACATTTATGAAATTATTTGCAATACTTTGATTGCAACATAACAAGTATAAGTTGCAACAGCTGCTCTAACAATAGAACCTATGTAGATACTAGATATTCAAAAGCTCGATTCATAGGTATCCATTGAGTGGTCAGTGGATATAATCTAGGATTTTCGAGTAGAAAAATAATGAGACTTAAGAGTCCGTATACGAAATTTTGCGGATTTCGCTGATGTAACAGACGTGATTTAACAGTTAAAATACAGTATTTCTATAAGTTTTAATGTACAACATGTAAGATCATTTCAATTATAATCAAATGTTGGAGCTAGTTTTTTTTTAAAGTAAGTATTTTTAAATAATCCAACTCAAACCCGCGACAGTTTTAGGCTGGTTTTATAGTTAAGCGTTTCGGCAGCGCCGTTGGAGCGCCGCGCGTTCGAAGATGTATGGGGGTAGTAGTTGCGTTTCTAAGTCGCGCGCTTGAGCAGCGCCGTTCGTCCATACGTTTTTAACGCGCGCGCTCCAACGGCGCTGCGAAACGCTTAACTATAAAACCAGCCTTATGATTGTTGCTGTAAAATACCTAAATCTCACATTATATTACTCGCCGCAAGGCAGCCTTGTAATGTGAGATTTATATTGTTTTGAATCGTGTTTTTTGGCACAATTTGTTTTTTTTTTCTTTTTTCTCGAATTGGATAGAATTTTATCTATAGATTATTTCTGTCGTTTTCTTTTTATGAATTACAGCTTTTTTCGCAGCATTTTTTTCATACCGTTAAGATCTCAATACAATCCATAAACAATTCATATTCCAAACCTTTTACAGCAAAAATCACAAAACTGTCGCGGGTTTGAGTTGGATTATTAATACAAAAAAAAAAAAAACCAGCTCCAACATTAGATTATAATTCTCCAACATTAGATTATAATTGATCTTACATATTGTGCACTAAAACTTATAGAAATACTGTATTTTAACTGTTAAATCACGTCTGTTAAATCAGCGAAATCGGCAAAATTTCGTAGACGAACTCTTATGTCGGCTGTACACTCTCGCCGAGAGCTCTCGGGCGAGAGTCTCGTGCGAGAGCCCCATGCCCGAGTGCGATCATGTACATTCTCGCTTAGTTCAATTGCAGTTATGAACTCAGAGAAGAGGGACCATTATTTTTCTCTATGCATCGAAAGATATCATTGTAATCCAAAGATCTATAATCATATTTAATTTTATTTCTCACAGATAATGACTGATAATGACGTTTATTATTGTTATTTTTCTGTTCTGCACTGTCTAGCGGCGCGACTAGTAGTGAAAAACGCGAGAGTGTACAGTAATGCGCTCGCTTTCCTCGCGAGACCCTTTGTCTCGGGCGCAAATACCGACACCGGACCGAGAGGGTCCGAGACAGGCGAGCGCACCCATTTACACTCTCGCACTCGGGCCGCCTCGCTGTGTCTCGGCGAGAGTGTACAGCCGACATTAAGTATTAATATAATCAACCTTATATTAATCTCTGTCGGTAATGTTATTGTTTTCAAACACATTTTAGTTTTACGCTTGAATTACTAAACCTTACTCTCTAATATGAGACTACTCTCTAATAGAGGGGAGAAGGGAACACCCTGTAGCATCGTACATTTCCTGAATCTATTATTGTTCCAACAAACTCTAAATATTAACAATGTTTGTTTGTTTCAGCAAACCGGCATGACCCCGCTGATGTACGCGGTGAAGGACAACCGCACCACCTTCGTCGAGAGACTGATCGAGCTCGGCTCAGACGTCGGAGCCAGGAACAACGTGAGTACTTTAATATAAATAAATAAAAATAAAAATTGTTTTATTTCTGAATAAATTTGAATGAAATGTTTTCAGAACGTTGAACTACATTTTGCCTACCACCGGTTCGGGAACTAACCCGGCGAGAAGAACCGGCGTAAGAAACTCGCACGGGGCCACTTTTTAGTAAAAAAGGCGTATACATTGACCTTTAAAAGATTTACTTATTTTGCTAAGTCTGATCACTGGTATTTCCAGCTTGTGCCTTATTAGTTGTTATATTCCGTGCAATCCACGAAGACGCGCCCCACCACTTTTTGGGTGAGCATATTTCCCTTTGACCGTGACGCTTTTTCTTAATTAGTCTATTAATTGTAGTATGCGCGTGCACTCATAGGTAATTAGTGTGTACCGATTACACTCAAACATTGGCGAAAGCTTGCATACATATACTATAAACGATTAGGAGGAGTAATAGGGCGCGTCTTCGCGGATTGCACGGACTATAAAACCTAGGGCCTTATTCATAGTGCGTCAGGAAATAGAATGCGGTTGCAACTTGCACCGGAGCTTCGTTGCGGGGAGTTTATTGAAAATCCGCAATAGAATCGCTTCCTTCGTAAACTCGCTCAGCACAGCTATTCTAAACAACACATTCCTGGCAGCGAAGATGAGTTATCTACGTTGGAAACGCAGCCTTATTCAGTTTCGTTAAGTTTCAAATGCGACAGCCAATAAACGCGAAGATTTCCAATCCGAACCGAATTGCAATCGTGGATACCGCCCGCACGAAAATCAATCAATAAAAAGTAATTTCTAGATACCTACTGAAATATAATTCAGTTACATGGTATTACACATAGTCAAAACTTGCTACGATAAGGACAAGTCAATTGTTTACACTTACGTACGCGAACACAATATATATATGACATATAATTAATAATAATATAATAGCTCCCACACCGGTTTCGGTGACGGTGGCCGGTTTCATTGAAACCAGGCCAGCTACGCAGGAGTAATTTTATAGTGCCCAAGTATGTGCGCAGTACACAAGAGCACTCTCTATTCCTTTACTCTCATAGCCCAGTGGGACGGACGACCGACACGACTGGCGAGAGATCAGGCGCAGGACCGACTTTTACATGCCCATCCGACGCATGGATCATCTTACTTGTCAGACAATCAGGTGATCAGCCTGCATTGTCCTAACCAAACTTGGAAATAACATGTTTCCAACGCGGGAATCGAACCCACGACCTCCGAGTCAAGAGCCGCACTCTATACCACTAGACCACGGAGGCGTTATCGACATATAATTATACAAGTAAATGTGATATACCTAACCAATTATGATATAATCAACAGGCCCTTCCACACAACATCTATGATTCCATGCAAATGTGGGGAGTACTCACGTGATTTCTGTAGATTATTACTCTGTAGATAATATTATACATTTACGTAGCCACGTAGAGCCACATTTATTTTTCTGTTAAGGTAAATAATTATTACAACTTAATAGTAAGGTAAATTGTACAATTGGATCAAGAGGCAACTAAGTGTGTTTACACGTCAATGGTGACGAGTCCAGACACAAGAGTTTCAGAATTTTATTGCAAACCCGTGTTATAGGATTTGGGTCTTTCATTTTCTTATCAAAATAATTATTTGTTGCGGTTTAACTAAAGGCCCGGGAAACATAAGCTTTATATTTTTTGATGAGTTATAGTTTTTAATTCTCTATTATGTCTGTATTCTATCACTGAACTACATTAGGGGCAGGGCTCACACGTGCGTGATCTTAATTTGAACCGTTTATTCACAACGTAACCGCATTTTTACAATCATCGCCGCTCGTAAAACCAATTTTTATATTTAGTGCTCTTCGTGGTTACATAAATACGCAGATCTTACAACGCATAGAAATGGCAATATAAATTACCTATCTAAATATTTATATTCAAAGAAGTTTAAGTACGTATAAAAACGTTTACGTGGAAGAGCCATGCTTCGGCATGAATTGCTCGGCTCGACCGGAGAAATACCACGTTCTCACAGAAAACCGGCGCGAAACAGCGCTTGCGCTGTGTTTCGCCGAGAGAGTGAGTTTACCGGAGGCCCAATCCCCTACCCTATTCCCTTCCCTTCCCTCCCCTATTCCTTTCCCTTCCCTTCCCATCCCTACCCTCCCCTATTACCCTATTCCCTCTTGCACCGCACCTGCAGCTCTTCTGATGCTGCGAGTGTTCATGGGCGATGGATATATATACAGGTTGTAACAAAAATAAGTGATAATACTTTAGGGTGTGTACGTGTTCCCAGTAGAGAGTTCACTGTGAAAGTAGCAGCGCTGAAAGACCAAAATTTTTTTTCACTTTTGTATGGGGAAACTAGTGACGCTCGGGCCCTTGCCCATACAAAAGTGAAAAAAAAATTTTGTATACGAAAAAAAAATTATATGAGTACATAACATCTTTCTATTTTGCCTTTATTAGATTTTATGTTCACAAATTTAGGTAACGATGATATATTATTCTCTTTGATGGTTTAGACATGAAACAAACCACTAAATTTAATCGTTATATTCTGTTAGTTTAGCAGTAAAAACTAATTTTTACATGTTGTTACTAATCATTTCTATAAATTCAGAAAAAAGTTTTTTTTTTTAAGTTTTTTTAATTGGTAGATAACTTTGTTAACGTTTCAAGAACGGGATATGAAATCAGTCGGGTACGTGTAAGATAGTTAATGAGTTCAAATATCAACGGCACGTAGGTACTGACGAATTTTATTTTATGAAATAAGGGGGCAAACGAGCAAACGGGTCACCTTATGGAAAGGAACTTCCGTCGCCCATGGACACTCGCAGCATCAGAAGTGCTGCAGGTGCGTTGCCGGCCTTTTAAGAGGGAATAGGGTAATAGCGGAGGGTAGGAAAGGGAATAGGGGAGGGTAGGGAAGGAAATAGGGGAGGGGATTGGGCCTCCGGGCATACTGAAAGTAACAATTGTTAGTAGGAAAATAAAATGAGTAGGACAAATTAAAACCATAAACATTTTTAACCCTTCGCCGGCGATAAAAAGTGATTCATGTTGGCCAGAAGTAATAAGTCATAACGATGGTAAGGTAGCAAAATGCATAAAAACCTCCCAAGGTTAGGGTAAATTATTTCTGCCCTGACATAAATACACGTTAACTAGGTCTTAGCTTAGATAACACCCTGTTTAATTACTGTATATCGAGCTTATCGACGCCTTCGTCCGACTTTTACGTCTAACTAGCGATTATTATGATTAAAATTATGATAATCAGCAAAATTTGTCACATCATAATTTACAAGTTGCGCCAGACAGACAGACAGTAATAATATTATTACGGATAGTATGGAACTATGGATATTTTATAAATAATAATGATAAACACGTTATTCAGTAATTTAGTAAAAGAAAAAATATTTTGTAATACGCGTGGTAATTCAAATATAATCTTCCATATTATCTATGGACGATTAATCAATCAAGAACAAATTAAGAAAAACGAATAGCATATCAGCCACGACAAGAATTTCGCGTAATGCGCGCACACATATCATGGAAGAATTAGTTGGCCACAGCGACCAGTGGGGCTAAAATGGTCGCTTTGGAGAATCATGATATGAATCATTTTTCTAAAATCGCAAAATGCAACTCTGCTTGCAATTCATTTCTGTATTTTTGTACTGCGGGGCTAAAATGGTAACATTTAGCAATTCCTCTCAATCAATTCAGCAAATGAATTGTCGAAACTGTCAAACTGAACTGAACTGAACTGTCAAATCAGTACAAAAATACAGAAATGAATTGCAAGCAGAGTTGCATTTTGCGATTTTAGAAAAATGAATTATATTATGATTCACATCATGATTCTTCAAAGCGACCATTTTAGCCCCGCTGATTTGACATTTGTCAGTTTGACAGTTTTTACAATTCATTTGCTGAATTGATTGAGAGGAATTGCTAAATGTGACCATTTTAGCCCCGCTAGCCGCGCGGCCTGGCCGCCTAAGGGCGCATTTTCATTAGTCGTTAACTCGTACGGTATACAGCATATGGAGAGTCTATGACAACTAATGGCGTATTTTTATTGGTCGTGGCATGCGTTTCAGAAATCTCCCGCACCCCGCATGCGGGCCCTATCGACCAGTGAAAATGCACCATAATGCGCGGGGGCGGGCCCTAACGAATTTCCATGACCACACGCGTTGTGAGCTATTTTTTCGCTCACTGAGCGTTTTCGGTCTTTGAGCGTAACATAAATTATACACCACAGTTTTTGTTATGTTTACCAGAGATAAGATGATAATTTTACATAGTCTATCACAAATTAAGTAAGGCTTAAGAGCACTGTCTCTATGGTTTGGAATATTTGTAGTTTACAGCTGTTACAAGTCAGTTTTCTTGTTCAACAAATTTTGTCGAAGCACGACGAGTTTTAGAAGCGAATTTTAAATATTTAATAATATAGAAAAAATCGTCCTATGTGATTAATTATTTTGACTTGAAACCTTTTGCTGAAACTTTGCTCTTTGTTCGTCTGTCTGTCGCCAATTTGCAAAGTTTTCTCAGGTATTGTATTTCTGTCGATGTTATAACAACAAACACTGATCATAAAATGAATAGTATGAAGACTATGAACTTTCACGCAAAAAAAAAATGAAAGTGGTGCGAAACCTTGTTGTTGGCTCCGGTCTTGACGCGTCTTCTTCAGCTCTCCTATTCCACTGGCATCGTCCCGGCTTCCTGGAAGACAGCTTTGGTGCACCCGATCCCCAAAAAAGGTGATCGCACAAATCCTTCCAACTACAAACCAAGCGCTATATCCTCTCTCTTCTCGAAGATAATGGAATCCATTATCAATAGCCAGCTTCTTCGGTATTTGGACGGCCAGGGATTACTAAGCGACAAATAATACGGGTTCCGTAAGGGTTGCTCGGCTGGTGATCTCTTGGCGTACCTGACTCATCGTTGGGCTCAGGCAATTGAGTCGAAGGGAGAGGCATTGGCTATTAGTTTGGACATTGCGAAGGCCTTTGATCGGGTTTGGCATAAAGCGCTACTATCAAGGCTTCCATCATACGGGCTGCCCGAGAAATTATGTAAGTGGGTCACTAGTTTCTTAGCAGACAGAAGCATAAAGGTCGTAGTTGACGGCGAATGCTCGGAAACTCAGTCCGTTGATGCTGGTGTCCCTCAGGGCTGTGTGCTATCGCCTACTCTATTCATACTGCATATCAATGACATGTTACAGACCAACGGCATTCATTGCTATGCGGATGATAGTACAGGTGATGCTGTATATACCGGCTCCCCCAATATTTCTCGGCAAAATGTCACTGAGAGTCGAAACGAACTTGTGTCTAAGGTGGAGAATTCATTGGGGAAGGTCTCTGAATGGGGTAGGCGTAACTTGGTCCAATTCAACCCCGCCAAGACACAAGTCTGCGCGTTCACCACTAAAAAGTCACCAATGGTCGTATATCCTCGTTTCGAGGGCACATCTTTAACCATCTCCCCTAGCATTGAGATACTTGGCGTCAACATATCGAGTGAAGCAAATGTATAGGGAAGTAGAAAGCCTGAACGTCAAAATCTAAAGGGCCAAATCTACTGAAGGTATTTTATGAATCACCATCTTGAATCACACGAAACATTATCAAGAGCGTAACCGCTTATAATCAGGTCTGAGCACGCAACGCACAAACTACAGGGACAAAGTTAAATAATAATAATTCCGAATCAACAGAACCTACTCGAACAACGATATCAATCACACGCGATTCTTTCACAACGGACAGGAAATCCTAAATCACATCTCATAATAATCAAAACTTGAAACATATCCGAATACGCAAATTATACTTATGAGCTCACCTGACTCTAAAAATCAAACATCGTCCTTCTCTCTTCACACTCACGCCCGTCTTTCATATATGCCAGGTGAAGAAGGACGGCGCGGAATCATCGCCGAGTTTACTTGAATAAAAGACGAACTATAATGATTATGAAAAAAGTGTTTTGAGCAAATTTAGGTTTTACCTTTACTTAATACCTTTTTAGATATTAAAAAATAGTACCTGGATGACCGAGCTTTGCTCGGTATAGCAAACACTCATTGACTTCGTGTTACTTAATAACGCCATCTGCTGGTCGTTAAAACAATTAGTCGCCAACAAAATAGTATAATATATATATATATATATATATATATATATATATATATATATATATATATATATATATATATATATATATATATATTTCAGCAGCGCTGAAAGACCAAATTTTTTTTTCACTTTTGTATAGGGAAACTCGTGACGCTCGGGCCCTTCCCCATACAAAAGTGAAAAATAAATATCGTCTTGCAGCGCTGCTACTTTCACAGTGAACTCTCTACAAGGAACACGTACACACCCTAAAGTATTATCACTTATTTTTGTTACACACTGTATATATATATATATATATATATATATATATATATATATATATATATATATATATATATATATATATATATATATATATATATATATATATATACAAGAATTGCTCGTTTAAAGATATAAGATTAAAGAAAAGACAGCACGCACGTAGGACCACGCAGCACGCAGACACCACGGAGGCATTAACGTCTCCGTGGTGTCTGCGTGTTGCGTGGTATAGTGGTATAGAGCGTGACTCTTGACTCGGAGGTCGTGGGTTCGATTCCCGCGTTGGAAACATGTTATTTCCAAGTTTGGTTAGGACGATGCAGGCTGATCACCTGATTGTCTGACAAGTCAGATGATCCTTGCGTCGGATGGGCATGTAAAAAGTCGGTCCTGCGCCTGATCTCTCGCCGGTCGTGTCGGTCTTCCGTCCCACTGGGTTATGAGAGTAAAGGAATAGAGAGTGCTCTTGTGTACTGCGCACACACTTGGGCACTATAAAATTACTCCTGCGTAGCTGGCCTGGTTTCAATGAAACCGGCCACCGTCACCGAAACCGGTGTGGGGAGCTATTATTAAACAAACATAATTATTATACATCCGGGATTTATACATGATTAGAGAAGAGGCTAAAACAATTATCCCCTTTCTTGACTTAGGTCAAGTAGGTTTTCCGATTACCGTTTGATTATATCGGTTTCACTAAGATATTATGATTAATAATAATAATAATATCTGTGGATGCTTCACACCACGTCAGTCTGGCCCCGTGCTAAGTATCTGAGGGACTTGTGTTACAGGTACCAGACAACGGAAATATATTTAATACTTTTATACTATACATATATTTAAGATTTTTATTATATCATACACATATTTAATACACATCCATGACCCAGGAACATTGAAAAACTTTTTGTTCCGTCGGCGGGATTCGAACCCACGACCCCCGGCTTGAGTTGCCACACACTCTAACCATTGAGCCACGGATTAGATCACTTAAATGACCTTAAATTGACTGCGCCAGAAAAAGGACGTATTATTTCAAAAATTGCCACTGGAAGCTAGCCAATTCACAAAGAACTGAAAACTTTAACACTTACGTAAAAGTGATTATTAAGTAATTAAACTGCCTAAGTGTGCTTCTTAGCCACGTTCTGATTTTCCCTTCAGTTTAAACCAAACAACACTGGAAGTTAGCCACTACATTGTTCACGAGAATCTGACATGATTTTAAATATAGTTCAATCTAAAGTTTAGATTATTTTAATTACAAACAAAGATTGTTATAATTGGAATTTAAGTAGGAAAAATAAGGTTCTTTCACAATCAATAAAGGTTATCGTCACTTGCAGGACAACTACAATGTGCTTCACCTATCCGCCATGTACTCGAGGGAGGACGTGGTCAAACTGCTGCTGTCGAAGAGAGGAGTCGACCCTTTCGCGACCGGTGGCGTGAGTAAAATATGACTTTTATATACCTTTCATATCCAACTGTATATAATATATGTAATTATGTAAGAAAATCTAAAATATGTATATTGGGAGATCTAGAGGTCACCCAGCATTCAGCAAGTATAGTCACCTATAGATGCCACCTACAGCTCTACAGCTGCTAATGCTTTTATTTTTGAGGAATAGCAAGCAAGCGAAGCGAGTCCTGTTTACTAGAAATTATATTTTAGTTGACAAAAAAGAATTATATCCATATTCACTAGTCAAAGAGCTGATAATTTACCTAAATTGCCTAATGGCAATTTTTGCCCTAATAAAAAAAGTAATTCTTATGTTTTTTTTTATGAAATAAGGGGGCAAACGAGCAAACGGGTCACCTGATGGAAAGCAACTTCCGTCGCCCATGGACACCCGCAGCATCAGAAGAGCTGCAGGTGCGTTGCCGGCCTTTTAAGAGGGAATAGGGTAGTAATAGTAGAGATGGGAAGGGAAGGGAATGGGGAGGGTAGGAAAGGGAATAGGTTAGGGGATTGTCGTGGGCATAAAGGTTGTGATGTAATATAACATAAACAAATTGCAGAGTCGACAGCAGACCGCAGTACACCTGGTGGCCAGCAGACAAACAGGCACCGCCACGAGCATACTGCGGGCGCTGCTGGCTGCCGCTGGCAAGGACATACGACTGAAGACTGATGGTGTAAGTTATCAAATATCTGTCTAACAGGAACTCTAATTATAATAGGTATCTGTGTTTTATTTGTAGATAATGTCAATAATTTTACTGATAATACTTAAGAAACTGGTGTAAAGAAGGAATTCCAAAGGTCTTTCAAATGTCTCATAGATTTAGATTTGTTTATGATCGCAAATAAATTATTATTATTATAGAAAAAACCGGCCAAGTGCGAGTCGGACTCGCGCACCGAGGGTTCCGTACAAACCTGCAAGGTTTACAAAGTTCGTTCATTACGACAATCGAGTCATAACTATGGTATTTTTATTGCAAAATGAAATTCATAACATTACAATGGGGAAAGATGGAGGAGCATAAATTTAAGACAAAGATCTCTTTATCGTTTAAGTAATCCTTTATTTTATATTAACACATATCATTTATCTATAATATAACTGAAACACTTATACTAGCCTTGCAGCAGACTTGCGAAAGTTCTTTTATTAAAGTTATTTATTTACTAAGTTTTTTAGTCACTATTTAGAAATCTGGTTCAAAAATATCAATGGTTGTACTTTTGCGTTTTGCGTTTTTGCGTTGACTTAGATTTTTTTTTTTTCACGGGTTAAAGGCAATTAGATCTAAGTATTTGATATGAATTTCAACTTGATAGCTCTACGCGTTCATGAGGAAAAAAGTAATAAGTTTATATTTATTAAAAAATATATATTTTGTAATGTAACTAAAAATTTAAGGTTTTCGGAATTTTTCCTTTATGTGTGCTATAAAACGTTGCTTCATGCCAAATTTCAAGATTCTAGGTCGACTGGAAGTACCCTTTAGGTTTTGATTCCCTTGCGAGTACTTGCGAGTTTCAAAATATGCAGCTTAAATTGCTGTTTCTTTTGATTGCGTTGACATAGAAGTTTGATTTTGTTACAGCTTAAAGGTATTATAGACCTGAGTATTTGGTATGGATTTCAATTTAATACCTCTACGCGTTTATGAGGAAATGGGTAGTAAGTTTAAAATTATTAAAAAAAAATATATTATGTGATGTAACTAAAAATTTATGGTTTTCGTAATTTTTCCTTTATCTATGCTATAAGACGTTGCTTCGTACCAAATTTCAAGATTCTGAGTTCACGGGAAGCACCCTGTAGGTTTTGATTCCCTTGCAAGTGTCGAAAATTTGCGGCATAAACGGCTGTATCTTTTGATTGCGTTGGCTTAGAAGTTTGATTTTTTCACAGCTTCAAGGGACAGTAGACCTGAGTAATTGATATAAATTTCAGCTTCATACCTCCACGCGTTCCTGAGAAAAAGGGTCTTGACAGACGGACGGACGGACAGACGGACAACAAAGTGATCCTATAAGGGTTCCGTTTTTTCCTTTTGAGGTACGGAACCCTAAAAACATGTCGTATCGTGCAGCAACTCTTAATCTCGCTTGCCTAAAAACAACGAAATTTGAAGAATGATGAAAATCATTAAGAAATTGCAAACGAAAAACAATAAATATAATATTTACGAAATCAAATCAATTCTGTTGTTATTGTATATAGACAAGTTATGTGATAGTATATGATTCACTGCAGCAGTGGTCACGAGGCTCGCGTGCAGCCCTCGCCTGGCACCGACGTCCCCGACAATCACCTCTTAAAACTTAGACGTAAACAAACTTCCATCGATAAAAATTCCTCAAACACAAGATCGATCATCCCCCAAACCGCATCATCACGCACCCGAATTTAATATACGGCTAACTGTTACAAGGCTTTCGTTTTAACGACATTCCGACACAGCAGAAATGAATAGAAACTAGCTAATTATCCGTCGAGCTTTAGCTAGCTAAACCCCACCGCGAAATTTACAATGCAAATCACTAGCGGAATATTAGTTAGCGTTGACGTTGAATTTCGAAATTACCGATTTTAATACAATGAGACTCAGTCCTTTCCACGACACGACTAGGGCTAGTTTGCTCTACGATGTCAGCACATACATAATGGAGGATCAAGTACGTATATTGAATCGAGGTGCAAAATTTTCCTTGTTGCATGCTAAAAACAATTTTCAATCGATCAAATAAGTAAACCTACAGAATTTGCAATAAGTTCGAAACATCGTTTGTAATGTGACGGCTGTAGTGCCAGTGCGATCGCATACTGCACTAGCGTGAGTAGTTCGTGCATAGACACTGCATCGAATGCATCTTTTCGAATTGGCAAAGCGGAAACAGATAGAATGTCGGAAAATGAGAAAGACTCTCCTTTGAGCGCTAATCCAAATTATCGGACAAACGTCCGCAGTCCACCTGCAAACTTGCTGCCGAGAGATTTGCAAAGACTCGAACTAAGTTTTCTCGAGTTGAATAAGGAGCGGGCGAGGCAAAAAGAATGGAAAAAGCTAATACACGATATGGTGTTCCAGAGGGGTAAGATCCCGCTGCTGCTAGCGGTAGAGGCGGGGAACCAGAGCATGGTCCGGGAGTTACTTAGTGCGCAGACGGCGGATCAACTCAAGGTAATCATTTTAGATTGAAACTTAATGTCAGATTAATAATATAAAATTTTAAGTACATTAATGTTTAACTTAATTGCTCTTAACTTTAACTTGCTAATTTGCCTAGCGGTGTAACCATTCAATTTCAATGAACAATAGTTTAAATTATTGAAACAATAATTTCTCGAGTTTCAAATTTCATAAAAAGTGCTTATTTTTCGATTCGTATTAAATTACTTTAGTTTCTTCTATTATTAATAATAATTTGAAAGTTATGCTAAGTTATTTTGTTACGACTATATTTTATTAATAAAATGGCACAAACACGGAAGGAAAAATATCCAGTTTTAAAGAGATTTTTTTGCTACTCAGGCATCAACACCTCTCGGCGACACCGCGTTGCATCTGGCAGCGAGAAGAAAAGACGTGGATATGACGAGGATACTTGTAGACTACGGTGCAGCAATAGACGCAGTGAACGGCGCAGGGCAGACTCCACTGCATATAGCAGCCGCGGAAGGAGATGAACCTCTAGTTAAATACTTCTATGGAGTAAGAGCGAATGCTGCGATTGCTGATAATGAAGGTCAGTGTAATTGCCTTAAAGTTATTCTTCACTTATATAATGTTATATTGTAATAGTAATATGATCACAACTGCTTAAATATTCAAACAGTTTGGAGTAAAATAGGTTTACAAGAGACTTATTAAAAAGTTAATGCACATGTAGCCAGCAACAAGGGAAACTCACTAAACGATGTTGTTGTTTCCACAGATCGAACACCAATGCACTTAGCGGCTGAAAACGGACACGCCACTATCATAGAGCTCCTAGCTGATAAATTCAAAGCATCGATCTTTGAAAGGACGAAAGATGGAAGTACACTCATGCACATCGCCTCTCTAAATGGCCACGCGGATTGCGCCATGATGCTTTTCAAAAAAGGCGTTTATCTCCATATGCCTAATAAGGTAAAGTATTTGAATAAATTAAAAGTTACTCAAGCCTAAAAATATTTGAATTCATTACGAAAAAAATACTTTCAGGATGGTGCCCGAAGTATCCACACGGCTGCGAGGTACGGCCACGTTGGTATCATTAACACATTATTGCAGAAAGGCGAAAGTGTAGATGTTACCACCAATGTAAGTTTCTAGACATTTATATTCCGAAAAAGCTTGTAATTTGGTCAAATTGTTTAATTCGAGCTCTATAATGATACTTTGGTAGCTCATGATAATTATTCACAAGATGTACATTGTTTTAATAAATAATTTATGATGTTTTTGTTCTTGCACTAAAATATATTTATGTACAGGACAATTACACAGCTCTCCACATAGCTGTAGAGTCCTGCAAGCCAGCTGTTGTTGAAACACTTTTAGGATATGGAGCAGACGTCCACATACGTGGAGGAAAACAACGGGAAACACCACTACATATTGCTGCGAGAATACCTGATGGTGAGACCTTTTATTACCTTTTATTTGTATAAAAGCTAACTATCTCATCATGCAAATATAGCAACATTTAATAACGTTTCTTATTTTTTTATATTGCAGGCGATAAATGTGCCCTTATGCTCCTCAAATCTGGAGCTGGACCAAATAAGGCAACCGAAGATGGACAAACACCAGTTCATGTTGCTGCTAAATATGGGAACTTAGCTACGCTAATACTGCTCTTAGAAGATGGTGGTGATCCACTAAGGAAAACAAAAGTAAGTTTCAGTTCAATTGAATTTACATTGCTAATATAATTCGCTGTCAAAAATCAAGTATAATATTATAATTTATATATACCTTAAATATTTTAAAACTGTATGCTTACAGAATGGTCAAACACCTTTACAAATGGCATGTCGGAGTTGCAAACCAGATGTAGTGAGGTATTTGTTACAATTTATTAAAGAACGTAAAGGCGAAAAAGTTTCTTCGACTTACATAGACGCTGTTGATGAGCATGGAGCTAGTGCCCTACATTTTGCTGCACAAATAACCAAAGACGAAGTTAAAATACCTTCTGCGGACAGAGAAGTTGTAAAATGTTTAATGGAACATGGCGCTGATGTCTCTTTGGTGACTAAAGAAAATCATGAAACGGCGTTTCACTTTTGTGCGATAGCAGGAAATAATGATGTTCTTACAGAAATGATATCTGACATGTCTGCAGCAGACGTTGGTAGAGCACTAAATAGGCAAAATTCAATTGGATGGACGCCTTTACTTATAGCGTGTAATAGAGGTCACATGGAACTAGTTAATAATTTACTTTCGAATCATGCTAGGGTTGATGTATTTGATATTGAGGGCAGATCTGCGTTACATCTAGCGGCAGAGCATGGTTATCTACAAGTGTGTGATGCTTTACTTACTAACAAAGCTTTTATAAATTCTAAATCAAGAAACGGTCGGACAGCGCTCCATTTAGCAGCCATGCATGGATATACACATTTAGTAAAATTTCTTATCCGAGATCATAACGCAATGGTTGATGTGTTAACACTGAAGAAACAAACGCCATTACATTTAGCAGCAGCTAGTGGTCAACTCGATGTTTGCAAATTATTATTAGAACTTGGTGCCAATATTGATGCGACAGACGAGTTGGGACAGAAGCCTATACACGTTGCAGCGCAAAACAATCATTCAGAAGTAGTACAGTTATTTTTACAACAGCATCCTAATTTAGTAATGGCAACAACTAAAGATGGAAATACTTGTGCGCATATAGCAGCTATACAAGGATCGGTGAAAGTTATTGAAGAGCTTATGAAATTTGACAGAACAGGAGTAATATCTGCGAGAAATAGACTAAATGACTCCACACCACTACAATTGGCTGCAGAAGGTGGACACGCAGATGTCGTAAAAATTCTCGTTAGAGCCGGTGCTTCCTGTACAGATGAAAATAAAGAAGGCTTTACGGCAGTACATTTAGCAGCACAACATGGTCATACAAATGTACTTGATGTTATGCGATCGACAAACACTCTGAGAATATCTAGCAAAAAGTTAGGGCTAACACCATTGCATATCGCAGCCTACTACGGGCAAGCAGGTACTTTTTAGCAGGTTTACTATAAATAATGAGTACTATGTAATATTTACGTATTTTTACGTTTGTCGTATACAAATAACGTTATACTTTTCTTTGTCTTTTTTTGTAGAAACTGTACGAGAACTCTTATCTTTTGTGCCCGGTACCGTAAAGTCTGAAGCACCGACCGGAATTTCTTTAGTACCTATTTTGGGATCAGAATCAGGTCTAACACCATTACATTTAGCGGCTTACAATGGTAACGAGAATGTCGTACGGTTACTATTGAATTCAGCTGGTGTTCAAGTTGATGCGGCTACAAATGAAAATGTAATTACATAAATTATATGATTTGTTTAAAGCATGGCAAAGATTAATGCATATTGTTATAATTAAATTATGTTTGCAGGGATATAATCCGCTTCATTTGGCTTGTTTTGGTGGTCACATGTCGATCGTCGGATTACTACTCAGTAGATCTGCGGAGTTACTGCAAAGTACTGATCGTCATGGAAAAACTGGTTTGCACATAGCATCGACTCATGGCCACTATCAAATGGTTGAAGTCTTGCTCGGTCAAGGAGCTGAAATAAATGCCACGGATAAAAATGGATGGACCCCACTTCATTGCGCAGCTAAAGCTGGGCACCTTAATGTTGTAAAACTTTTATGCGAATCCGGAGCCTCACCTAAAAGCGAAACAAACCTTAATTGCGCTCCAATTTGGTTCGCAGCATCTGAGAATCATAATGATGTACTAGAATATTTATTACATAAAGAACATGACACTCAATCATTAATGGACGACAAAAGGTTTATTTACAATCTCATGGTTTGTTCAAAAAATCATAACAATATACCGATAGAAGAATTTGTGCTTGTTTCACCAGCCCCTGTGGACACAGCTGCAAAATTGTCAAATCTGTATATTACTTTATCAACCAAGGTATGTTATTTTTAATTTAATATCATAACACTGGAATATTCGCGTATTAATACACAGTACGTTAAAATATCTTTTTATGATTTTTTCAGGAAAAGGAGCGTGCCAAAGACCTTATAGCAGCCGGTAAGCAGTGCGAAGCGATGGCAACGGAGTTGTTAGCTTTAGCTGCTGGTGCCGATTCTGCTGGTCATATTTTAACTGCAACGGACAATCGTAACATTGAGTTTCTAGATGTCCTTATAGAAAATGAACAAAAAGAAGTCATTGCCCACACCGTCGTCCAGAGATATCTGCAGGTAAAAAATAGGTAACTTGAGCAAGTCCAGTAATTAATCCAGTGCTAAACTATTCATGAAATATATGATTTTCTTCATTGCAGGAACTCTGGCGGGGAAGCCTCAAATGGAGCGGCATCAAAATTATGTTCCTTTTTTTCATGTTTATAATATGTCCACCCGTTTGGATGGTGTTCTCTCTTCCACTTGGTCATAAGTATAATAAGGTTCCCATTATCAAATTCATGTCATATTTGACGTCACATATATATCTCATGATTTTATTAGCATTAGTAGGAATAACTCCAATATACAATTCTATATTTAGGGAGAGTTTAGTGCCCAGATGGTACGAGTGGATGTTGTTAATAGCATTGAGCGGGCTTTTGCTATTCGAACTAACAAATCCAAGTGACAAATCTGGGTTGGGTTGGATAAAAATTGCAGTATTACTTATGGGAATGGTGGGAGTTGCAGTCCATGTCGTTGGATGGATTTTTGTTACACCAAAATATTGGCCTACTTTAATATACTGTAGAAATCAATGTTTCGCCTTATCTTTTTTACTAGCATGTGTACAAATCATGGACTTTTTGTCTTTCCACCATCTATTCGGCCCTTGGGCGATCATCATCGGGGATTTAATGAAAGATTTAGGCAGATTTTTAGCTGTGCTAGCTATCTTTGTATTTGGTTTCTCGATGCATATTGTAGCTCTGAATCAGCCGTTCAGAAACTTGAACAAACCAGAAGACAACAAATACGCCAGACAAGTTCGGAAAAAGCTGTTTTCAGACGGTAAGATTTTATCTGCCTAATAGTAAAGTAGAAATTAGGTTACGATAACGAAAATAGAATAATAATATTTTTACAATATTCGATGTCAGATAAGGTATTTGTTATTTGCGTAAAATTTTTTTTACGCAATATCATCAATAACCACATAATAATATCATTTGAAAATAATAAAATTCGGACGAAAAATTTAACTCATAAATTGACAAGTAATGGACGATTGAAATTGGTATTCATACAATACTTTCAACATTATTTTTATATTAATATTATATTTCTAAAACTAGATATAAGCCTTCGTTCAAAACGTCAGGCCTATGGTTCTCAGTTGGTCCCTACCGGAGAATCTTATCGCAGAAAACAGGGACCATCCGGTCGTAAGTTACTAAAAAACCGAAGGGTCAGATTATATTTTGTAGACTGTGTTGCATAATCGTAATAATTATTTTTTATAAAACATCAATGTGCTTAAATCATCCTTCTTTATGTAAAAACCATTCACTTGCAAGCTTCAGAGTTACAAATCGTGATAGGAGGGCAATGTACAAAGGAATACAGAGAACGATTTATTTTATGCAAGCATCACCATCAAAGTAATCGAGAACCTGTAAGATACAACATTGCGATTTTTTCACGTTTAATATTATAATAATGTCTAAAAGATATAACTTATGATTAACATAGATTTAGATCTGTTGCTTTGCAAGTTCTGTTATAATTATGTTACGCATACGTTGATGATGAATTAAATACATTTTTGTGCATAGCAGAACATGCATGGTGCGTCACAAGTCTAGTTTTAGTGGAATGAGTGGCCGACCTCACCGCATTTGATGGAGCAAGTTTGATTTGCGCATGCAGTGGCTGCATTTCCCGCGTTTGTTCACCGGTGTCTTGAGGTATTTTATGTTTGACAACCTGGCTGTATGTCTTCAATGTGTCACCGTCGTTGTGACCACGCTATCTATGTGGCGACACAGTTAGAGGGAGAGGGGTAGATTGATGCAGGATCACCAAATTTAACAGAGCTAACAAAATGCAGACATCTGAAGCACACGGAACGACTGCTAACCACATTCGATACATGACATTCACACCAATCTACCCCCTAATTTGCACACACGAATATGCTTGAAACAAACGACAACGCTAGATGTGATTTAAATTTGCTTTGTATCATCTTCGATGACCTCAAGCACTCGCTTGAGATATAACAAGCGAACACTCGTAAAAGAGAAATGATATGAAGCAAATTAAAATGTATGTGATTTTAGATTCAGGGTAAATTGATGCATACAATTGAAAATCCTGCATTAATCTACCCGGTGGTATCGTAGAGCAAAGGAATACTCCACCTCTTCCGATTGTCTTCTAGCGAGTTTGACGCCGATCGAAGCTTTGGAGAAATCGTTCTTCGCCCTTTTTGGCCAGATCACCTTGTCAGACCTGAACTACATATCTAGCGCTCGGCCCTGGTGGACACAGTACCTCTTCAAATTCGTCTTCGGCGGATACCTCTTGATATCCGTCGTGGTGCTCATAACGCTCCTCATTGCCATGATGTCGGACACTTACCAACGAATCCAGGTAACTTTGCTGTCAACTTGCGTTACTTTGTCCACAGTAAGCATGAATCCGATCTTATCGTTCGAGCTGCTGTTCTTCGCGGTGTTCGGTCAGACTACGACGGAGCAGACGAAGGTGCACCGGAGCGACAGCAACCAGCAGCCGCCCTGGACCAATTACTTGTTTAAAATTGTGTTCGGAATCTACATGCTGGTGTCGGTCGTAGTACTGATAAATCTGCTTATCGCTATGATGTCGGACACTTACCAGAGAATTCAGGTTTGAAAGATATAAGTAATAGCAATACTATGTAATTAACTACTCTTTGTACAACAACTATTATTAAAAATTGGCCAAGTGTGAGTCGGACTCGCGCACGAAGTGTTCCCTACCATTTATAGAGCAAAATTAAGCCAAAAATTGTTTTTTTTTTGTATGGGAGCCCCCCTTAATTTTTTATTTTATTTTAATATTATTATAAAATATTTAAGTACACATAATATAACTAAGGACTTTTAGAAAAATTCAAGTTGCCTACCTGTTGCCATTATTGATATAGAGTAAAAAAAGCCAAAAAAAAAACACGTTCGTTGTATGGGAGCCCCCCTTGAATATTGATTTTATTTTGTTTTTAGTATTTGTTGTTATAGCGGCAACCAATATACTCATTACTCAATCTGTGAAAATTTCAGAACTCTAGCTATAGCAGTTCTTGAGTTACAGCCTGGAGACAGACAGACAGACGGACAGACATCGAAGTCTCAGTAATAGGGTCCCGTTTTTACCCTTTGGGTACGGAAGCCTAAAAAAGGAAAACCTATTGCGAACCTTGTCCATTCGTTAATCTAAAAGGCGAACATTTTATTTACAAATATTAACACACTATTTGATAATATAATTAGTGTGAGATAATTTTTAATACCGGAATAGATCTTGACCTACTAAAGGCAGGAAATTTTACGTCGCTAGTTTATCTTTAATTGTCTTTGCATTGTACGGGTATAATAAAGTTGATTTCAGTAATTCTGATAAAAAACTACACGTGTTTAGTTAAGATGTACTTATCTTGAGATGAAAGATGAAGATAAGCCTACAAAATATGAATTTACAAACCGTATCATGTCTGGAGTCGAATATGTAGTTTTTCAGAGTCATCAATATCATTGTCTGTACTGTACTAAAGAATTACGTGTGGCATTTTAGGCACAATCCGATATAGAGTGGAAGTATGGTCTATCGAAGTTGATTCGCAACATGCACCGCACCAACACCGCCCCATCCCCTCTGAATCTCGTGACGACGTGGCTCATGTGGCTGATTCATCGGTGCAAGGTAAATTGGTTCAATGAGAGGAATTAGTTAAAACTAATAAAGAAGTAAAAAGAGACGTTAAAGCGATTATCGATGGCACAAGGACACGTGCAACATAATCATTTGTACCTGCTACAAGCACTCATATTATTCATGACTTAGAGAGAGAGAAGAGTTCGAACATAAATAAAATCAAATTCCAAGGAATATGTTAAATCTTATATATAAAATTCTCGTGTCACAATGTTAGTCACCGTACTCCTCCGAGACGGCTTTACTGATTTTTACCAAATTTTATATGCATATTCAGTAGGTCTGAGAATCGGCTACTGGGTACTTTTTATATTGATAAGTGCAATTGTTGAATACATAATAGTAAATTATTATAGCTAGAGACTGACGGCAACCATAGTTTGTGCGACGGGATAGCGATGGACGTTGCCATGGTGACATACTTATTTAGTCACTTCAATAAAATAATACAGGCGAAATACTTTATATGGCAAAGAAACGTTTGCCGGGACAGCTAGTAAAATATATTATTATTAACAGGAGAAAATGACGAAGAAGAGTCGACCGAGTTTGATCCACATGGTGGGCATGCATCGTGAGGATCAGCTCAGCGCGCGCTCTAAGGCAGGAGCGAAGTGGTTGTCTAAAGTTAAGAGAGCACAGGTGGTACCTAAAGGTAAGGCTTTTCTAAGATTCAAAAATAACCGAGGAACTTAAATTATAGTAAGATGAAAAGGATATACATTAAATAAAAGTGCATTGACACTTGCCCACTTTTTACCTTTAAGAGTGATTCCAACTTGGGATTGTTTCGAAAATAATATTTCTGAGACTAAACTTACTCGGTAAAGCTAAAAGAGTATCTCCTATAATGGATTATCCTAAATTTTTCATTAAACACATAACAACTACAATTTTGTAAATTGCAGACTCCACGCGATTATCCATCGTCCACCTCAGTCCTTTGGGCTCTCAGATGAGCTTCAGCAACACAACGAGGATAGAGAACGTGGTGGACTGGGAGCTCATAGCCAAGAAGTACAGGGCTCTCATGAGAGACGAGCCAGAGGAGTCATCCAACAAAGAGGACACGGACAGTGGAGAAGACTCCTCGGAAATAGTCCCCAATAACATAGCTTCCGTTCCGCCTTGAAATAAAAATAGTTGTAAGAGAAGATAACGAAATGAATGGAAGTGAGGAGACGCTTCCGAAAATTCTACTGATGATGTTTTTAAACTAAATGTTAACTGTGAATAAAATGTAAATAATATTTTTGATAACTAACAAATTTAATTTGTAAATAAACACAATAAGCAATTGGCAATGAGCAATAAGATGAGTGAGTTTACAACGATTTTAGTGTATTGCCCACAGGATGTGTCCGCAAATAATAAAACAAAAAAAACCCGGCCAAGTGCGTGTCGGGCCACGCGCAATATATAGGGTTCCGTAGTACCGCTAGTTTTTTTTAATTTTTTGTATCGTCAATGAATGTACATTTATAACGTGTTTTTACAGTTTCAAAGGAATTTGAACGAAAAGTTCCTTTATACTTCGCCGAATATTTTTTTTTATTACTTATTACTCAATAACTTATGAAGTCTTCTTAGCCGTGATAATTTTCCTTTTGAATTCAGCATATTTCCTACTCCCGTGAATTTTCTCACATTTCCAGAAGCAACCGTTTAGCTGGTAGAAGGGGGGGACACTGGACTCTAACGATTTTTTCCACTTTAAAACTGAATATTTCACAAACGGATCCCTAAATCGGAAAATAAACTATGAATACTCATAATATTTTAAAACCCTATCCAACGACATCCACACGATGGGGTGGACGCGAAAAAAAAAATTCATCCCCGCTTGATGTGTAGGGAAGGTACCATAAAAAAATTATTTTTTAAGCTTTCATGTACCATTTTGTCGGCATCATTAATATGTGCATTCATGCCAAATAACAGCTTTGTAGGTCCTATAGTCTCTGAGCATAACCGCGGACAGACAGACAGACGGACAGGCCAAAACTATAAGGGCCCTTGTTGACAACGGAACCCTAAAAATGATATAAATCATAAAACATCTACAATTAGAAATTAAAGATGAATACTCTACTGAATACACAACGAGTACAATGAGTTTAACAGATGTTTTTTTCAGTTAAAACAAAATTAATAGAATATTTATTAAACCAAATAACTGAATAAAAAAATATACTTATATACCGTTATCATTGTGGGCAAAACGCTGAAGTCGTAGTCATTACAATCAGGTATATTAGAATATTTGAGGCCAATACTTAGTATGAACCTTGTCCGTCCTATTGTTTCACTATAACTTTCAAATAAAGGAAAAAAATGATAAAATTATTTCGGAAAATCAAGATATTGTATGTTATTAATATTTTGGTCCCTTGGAAACTTTGATGCCATTGTAAAACGTGAGATTTATAACAATTAAGTTGGTATATAATAAAGTGTTAGTGAAAGTATTATAATTAATGTTATTTAATAATATTTTGAAAGCAATAATATTGTAAATAAATAGTATTAAGCAGTCAGTATTATAATAATACTAACGTAATCATTAGTAACTATTATTGCGAGATATTTTGTAAATAAATGTTGTTTTACGTACAGATTGGTGTTTTTGATTTTCTTACAACAAATGGGTATTTTTTAAGCTGCTTTTTGGGTTTTTCTATTTTTAATAAGTAAAACTAGTATGCTACTCTTGAGCTCTTTAGTTTTCTGGGTTTATTTGTGTGCAACTGTTATTATATTAGATCATTAGCTTTTCGATATAACAACCAACGGCCTAAAATTTGGCAATTTTTATTTTTAACGATTTCCTCAGTATGCCAACTCGCGGTAGCAGTTACAAACTCTACTGATACATTTAAAACGTGATGATAATTTCGGTAGGTAATTAATTTTTCACCTAATTTGCCTTATAAATAGCGCGATAAAATGAGTTAGCCGCAATTAAACGCCCCTCAATGTACAGCGACAGTGTAAAAAAGTACAATGAAACTCTTTTATTGTCTGTGTCATACTTCTGTATGTAAGTATCAAGGTCTGTCTGTTGACGTAAATTTACATGTCACGTTAACGTACCGTGCCACGTTACCGCACCGTTCCACGTTGATGACGTCGTTATCATTCTGTCTACTCTGACGTCGTGACGTGGAGATGTAGACAGGCCCATAACCAATGTTTCAACCATGATTGCGAAACTATCTACAGTAATTATACGTCAGTCATTCGATTGGGTTAGGTCAAGTCAATTGTGTTTTGTCGGCTGGGCTTGACATAACCCAACCAAATAACGTAGGTCCACCATTTGTCTATGAATCAAATTCCTTTAGGGTATAACAGCTATAGACGATTCGTATGCTCCTTACATTTTAGTCATCGCCTATTTTGTCTATCGTGGGTCTACATGAAGAGGTCGTATTATAATGAGTACATTTTAAGTAATCAATATTGAAACAGGTGTTTCTAATTTTGGACCACTTGTATTTATTATCTTATGGAACCTCCATAACTCTACAATAATGTAATCAATGATCATTAAGCCATTAATTTAAATATAATCATAGCTACATTAGGTTGTTTATATTATCTTTTATATTTTCTACAGTGCTGCTCCTTACAAATTTTGCAAATTCAGCATATCTAAGGCTGTACTGTGGGTATGTCAATTTTTTTTTTATTTACACATAATCATAATAAGTATTATGATTAAAAATTATAAATGGTATTTAAATATCAAAAGTCTGGCTTCCAAATTATTTTTTCTGTTATAGAGCCATCGAGAAATTCAGATTCGTACCACTGAATACCCCTACAACCTTGTTGAAGTCAGAATGTTTTGATACAAATCAAAATTCTGTTTTTTATGCGTTTGGTTTCGGCTCAAGTCCAGGCAGGAATGCTTCTGTCTTAATGGTTCAAAGTTACTTGTCTCTCAAGAAATATAATGTCTTCATAATCGATTGGAGTGAAGAAGTATCATCGCTGTCTGATTTGGACCTAATAAGATACACGCTGGTAGCGGTACCGAACGCCAAAAAGGTAGGTGCAAAGACTAGGAGAGGTCAGCTCAAAGTGGCCACCTTAACTTTCAATTTGAAAAAAAGACGAAATATTATGTATTTAAAAATAAAAAATGTGCTTCTAGATTTATTATATTTCTACTATGTAAGATTCTATGTATTTACCCAAATCTTAAAATTAGCTCATGATTCACATATTACGACAACCTGTCAAAAAACCGCTTTGCCCGAGGGCCCGCCTAAAGCGGCCATAGGGGTAAGGGCAACGTGGCCAGCCCAAATGTTCACACGAAATGGTATTTTTTTCTATTAAATAAATATATTTTTTATAAAATGAATGCTTAAAATGTTCAAAAATAGGTATTTATCAAAAACAATTCTGTAAACTGCTACTTATATCGCTTCTGCCCAGTTTCTGAGGTTTCTTGACAGGAGTTTATCTTCCAACAATCACAATATTTTTCATAAAAAATAATCAACTCTTCTAAAATAAAAATAGTCAAAATATATCAATAAAACTTTGTTTTATCGATATATTCCTATTTTTAAATGTCTCCTTAAAGTATGACCATGTTTGTTTTCTACTAATTTGACTGAACCCCGATTTTGTTGAACATATTTAATAGCTCGTGCCATCGTACTCTCTACTCATTCCCCTGGATATTTTTCTTTTGATAAGTTTGTTCACTATCTAATAATAGTTTTAAGTAATTATCATATAAAAACTATAATTTAGCTTAGCGGCCCATTGGCCGCTTTGCCCGGTCCGCTTTGCCCTTTGGCAACCGTTCTGTTTTAAACATAATTTTCTTTCGCATTTTTTATCATACTCCAGAATGAAAACAACATAGATAAAGATAAGCAACGACACCGGGAAAATAGAAGCATTCAAATATACAACAAAATTAAAACAGGAAGAATTTACCTTGCATTTTTTTAATAAAACGTGCAATTCAAATATTTTTGGCGCTACAAGCTCGCGCCTTCCCCAGCCGCTACCGCATCATGGAGCGGGACTGGGCGGGATGTTCACTATGCGCTAGAGCAGCAACGTTGCTCTGCCTTTATAAATAACCGAAATATTAAGGGTGGCCGCTTTGCCTCCTATGGCCGCTTTGAGCTGGGCTCCCCTATAGTTAATCAGGGTAAGTTCGGATACAGGGTTAGTCCAGATACAGGGTAAGTCCGGATAATTAAAGTTAACGCAAAAATAAACTACAGTTACGGTACGGTACTACAGTCTGCGATCGAAGTGCAGTATAGCGTTTATGCTACGTAGCGCCAGGTAAAAAACACTCACTAAATAAATAAATAAATTCTTTACTGAGGCCCAAATTGTTAGTAACAAATATCTTAAGAAACTAGGTTAGTATTTTATTAGTTAATTTAAGAAAGTTAGTTACTAAAGTTGAATTATTCGAACTTACCCTGTGTCCGAACTTACCCTGGGCCTGTAGACAAGTGGCAAAGCGCTAACGCTAACGCTAACGCTAGCGCTACAAAATGTATGCGATTTGACATAAGTCATCGCTTCGCTAGCGAATACTAATGTCAAATCCGTACATTTTGTAGCGCAAGCGTTAGCGTTAGCATCAGCGTTTTGCCACTACACACACACGTCTACGGGGGCTGATTAACCTTATTAATTTAAAAACAATTTAAATAGAATATTATAACTTTAACACCTCTTTATCTGGATGTTTATTAATTACCCGCAAACTATAATTTTAGGCAGTTTTAAGAGCTCACCTGACCCTAAAAATCAAACATCGTCCTTCTCTCTTCACACTCACGCCCGTCTTTCATATGCCAGGTGAAAAAGGACGGCGCGAAATCATCGCCAAGTTAGTTTTACTTGAATAAAAGACGAACTGTAATGATTATGAAAAAAGTGTTTTGAGCAAATTTAGGTTTTATCAATACCTTTTTAGATATTAAAAAATATTAAAGAAAAGACAGCAAACTTCGAAGATCCAAGCAAAAATGTGTCTAAAACAAGGTTTTTTGTAAAAAAGAAACTATCGAGCATTTTTTGAGTAATCGTGTTTTCGTCTTGAGCATTTAATCTTTATGAACTGAAGTTACTTGTGTCAAAAAATCAGTTTTCTAGACCTTACAGATTTTGAGATCTAGGTTTAAGTATGTAGTCAAGTTAGGGTCATATGGGCTCTTAAACCTTAGTCACCTTATGTACCATTAGAGAAATATGATCACAGGACGGAACTCCATAATTTGGCTGGGTTATATCAAGGCTCAAGCCCAGCCTATAACGTAGGTTCGTCATTTATATCAATTTCCGTAATAGTATTAGGCACTATCATAGAAATTGATTAATATCTTGTCTACAGTCTTCTATAATTAGTATTAAGTTTGTTATAGCTTTAATAAGTTACTCTCCCTTTAATTGGTTGTAGGTAGGAAAGATTTGTGGCCGGTCATTTGATGTAATGTCTAAGAATGGTCTGGATTTAGGCACTACCCACGTGATAGGCTACTCGCTGGGATCTCAAATGGTTGGCTACTGTGGACGAGAACTTCAAAAGCTTAACAAAACCATATCAAGGTTAATATAAATTCTATAAATCAACATTTTTTAACGAGGTTAAAAATACAGGAGAGATGCTTCTATTTATTTACACTATTTTTATTAATGTTACCTATGTATGTAGTACGTAGAAATTCGTTCATTCCCTGCTTGTATCTAAGACTATACAAATCGGCCAAGTGCGAGTTGAACTCGCGCACGAAGGGTTCCGTACCGTTATAGAGTAAAAATAGGCCAAAAATTGTGTTTTTTGTATGGGAGCCCCCCTCAATTTTTTATATGATTAATTGTTAAAGTACACGTATACAAGTACACGTAGGCCTTTGTGAAAATTTTAAGTGCCTACCTGTTGCCATATTGAGCAAAAAAGGCCAAAAAAATCACGTTTGTTGTATGGAATATTAATATTATTTTGTTTTTAGTATTTGTTGTTATAGCGGCAACAGATATGCACAATCTGTGAAAATTTCTGAAGTCTAGCTGTAGCGGTTCTTAAGACATAGCTTGATGACATACAGACAGACATACAGACAGACGGACAAACAGACAGACAACGAAGTCTTAACAATAAAATGAGTAGGTAATAGAGAACTTTGTCGTGAAACTTATGCTCGCAATAATATTCTATTTAAATTACCCTTGATGCGAAAAATTTATATGCAAAGATTGGGCGAATAACCCACAGTCGGCCACAGCTGCTCGCAACTGCTCCAGTAATATATAGCATTACGTATTTTCAGGATAACAGGCTTAGATCCAGCGGGCCCTATATTCGATGATATAGGGACAGGCCTTCTGCCATCCAGCGCGGATTTTGTGGACGTCATCCACACAGACCCATGGTTCTTCGGCACCAAGAAGCAGCTCGGTCACGTGGATGTTTGGTTCAACTGTCATGTGCGAGCACAGCCGAACTGTGCCGATCTATCCGTATTGAAATTTATTGATGGTAACTGACGAAAAAGTTAGCATTAAAATAAAAAAAATGAAAAATATATCATAGAAATTGATTTGTAGGCATTTGGCAGACCTTTTTCATTTAGTAAGGTAGTGTGGAGTTAATGTTAGTCTTTGCCTATGTGCTGGGCATGACGTAACCGAATCGAGTCACGTAGGTCCACCATTTGCTTATGATTTATGAATCAATTTTTTTTCATGCAATACTCGTATCAGTTCAAACCACAGAAATGGATTTCTGTGGTTCAAACGAAGCTTGGAATGAATGTAACAGCTTACATCCTTAATTATAAAGTTACTTTTTCGCGGCAAAATAGTTCATATAAAATTATTATAATATTATCTTACAAAGATAAAGTTGTCTATTTCTAGTTTCGTTATGTAACCACGAAGACGCAGTAAGATACTATGCTGCTGCGCTGCTGTACCCCAGCGACTTCCCAGCAGTAGCCGGCCGGTCCTGCCAGGAATGGCAGGCAAGTGATGGCACAAAAGATACACTTGTTTACGTCGGAGAAAATACTAATAGAAGGTAGGTTCGAGGTTGTATTAAAAAAATTACTCTATGTACTATGTATCCTGCCTGATATCACTTCGATTGTTCTATCATTTTAATAAGTACCTACCAAAATTGTTTTAGCAACTTAATTTTTGTAATTCTTGATTAAGATTATCATTTTGCAGAGCTCGTGGCAACTTTTTTTTAAGAACTGACACAAAATATCCGTTCGGAAAAGGAGAATCTGGAAGCTTTTATTACGAAGTCAGATGATGCTAAATCACAAAAATCAAAAGTTCAAAATACCACGCTGGACAAGATTTAAAAAATATATAATCCATACTTATCCATTTTTTTAAATAAACAAATAACAAGAACGCATACTTAGCTTATTTTTTAATTTTCTCATATTATACTAAGGATTTTAAGCAGGCGGAGCCCCAAACAAAAACTGTTAAACACTTAAAGGTGCATTAATATCATAACGTGTTTGGACATATACCATCTACTTACCAAATTATGTTGATGTATCTACATAGTGTATGGGTCATTGCCTAATACCTAATAAACTAGTGAAATAGAGAACCAATTGATTAAACATACTATTTAACCAATAAACATTCCTTATCGTCAACTATTATTTCTTAGTACGATCTGCCTGACTCTACATTTTTAATTTAAAGTGAACGTAAAGTTTTCATTTACGTAACGTTTTCAATAGGGAATATGCATGATTTTTTTTATGACTTTAATTAGTCCTTTATATCTTTATAAATGAGAATAAAACATAAATGGGCTTTAAAATATTCAAATTATTCTTTAAATTGAAATTTAAAACATTGATTAAATTTGTAGCGTTCAAACGCCGGCATTTAGCGCGCCATGTTGATGACGTCAGATGTTATGTCCCGTGTTTGTTTCCTTTAGTGATTCAGTTACTTCGTACTTATTTTCGGGTTTATTTGCTATTGAGATCATGGAAGAGGCTAAAAAACCTTCTTACAAGTATTGTGTGATACTGAAGTGCAAAAGCATTACTAGAAACACACCTGACAAAGTATTTTTCGTATTCCAAACGATGTAAAAATACGAGAACCATGGTGTAACGTCAAGTACGCTACGTATATAGCATACTTATGTTACTGTTATACATCGTCATGCGATTTAGTCAAAAGTAAATTAATTTTGCAATAGAAGATCTGAAACAAACAAGTAGCTACTTACGTAGGTACTCAACGTAAATTGTTCATAATAATTGGAATATCTAATATAATATATAAAAATATAAAAAATCTCGTGTCACTGTTTGTGCGCGAACTCCTCCAAAACGGCTAAGCCGATATAGTTGAAATTTTGTATACAAGGTATATACATTTGTTAGGTCTGAGAATAGGTTTTTATTCAACGTTGTTTTGCCATATAAATTGCCGGGTCAGCTAGTCTAATTAAATAAAATCGTAAAATCAAGATTTGATGCAAAATATTCTAACATCATAAATGCAGTTAATCTCGGTAGATAGTCCGATTGTGCTTTGATAAAACCTAATATGCTCATTTATAAAACCTAATATACTCATATAGATTCACTATAAATATATATTCACTAGAAATCACCAGTTTTAAACTATTTTTCTAACAAATACTATAACTACAGTATGAATATCGACGCAGATATGTAACATCTGACGTCACTTTTCGTTTCGACCAATGGTGGCGCGTTTAGTAAGTTTGAATTTCCCTCCATTAATTTTCATTTTTTAAACAACATTTTATGGGTTTAAATGATAACTAATTAAAAAAAATACCTTTTGATTATAATGTGAGGATGATAAAGATTACAGAAAAATATATTTGAGATGGAATTTTTTTTTTGCATATTCCCTATTAAAATTCATAATATTATTTCAATTATCCTTGGTGCGAAAAATCTAAATAATACAATAACAAAAAAAGGATATGGACGAACAGTCCATAGACGGCCCCAATTTTATAATAAAAAAAAAAACGTTTTCATTTAAGGTATTGTACTCGTAGTATTTTAAGTAGTGGTTTAAAAAATAGATATAACTATAGATACTTTATAGCTGACATCAAAGTACAATCATGTTGCCTAAACAAAACTTAAAAAAAACATTAAGGGTGGGTTTCATGATGCATCAGAGGCGTTGTAATGGTCAAACTTAAGGTTGTAGCATGGATGTATAATTCGTCTATGGTTATAGTTAAGGTTAACTTTAACTTTAACAATGACCACAGTATTTGACAAATGTCTGTTGCTAAAGATAATGGGGTTGAGAGTAAAAAAAAATATATCCACACAAATTGACAGAAAAAAATAATTTGTTATGACAACGCTGTGACCCTTATGTCAAATTTAACTTTAACTTTAACCGAGCGAAATTGCGCGGTTAAGGTTATCGTCAAATATGGCGTCCATTATTGACTTTAACCAGAGATTTGACAGTTAATTTGACATTTTGTTATAGTTAAAGTAAGTTGGTGCAATCCACCCTAATATGGGCAAAATAGTAAAAACTCTTCTTTTAAGGTAAGCTTAGTAAGGCTAGATTACTCAACATGCAAACTACATAAAAATCCTAAAATGTAACTAATTATGACAGACATACAGTCATATCTTTTTGTTTGAGTGTGATGATGAGTAGTAAAGAAAGTAAACAGACAAACGCTGCATATAAAGACGACATATTTGCATAATATACCTGCAGTAGCAATTGCCTAGTTGTAGTCTAAAGTGTCTGATAATTAACATTTAGACAAACTTCGGTTTTCTTATAAAATGAAACAATTTTTATTTTCTCACGTTTGTTTATGTAAGTACAACAATTTGCCTACAACTGATTAACCTGCAATTGCAATCGTTCTTTAGATAGGCAGAAAATCATGGGCTTAAAGATCTTGATAATTATCATAATAATTGCGTTACAATTACTATTTTTCAGTATTATTATTAAAGTTCCACTATGCGTACACAGCGAGTTTAAGACTATATTGTGGGTAAGTTTTCGTTATTATTAACAACCTAGACAACTGTTAGAAAATATTTATTTACTTCCTAATATTTATTTGAATCCAATCAGGATATTTATATATTTTTTGAAAAAAGTACAAGCAGAATATTTTTGGTATGCTCCAGATTTACTAATTAATAAAAATGTAGCGGTCATATCTTTTTGTTTTGTTGTGTTCATGTTACATTTTGACCCAATCTTTAAACGGGCAAAAGGCCCACCACACATTCCCACCACTGCAACTCCTGTGTCGCCAGGATCAACAGTGGTAACCACTACCACGAAAACCCTTTGATATGATCTCAGGGATGCCCGAGGGACAAGCTAAATCTGTCCTGGGACCCGCAACGAAATTAATCAGAAGAAATGTAGGTGGAGTAGAAGATATCCAATTTCCCTCCCCAAGCAAAGCGGGAGACAGCCAAATTGTAATGACATTGATGTCCAAACAAAGGGTGAAGCACCACGGGAAAAAAATTGTTATACTTAATACAATATGCCTACTTCATAAAAAATAATGACATTTATTTATAATGGCAAACTTGTGTTCGATTGTTTCCAATGTCTATCATAATATTTATCATGCATTAATAATTAGTGATAGATGCAAAGGTATAAAGTGGAAAACCTTCGTATATATGGTGCAATTAAACCTTCCGGCCTTTCGATATATTGATCCTTATCAAAAATAAAAGATACACGTATTTTTTCTTTTATAATCACTCAGTACTAAAATGTTGAGAAATAGCATCCGAAAATTATCCTAAAAACACCACAATTAATGGACACTACGCATCGCCGGCGCGTCACGTGCTCCCCGCGTGCTTGTCTCCCTGGCACCCTACCCCCCTCCGCGTCACCCCCGCTCTACCGACCACCGCGAAGTGACCGTTCTGCAACGATTTTAAGTGGGATAAAATATGTTAGTGTAAGTGTTAAATGGACTGTCCTAATGATACCTAAGCCCTAAAAAAATTGGCCGGTTGGTTTAATTGCACTCTGTATATTAATTTAGTTGAGGTTTGTAATTTCGTAACCACTGTACCAATGATTACAGAAATGTGAACAACTATACGTCAACGCCACTAGAAAACCCATTACCACTGCTTAGCAATACGTGTTTTAACAAAAATCTAAAGAGCATGATTTATGCTTTTGGCTACACTGCGGGCCCGGAGAGTAAGATTACCCTAGCCATACTTAGGAGCTATCTAAAGATACATTTTAACGTGTTTCTGGTGGACTGGGAAAAGGAATCAGCGTCGTATCCTCCTTACTTACCAGAGGCAATCACATACACATTTTATGCTGCGCCAAATACGAAGAAGGTAAGTTGATTAATTAACGGTCGGTTGTTTCATTTTCTTATTTGAAAGAAAAAGTATTTTGAAATCAGAAAATAGCCAATAGATAGTTAAGAAACGCTTTCCCGGGAATCGACCCCACGAGCTGTGAGTCAAGTGCACAACCAACTTTTTTTACCGACTTCCAAAAAGGAGAACGACTTCCAATACGTTCGGCCGTATGTATCTTTTTTTTTTTTGTATGTTCAAAGATAACTCAGCCGTTTGTGACGATGTGTGATTTTCAAAATTCTTTTTGTGTTGTATAGGGTTTAACTCAAATTTGGTACCATGTTCACAAAAGTGGTGATCTGATGTTGGGATCCTGGAGGAATCGAGGGGACTCCTTGAAATTTGTATGGAAACATATAGTGATTTCAATTTTTTCTGAAGCATTCGAGGTAAATGCTACCAAAAAGTAAGATTTCGCACCAGGTTATACCCTGGATCCGAAGGCACCCAACAGAACTTTTGAATCCTTATAGATACAGGTTCGGGGATTTCGGCGTTGCTTAAACAATAACATAAGCCAACACATCAATTTATTTGATCATCATCATCAAAATCATAGTTATGCCATGGGTCATCACATTATGACCCAATTATTGATGCTTTTCGTGATATTTTGCATCGAAGCAGATGTTTTTGATGATTATTTCGCTGTTTGTGGACCGATTTACAGGTGGGAAAAACATGTGGCCAAGCATTAAACACCTTGGCGGAGAGCGCGCTAGACCTGACCACGACCCACGTGATCGGTCACTCCCTCGGCGCCCACATGATGGGGTTCTGTGGCCAGGAGTTGCAGAAGTACAAGAAGATTATGACCAGGTAAGGTTTATCACACTATTAAATAGGTACCTGGAGGTAGTGTATGAAAGGGATATGTAAAATGGTAAGTATGTAAAAAGTATGTAAGTATAACCATGAAAGGATTATCACAAAAATTCTATTCCTAAAGGAGTTTAATGGGGATTAAGGTTGTCAGGTACACTAATTTATTCTGAAAAAAGCTAGTAAAAATTAAAATAGTACCAGTTGTCACTAGATTTTTTTGTATTTAAGGGTGTCACAAACAGAGCAGGTAATGTAAAGATGTATATATTATTATAGCACGATACATCTCGATACATCTTTCTATAGAAATCGTCAGGAGACCACAGGAGACAACAGCTATAATGTACCTATATTTTTACATCTTCGTATCTTAAGATACAGAGCTATATGAAAATATACATTTATATTTTGATACATCTAAATACATCTCAATATATTTCTGTATATTACTAAACATCTCTTCTCTTCATAGGATGTTCAAAAATTTATGTGATTATACTATATGTGTATGATAGACAGATACACACAGTGTTGCCACTTGCCACCTTAGCACAGCACTTCACAGCAGGAACTGCAGGCAGTCTGTTCCTCAGAGCTTATAATATTTTCAATCAAATATCTTTAATCCACATCATTCTGTTTTTGACACAATAATAATGCGCGCATCAAAAGTACAATCCGAATCATCTTCTGATGAACTATCTAGTAAATCTAATAGCAAGTAACTCGAAAGGCCTATATTATTACAACATTAAAAATAAGAACAGCCTGTATAACACCTCAGCAGCTGAAATGTGCGTCAAGCGGGGCGGCTACCATTGAAATGTAGGGAAAGATACATTACATTACCTGTTGTGTGTGTGATACATTAATATAATGTAAAGCTATACATCCCGAGGTGTAATGTACGTTAATATACATTACCTACCATTTATACGTGGGAGAGCCATGCTTCGGCACGAATGGGCCGGCTTGACCGGATAAATACCACGTTCTCACAGAAAACCGACGTGAAACAGCGCTTGCGCTGTGTTTCGCTGAGTGAGTGAGTTTACCGGAGGCCCAATCCCCTACCCTATTCCCTTTCCCCCCCCCCCCCCCCCCCTATTTCCTTCCCTTCCCTACCCTCCCCTATTACCCTATTCCCTCTTAAAAGGCCGGCAACGCACATGCAGCTCTTCTGATGCTGCGAGTGTCCATGGGCGACGGAAGTTGCTTTCCATCAGGTGACCCGTATGCTCGTTTGCCCCCTTATTTCATAAAAAAAAAACGTAGTCTAAGGGTGGGTTGCACCAACTTACTTTAATTACTGTAACTGTAACTATAACTTTAACTACAGTACAAAATGTCAAATCTTTGGTTAAGAGGAAACGCTAACACTATTTTTCCATACAAACGTATTCCCTAATTTACTCACTGGACATATGTGTCTAGACAAATGATTTTTATACTGTATACAATGTTGGGACCTGTTAAAGCTACGCCTCTACGTTCGATTTTTCTAAATTTACTATAAAATAAAAAATAAAGGCCCTTAAAAATCGCAAAAAAATGAATGCCCCGTACCCCGCTAATCCACCAACTATAAAACAAATTTGAAAGATCTTTAAAATGAAATAAAAACATAGAGGCATAGACTCACTCTTTCTGAAGATATTTATAAAAATAATAATTAAATAGGCTCTATTTTGAAGGAGGAATCTGAGAACTACGTTACCTCGATTTACTGTATCTGTCTCTATCACAATACACATGGCCGGCACAGGGTGAAGCGTGATGGCAATAGTTTCTTCGTTAAAATTCTACTGTACCCGCGTTCACTCTTAAGGACGCCATATTTAACGATAACCGTGACCGCTCATACTTATGTCGAAATTTTTTCGTGAAAATTTACTATGGCTCAAAGTGTTGTTATAACAAATATTTTCCTGACGATTTTTACGATACTTAATTCAATTTTTATACTCTTAATCCCACTAACTATAGCTTTAAAAAACGCATCAGACATCTGTCAAATTCTGGTCAAAGTTAAGGTTAAAGTTAAGTTAGCCTTAGCTATAATCATAACTTTGACCATAACTGTAACTATTAAACCACGCCTCTGGTGCAATCCACTCTTATTAATTAACTTTTTTAAAGCGACTTAGAACTCACAGAACCATATTTTAATACCTCTTTTATGTCGAACCATTGTAAGATTTGACTTATAATGTAGTGCATTATAAGTCAAATCTTAGCTAACATATCACGACATTAACCCAACAAATAACGTAGTTATAACAAGCATCCTACGTATAAGATTAAATTTATGAGTTATGACCAATGACCATTTCAGACTGACGGGTTTAGACCCGGCGGGGCCAGTGTTCGACTACAGTTTCACGAGTGGGATAGGTCCCTCCAGCGCCAAATTCGTGGACGTCATCCACACTAACCCCGGTGGTGAGGGGACTGTGCGGAACCTGGGCACCGTGGACATTCGGTTCAACTGCGACAAGCCGTATCAGCCGCAGTGCGCTAACGAGACGTCGATATTGGATAAAGGTGAGTGCAATACAACTTTGGGCTGATATTTACTTCGTCATCATCCTTACTTAGTACTAATGTTATATGCAATAGTCTCTCTGTCCGTTACTTCTTCACGCATAAACGGACGAACCGATTTAATTTTTTTTTTTTTTAAAGGGGGCAAACGAGCAAACGGGTCACCTGATGGAAAGCAACTGCCGTCGCCCATGGACACTCGCAACATCAGAAGAGCTGCAGTGCGTTGCCGGCCTTAAGATGAAGTTTTATATGGAGATTCTTTGAGCGACAGAATGAAACAAAGGAATAGTTGTATGCGGAAAATTGTATCCGTGCGATTAATGAATTTTGGCGCAACGGAGTTGCGGGCATCTTTTATGACGCCTGCAACTCCGTTTTACAATATTATTAATTCGCAAAAATTAAATAAATTTGTTTGCGATTTTTTCAGTATCGTGCAGCCATCAATCAGCGTGCTTCTACTTCGCAGAGGCTGTTCTAAACGGGACAGCCTTCGCGGCGGAGCGCAGCAGATCATGCCTGCAGTGGCAGCGGTTGACTTCTACTCCAGAAATCAGCAACATCATCTATGTTGGAGAGACTACTGACACGAGGTAAGTGATCAGGGGTTCCTAACCTTTTTCAGCCATTGACGCACTTTCATGTTTAGTTTTATCACAGAATACATAATATTAGTACGAGGTATTATCCTGCTGTTAAAAATGACGCAGTTTCATATTTAGCTAATATTTAGGTAGTATTAAAAATGGAAAATGGAAAAGCATAAAAAATGTTTACTATCTTGGAAACGTGGAGATCGGGAGGCATAACATGATATTTAATGTACGATTATCTTCAACCTGTGATGATGCATGTTAGCCTAACGTCAAAAGAAAATGTCATTTACATTCTTCCTTTCAGTGCTCGTGGTACATACTATTTAAGAACCAGAGATCGACCACCTTACGGCATAGGAGCTGAAGGTCTCCGCGCCACCTGACGCTACACACGCTTAAGCATCAACCTCCAGGATCTGAATGAATGTTTAACAAGGGTTTATAGCTTCAATAAGTTAAATATTTAATACATTTTAAAAACTAGTTTACATGTAGTTTCGTTTCAAACTATGCATCAAACCATATTAAATTATTTTAATTGAATTTATTTATTACGCATATTTTAACACAGCACCACCAAAAACGAGCATATTTACAAGAATGTCGCAGCTTTGTTATAGCTATAATATAATAATAATAATAATAAAAACTTTATTTACTTTAAAACACATACAATAGTTAAGATAGATATCGAAGTCGCCTAGTAGGCTAATAGCCCTCTTATTATATTAATAATGCTCTTCCATTTTTATACAAGCAAAAGTTATTACTTTTTATACTAAGATTAAGAATAACATAATGAAAATCGTTACTTACACGCTCAGAAAGTTTAGAAAAAGATTTAAACATAACATAATTAAAAAAGTTACACACTCAGAAAGTTCAGAGAAGATTAGAAGATTTGATACAATAAATATTAGTAAAATTTCTTATTAAAAATAGGATAGAGAGTTTGGTACAACTATATACATCAGTGTAATTTGTGTAATAATATATAGTATTGTTGTTGCTATGAATGAGTGGATGTGGAATGTGGATGATCGTGTGTGTGTATTATTTATTAATCTATTTAGTAAGATTTTAATTATTGTGTAAAGTTTATATTTTTAAATATTCTATTAATTTTTCGGTTTCTTCATAATTAAATGGTTTTAAGTATTCCTTGATCATAGTTTTTATATCGATACTAACTTTATTTTTAATATTTAGTGCATGGTTTATTTTATTGTACACGATAATAGATATATTTGAAAACTGTCTCATTGCAAAGTCAGTTTTTATAATTGGTAGTTCCATAATGTTTCTCCTACTACGTCCAGTTTTAGGAATTATATTCACGGTTTTGTATCGTCTTAAAATCAAAGATATAATATATAATTTCCTAACACTTAAGACATTACTGATTTCATATAATTCATTAGTTGGTGTTCTTTTTTTCTTATAGTAAATAATTTTTAATAGAGACCTTTGTGCCCTTTCTAACTCTAGCATTTTGGTTTTGCTGGCACCTCCCCAGACAGGGATGCAATAAGTAAGAACCGATTCAGCAAGGGCTATGTATATCTCCTGCAGAATATTACGCGGAGATTGAAGCCTATTTGGGTCTGTATATGTAAGTTGTCTAAGGGTTTTAAAAATCCAATTTAGTTTACGAATCCTACCGGCCATTTGCTCAAGATGTGGGTGCCATGATAGTCGTTGGTCGACTATCACGCCTAGGTATTTAATTTTGTCAACTTTTTCGATTTTCGGACAGCTACAACCAGATGATGTAATATTGTGAAAATTTTGACAATTGTGTATGGTAAAATTATTAATGTCGGGTTGTTTACGATTTTGTACACTAAAACAAATATATTTAGTTTTTACTGTATTCAGTGTCAGCAAATTATGCGATAGCCAGTTGGCCACTTTCATCATTCCATGCTCAGCATTTTGTCTTAAGATGGTCCAATTTTTTCCAGAAAATACGATAGCCGTATCATCAGCATAGGCTATGATATTAGCATTCTTTATATTTAATTTACATAGGTCGTTTATATAGATGAGGAATAATGTTGGCCCTAGCACACTTCCCTGAGGGACCCCATATGTGTCCTCACTGATATACTGGCAAATTTTAACCCTCTGCATTCTTCTCTGATAGCTAAGTGAACGTTAGGTTGACATACATAGAAAAATACTGCTCTCAGGCTGATATCAAATGGACGTTTTTAATCAGACCAGACTGGCATAATATCCGTCACACACATCCATGTCACCTCACTGATGGTCCCACCAAGACTGGTATGCGAGGATCTTTGGGCAATTTGCGTCATCATGACGTAATACATTTATTACGTTTACGTATCGCCATTTCTTGCGTTGATTTACAAAATTTCTAGGTACGAGTTACATGGGGTTAAGCATTGTTCATAACAACACTCTCGCTTATAACTGTTTTATCTTGAAATTATTCATTATCTTATTTATGGCATACGTAAGTCCTTCAATAACGTGATTTATTAATGACTTACAGTCCGTAATTCACCATACGAGTTCTTTGACTGGTTGAGTATTAGTGGCTCTGCAAATGTTTGTCGTGATTAGAATTTCAGATCGTATACCTACGTCGTACACATTAATTTTGTTTACCGGTGAGTGGAACTAGGGAAAATTTTGATACTTACAAGATAATATCTGTGATACGCAATGCATCTTATCTAGTTTTACTTGAAAAATATTAATTAACTATAGTCCGGGTTCCCTAGAACATTTTTTTATTACTATCAAGCAAATTTTTCGTGAGTAGCTTCATTTTGATAAGACGACCAACATTTTCCTCTGCGAAAAATCTCGAAAGTGGTAGCTTACAGAGATAGAAAGGTTTTAATATTTCGATTTGATGGTCCTAAAATATGGATTGATCTATTTGTAGGACAATGTTACTCATAAATTATATAACTATTAACTTATCAATATACAAAAAATCAGCTGGTTAGGGTTCCGTTTTAGGGTTCCGTAATGAACGAGGACTTGTTGATGAAAAAAAACTTGTTCTAGAGGACCTTTACCACTAGGCAATTATTGTTAAAGAAATACTATAATTACGAGGAAATATACATAATATGCCTATGTAAATAATATTTGAGACTTGTGACGCTAAACAACTAGAAACTTATCTCAAAAACAACATATAAATAGAATTAACAAGTGTTGATATATATTCAGTGTCTATGAAATGCTGTAATATCTATCTATGAAATAATTTCCTTAAAATGAATTTAGTTTCTAAAATTTTGTTTTTTATGTGTAAGTGTTAACTGCGTCTATACTGTAGTACTCGGCGAAACATGGCGGTAGCGGTCATTGACTTCCTGTCAAAAACATGTCATTTTCTATATAAACCGCGTTTTATATAAAAAACTTTAGAAATAGACAAGTTTTTTGACAGGGAGTCAATGACCGCTACCGCCATGTTTCGCCGAGTACAGTATAGAAATAGTGGAATCATTATGATGCGATTTTGTGTACTTTATGGATTTTGCATCAACTTTTGTTACAGCGTTGTTGGAGTTACGGGACTCGTATGCAGCATATTTAAGGCTGTATTGCGGGTAAGTTTAAGATAAACATCTCCTTAGAGTTAAGTTAAAATTCTACTTGTTCTATGTTGTTCGATGTGCATCATACTAGTAACATTATATTCATTACAAAAGCAGTTACTAGGTTAGTCGTAACTCGTTGCACAGTTACAGTAAGCAAGATTTTGTTATATATTTACGGCCATTCCCAATATTTGATCTATCTCTGGTTTTGCCCTACTAGAGATAGGAATAGCTCACAATTGACATAAAATATATGTATCTAATGTCTAATGTGAGCTATTCCTATCTCTAGTAGGGCAAAACCAGAGATAGATTAAATATTGGGAACGGCCGTTAAACAATCGTATATTCTATTTTTGTCTCATTACACAATATGTTGCTAAATTATTAATTTTGGTGTAAGTTAATAATAAACTAATAATAATCAGTGATTTATCGCGTAAGCAAATATCAATTGAATTACCACGGAAGTAAATTTCTAACAGTCAATAACTTTTTTTTAAGGAGGGGAAATGCATTACGCATCCCCCGCCCCCTCGGGGGAAGGGGGCAGGGGTATGTCGAATTCCCTCCGCAGAGGTTTAGCGACTAAAACTCCCCCATGCCCTCGTCAACGCTACACGCGGAGGAGCGGGATCGCAACATTCAACCGCGTCCTCCGCAGCGTTTGCCGCTTCCGGCATCTCTTCCAATGCAGCAGCTTTTGCCGCCTCCTGTCTGCACCGAGAGGCTCCTCGGGCATCGGGGGAGCCTTTCTCCTCGGGGCCTATGTTAAGGGCGGTGACCCCCCGATCAGCCGCCCACAGACCTACGCTTCAACCTCCATGGCGGGGGCGACTAACAGTCAATAACTAACCTAACTCCCATATTATTTTCAGGAACATCGACGATTATATCAGCACAGAGCTAGAGGAGCCTCTACCTTTGCTGGCATCGAAATGCTTCAACAAGGACCTCAAGACGTTGGTCTACGCTTTCGGTTTCACGTCCAGCCCCAAGGCCGATACTACGGAGACTGTTGTGGAGGCTTACATGAAGATTGGTGGTTATAACGTGTTTGTTGTTGACTGGGAGGAAGAGGCAGCATCGCCCTCCTTGATAATGGATGTTGTGAAGTACCCGGCGTCGGCCGTACCGAATACGATAAGGGTTGGTACTTATTTTTCGTGAGTATTATGGGTTTGTATGTGTTGTAAGTCAATCTATGATTTTTTTTATTTGAATTTGCTGGGCTTTTAAGAATAAGCCGGTAGAGAAAGATGGGATTGTCAAGAGATGATTGTAATATATTATGCTTTGGACTTTACTGCGGCACTCAGAGTGGAACATTAATTTAAATTTTTGACATAAGCCTCATACGTTATCTGTCAAAATCTGTGGTCAAACTCTTCATTAAATTGAAGGTTAATCATAATTAAATGTCTGTGAGTACGGCAGTTATGGCTGGTTTACACGTATTAAGTAAATAAGTATTTAACTAAATTTTAAGTTATTTATTGCATGTAAACACAAAATTTAGTAGCAAGTAGTAAGTTAAAATTTAGTTAAGTACTAAACAAGGAAATCAGAATTTTGACTATTTTCTGTAAGGTTGGCAGGCGGGGCTTGTCACTTGACACATTTCCGGCAGGCACTTCAAATAAAGTTAAAATTTAGTTACTACTTATCTACTTAATACGTGTAAACCAGCCTTTAGTTACTCAATTTTGCCACACCGTCACAGTTCCGCGCGTTTCGACGTCCCATACCGCGCCTACCATATTAAAATATCAATTTTAAGCTTGCATAATAGCTATGAAATATCTGAAAAACCTTATCAATCATCTTACTCTCAGATTGGTGAGCAGTGTGGTCAGGCCCTGGACCAAATGTCAGCCAGCACTCTCAACTTGAGCACTACTCACCTGATAGGACACTCGCTTGGTGCCCATTTGGTGGGATATTGCGGTAAAGAACTACAAACCTTTAACAAAAATGTATCGAGGTAAGTTGGCTCTAATGTAATGAAGGAAATCTTTAGAGTTTCTCTTATAATCTTTATTGTATGTTTATAACCTTGGCTGGATACCCTGCAACATATTTAAATAATAATAGGTCTCTTTTTATAGGTGTAAGTATAGCTAATATTATGATAGAAATAGGTCAGGTGTTTTAGGCATTCAAAGAAATTTATGAATATGGACATAGTATTATTATAGACATAATAGTATAGACATTATTATTTTGCAGTCCTTTTCTTATTTTAGATAAACTCTACATAGCTACTATTAGCAAGTAGGATACTTACCCGAACACCCGAAGTCAAAGAAAAGAGTTGAAGTTATGTTTTTGACAATCTGAAACTACGGTTACATGCCTGGCAATTCAGTTGAATCCATCAGTTTGGTTAGGAATGATGGAAGAATGATCGTTTAACCGGTTGAGTACGGTTACACGGTTCGTTAAGGAAACATTATATTATGGACTACCATATTATAATTCCTAATGTTTCCTTAACGAACCGAGTACCGACTGCAGCGTCTAATCAACTAATTTGAATTTTCTATTTTAATTATGTATCTAATTAGATCTCAAACATCAATAGGTTCTTTACAGCTTATAAGGATCCAAGTAACATAATATTTATTAACTTTAACCTTACTACACTATTATAACATTTTGGTTACAGAATAACCGGGCTGGACCCGGCCGGTCCACTATTCGACGGGCCGCTCTCGCTGGACGGACTCAACCCGTCGCGGGCCGAGTTCGTGGACGTCCTGCACACGGACCCAGGGGTCTACGGGACCAAGGAGCAGCTGGGACAGGTCGACATATGGTTCAACTGCGCCTGCAAGAACCAGCCACAGTGCGCCATCGAGTCAATAATTATTGCTAAAGGTGGTAAAGGCGTAAGAGGTGTAAAATTGCTGTCGCTCGCTTCGCTGTCGCCAACAACTTAAAATATTCAGATTGATACAGCATTATAACATAGACAGATCCCGCATTTTATGAACAATCGTGGAAACATTTATTAGTATATTTTCTCTATGATAGTAGTAACTGGTAGTAACTTTGTCAAAATGGATCCACAAAATGGTAAGGCGTACTTATAGTTGGTTGTTGGCACTCGGGACGTTAAACAATAATTTTCGTTTCTTGCTTATCAATATACCTACAGTAATGGGAGCCATAGTAGATGTAGAGAGAGTAAGATGTAAGAGAGTATCGTTCTATACTGTATTCTGACGATGCTTGCGCTAAGAAGTCTCTCGTATCATCATTTTAGCGGCGGGTTTTGAAATCAGGATAAACCTGTGTTAGATTTACAGGAACCTTAACACTATTTAGCTTGCCCAATAAATAAAACATGTTTTGACCACTACAGACTCATGCAACCACCAGGACGTGTGCTACTATATGGCTGAGGCTCTGCTCAATTCCACCGCGTTCGTGGCGCAGCAGTGCGACTCCTGCCACGACTGGGTCACCTTGAACGCCACTCCAGAGACAGATTCTATCATCTACATTGGCGAAGACACCGACAGAACGTGAGTGCTCTAAAAATATTAAGAGTACTACAGGGTGTCCGACTGTACCCATTTAACGTTTAAACGTTGATCAGCAACTTTTGGCAATTAGAATGGAGATACTTTTTCTGCCAAGAATCATTGGGTTTAGAGTGCAGCCTTCGAATATCCTCACAATTAAAGTTACGGGTAACATCTATGATCTAGGTAGATTATCGATTCCACAGATAATTATTATGAAGATAATATATTTTTGACATTCTTCCAATATGAGAAATATTCTGATCCTAGGATTGTCGTTATAATCTACTGAACCCCCAATCCCATGATCGTTTATTGACGAATCAATAGATATTTTGCTGTCTTACACGAGAGTCCTTATTTTAACCTAAGATAGGTATTTGAAATTATGTTCCATATATTCTAGAGCTCGAGGCAACTTCTATCTCAAGACCAGCAGCGAACCTCCCTACGGCATGGGGGCGGAAGGCCTGACGTATATCTACGGACAAAGGGACGAATAAGCTGCATCTACTACAGAAATATATTTTACCAACCACTCTTATTTTGACACTTAGGTCTTTTTCTAATAAAACATAATAAGTAAATAGTTTATTTTGTTGTTACTTTTACTTTTTACGCACATACTTATATCACAATCTTAAAGAACTAGTCAAATATTTATAATTCGTCTGAGTAAGCAGTATTATCTTAAGTTGCGCTTCTTCATAACATAATAATAGCAATAACTAATTTTATCTTTGAAAACATAATTAACTTTCTAGTTCCTTCACGGTTCATTTAATACTACAATAGTCGTAGTCAAAAGATCAGCTGTACAAATGATATCTAAGTTAAATGGAGGTTAATATTACCTTTTGTTTACATAAAATAACATTTCAGAAGTGCTTGTTAAGGCCACCAGTAAGGTAAGTGTGACTTGGTTTGGTTGTTATGGTCCAAACCTGTACCCACTATTCCTTGTCCATTCCAGTCCGTTTTCTCTCAATCTACGAAATGGTATTATCATCGTCAATGCCGTTGATTTGACATTCCATAATGTCCAAAGTATGAAACGTGGTTCGAGCCATTACCGTATATCATAATATTATGCGCATACGGCATAGTGGGTACCACCACTTTTAAGAGAACATCGTATGTTACCTACAAAGATAATCTGCGTACAGTAGCGGCTGTTACATAATTATGGAAGATACTGGGGCCGTACAGAGAAACCGTTTTGAGACTCAATGAAACGAATCGGAATGTCGCGTCCCACTCTAACAAACATGAAATGACGTTGTCAGAGTAGGACTTGGCATTCGTTGTAGGCTTTCTGGATGCAGGATTCAAATATCCACATCCAGTGTGTCTTGAACACCTTGTTCATCAACACCTTGTTTATCAACCTTGAATCCCATTGAGCCTGCTACTATATTATGAACGTAATCAGCCTTTTACTTGCACCAGCACTCTTAGTTGCACCAGCTACCTCCGACGGAGATGAACAATAACAATACTGTACCTACATGTATGAGTGCATGCACGAAATTATTTGCAAGTTACACTTGTGTAAATAAACTGATATCTTAAAAATTTGTTCCACATGCTTGGTAAAAATAAATAAAACCGGTATTTTTTAATATAAATAGGGAGATATAATGCATATCATTTAATTATACCTAAACATTGCTGCGAGCTGCATCTCTGTAAAATGAAGTTGCTTTCATATTATTTGTACAAGCCAATGAGTAAGTAAAATACAGTTTTCTTACTAATTTAGTAATGACCGTTTTCACCAAATCCTTAGAGCTCACGCTTTCTTCAGAAGCGACAGTTTTTTTTTTTTTTATGAAATAAGGGGGCAAACGAGCAAACGGGTCACCTGATGGAAAACAACTTCCGTCGCCTATGGACACTCACAGCATCAGAAGAGCTGCAGGTGCGTTGCCGGCCTTTTAAGAGGGAATAGGGTAATAGGGGAGGGTAGGGATGGGAAGGGAATTGGGGAGGGTAGGGAAGGGAATAGGGTAGGGGATTGGGCCTCCGGTAAACTCACTCACTCGGCGAAACACAGCGCTAGCGCTGTTTCACGCCGGTTTTCTGTGAGAACGTGGTATTTCTCCGGTCGAGCCGACCCATTCGTGCCGAAGCATGGCTCTCCCACGTATAAGACATCGACAATTGCAATTCAAGATATGTGTGTGCGTCTCTTGATGTGTTTAATTGTTTTGTATGGCTAAAGTCTGTCTTAAGACTATCGTGTCTTTAGCGAGCGCGAGCCCTAACGTCTCTTAGCGGCCATGAAGAGTCTTCGTGGCGTGTCTTAGCGGTTTTCAAAGAGGACAATTTAAAGGCATTTGGTGAAAACAGGCATTAGTATAATTTTTACCTCTTTCATTTGTTTTAAAATCTTAAATTTTTTTTCGGGGCAGTTTTCCTATTGAGTGCCAGTATGGGACACTCGGCATATTTGCGGATTTACTGTGGGTAAGATATCCATCAATTGCTAAATTATACTCTGTATTTCTTACCAGCCTCTCTACGTAAGCCCATGATGAACAAACGTAGGCGATCGCAAACTTCTTAAAGGCCACATTTATGCCATGATTTGGATGTTTAACGTCGGTTGTATTTGCTATCTTTGCAAACATTCTTATGGTAGAATCTTTACATCACTTTATTATGGGTCACTGACTATATAATTAAATAAGAACTTGTGTATTAAAACGTACCAATAGATTATTATAGATTATAATAATCTTATAATATGATAATAATGAGGATATTTTAGGCATCATGTAGATTGTAGACTCTCAGAGAATATTTGAAAATTCTGAATAAAAAAATTGAGTTTGAGTTTTTTTAACATAATTTCTACTTCAGGTCCCTCACAAACTATACTTCAACTAAGCTGGAGGATCCTCTACCGTTGCTTACCAACACGTGTTTTGACGAGAATCGCAAGTCCGTCGTGTATGCGCATGGCCTGAATCAGTCACCTGAGGACCCAAGTGCCAAAGTTGTACTAGCAAGTTTAATTGCATTATTAATTTATTATACAACGTATTCGCCATAGATTGGTCGGAGGAAGCATCTACTGGAATCACTTTGCTAACTCCAGTACTGTATCCAGCGAAAGTTGTACCAAATACTATAAAGGTATGTATAAACAATTTCATTTTAGAGTTAACAGTTTCATTTTCATCACTCTCCCTTCTATTACTATAGTCTGCACTGACAAAAGAAAAGAAGACCTAGTTTTCTTCTTTTCTGTTGTTTCATAATAAAGCTATATTATGTAACGTAAGTAAAATGGCTACAATGTCTCTATTAGACCAGCCATTTTCAAAGTGTACTCCTTAAAGTGCGCCCTGCGGGGCTCCACAAGGCCTTCGCAAGCGATACATAATTTTTTTTCGAAATGTCATCAGACATAAGCATGAAGACAATGCCACCACCAAAAAAGTTTGAGAACAGCTCTAAACTCTGTATGTGTCGAACCCACACAAGTTAAAAGGGCGACTAACGCAAAAAATCAAACATCGTCCTTCTCTCTTCACACTGAAGCCCGTCTTTCATATGCCAGGTGAAAAAGGACGACGCAGATTCATCGCCAAATTAGTTTTTTCTCAATAACTCGTTAAATATACATTTAAAAAATCCGCTAGGTCGATCTCTCAATGATAGAATTTTATACAAGGTGTTAAAATATTAACTTAGTTCAATGCACGGTTATGGCAATATATGAAAATTCGTGAAAATTAGATGCATCTTTGTGATTTTTTTCTATAGAGAAAATTTTAAGACACTTATTGTGTTTTCGCTAGGCCGGTTCCTCAGAAATATAATGTACTATCTATGTTTAGAAAATGAAACAATTCGGGGCTTATTTGCAAGTATAAAAATGAATTATAACATCGACAATTTTGGGTTAGTCGCCCCCTTAATAGAGATAGAACACAAGCCTCTTCTTATAAATAGGTGACGAAGGTGACACACTCAGTTGAACCAAAATTCGTTAATCGTGCGGAAACCGCACATTATTCCGGGATAAAAAGTATCCTATGTCCTTTCCCGGAACTCAAAGTAACTCAAAGTTATCAAATTGTGACAATAAAGATCTTTTGACAGCTGTAACTAAAAGTTTATATTTATAGCAACATTACAGTACCGTACTTGGGACCGTACCTACTTGCCAACACAATATATATTTTGTGTCAAAAGTGCGTTCACTTCAAACGTAGCGTAGGGTTGACTGCGATAAAAGAAAAACGCTTTCATTTATAACGAACTCTTTTTTGCCAAGCTGTACGTGCTGTATTATGCCCATTGAGCATTGTGTTATAATATATTCAACATTCATAACTAACTAATTCTATACTTACTTAATTGGCATGATTTTTAAACTTATAATACTTATATATTTTTATAGGTGGGTAAGATGTGCGGTGATGCGCTAAATAATGTTATACCAATGGTCCAAGTACAAGTTAAACACTAACACCACAAATGGTGCCGGCCACTCCCTGGGAGCCCACGTGGTTGGATACTGCGGTAAACAACTTCAAACTTACGGGAAATATCTACCAAAGTAAGGATGCTTTTTTACGATGAAACTTACGTACTAATAGAGAAGTTGAATCATGGGCAGATGGCGGACCTAAGTAATTTGGTCGAGTTATGTCAATCCCAGTCGACCGATCACAGCTATACATTGAATTAACAGCCAACCGTATGACGTAGATCCGTCAACTGCCTAGGAATCAATTTCCTCGATGGTCGCGTTGTGTACAAACGATACAAAGGTCACATAACTGTTTTTTAGGTAAAATAAAATAATTGTAAGTTTAAATCTAGTGGGTAATCAACAAAATAAAACTTCATTTCCGTGACATGCTAAAACCTGAATTTAAATTTTAAATTACAATAATTAAGTAAAAACTTTTAAATCCTTATTGTAATTTAGGATTGAAGGACTAGACCCGGCTGGCCCATTGTTCGAAGGTCCTATTGCCGTGGATGGCTTGGACAAGACTAGTGGTAAATGCGTGATCGCGCACCACACAAACCCAGGAGTATTCGGCACATTCGAACAAGTTGGCCATAAGGATATGGAGGCGTCCCACATGACCAGCGCGCCGGCCTGCGAGCGCTACACTGAGCGCCGCGCGCGCGCTACCATTCTTATAAGAACGCAGAGCCGCGCATAACGCTATCTCGTTCCCGCATGGCGAAGCGACGCGCCGCATGACCACTCCGCTACCCAGCGAGCGCTGCACTGAGACTCCGCGCGTGCGTCGCCGCATATTCATATTATGTGGGGACCGCGCATGCGCGTTGAGTATCGTGCTGTCCTACTCTACGGAGCAGCCGTGACGTAGAACCCGTCCGTCGACCTGCCAGCATCGATCTGAGGTGCAGCGCGTGCGCCGGGAATATTTATATCCTCGGTCGGCGCATGCGCAAACCGGACGACGACTGCAGCGCGTGAGAATCTCTAATAAATCGTTCATTGTCATTACCACCTTCACCGTGTGTTTTACTCTGAGCTCTACCCAAGGCCGCTACATCTGGTAACCCCGACGCTGAAGAAATCGCTGCAGGAGAAAACTATGGCCGAACAAGGAGCAAGCACTCAGCCACAGATGAAGATCACTTCTGAAGTCCCTGAGGGTCTCGTCAGTGACATCAGCGCAGTCTCTGTGCAATCCAGAATGCTGCCATTTTGGAGACAACATCCGCGCGCCTGGTTTCTACATTTTGAAGCCGTCGTCGACCCCCTGAAGACGTCTGACGACCAAAAATATCGTTACCTGCTCCAACAACTGCAGCAAACAGATCTAGAGCACATTACGGACATTCTCTACGATCCGACAGCCAGCAAGAAATATGAAAAGGTGAAGCAGCGTCTACTAGAGACATACGACACATCAGACGTAAAAAACTTCCAGAAACTCGTCAGCGGCCTAGAATTGGGAGACTTGAAGCCGTCGCAACTCATGCGGAAGATGAAAGAGCTCGCAAGCGGCATGATCACAGAAGAAGGACTCCGGATCGAGTGGATAAACCGCCTTCCCGCGCAAGTTCGCGTCATACTCTCTATTAATAAAGAGTCGTCGCTAGAAACTCTAGCGGCGATGGCCGACAAAATGGTGGAGTACGCAGAAGTTCCCAGCGTTGCTGCCGTCACAGCAACGTGCCCCGCACCAGCGCCGTCAAGCTCGTCAGCTTCAGAACCTTCCTACATGGAAACTCTAGCAAGACAAATCGAGAAGCTCACGCTGGAAGTCGCCGAGTTACGTCGCGGACGGTCACACTATCGCAACCGTCGCCGCTCATTCTCAAGACCGCGATCACGCTCGCATTCAAGGCGGCGTGGTCCAAGGCCAGGACAGGAAGACTCGTGGGAATGTTATTACCACTACACCTTCGGAGATAGAGCTAAAAACTGCGTGTCCCCGTGTCGCCGCAGAAACAAGAAGAGTTCGGGAAACTAACTCGGACACCGACCGTGGCGGACGTCGGTGTCTCCCGCACTAGTCATCGCCTCTGTGTCTTCGATCGCGACACCCGAGAACGTTTCCTCGTGGACACAGGCGCCGACATCTCCGTGCTCGCCGCCACACAACTTAGAAAAAAGAAGCGCACCAAGGAGACATACAAACTGTACGCAGCGAACAACACGCCGATCAAAACCTACGGAGAAGAAACTATAAAGCTCAACCTTGGACTCCGTCGAAGTTTTCGATGGACGTTTGTAGTGGCCGACATCAAAACATCGATTCTGGGCGCCGATTTTCTACACCACTACAAACTACTCGTCGATCTTCACACGAAGAGACTGGTCGACAAAGTAACCGACTTATCCGTCAACGCCGTGAAAGTCGTTACCGATATCGAGTCCGTGCACGTCGTGAGCAGCGACCAAGCTTACCACGACATCCTCAAGTTGTTCCCGAACGTCCTCCGGCCAATGTCACTGAAGCAGCCGAGCAAACACGATGTCGTTCATCATATTGAAACAACTGGGCCACCGCTTTTCGCTCGAGCACGACCTCTACCACCGGACAAATACAAGACCGCGCAGCTAGAGTTCGAGCGTATGATGGAGATGGGAATCTGCAAGCCGTCTAAGAGTCCGTGGGCAAGCCCTCTACACGTCGTGAAGAAAAAGGACGGAACATTACGCGTATGTGGAGACTACAGACGACTTAATGCGGTCACTCTACCCGATCGCTATCCCATACCGCGTATACAAGACTTCACTTACAAGCTGCACGGCAAGAAGTTATTCTCGAAGCTCGACTTAAAAATGGCCTACTTTTGGATACCCATCTCCAAGGAAGACGCAGAGAAAACAGCCATTATTACCCCCTTTGGCTTGTTTGAATTTAACTGCATGACGTTTGGCCTCCGAAATGCAAGCCAAACCTTCCAGCGGTTCATGCATCAAATACTCAGAGGTATAGACGGATGCTTCTCTTTCGTTGATGACCTCTTGATCTTCGCAGAAGATGAAGACAGCCACAAGAAGCTTCTCCGCCAAGTCCTAGAGCGCCTAGATCAAAACGGCGTCACACTGAACATCGAGAAGTGCGAGTTCGGGAAAAACAAAATAAATTTCCTGGGCTACGAAGTTTCCGCAGATGGTATTAAACCCAGCGAAGATCGCATCAAGGCAATAGCTACTTATCCGAAGCCGAAGACCATCATCGAGCTACGTCGTTTCCTCGGCATGATAAACTTTTATCGCAGCTGCTTACCTCTACAAGCCGAGTTGCAAGTAGAGCTAAACAAATACTTGCACAACAAGAAGCGAAACGATAAAACTCCGATCAACTGGACTCCGCAAGCAGAAGAGGCCTTTGAAAAATGCCGACAAAGCGTTTCAGAAGCCGCCGTCCTTAGCCATCCAGTTGCCGACAGTCCCCTCGCCATCATGACCGACGCTTCAGATTACAGCCTTGGCGCTGTTTTACAACAGAAAGTCGACGGAGTTTGGAAACCGCTCTCCTTTTTCTCGAAGTCGATGAGCGAGACGCAGAGACGCTACAGCGTGTACGACCGCGAGTTACTCGCTATCTACGCAGCTGTAAAGCACTTTCGAAACTTAATCGAAGATTGCGAAGTCGTAGTGTACACCGACCACAAACCGCTCGCCTACGCCTTAACAAAATCTCCGAGCAACAGTGACACACTGAAACGTGAGAGACAGCTGCACTTTATCAGTCAGTTTTGTACGAGGATCGTGTACGTCAAGGGAGAGGAGAACACTGTCGCCGACGCACTCTCTCGCATCGAGGAGATAGAGTGCCCTACTATAATAGACTACGCGCAACTGAGCCACGACCAGAATAGAGACGAGGAGTTAAAAAAGCTGCAGGCGCAAAATAATCTGAAGTTCGGCGAAATAACTTTGCCTGGCTTGACTCGCTCAATAACGTGCGAGTTATCAACATCGACGCCGCGACCCTATCTACCGAAGACATATCGTTATGCTGCCTTCAAAGCGCAACACGAGCTGTGTCACCCGGGTGTCAGGACGACAAGAAAACTGATGTCGAGCAAGTTTTTCTGGCCGTCGATGAACAAAGAAGTTGGACAGTGGGCCAGAGCGTGTTTAAGTTGTCAGCGCGCTAAAGTACATCGACACGTCGCGACGCCACTAGAAAAGTTCCCGCCGTCACGGCGCTTCGAACATATCCATATTGACATAGTCGGCCCTCTCTGACTGTCAAACGACTGTCGCTACTGTGTCACTATCATCGATCGCTGTACTAAGTGGCCAGAAGCGATCCCAGTACGCGACATAACAGCCGAGATCTTCGCTCAAGCGCTCTACAACAATTGGATTGTGCGGTTCGGCTGTCCACTGCGCATCACGACGGACCAAGGACGACAATTTGAGTCCTCTCTGTTTAATGCGCTCATGAAGAGGTTCGGCATTACTAGACTGCGCACAACAGCTTACCATCCGCAGTCAAATGGGCAAGTAGAGCGATGGCACCGCACCATGAAAGCCGCGCTCATGGCAAGAGGCGCGACCACAAGCTGGACCGAAGACCTGCCGACAGTGCTGCTTGGCCTCCGTACAGCAATACGGCAGGACAATAACCTCAGCCCGGCACTCATGACCTACGGATCAACTCTCCGTGTTCCCGCCGACTTTGTAGTGCCAGACAAGGATACAACCATCAGCGACGCAGAGTTGGTGCGCCGTCTCACTCGCACCATGGCCTCTTTTTCGCCGGCAACGCAGCGCACGCCCGCAACTAACCTGCGGCCGTTCGTTTACGAGGACCTGGCCACCTGCACACACGTCTTCGTGCGCAACGACGCGGTGAGGGCACCGCTATCACCGCCTTACGACGGGCCGTTTGAGGTACTTAAGCGCTACGACAAGTACTTCAAAATTCAACTGCCCCTACGTACAACTGTCGTGTCCTTAGACCGACTCAAGCCGGCATACATCGTCAGCGAAGAAACCAGCACCTGCGACCAGACGAAGACAACGGCAACACCTGCACCTACGCATCATCCATATATAACGAGAAGCGGTCGTGTCGTCAAACGAAACGTACGCTTCTCTTGAGGGGGAGTGATATGGAGGCGTCCCACATGACCAGCGCGCCGGCCTGCGAGCGCTACACTGAGCGCCGCGCGCGCGCTACCATTCTTATAAGAACGCAGAGCCGCGCATAACGCTATCTCGTTCCCGCATGGCGAAGCGACGCGCCGCATGACCACTCCGTTACCCAGCGAGCGCTGCACTGAGACTCCGCATCCGAGCGTAACTTCCCACACGCCGAGTCCCGCGAAGGGGCCTCGGGTGGGAAACCATGTCCAGGGGCTATACCCCTCTGCATGGGAAAATACCATTTTGTAAGTACCGTTTTAAGGGAAAACCCCCGCGACAGAACGCGGGGAAAACCAGGGAAAGACCGATTACACGCCTGACCAGGCCCCAATCTATCATCAGACGCAGCAGGTTAACCAGGTGGTGCGTGCGGGCCCCGGCCAGGACCAAGGGAACGTGTATGGGTCCACTCCCGCACACACCACTACTACCACGCCTGCGGACCAAAGCGACCTGGGAAATAATTAAGGGGGAGTACTTCCATCCCCGGCCTTTTTTATTATTAGCGGACGGGGGGAAGTGGCTAGGAAGGGAGATGGAGAAAGCTTCCGAACCCGGCCCTTTTTTATTTTTGGCGGACGGGGGGAAGTTACGCCGTGGGGTCGGCGGCTACGACAATAGGGCTGCCGCGCCCGTCAGGCCCCAGGCGGAAAAGAAAAATATACGCCGGCTGTAAATTGCCAGCGCAGGGATAGGAGGGGGGAGACAATCCCACGGTGATAGTGGGCGCCGCGGCTAAGTGCCGCGGCGCAATCTCCTCCTCTTCAGTGATTGGTGGGCGGATGTTCCGCGGTGTCCTCTGGGACGGCGTCACGGGGGAGTCGGTGCCTGTCCGGCGGCCGTGCATGCCACGGCGCCAGGTTGGCCAACTCAGGTAGGCGCGAGGCGTCCGCTCGCGCGAATAGATTCTTAGAGAGTTGCGCTACGAACGCCTCAACGCTCTCCACGCGCAGATCTCTCGCGATGGTGTCGTTCCTCACGTACCACGGCGCTCCGGCGATTCGGCGTAGCACCTTGTTCTGCACTCTCTGTAGCATTCGCTTGTGCGAAGCAGAGAGCAGATGGTGCCACGCTGGGGCTGCGTACGTGAGGCGGCTGCGAACATACAATTTGTACAGCGCGATGCGCATGTTGAGCGGGATCTGCGGTGATGAGTAGGCCGGGTGCAGCTGGGCTACCGCTGCCTTGGCTCCGTTCACCGCTGCCTGACACTGGGCTGTCATGGAAAGGGAGCGGTCGATAATTACCCCCAGGTATTTCGCCGTTCTGCCCCACGGGATCTCGGCGTCACCAATCTTCAGGGGGGCCGGAAAACCTCGACTCCTGGTGACGGCGAGCGCTTGGGACTTGGCTGCATTGACAGCCAGTCGCCATTTGCTCAGCCAGTCTGGGAGGAGGTCCAGCGTCCTCTGGATCTTGATGGCCGCATGATCTACCGTGAGGGAGGAGGCGAAGTACGCCGTGTCATCGGCATACAGCGCCGCTAGAGTGCCCGGATCCTTGGGCACATCACTACCATAGTGCTTATAAAGATCCGGGGAAAGAACACCCCCTTGGGGGACACCTGCGTAAATGGGGTGCTCTGATGAGAGGACCCCGTCGACACGGACTTGAAAGGTCCGGTCGGAAAGAAAGGATGCCAGTAGCCTTACAAGGAAAAGGGGGACGCCTGCTCGGATGAGCTTGCAGAGCAAGCCATCGTGCCACACGCTGTCGAACGCCTTCTCCATATCTAGGAAAACTGCTACCGTGGACTCCTTCTTGTTGGCCGCAACGGAAAGATGATTGACCACGCGCACAAGCTGGAGAGTGGTACTCAGCCCGGAACGAAAACCGAACTGGTCTTCTCGAGGGGGAAGGTATGGGGACAAGTATTTCTTAAGCAGGACCTCAAAGGTAGTAGTAGAAAACAAAGTAAGGAGTAGATAACAAAGTTATGGGCCGGTAGCCCTCAGCCCGTTTGAGGTCCTTATGTGGCTTGGGGATAGTTATTATGATCCCCTTCTTCCAGGCGGGGGGGAAGTGGCCGGTCCTTACTATCCCGTTGTAAAGGCGGGTCAGGGCGGCCACTGTCCTGAAGGGGAGATGGCGCAGGGCGGAATTGGGGATACCATCCGCCCCAGGGGCCTTGCGAGGCTTCAGCCGAGAGAGTACCTTCTGTACCTCTCTCGGGGAAAAACTAAAGTTAGGGGGGCCTGGGGGGGAGAGGAGTGTTGTCCTTACCTCCTCGGTAACAGCCTGGACGTGGTCCGTTGCGGTAGTCGGCAGTGGGGAAAATTGGCGTTCGAGATGAGTGGCGTGGATCTCCGCTCTGTCCTCGGCACGGTATCGCAGGTTACCGTCCGGATGCAGGAGAGGTCTAACAGGGGGAGTGGCGTTTGTAAGGCTACGGCAGAAACGATGCAGGGACGGCCAGTCCTCACCTGCCTCCTGGATGCGCTGGGTCCAGTCTGCCGCCTTCAGGTCATGGAGCGCTAGGCTGACCTGCTCGTTCAGCCGGTTAAGCCGATTCTTGGCGGTTGGGCACCGCGTGGACTGCCAATGCCGGCGGGCCTTACGCTTTTCGGCTAAGAGTTCGGTTACGTGGCGAGGCAGGGAGGGGCGTTTGTACATGCGGCGAGGCGGTCGAGTTGCCGCATCTAGAGCTGCTGAAATCGCCTCGGTGATCTGTAGAGTCATAGTATCTACAGACTCCACAGAATCCACCGGGAAATTGGGTGTGTTTTCGTGCAACTGGGAGGTGAACTTCTCCCAGTCACGAAAAGGGGGCGGAGGCAATGGGGGAATGCTCGCGGGAGCAGCCCGGATAATGGCCAGGACCGGAAGGTGGTCCGAGCCATGTGCCTCTTCGAGGACCTCTTGATGGAAGTCCCCGGAGAGGTTATGTGTGATGGCCACATCTAGGACGTCTGGCGAATGGGCTGGGTGGTCTGGAATGTGGGTGGGCGTATATGTGCCCACCACAGTGTACCCAGCCCTCTCGGCGTCTTCAAAAAGTCTACGGCCGTCCGCGTTTGCCGTACGCGAGCCCCACCCTGAGACTCCGCGCGTGCGTCGCCGCATATTCATATTATGTGGGGACCGCGCATGCGCGTTGAGTATCGTGCTGTCCTACTCTACGGAGCAGCCGTGACGTAGAACCCGTCCGTCGACCTGCCAGCATCGAACTGAGGTGCAGCGCGTGCGCCGGGAATATTTATATCCTCGGTCGGCGCATGCGCAAACCGGACGACGACTGCAGCGCTCCCTGACGTTCGCCGTTGGAAACAATGTTTGTGATTTTGTATATAAGCCGTGAGAATCTCTAATAAATCGTTCACTGTCATTACCACCTTCACCGTGTGTTTTACTCTGAGCTCTACCCAAGGCCGCTACAAGGACATCTGGTATAACTGCAACAAGAAATACCAGCCAAAGTGTGATGGCGAACCGTTAAATACAAGAGGTATTCCTTTCTTAATTCTTATGTATTCTATAATTTTTTGGATGGACATAATAATATGTCCATCATAATTCATATTAAGTATTATGAGACAAACATAGCCTACTAACATAATTATCACCTTATTACAAACAATATGCCTAGACATTAAAAATTGCTTTGAAGAATAATTGAACGAACATTGGTTTTCGCTTTGGCTCTTAAAGAAAATCTCGCTCTCTCCGCTCTGCAAAGTCTGTAAATAGCAACGTACTTTTTCGCATATACCACCACTTATCGTTCATTAGCCAACACGATATAGAATCAAGTATTCTTCGACTTCTTACTGGCTTATCAACTCGGTAAAGGGTCAACACTTCAGGAGTTGCTCTTTTTTCAGACAAATGCAGCCACTTGGCATCGTGCGACTACTACGCTGAGGCTATCGTCAACCCTACCAACTTTGCCGCGGTTCCCAGCAGCTCCTGCAACGAGTGGCAGACGATGGACGCTGCCGCAGCGGCCTACATCTACATCAATGATAATACCGACTGCACGGGCTAGGTTTACCGTGTTTTCAGAGTTGTTTTATCTCTCACAGGAACGATTTTAGAATTTCATAGAAAAACAAAGGTAACTATGAATTATGATCTCGGTGACAACTGCAGCTGACTTTCTCGTCCGTCAAAACGGACTAGAATTTTTGTTTCCAGTTTCTAGTCCGTTTTGACTAGAAACAATTCCGTTCCGACTAGAAACAGTTCCGACTAGTTACAACTCTAAAATTGTTCAAACAATTATATGTACTAGAAATCGCCCAATGGTCGAAATTCGACCTTAGTGTCAACGGCATTAGGAGTACTACCTATATTTCGTAAAAAATATTGACTTTATCATTTTTTTTTCAACTCTTGTCTCTGGGACTTAGCTGATCTCAGACTGGCCGTGTAAGCATTGTCTAGTATCTTATGGCGGCTCTCGACATAGGCGAACGCGTTGGCCAACGCGTCTGCAGACGCGTTGGCCCAATGTGTAGAACGGGCGTTCGCGCGTTGGCCGTAGGTATTTAGACGTTGGCCAACGCGCGAACGCCCGTTCTACACATTGGGCCAACGCGTCTGCAGACGCGTTGGCCAACGCGTTCGCCTATGTCGAGAGCCGCCATTAGATTCAATAAAAAAAAAACTATAATCCATTTTCAATTTGTCAACTAGTTGTCAATTTGTCAAAATGTTGTCAACAGAAGTTCAACCATAAATAAAAGAGTATAATTCGTATGTACTTATAGGCTTGCCTCTCAAAAATCTGTCATTTCTCATGTGTGTGTGTTGTAGTGTGTGTAATGTTTTATTTGTTAAAAAAAATGTATGATAAAAGCACAATAGATTCTGTCTACTCTGATAAAAGCATAATTTCAAAATAATATTAGTTCGATGCACTCCTTCACCATATCCTATCCTACTAGTCCTACTTATATTATAAAGGCGAAAGTTTGTTTGGATGTATGGATGTATAGATGTATGGATGTATGGATGTATGGATGTATGGATGTGTGGATATGTGGATGTGTGGATGTATGGATGTTTGTTACTCTTTCACGCTAAAACTACTGAACGGATTTTAATGAAACTTTACAATATCATAGCTTATACATCAGAATAACACATAGGCTACAATTTTAACCGACTTTCAAAATGGGGGAGGTGTTATGTTCGTTTTCTTATGTTCAACGATTACTCCGCCGTTTGTTAACCGATTTTCAAAATCTTTCTTTTAGTATATAGGGTAATATCCCAATTTGGTATTATATTCACAAAAGTGGTGATCTGATGAAGGATCCATAAGTAATCGAGGGAATTCCTCAAAATTTATAGGGAAACATGTGGTGACTTCGGTTTCGTGAGAAGTATTCTAAGCATATGCTACCAACAAGTAAGATTTTGCACCGAGGTATACCTGGTATACCGTAGTTCGGAAGGTGCTGAGAGAACTCCTGATTCTTTATAGATACAAGTTTGGGAGTTTCGGCGTTGTTTTAAGAACGAAAAGCATTTGCTACTATGCAAATTACATTCATCATCAACATCATCATCATCATCACTACCATATTATACCATGTTATTGGTACTTTTCATAGTCTTTTAAATCGAGACTCGAGTTTGTCAAGCGATAATTTTAAAAAATCTATAAGTACCTACCTAATATAATAAACCTGAAGAGTAAGTATGTTTGCTTGAACGCGTTAATCTCAGGAACTACAGGTCTGATTTAAAAACTTATTTCAGTGTTAGATAGCTCATTTATCGAGTAAGGCTATATATTATCACGCTAAGACTAATACGACCGAAGAAACTCAGGAAAATGTGGGAAAAACGGGGAAATATTAGAAATTACGAACTACTGGAGCAATTTTTATGGCAATATTTGGCACAGATATAGAGTAGACCAAGTGAAGGGAGTAGGGACATAAGCTATTTTTTATGGGAAAATATTGTACGGTTTCCGTAAAATTCCTAATTTACGCGGGCGAAGCCGCGCGGGACATCTAGTAAACTATAACTGTGCGAAATTTCATGCACCTACGTTTCCCCATTTTTCGTAAAAAGGGTTACAAAGTTTTTCGTTCGCGTATTAATATTATGATAACTACATGTATAATAATAACTAAATGTATAACTACGTGATCGAAGGTACTACGTCTAAATTAGAACAAAATATTGAGCGCCAAAATCAACGTTTGGAAAATTCCAGAGTAGCTTGGGTTTAAAAAAATATCTATTCATCATATTATATCTAACATCTATCGTCTTTTGAGCCTTTCCAACACCCTCAGAGATAAGATTATCGCAATATTTTGTTATATTTTGTATACCCTACACTGGAGTTATTAAAAGCCTTACCAATATCAAAACGGAAAACGGGTTGAACATTGATCTCGCTTCATCTTTGCTCATCACTGAATACTGATAGACCAATCATTTTTCACGCGACACTCAAATTATTACGTTTTTTTTTTCAGGGACAATGGTAACTTCTACTTGAGCACCAACGGGCAGTCTCCGTACGGCAAATCCCTCGACGGCATCTACGCTAACAATGATCCATCCGTTAGCTTAGACAACATTTTAAACTTGTAAAAGATTTATTTTACTTTGTATTTTTTTATTTTGAACTAGCTGTCCCGGCAAACGTTGTTTTGCCATAAAATTATTTTCCCTATTTTCCTGCTTTTCTCTTGAAGGTTTTTCTGATTTTTTTTCTATAGACCTCACGGAGCCCGAGACCTTTCCAACGAATGCAAAACCGTGGAAATCGGTTCGTGTGTTCTGGAGTTATAGCGCCAGGAAGGAAAACCGAAGGAAAATGACGTGATTCTAATTTTTCGCCATAAAGCAGGGAGCACAATGGCTCTGGTGGCGGAACCAATAATGGCAATCTTCGGTATTATTTTCGGTAAATAAAAATTTTTCGAAAATTAATGTCTAAAACAAACAAATATAACAGTACCTGAACTTTGTAGACATTTTACAAAAAATAAATACACTCCCGGGGGAGGCAACATGTGCGCAATAATCATCAAAACCTATTTTAAAAATGCTTCATAAAAATAAACATAATCAATAAGTAATAAAATAAGTCTTGTCTTCTAAATTACAAAATTATAAAAATTCCCGGTGACTCTGCTGGTAATTTTCGCCGGTAAATTTGTCATGACCTTCTTCGCCCTTTGACTCCTGCAAGATGACGTCTCGTACTTTATCGTCTAGTCTTGCCGGTTCAGCCAGCTTCCGACGTAGTGTGCGGTGTGGCGGTCCGGCCGACGTTCAAATGTTTCGTATCAGAAATTTCGGACAATGTGCGGCCGGGCTAAAGGTCTCAGCAACCAGGCCATAAGCTCCAAAAAAAAATAGTTGTTACACTATTTGACAGGATTGGACAACAAATGTTTGACATGTAATAAACAAATCAGCATCCAGCATCTATTGAAATGATAAAGTATTCATTAATCATTACACATATCGAGTTTTCATTGTTTTTAAGATGTATTCTGCTATTCGGGACGGAAACAAATCCAACAAATCAAAAACCATGGCAATCGGTCCAGCCGTTCTTGAGTTATAAGTGTTGTAACAAACACGACTTTCTTTATATATAGATAATATAAGATAAGATAATGTTATTTATAATGGAATATTTATTAAATTATACTTTTAATTAGTGAGTTCAAATGTTTTTTTTTTGTTTTCACCCCTTTTACCAATGAGTTTCTAAAATACTAGAGTAGCAATGTCTTACAAAAGATTCTCAGAAATGCGTAACCACTTTTTTATTCATAAGACAATGTCAAGTCATATATTCGTTATGTCATTATGTATGTGAGATATGCCTGCAGGCATCTTCGAAGTGGCAACGCGTTGCTACCGTAAACTTCCAATCTAGTTACGTTAGTAACATAGAATATCATTGCCTTTTACTTTTAACCCGCGTCTTATTATAATATGTATAAAAGGCCTGATAGACGTACGAACTTAAAGCACGCGGGTTTTAAGTTCGCGAACTTACTCGGCTAGACGTCGGCGACACACGTGAATGGCTCACACTGGATTACCATGGCTCGCAGACTTGCCAGACGTACGAGCCGAGACGAGCTACAAGTAAAATTCCAAGACGACGAACTTGGCAATCTAGTACGCGAACTTTAGGTGACACCTTATTTTCCTGTTCTGAGGGTGACACACAGGCGATTAAGATCGTCGAGCCATAAGTCCGCGTACTCACTCGCACGTCTGTCACCCCTTTAAATATTTAATTGTCTTCTTGAAATATCTAGTGATCGAACTATTACCATATTGAGCTATGATTATTATTTTTAACAAAAAATTAAAACTGACTTCCAGGGTAAAAACAATAATAATTTATAATGAACAAAAAAGTGTTAAATAATTCTTACTCTTTAATGTGCCTTATGCATAACTCTCCTAAACCTCAACTATTTCTATGTTCACAATCTTCATTATTTTGAAGACGGTACCAGCTAAGAATGCTGAGTTCTATGACAAAATATTTTTAATATTTAAGACTATGGTACCGACTTCAAAACAATGAAGATGGTGTACATAGAAATAGTTGAGGTTTAGGAGAGTTATGCATGAGGCACATTAAAGAGTAAGAATTATTTAACACTTTTTTGTTAATTATAAATTATTATTGTTTTTACCCTGGAATTCGGTTTTAATTTTTTGTTAAAAATAATAATTTCACTCTTTTTAGTCATAATACAAATACAAATACAAATACAAATACAAATATTTATTGGCCAAAAAACAAAAATTAACATAATATGCGATAATGGATCCCCACACTAGGCGATGCCTGTCCTGTGGGGACGAGACGAAGTTACGATAATTACATAATTTTATGTTTTTAAAATAATTACTAATAATATTTAATAAGCTGGTTTTTTGTACAGACTAATGTGTTATGCTTAGTGACTTTGGATCCGACAGCTCGCTCTTAATCAAGCAATGATAAAATTAATGTTCATACGCCTGTCTTTAAAGGCTCTAAAGTACTGTTTAGTGAATTTATTTCTATCATTACACTCATGGAAACTCATCAGCTCAACATAATATAATATTATGCTCAAATATAACTATAATCGTCCTTATAAATTTTAAGGAGAATAACATCATAGATCTTATGATCAAATTACTAACTTGGTAACCTAAACACCAAGATCGAATCATTTACATTGAAATAACATTATAATTTTGTAAATCGTTCGACAAATTCGAGTTTCCTTCTTAAAGACGATTAAAAGTACCAATAATAAGGGTTATAATTAAATAATTCATGGTGAGGTGTCTGGTGGTAGTGATAATGATGATGATGAATGTAACTTGTATATTGGCATATGCTTTCAGTTCTTAAACCAACTCCGAAACCCCCAAACATGTATTTATAAGGAATCCGGAGTTCTCTTAGCACCTTCGGAACCATGGTATATCTTATTGCAAAATCTTGCTTTTTGGTAGCATATACTTAGGATACTTCTTAAAAATTGAAATCACTATATGTTTCCATATAAATTTTGAGGATGTGGCGGTACCCACAATTCGCCTAACATTCCTGCATCGCGCTATCGAAGTTTCGGAGAACGGCAAGATATATACAACGTCTGAGATGACGTCAGTGGGCTTCGGCCTGACCGAGCATGCTATCTCGCTCGGTCGGAAGATCTTCCTTTTCGGCCGCCACTAACAACGTTAAATTGGTGACCACCGACAAGAACACGCATCCTTCTGGACATCAATCATCATCAATACTCCCCGCCCCTCCGCACCACGTCAGCAGACATCAAGCATAACCGGGTCGCCTCGACCATAAGCCGCGTTGGAGGTCCGCGCCGGTCGAACCCGCGTCTGGCTTGAACGGGGCAGCCATAGGCTACAACGACCGGTCAGCAAGCAGAGCACGGGGTCCCTCTCCTGGTCATTGCACGCTTCCCTCGATTACTCTTGGATGTATAGTGGAATGGTGGTGATGATGATGATGATTAATGAGATTTGCACAGTATATGCTTTCAGTTCTTAAGACAACGCCAAAACCCTCAAACATGTATCTATAAGGAGTAAGGAGTTCTGTTCACCACCTTCGAACCATGGTATATCCTGGTGCAAAATCTTACTTTTTGGTAACATATGCCTCGAATACTTCATATGAAACCAAAAAAATCATATGTTTCCATTTGAATTTTGAGGAGTTCCCTCGATTACTCATAGATCCCATCATTAGGTCACCACTTTTCTGAACATGGTACCAAAATGAAGTAATACAACAAAACAAAAATTTTGAAAATCGGTTCACAAACGGCGGCATAATCGTTGAACATACATAAAAAAAACATATCCACAGCCGAACGTATAACCTCCTCGTTTTTGGAAGTCGGTTAAAAAGTACAACTTTCTATCGAACACTATTCTGGTTAAAATCTCGTGAACAGCTGGATTCCCAACTGCGCTCCGTGGCGTAGTCTTGGTTAAATAATTTGTAAGTAATCAATAAGGATTAGAATGCTATTCGCCCGAACAATTACGACATACAGAGTATTACGAAGGGGACGTATTCCTTTTTTAAAAGCCGAGAAAAAAACCTTTCCGAAGTTGAAAATTGCATAAACCTTGAGACGTGTCACGCATATTATGTTAATTATTAGTATAAAATTTTTAGATTCGTTTTAGACCATTGAAAATCAGTTGCGAGTTAGATCTGTGTAATGTGTTAGGTGTTTCTAAAATCCGCTAGTCTTGTCACCTACATTGTATCGTGTCGAATGTCCATCCAAAATTTACATAATATCAACAGATTTGTCAAAATATTATAATTATGATTTGTAAAAAAAACAGTTACAGATATACCTACTTCACAACTCGCAAATCACAATAGACTATAATTAGTAATAATAGGCTATTCAACAATAGTAGTATAAAGGAGTCGAAATTTTCAATCACTTCATTTGTGGTCTTCTTCAAAATGAAGCTATCTCATATTCTTGGGTTCCATTCTTTGAGTAAGTGAATTTCGTTATTTTAAAATTTGTCTGAGGTCTCATTCGATACATCGATATACAGGGTGTAAGAAAACTAAGTGACAGAATGTGCAAGGGTTATTTATATAGAGTTCGCTGTGAAAGCAACAGCGCTGAAAGAGCAACTTTGTTTTTACTTTTGTATGGAAAAAGTCATGACGCTACGGCGCTTGCTCATACAAATCACAAAAAAAATTGCACTTTCAGCGTTGCTACTTTCACAGTGAACTCTCATACGCACCCTGTATGTTCACTTTGGCACAATTAAACCTTCCTGCCAAATTTTGATATATTGATCTTTGTTTAAAATTAAAATAAGAACACGTATTTTTTCTTTTATAATCACTCAGTACTAAAATGTTGAGAAAAAGCTTCCGAAAGTTATCCTAAAAAACACTACAATTAATGGACACGACGCGTCGCCCGCGCGTGTTATGCCCCCGCGCGCGCACCACCCCCCGCGTCACCCCCGCTCATTACCCCGCGCCGCTAGTGACCGTTCTGCAATGATTTTAAGATTGAAGATGTATACGAAATTTTGCCAATTAAAATACAGTATTTCTATAAGTTTTAATGCACAACATGTAAGATCATTTCAACTATAATCTAATGTTGGAGCTAGATTTTTGTTTTTTTTAAGTATTTTTAAATAATCCAACTCAAACCCGCGACAGTTTTGTGATTTTTGCTGTAAATGGTTTAGAATATCACCTGTTTATGGATTGTATTGACGTCTTAACGATATGAAAAAAATACAATGTACTTACTGTTGAGAATGTCATCTACACAATGTTGGAATTACTTTTTATATGAAATAGTTGAGTAAAAAAATATGTAACTCGGCAAAATTTTAGAGAAAAGCTGTAATTCATAAAAAGAAAACGACAGAATTATGCTATAGATAAAATTCTATCCAATTCGTGAAAAAAAAAATTGTGCCAAAAAACACGATTCAAAACAACCTAAATCTCACATTATATCAAGGCTGCCTTGCGGCGAGTAATATAATGTGAGATTTAGGTTCTTTTGAATCGTGTTTTTTGGCACAATTTGTTTTTTTTTTTTCTTTTTTCTCGAATTGGATAGAATTTTATCCATAGATTATTTCTGTCGTTTTCTTTTTATGAATTACAGCTCCAAGTTGCCGAAATTAACAGCAATTCTTTGTTAAATCAGCGAAATCGGCAAAATTTCGTATACGGACTCTTAAATGGGTTAAAATAAACACACCGGCAAAATTAGAGGAACATAACAAAATTTTCAATTTTTTTTAAATTGTTCACTGATTTTTATATATTTATTTATTTATTTACTAATTGATTATTAAAAAATAAATTTTATATAAATTTAGGGCATAAAAACGTGAAAAATAGAAAAAAATCAGCAAAAATCAAAAAATTAAGAAAATCTTTGAAATTTCAGTAGTAAGTTTTTAAGATAAATTCTCCATTTTTATTAAAGAAATGCCATGTTAAAAGCGTGTAATGCCTTCTATGGATCTCAAGAGGGCCTGGATACGCCATTCCATGCTTGCATTTTAATTGTCAATCATTTCCTGTGGGATATTCTCCTACTCCTCCAGTAGCGCCAACTCGAGCTCCTGGACACATTTTGAAGCTGAAGTTTTAACTCGTACCGTTCACCCATTGATATGCCACACGTCTTCAATCGGATCCACATCCGTAGACCACGCTGGCCTCTCCACCTGGGCTACGCCAGCATCGTTTAGGTAATAATGCCCGATTTTCTTACTCTATGGACGCCCATAAAATTTAATTTACTACCTAAAACTGTGTAAAAGGCACACCATGCAGTTCCAGGACGTCGATGCTATAGCACTGTACTGTCAAAGTACCATCATCTATAATCATCAGCTCCATGCGGGCTCCAAATCATATGCAACTCCAAACCATTACGAAGCCTGCATCATAGGCCACTGTTTCCGGTAAGTTTGATGGCCTGTAGCTTTCCTTATGATTTAGCCACATTCTTTATCGCCTGTCAATACAATGTACACAGAATTTGCTCCCATTACTGTACAGCTCAAGATTTCACTCACTTGTCTAATTTTGATGTTCACGCGCAAATCTTAGCCTGGCTCTTCGGTGTCCTGTCTCAAGTTTTGGTGCCTTTGCTGGCACTTTTGAGTTTAATTTAACTTCTTTGAGTCTTCTTCTTACTGTACAATCACTTACACGTTCATCTTGGACCTGTTCCGACAGGTTTCGTGTCTGCATAGCAGTTTGAGGTCGATTTCTTAAGTTTTGTTTCCTTACAAAATGGTCATCCTGAACCATTGTCACCCGATATCTGCCTTGTTCTCGTCTCCGAACGTAAGATCCAGTCTCTCTGAAGCGTTGAAAGTTACGATGAACCACGGAAGCCGACACACCTAAGGCCTGACTGACCGAACGGTAGGTGTGACCTTTCTTTATCGTGGTTACAGCTCTAGCTGTCGCAGATGCTGAGAAATCACTAATTTTGTATCTAAGCAATGTGTTCTTCCAAAAACCAAACAATCAAATGAGCTGAGCATACCTTTCACCCCGCTAAAACGCCATTCTTATCAGGAACACTTACAACGTCAATAATCGAAAAACACTTATTAGGGCATAATTGCTATAAAAACCTGTCAACTTGCCAGTTTTGTTCAATATTTTATTTCTTGAATGAGCTTAGAAGCTATAAAAAAGGCTTTCAGACAGCCCGACCCACTTGAGTTCAAGTTTTGGCCCTTTTTACCTATGTTCCGCTAATTTTGCCAGTGTGGTATTATGTTTAACACCCAATTTTTGTTGGTTAAATGGACTCTCCTAATGACACCTAAGCCCTGGAAAAAAATTGGCGGGAAGGTTTAATTGCACTCTGTATAATGGAACACATGTACACACCCTAAAGTATTATCACTTAGTTTTGTTACAACTTACACCCTGTATAATCGGACTTTAGAAGTTACACCTTTATATTTTTTTTGTGATTAATCTTTACAAATTTTATTTCTTTTTTTTTATTTACTGTTTGTATTCTTACAAACTTTATTATATAACTGTTTTTTTGTGTTTCAGTTATTTTGCTATCGGCAAGATTAGCTTCCTCGGCGGAGCTATGGTTATTCTGTGGGTGAGTGTATAGTTTCATATTTCATACGTAAAACTTCAATATAAGTAAGTATCACAAATTCTCTAAAATTATCTAAAATAGATGTTCCGTAGTACCGCTAGTTTTTTAATTTTTTGTATGGTCAATGAATGTACATTTATAACGTGTTTTTACACTACTAACAACATCACCTCAATTACTTTCAAAGGAATTTGAACGATAAGTTCCTTTATACTTCGCCGAATACATTTTTTTATTACTTATTACTCAATAACTTATGAAGTTAGTCTTCTTAGCCGTGATAATTTTCCTTTTGAATTCAGCATATTTCCTACTTCCGTGCATTTTTTCACATTTCCAGAAGCAACCGTTTAGCTGGTAGAAGAGTCCCCCCCTTCACTGGACTCTAACCATTTTTTCCACTTTAAAACTGAATATTTCACAAACGGATCCCTAAATCGGAAAATGATCTATGAATACTCATAATATTTTAAAAAACTACCCAACGACATCCCACACGATGGGGTGGACGCGAAAAAAAAATTCATCCCCGCTTGATGTGTAGGGAAGGTACCATAAAAAAATATGTGCATTTATGCCAAATTACAGCTTTGTAGGTCCTATAGTCTCTGAGCAAAACCGCGGACAGACAGACAGACGGACAGGCCAAAACTATAAGGGTTCCTTGTTGACAACGGAACCCTAAAAATGATATAAATCATAAAACATCTACAATTAGAAATTAAAGATGAATACTCTACTGAATACACAACGAGTACAATGTGTTTAACAGATGTTTATCGTTATCATTGTGGGCAAAACGTAGAAGTCGTAGTCATTACAATCAGGTAGGTATATTAGAATATTTGAGGCCAATACTTAGTATGAACCTTGTCCGTCCTATTGTTTCACTATAACTTTCAAATTAAGGAAAAAAAACCGGCCAAGTGCGAGTCGGACTCGCGCACCGAGGGTTCCGTACAAACCTGCAAGGTTTACAAAGTTCGTTCATTACGACAATCGAGTCATAACTATGGTATTTTTATTGCAAAATGAAATTCATAACATTACAATGGGGAAAGATGGAGGAGCATAAATTTAAGACAAAGATCTCTTTATCGTTTAAGTAATCCTTTATTTTATATTAACACATATGTCATTGAATTTAATTATAAGTATAACACTTTAAGCAGTTAGGACGCATTTAGATTATACAGCTACATTCACCAAAACATCGGGATTGAATGACGATGAGTGAGGTCGTCTTTGCCGTTTGAAAAATGTTGCCCTCCCCATACATACTCGTAGTATAATAACTCGCGGTCATTGCTGTAACTACAATTATGTTTACAATAATGTTGCCCTCCCCATACATACTCGTAGTATAATAACTCGCGGTCATTGCTGTAACTACAATTATGTTTACAATCACAATTTTTTTGGTGGTATAACTACTTAAAATTTTAAGCTTTTCGGAATTTTTCTGTTACCTGTGCTGTAAGCTATTGCTTCTTACCAAATTTCGAGATTCTATGCCCTTGCGTGTAGTTGCGAGTTTCAAAATATGCGGTATCAATGGTTGTACTTTTGCGTTTTGCGTTTTTGCGTTGACTTAGAATTTTTTTTTTTCACGGGTTAAAGGCAATTAGATCTAAGTATTTGATATGAATTTCAACTTGATAGCTCTACGCGTTCATGAGGAAAAAAGTAATAAGTTTATATTTATTAAAAAATATATATTTTGTAATGTAACTAAAAATTTAAGGTTTTCGGAATTTTTCCTTTATGTGTGCTATAAAACGTTGCTTCATGCCAAATTTCAAGATTCTAGGTCGACTGGAAGTACCCTTTAGGTTTTGATTCCCTTGCGAGTACTTGCGAGTTTCAAAATATGCAGCTTAAATTGCTGTTTCTTTTGATTGCGTTGACATAGAAGTTGGATTTTGTTACAGCTTAAAGGTATTATAGACCTGAGTATTTGGTATGAATTTCAATTTAATACCTCTACGCGTTTATGAGGAAATGGGTAGTAAGTTTAAAATTATTAAAAAAAATATATTATGTGATGTAACTAAAAATTTATGGTTTTCGTAATTTTTCCTTTATCTATGCTATAAGACGTTGCTTCGTACCAAATTTCAAGATTCTGAGTTCACGGGAAGCACCCTGTAGGTTTTGATTCCCTTGCAAGTGTCGAAAATTTGCGGCATAAACGGCTGTATCTTTTGATTGCGTTGGCTTAGAAGTTTGATTTTTTCACAGCTTCAAGGGACAGTAGACCTGAGTAATTGATATAAATTTCAGCTTCATACCTCCACGCGTTCCTGAGAAAAAGGGTCTTGACAGACGGACGGACGGACAGACGGACAACAAAGTGATCCTATAAGGGTTCCGTTTTTTCCTTTTGAGGTACGGAACCCTAAAAATGATAAAATTATTTCGAAAAATCAAGATATTGTATGTTATTAATATTTTGGTCCCTTGGAAACTTTGATGCCATTGTAAATTGTTAGATTTAAAACAATTATCTTATATAATTTAAATCATTTAAAATAATTAATCTGAGACTACGGTTACACGCCTGGCAAGTCAGCTGAATCCATCAGTTTGGTCAGGTATTATGGAAGAATGATCGTCTAACCGGTTGAGTAGGGTTAAACGGTCGCAGTCTGGCATCAATTCAGTCCGTCAGTCTGAGACTGACGCCAGAATGATGACCGGAAAGTACATAAAAAAATTATCAGTCCGTCAATCAAACGGTTATACGATCATTTTTCCGTCAGTCTGGATCAGACTGATGGACTGAAGTCTGAACTGATGCCAGGCTGACCGTGTATTCGTACTCGTAGTCCATAATATTATAATGTTTCCTTAACGAACCGAGTACCGACTGCAGCGTCTAATCTACTAATTTGAATTTCCTATTTTAAATATAATTATGTACTTACTTATCTAATTAATAGGTGTCAAATATCAATAGGTTCTTTACACCTTTTTTTTTTATGAAATAACCCCTTATTTCATAAAAAAAGGCAAACGAGCGAACGGGTCACCTGATGGAAAGCAACTTCCGTCGCCCATGGACACTCTCAGCATCAGAAGAGCTGCGGGTGCGTTGCCGGCCTTTTAAGAGGGAATAGGGTAATAGCAAAGGGAATAGGAGAGGGTAGGGAAGGGAATGGGTAGGGGATTGGGCCTCCGGTAAACTCACTCACTCGGCGAAACACAGCGCAACCGTTGTTTCACGCCGGTTTTCTGTGAGAACGTGGTATTTCTCCGGTCGAGCCGGCCCATTCGTGCCGTAGCATGGCTCTCCCACGTTCACCTTACCTTGTAAGGACTCAAGTAACATAATATTAACTTTAACCTTACTACACGATTATAACATTTTGGTTACAGGATAACCGGGCTAGACCCGGCCGGTCCACTATTCGACGGACCGCTCTCGTTGGACGGACTCAACCCGTCGCAGGCCGAGTTCGTGGACGTCCTGCACACGGACCCAGGGGTCTACGGGACCAAGGAGCAGCTGGGACAGGTCGACATATGGTTCAACTGCGCCTGCAAAATCCAGCCCCAGTGCAATAACGCGTCTATCATTGTTAAAGGTATTTGCGCACGCAAACGACAAATCACTCTCGTCAACAAGAAATTCAGATAAAACATTTTTTATCTGAATTTTTTGTAGAATAAAAAGATACTGCATCTTTATATGTAAATTATAATGCAGTCATTACATAATATTATAAAGATACGGTATATTTTTATCATAATTTTATGCACATCCGTAGGAGCATAGTAACATTGTCAAAATAGATCCACAAAATGCACACTAAGGCCAGCGTCCAGGCGCGGTCCGAAGGGGGGGTCACAGGGGACATGACCCCCCCCAAAATCTAAGGTCAAATTGAAAAATCTTAAAATCTTGCCAAATAATAAAAGGGAAGTTCTAGTTAACCTATAACAGCGATAATTTTTTTTTTTGTGTGACCCCCTCCAAAACTTCAGGCTGCGACCGCGCCTGCCAGCGTCTTCTTATAGTTGGTTGTTGGCACTCGGGTCGTCAAACAATAATTTTCGTTGCTCTAGCCACGTGCTTATTACAGTAACGGGAGCCATATTGGAGCAATCTAATGTATGAGAGTATCGTTCTATACTATATTTTAAGTTAAAGGATAAACGCTTATTAGATTTATCGGTATCTTAATACAACTTAGCTTGCTCAATAAATAAAACATATTTTGACCACTACAGACACATGCAACCACCAGGACGTGTGCTACTACATGGCGGAGGCTCTGCTCAATTCCACCACGTTCGTGGCGCAGCAGTGCGACTCCTGCCACGACTGGGTCACCATGGACGCCACTCCAGAGACTGATTCTATCATCTACATCGGCGTAGACACCGACAGAACGTGAGAATTCTACAAATATTAAGAGGCGTCAGTCTGGCTACAGACTACCCTTTTAAACTTTTAAACGTTGATCAGTTGGGGCAACTAGTATGGACTATGGAGATACTTTTACTCCCAAGAAACATTGGGTAAGTATAGAGTACAGCCTTCGAATTTCCTCACGATTATAGTAACGGGTAACATCTAGGTAGGTTATCGATTTCACACTTACTTCTGATAGGTAGTAGGATTGTCAGCATATACCATCGAACTCAAAATTCCATGCTCGTTTATTGACGAGTCCACAGATATTTTTCTCCTACACGAGAATCCTAATTGAAACCTAAGATGTTTGAACTTATATTCCATATTTTCCAGAGCTCGAGGCAACTACTATCTCAAGACCAGCAGCGAACCTCCCTACGGCATGGGGGCGGAAGGCCTGACGTATACCTACGAACTAAGGGACGAACAAGCTGCATCTTAAGCCACATAAATATTGATTAACTACCCTTATTTAGACACTTAGGTTTTTTTTTTTGGAACGAAGTTCCTTATCGCGCGTTGCGAAAGGAAGACGGAAGAAATTGAGACCAAAAGTTGTAACGACACTTTTTGCTATAGTTGTTAACCGTGTGACGTGCGCGTGTTTCTCTGCCTCTCTCTCTCTCTCTCTCTCTCTCTCTCTCGTTCGTTCCATCCGGGTGTCCCTTGACACCTCTCAAGTTTTTTTTCTAATAAAATATTATAATAATTAAATAGTCTAGTTTGTTGTTACTTTTACTTTCTACGCACATAAAAACTACTGAAATATTTATAATTTGTCTGAGTATTCTTAAGAATAAGATTTAACCTTAAGGGCCTTCCTACGGAGATTCCAATTTACCGTATTTAATGCCTTACTAGCTATTTGACCGAGCTTTGCTCGGTATTCGATGAAAATGACATTTTCTAAAAATGATTCCTAGCTAGATCGATTTATCGCCCCCGAAACCCCCTATATACTAAATTTCATGAAAATTGTTGGAGCCGATTCCGAGATTAGAGAATTATATATATATATATATATATATATATATATATATATATATATATATATATATATATATATATATATATACAAGAATTGCTCGTTTAAAGATATAAGATAAGATAAACTCATAATTTAAAAGCTACAAAGTTAAAATAATAAAAATACAGCAATAATCTTTAGTATATCAATATTCCTTTCCCCGTTTTAAATTTTCTATTTTTGTTTATTATACTCATGATATCAGCTTCTAAAGTAAAACCAATTTGTAAAAATTTAAGCATACATTCAGCATCTCCTTAGGATTTACAAATTATTTTTATTTGAAACACACGCCAATAGATCGACAATATCACAAACTACATATTCCCCGTTTAAAATTTTTTTTAGGACAATTTTAAACTAAGATAAGTAAAAAAATAGGGTTTTGGTGCGGTCTCGGCAACGCGGCAAATGTATGGCCAAGGTCGTTTGCTCGGGGGACAGCCTTAAGATTCGTTTCTTCGTAATAATAACGTAATAATATTATCAATGACAAATTTTATTTTTGAAAACATAATTAACTTTCTAGTTTCTTCACGGTTCGTTAAATACTACAATAGTTGCAGTCAGATCCTAGATCAGCGGACCTAAAATGGTCTTATATTATTTAATTCCTCTCAAATCAATTCAGAAAATGAATTATCAAACTGTCAAACTGACGCATTTCAAATTAGTACGAACTAGTAACTACGAACTAGACATATGAATTGCAAGCAGTCGAGTGACCAATGACCATTTAGCGATTTTATTATGTCATATTAAATGGAGGTTAATATTATAACCTTTTCAGTTACATAAAATAACATTGCAGAGGTGCATGTAAAGGTGTTCGCACATTTGACTTTTATCAGCACGCACCCGCCGAACGCGCCGCATTTTAGAATTCGTTGTATGAAATGATGTAAAACCTCGCACATTCGTCCGCGCATGCGCGACCTATGAGATTTCTATGCAACCGCAACTTATCTGGCAGATACTTCATCTATCAGATAAGTTGTAGATAGCCTATCTTTAACTTAGATCCTTCATCTGTCAGATAAGTTGTGGATAGCCAGCTATCTGAAACTTATCAGGAAGTGGGGAAACAGCCCCTAAGGCTTGTTGAGTATCAGTCGAATAAAACCAAGAAAATCCAAGCGAATGGAAAAAGCAGCTACCATCAGGAGGCACTGGAATAATTATAACACGTGTATTTCCAACCACTAACTTTAGGGTACAACTTATTGTGCGGAGGATAAGTAGCTATTATTATAGCTGTCTAACAGACAAACAGAAATACGGGCGGACGGGCGGACGGACGGACGGACGGACGGACGGACGGACGGACGGACGGACAGATGGACAGATGGACAGATGGACAGACGGACAGACAGACAGGGGACAAGAATTCTATGTCTATTCCCGGTAGTCGAGACTCAAACTATATCCCCATACGAAATTTAAGAACAATCGGTACAATCAGTTTGGGCGTGAAGAGGTAACAGACAGACAGACAAAAGTGCTTCATAAAGTCACCTTCTATTCATTTCATAAAGTTTCTTCACTTCACAAATAAATAGTTACGGGGAGCTCCCATACAATAAACGTGTTTTTTTTGTTTTTTTTTTTCCTCAAAATCAATAATGGCAGCCGGTAGGCACTTAAAATATTTACAAAATCTTTAATTAAGTATATTTCTACTTTCATAATTTATAATAAAATAAATATTTAAGGGGGGTCTCCGTACAAAAAACACAGTTTTTGCCAAGTTTCGCTCTGTCCGACTCGCAATTGACCGTTTTTATTAGGGTTCCGTACCCAAAGGGTGAAAACGGGACCCTATTCATGAGACTTCGATGTCTGTCTGTCCGTCTGTCTGACCGTCTGTCTGTCCATCTGTTTGTCCGTCTGTCTGTCACCAGGGTGTATCTCAATAAGCGCTGTAGCTAAACTTATGAAATTTTCACAGATTATGTATATCTATTGCCGCTATAACAACAAATACTAAAAACAAAATAAAATATTTAAGGGGGGCTCCCATACAACAAACGTGATTTTTTTGGCCTTTTTTGCTCGTTATCAATAATGGCAACAGGTAGGCACTTGAAATTTTCACAAAGTCCTAAATTATATGTGCACTTTAATAATTAATAATAATATTAAAATAAAATAAAAATTTAAGGGAGGATCCCATACAAAAAACACAATTTTTGGCTTATTTTTGCTCTATAACAATTAACAGTACGGAACCCTTCGTGCGCGACTCCGACTCGCACTTAGCCGATTATTTTATGATTTTTCCCTACGCTTACACACAATTACCGAGCTGAATTCCAAATTTCAGCCTTCTAGGTCATCTGGAACTTGGTTAGAATTTTGATCTATAGGTCAGTCAGTCAGTGATAAAAAGATTTTCGGACGTTAATATCTTAAAAACCGTTTGAGCCGTGTTTATGAAATTAAGATTATATATTTATCTCGCAAGTCTCATTATATGAGCCAAATTTGAAATGTTTATGTGAAATAGTTTCTGAATTATGAGAGGGTCAAAAGTAATATTGCACACGGTGCTGCACGGTGGTTATGCTGGAAGTTGGAACTTAGCTTGACACGCTACCTAGATCGGCATTTATTTTTAAGAGCTCATCTGACTCTAAAAATCAAACATCGTCCTTCTCTCTTCACACTCACGCCCGTCTTTCATATGCCAGGTGAAAAAGGACGGCGCGGAATCATCGCCGAGTTAGTTTTACTTGAATAAAAGACGAACTATAATGATTATGAAAAAAGTGTTTTGAGCAAATTTAGGTTTTATCAATACCTTTTTATATATTAAAAAATATTAAAGAAAAGACAGCAAACTTCGAAGATCCAAGCAAAAATGTGTCTAAAACAAGGTTTTTTGTAAAAAAGAAACTATCGAGCATTTTTTGAGTAATCGGGTTTTCGTCTTGAGCATTTAATCTTCATGAACTGAAGTTACTTGTGTCAAAAAATCAGTTTTCTAGACCTTACAGATTTTGAGATTTAGGTTAAAGTATGTAGTCAAGTTAGGGTCATATGAGCTCTTAAGAGCCTGCTGCCAGAAATATCAAAGCACGCTAGCCCCGCCTATACACCCCGCTATCCTCCAATCCTGATATAATGATTCCATGAATCGTGCCACCGAGCATTGTGCTTTGCACTCTAGCTCATAGTAAACAATATCGCGTAACAACGGCTCCCACAACGAAAGTAAAGGTCGTAAGTCCCAAAAATGTTTTTGATGATTACTTAAAAATTAAATACAATACTAATATTTCCTTTAGCCATCATTTTATAAAGTGTGTGATTATAGTAGTGCAAGTTATTTAATGATATTAACTCAATAAGTGTAACAAATATTTGTTGAAAAGCCCAGAAATATTTCATTTAAGTCAATCATCTTCCGGGATAGTAATACTTATTAGAAAACACAGCATTTGGCAGCCCGCTCCTAACGGACGGACGGACGGACGGAATCTCTGCAGCTAGTCCTGTCTGTAGCATTTATTAACCCCACCAGTACCATTAGTAAAATACATCGGCCTAGTGCGAGTTGGACTCGCGCACGAAGGGTTCCGTACCACAACAGCGCAAAAATACGCTGAAAATTGTGTTGTATGGGAGCCCCCCTTGATTATTTCATTTATTTAAATATTATTATAAATTATTAAAGTACAAAAAAAAACTGAGTATTTTGTGAAAATTTCAAGTGCATATGTATTGCCGTTACTGATATCGAGCAAAAAATAGCAAAAAAATTACGTTTGTTGTATGGGAGCCTCCCTTAAAAATATTTAATTTCTTTTGTTTTTAACCGACTTCCAAAAAGGAGGAGGTTCTATGTTCGGTTGTGGATATTTTTTTTTATATTTGTGTATGTTCAACGATTACTCCGCCGTTTGTGAACCGATTTTCGAGATGTTTGTTTTGTTGTATGAGGTTTCACAACAATTTGGTCCCATTTTCACAAAAGTGGTGACCTGATGTTGGGAATCATGAGTAATCGAGGGAACTCCTCAAAATTTATATGGAAACATATGGTGATTTTGGTTTTATGAGAAGCATCCTAAGCATATGCTATCAAAACGCAAGATTTTGCACCGAGGTATACTATGGTTCCGAAGATACTAAGAGAACTCCGGTTTCCTTATAGATATAAGTTTGGGGGTAATACAAGTAACATCGCCTGTCTCACTTCCATACAAACGGCGCGAAATCGCCGAGATATTTAGCGGACCAGCGTATTTTAGTTTTGGTGGGGACAATTTTGTTAAAGTCAAATTATCAAATAAAAAAGAACTTAGTAGCCTATAATTAAAAATTTATGAAGCGTTACACATTCAAATACGTATTCGGAATGTTAAAACAGCCTTCGCTTTGGAACTTTTTGTCATAATATTAAATTCAATACATCGATTTGTCAAAAGGACAACAGAAATTTGTATGAAAGTGAATTTTCGTCGGTGGGGACATGTAAGTTATATATTTATAGTTACATATAAAGTTACATATTTTTCAACAGAAAATGTCTATTAATCCCTACGTTTATATGATAGCAGTAGTTTTGATATACATATAAAATCAGTTAATTATTATTATTGCCAATAGTTTTGTGACCAGAGCATTCCAATTGTGAGGGACAGGTTTTGGCAAGGAAAAGTTGATCCACCCACATACATTCATATGCATGTAGTAAAAAACGGTTCTTTCAATATTACAAACAGACACTCCAATTTTATTTATATGTATAGATTATTATAATTTATTTCTCAGAAAATGGACACAAATTTCATTATTTATCATTTTTTACGAAAGTTCAATATTTTTGAAGTTTAATGTTCAAAACAAAATTATATTTACGAAAATTTCAATAATTTCGATTTTACAAAATCATTCTTTTTTGTTCAAAACTAAGCATTCTAAACCAGGAAAAATTTTTGAGGTCATCACTTAAGCTAAAATAAAGAAAAATTTTAGGGATAACAATAAATTCAAATTATTGTAGAAATGGTGAACGTTTTATTTATCGTTTTTTCCAAAAAAAATTGGAAATTGTCGTTTTATTTTTATCATAACTTGCTCAATTTTTATGCTATTAACTTTTTACACTTATGCTGACGTGGTCAACAGCCACGTCCATAGGATCTATACAGACGGCAGCAGGATTGAGGGCCAAGTTGGGGCCGCATTCTCCGTATAGAAAGGTGAGGCCGAGACAAAGGCCGTCAAGCTTGTTTTGCACCGTCTACCAGGCCGAACTTCTAGCGCTCCAAAGAGCTGTAACTATAGCCTGCAAGAGTGGAGAGGTGAAGGTCGATATCCTGAGCGACTCCAGATCGGCTCTTCAGGCGATCACCCTCATCTGTGCAAACAAGGGCGGCTCTCCGAGAAGCTGCATTGCAGAGGCAGGAGATTTCCTTGTTTTGGATAAACGCACGCTGGGTTGAAGGGGAATGAGAGAGTTGACGAGTTAGCCAAAGAAGCCGCCCTGGGATTGAGAAGGAGACCCGACTACGATCTGTGTCCTGTTTCATTCGTCAAGCGTATTTTAAGAGAGGATACGATTGAGGAATGGGACAGGAGATACGAAGTGGGAGGGACGGCGGGAGTCACGAAGCTCTTTTTCCCAAGCGCTGCTGCTGCATCACAGAAATAAGATCAAGATCTTGATATATATCTGTGTGCTGCATACAAAATAGTCAAAAAGATAGACATTACACCTTACACCACGCTGATTCTGACCGGCCACGGCAGATTCGCCTTCTACTTGAACAGATTCAATCTGAAGCACAGAATAAATAATAGTTGGCTGAAGGAGGATCCGTCGTGTCTGTGTCAGCCCAGAGTCGAGAATGCTAGAAATTAATAAATACAATATTGAACAAAAATTGGGCATATCGATAACGGGTGAGAATCTACCGTCCATCCATGGGGGGAAAAAGCGGGACATCTTTCTTCCTAGATTTTTGCAGGACGATCGTGGGTGTAGTTTATAAGAGAAATAGCAATATCTTATATCTTTAAACGAGCAATTCTTGTATATATATCTACGAATAATAAAAACTAAGGAAACGTAACTCCCATACTTCAACCGTTTTAAATTTGGCTCCTTTTCGAACACTAAAATATGACAATTGAAATTTTCGCCAAGGTCGTATCCCAGGTAACGTATCATAATATTGCGCGCCGGACGACAGCCTGCGCGGTTATTGTCATTGTCATAGTTATGAAAGAAAGCCGTTGACAATAATTGTCAAAAGCGGATAGTATTATGCAGTATACACCAAGCACATCTACTATCACGAAGAAACGAGCACATAATTATTATTTTAAAATCAAACATTTTCCTCTGATCCTTAAGACATCGATAATAATATTAATATATTTCGGCGAATCTAAAACTGTCCGAGCACCTAGAGAAGACGTTTTTTTAGACCTAGATTACAAAAATCTATGTGGTAAATTATTACAGAATTGAAATAAAAAACTAACCTAAATTTTGTACAATTATAACTCACAATTAATATAATATTTTAATAACAGTTAGCATTTTTTTTTTCTTCATTTACAATATTAAAGGAAATACTTTTTGTTTTTGTCGATTGAACGTAATTTATTACATTATGTTTTTTTTGTTTGGTTGTAAAAAAATCCGTAGCAAGGAATATGAGAATACCCATATCATCTTATAACGCATTTACAGTTTGTGCGTTTTAAGATTACATGGGTGACAGTTCTCATATTCCTTGCTACGGATTTTTTTTGCAAGAAAACAAAAAAAATCATAATGTAATAAATTATATTCCATCTACAAAAACAAATGTTTCCTATAATTGTAAATAAATAAAAATGAAAAGTTGCTAAATGCTAACTTATTAATATAAAATTATAATATTATTAACTGTGAAATAGGAGTATAAAATTAATTTTACGAAAACATTTGAAAAATGTCAGATGCATGAAACGGAACCTATGTCAATAGACATTGACACTGTTGAATCGAAATCAAATCGATATAAAATGGGCGGCCATCTTAAATCGCCGGCACCACTGAAATGTCAATACGAAATCGATAATTTCGATTGCAATTCCCTTACGAAGTGATTCCATATTTTTAAATTATCGATTATTTTTTGTTAGGTAACTTCCCTACTATTGTCAATTACAATGTGTCACGCATATCATCTTAAGCCCGGCCGCACATTGTCCGAAATTTCTGATACGAAACAGTTGAACGTCCGCGCTGTCTCTTACATTTTGTATTGAGCCGAGTGAGCTCGAACTCGCCGGAAGGATATTTCGGATAGTGTGCGGGGTGGCGGTCCGGCGAAATTCAACTGTTTCTGATCAGAATTCAGACAATGTGCGGCCGGGCTAAAACGCACAAACTATAGTACTTATAATATAAGCCAGACCCTAAAATTTCGTTTATGATTAAATTGTTACATCTTGCATAACACTGTCCATGGCGACTTTGTAAAAATTTTGTAATTATATTATTTTTTGATTATTGCACTTTTAGAATAACATGTAAATTTAATAAGACAAACACAAAGAGACCAGCTTAATTTTACGCAAATACCCTAGCATCCAACTTAAATAAACCATCTTTTTTGGGTCGACAAAAATACAAGAAATTTAAGCATAATTTTAAACAATTCACTTACAGATGAAAGGTTATTCCTGTATTAAAAGTCGTATCTGTATGACTTCTACACCATTTCACAGGGCATTTAGGCATTTTAACAACAAAAATATTGTAAAAAGCTACGTAAAAATAAGTAAACAAACCTATGTAAACAAATTGTAAAATGAGTTTGACAAAATTGTCATATCAACCTGGTTGAATGTCACTCGAGTATAATATATACACGAAAAATGTGTACCAAACACATGCATAAATATATGCATGTATTCGGGTCACATTTTGTAGCCTTTTGGTGCACTTTTTTTGACGGAGTTACTCTTCCTTAGTTTTTATTATTCGTAGATATATATATATATTAAAAATCGCCTCCGTGGTCCAGTGGTTCAGAGCTCAGCTCTTGACTCGGAGGTCGTGGGTTCGATTCCCGCGTTGGAAACATGTTAATTCCAAGTTTGGTTAGGATAATGCAGGCTGATCACCTGATTGTCTGACAAGTAAGACGATCCATGCGTCATAGAGGGCGTTTCGGGGGCGATAAATCGATCTAGCTAGGAATCATTTTTAGAAAATGTCATTTTATTTGTGTTTTATCGAATACCGAGCAAAGCTCGGTCAAATAGCTACTTATTATAATCTGTGATACTAATTAGGTTCTATTGATAGGTTAACAGCCGTGATATTAGGTTAGTTTTTGTATCGTGCCACTGTTTTATTGAGTTTTTAACTGACTTCCAAAAAGGAGGAGGTTATGTTCGGCTGTGGAGATTTTTTTATATATATATAATTACATAATAATAATAATAATAATAAATTCTTTATTGACTTAATCGCTACAACAATCCTATGAAGACTCTGACACCTAAACTAGGCTAACGCCCGTATCTCAGGAGTCAGCGGCTTCTCCCAATTTTTAAACAAAAAATAAAGAAGTTAAAAACATATCACTAAAATAAGTAAGTATATAATAAATATAGGATTTATATATAATAATACAAATATTTATATATACGATATATACGATTCCGAGATTCCAATTATATATATTCCAAGTATATATAATTGGAATCTCGGAATCGCCTCCAACGATTTTCATGAAATTTAGTATAGAGGGCGTTTCGGGGGCGATAAATCGATCTAGCTAGGAATCATTTTTAGAAAATGTCATTTTATTTGTGTTTTATCGAATACCGAGCAAAGCTCGGTCAAATAGCTACTTATTATAATCTGTGATACTAATTAGGTTCTATTGATAGGTTAACAGCCGTGATATTAGGATAGTTTTTGTATCGTGCCACTGTTTTATTGAGTTTTTAACCGACCTCCAAAAAAAGAGGAGGTTATGTTCGGCTGTGGAGATTTTTTTTTTTACTATTACGCGTGGTAATTCAAATATTATAATCTTTCATACCTATGGATGATTAATCAATCAAGAACAAATCAAGAAAAACGAATAGCATATCAGCCACGACACGAATTTCGCTTTATGGTCTTTTTGTGATTGCCAGAACGCGTCGTGGCCGTTTTCATTAGAGCCACAACGCGAATTTCGCGTCGTGGCTGTTTCACTGTGACCACAACGCGTTGTGAGCTATTTTTTCGCTCACTGAACGATTTCGGTCTTTGAGCGTAAAATATATACAAGAATTGCTCGTTTAAAGATATTTTATTATAAGATTTGTGTGATTTAATGAACCTGCCAAGTTCAAATTAGAAGTATTAAGGATCAGGCTGTTGATGAAGATGATTATGATCGATTTTGAAATACATTGGCATTGGATTGGATTATGATTTGCGCGTAAACTATTCAGTCAATGTACGGGAACAACTATAAACTAAAATCCACGTGGACGAAGTCGCGGGCAACAGCTAGTAAATAATAATTAAGGGTGGGTCCCATTCAAAAAACACAATTTTTGCTCTATAACGGTACGGAACCCTTCGTGCGCGAGTCCGACTCGCACTTGGCCGGATTTTTTTCAGACACATGCAGCCACGTGGTATCATGCGACTACTACGCTGAGGCGATCGCTAACCCTACCAACTTCGCCGCGGTTCCCAGCAGCTCCTGCAACGAGTGGCAGACGATGGACGCTGCCACAGCGGCGTACATCTACATCAATGATAATACCAACTGCACAGGGTAGGTTTACCGTGTTTTCAGAGTTGGATTATCTCTCACAGGAACGATTTTAGAATTTCATAGAAAAACAAAGGTCACTATGATCTCGCTGACGATTGCAGCTGACTTTCTCGTCCGTCAAAACGGAAAACTCCGAAATGTAACATATATAAAATTGCTCAAACAAATTATTGAGCGCCAAAATCAACGTTTGGAAAATTCCAGAGTACCTTTCGTTTCATAAAATATCTATTCATAATATATCTAATATCGTCTTGTGAACCTTTCTAACACCCTCAGAGATAAGATTGTCACAATCTTCCCTACACTGGAGCTAATATTACAAAACCTATTAAAAGTCGTACCAATGTCAAAACGGAAAACGGGTTGAACATTGATCTCGCTTCATCTTTGCTCATCAGCATCACTGATAGACCAATCATTTATCACGCGACACTCAAACTATTTCGTTTTTTTTTTTTCAGGGACAATGGTAACTTCTACTTGAGCACCAACGGGCAGTCTCCGTACGGCAAATCCCTCGACGGCATCTACGCTGACAATGATTCATCCGTTAGTGTAGACAACGCACTTTAAACGTGTAAAAATTTCATCCGTTTCAAGATTTTTTTACTTTGCATTTTTTTACTTTGGGTAATGTTATTTAAAATGAAATACTTATCATATAATTTTAATTTGAATTAATGTGGCCAAGAAATATTTATTACTTAGTTATATATTATAAAATACCTTTAATTAGTGTGGTCAAATGTTTTTTTTTATTATTTTCACCCCTTTCACTTTTAACCCGCGTCTTATGTATAAGGATTGCCTTCTTGAAATATCTAGTGATCGAGCTTTTACAACATCGAGCATTAGCTATGTCCACACTATGCGCTTTCGTCTTCAATTTTCGTCATCTTCTTTCATTCAACTTTCGTTTTGGCGCATTCAATAATTGAATGCGTCAACAAACGCAACGCCAACATTGTCATTTTTGTTTTTTGGATACGGTCAGAGGGCATGCGTCGCGGGCATGCCTCACGTTCGCTGTTGACTGCGCTATAATGCATGCCCTTGACGAACAGAAAAAGCACAGTGTGGACAAAGTTACTGAAAAGTATAACTTTGTATGTTCAAACACTATTCTGGTTAAAAACTCGTACAGTAGAACAGGGATACCCAAGTGGGCTCCGTGGCGTAGTCTCAGTTAAATTATTTGTAAGTACCTAATCAATAAGTATAAGGACCTTTTTCACCCCTTCCTGATAAGATGCGGGTTAGGCTTATTTGACAGATTCTCCATACTCTATGTGTCAAGTTAAGTGGTGGATAGCCTTATCAGGAAGCGGTGAAACAGGCCCTTAGAATGCTATTCGCCCGAACATTATACGTGGGAGAGCCATGCTTCGGCACGAATGGGCCGGCTCGACCGGATAAATACCACGTTCTCACAGAAAACCTGCGTGAAACAGCGCTTGCGCTGTGTTTCGCCGAGTGAGTGAGTTTACCGGAGGCCCAATCCCCTACCCTATTCCCTTTCCTACTCTCCCCTATTCCCTTCCCTTCCCTACCCTCCCCTATTACCCTATTCCCTCTTAAAAGGCCGGCAACGCACATGCAGCTCTTCTGATGCTGCGAGTGTCCATGGGCGACGGAATTTGTTTTCCATCAGGTAACCCGTTTGCTCGTTTGCCCCCTTATTTCATAAAAAAAAAAAAATTACAGTCTTTAGTTAAATTATTTGTAAGTACCTAATCAATAAGGATAATGGTATGAAAGTGTTTTTATGGATATTAGTTATAGTTTAGGGTATGCTTTGTGGAGTATTTTATCAATATGATTGGATCGTAGATTTTTCAAAAATAGCTGGGACAAATGTGTCCCTACACCTTATGCGATAAAGGGCGACTTTGACCAGTTTAACTAAGTATAATAATTACAAGTTTTTTATATACTTTAGGCAATAAATTATACAACTTTTTAATAAAATATGTAATATAATTGATAAATTTACACGTGAAACTTTGCAAAGCAATTTCTGTTTGCTGTGAAGCACTTACGTTACATATATCGCAAATATTGTTAGTGCGATTCTCAACTCCCACCTTGGCGCACTGCTCATATCTTTTTCGTGAGGGTTTCTTTTATGAAATAAGGGGGCAAACGAGCAAACGGGTCACCTGATGGAAAGCAACTTCCGTCGCCCGTGGACACTCGCAGCATCAGAAGAGCTGCAAGTGCGTTGCCGGCCTTTTAAGAGGGAATAGGGTAATAGGGAAGGGTAGGGAAGGGAATAGGGTAGGGGATTGGGCCTCCGATAAACTCACTCACTCGGCGAAACACAGCGCAAGTGCTGTTTCACGCCGGTTTTCTGTGAGAACGTGGTATTTCTCCGGTCGAGCCGGCCCATTCGTGCCGAAGCATGGCTCTCCCACGTATAAAAGAGAGTCCTTTCTTCATCACGTATGTTGGCAAGGATTGCCTGTGTCTCATATTTTGGATTCGTTTCTTCGTCATAGAGTTATGAGCCACCAAAAAACTTTTCTGAAGTTGCGGGTGTCCGTGGACACAGGACAACAAGGACACAGGACAACAAAAGTCTTCTCCCGTCGTAAAAAAGTTAGTAAGTATCTTAAAAATTGCATAAACCTTGAGATGTGTCACGCATATTATGTTAATTAGTATCCCACCAAAAACATACCTGTTAAAACGGGGCCAAGTTCCTATCGGCAAATTTTTGGTCTAAAAAAAGAGTTGAAATCTAATCCAATGCCAAGTTTAAATGCACTTCATCGATCGTTGTCATTTTCATCAACAGCCTGATCCATAATACTTCTAATTTGAACGTAGCAGGTTAATTTAATTATATTATTATCTAATTATACAATTATGAATTAATCAAGAGTTACGTATAGCACGAAAACCTGCCAAGTTCAAATTTAGAAGTATTATGGATCAGGCTGTTGATGAAAATGACAACGATCGATGAAGTGCATCTAAACTTGGCATTGGATTAGATTTCAACTCTTTTTTTAGACCAAAAATTTGCCGATAGGAACTTGGCCCCGTTTTAACAGGTATGTTTTTGGTGGGGTTTCAATACTTTTTTTCAAGAAATTACATATACCTATTTTTTTCTTTTTGTGCCACACCCGACTTAAACAATACCTTCAATATATGGTGCTAGTTGTATTTGTTAAACTATCAATAGAAGCGAAATTTTCAAGTAAACAGTATTTATTTAACCTATATTAACTCCCAAGCAGTTGAATTTGACCGCGTAAACAATAGATTTCCAAGAATCCGCGATCGAAGGATTAATAAGCTATAGCCTATACAGTATGCATTATACAATATACATGATGACCCTCCTCATCGTATTCTCATTGTATCACTGGCGTATAAGAATTTTTATCCCACCTTACAACACCTACTATCGTAGGAATTCCTTTATGTTAAGATCGAATGCACATTTTAACAGATTATAAATCCTCTTGAAGACATATTTTCCCTTACACCGAATAAAATTAGAAAACTTTTAACTGATACCTATTTTAATTCTATTCAGTAAACTCTTTATTTACATTAAGTATTTTTCTAATTTTCTTTTCCTTTTTATCGTAATTTACTGCATATTAAATTGTTCTATTTACCGTCAGTATAACAATTATATTTAAACGTTTAACATGTGAGCGCTTGCTTAGAATTCACATATCCTTTTCTTGTGGTTTAATAAGCATTGTTGCTTATTGTTAGTTAACAGTTTTAAATTTATGTAGCTTATTGTAAGTCATATTATTGTGTTGTGTTGGTCATGATTTGATGCTTCGTATGTTAGGTTTAAGTGTAACTTATTATACACTAGTGGAAACTTTTAATTGGCATATCGCTGTGTAACGTGTATCTCACTGTTGTCTTAAAATGCTGTAAGTTTTCCTAAGAAAATAAAATGAAAATGAAATGAAAATTTACCTATAGATCGTAGAGGAGCCGACTCGCGCTTGACCGATTTCTTCTTAATTTTTTTATTAATCTACATATTTTAGGAAAATTGGAAGTGGTGTCTAAAGTTCGTAGATGAACCGACTCACGCTTGACCGATTTCTCAAATTTCTCAATTTTTTTTTAATCTACTTGTAACACATGACCTGCGTGCCAAATTTCATGACGCTAGGACAATCGGAAGTGGCCTCTAAGGTTTGTAGGTGAACCGACTCACGCTTGACCGATTTCTTAAATTTCTCAATTTTTTGTTAATCTACATATAACACACGACCTGTGTGCCAAATTTCATAACGCTAGGACAATTGGAAGTGGCCGAGAGGTTTTGATTACCGGTCAGTGAGTGAGTGCCAAAATTAGCTATTTTCACAGGGAGATATTTCAGGATCTACCGAAGCTATACCTATTAAATTTGGTATACTGCTTAAGTACTAGCACATACTTACGTAGGTATAATTTTATCTTTGCACTCGCAATAGGCACTGAGCTACAGGGGGGTCAAAAGTGCGTCGAAACGGTTCGTGTAAATAGTGCACGGCATGCGCGCGGCCTGCTGGGACTTGGCCGCGCACTCTGTGCGCTTTGATAAAATTTTTAGATTAGTCTTGCGTTTTAGACCGTATAAAATTAGTCGCGACTCGCGAGTTAAATCTGTGTTAGGTGTTTCTAAAATCCATATCTAATTATAATAATTTCCATACTATTACTAGTTACTTTACTACTATTTTAACTAAACTAAATAATATGTTTAAAAAAATAAATTATAAAAAAATATATAATAAGTACTTATAATAATACCACCACCTGACCACCGTCACCGAAACCGGTGTGGAGCACCGGTTTCGGTGACGGTGGCCAGTTTCATTGAAATCAGGACTGTTACGCAGGAGTAATTTTATAGTGCCCTATATAGGAATAGAGAGTGCTCTTGTGTACTGCGCACACACTAGAGCACTCTCTATAATTCCTTTCACTCTCATGACCCAGTGGGACGGACGCCCGACTCGACTGGCGAGAGATCAGGCGCAGGACGACTTTTTACATGCCCAAGTAATATTAGTATATATAATACTTAGGTATACTAATATTTAACAATGATTTATTTGGAGGCAATTTGCATAAATAGGGTAGCGAGATGTTAAATCTTTGGTTATCATTTTACATTAAAATGATGGTCTGTATTTTGGTGATCGTTTACTATTTTTGTCTGTAAAAAGTTACTATATCTGGTAGTCAGTTAAATATAAGCCTTAATTGAAAGTAAATATCATAACGAAATTATTCTAACCTAAACTAAACACACAGATTTTGAGTGTTGTTTGATTTAAATATGTGGGGGGTTTTGCCCCCGGCACGGCGCCTACTTGGGGGGACTGCAAATGTTGAACAGCTGAAGTCGGGCACACAGGCTATACTTGTCTAGTTACCTACATTGAATCGTTTCCATCCAAAATTTACATATCAACAGATTTGTAAAAATATTATAACTATGATTTGTAAAAAAATTAGTTACAGATATACCTACTTAGTCACAAATCACAATAGACTATTAGTAATAATAGGCTATTCAACAAAAGTAGTATAAAGGAGCCGAAATTTTCAATCACTTCATAGTCGCAATTTGTGATCTTCTTCAAAATGAAGCTATCTAATTTTCTTGCGTTCCATTCTTTGAGTAAGTGAATTTAACGTTTTTTAGGGTTCCGTAGCCAAATGGCAAAAGCGGAACCCTTATACATTCGTCATGTCTGTCTGTCTGTCTGTCTTTCTGTCCGTCCGTATGTCACAGCCACTTTCCTCCGAAAATATAAGAGCTATACTATTGAGACTTGGTAAGTAGACGTAGTCTATTACAAAAATGGAAAATTTATTAAAAATTTTAGGGGTCCCCATAAGTACAACTGGGCCAAAAAAAATTTTTTCATCTAATCTATGCGTGTGGGGTATCTATGGATAGGTCTTCAAAAATCATATTGAGGTTTGTAATATCATTTTTTTCTAACCTGAATAGTTTGCGAGAGGGACTCTTCCAAAGTGGTAAAATGTGTGTGTGTGTTTGTCCCTCTAACTTCTTAAGTAAGGGCATGCTAATTCTAAAAATATATATGATGTACATTACTATAAAAACTACCAACGAAAATTGGTTTGAACGAGATCTAGCAAGTAGTTTTTTTATACGTCATAAATGGTAAACCTTAATTTAACTTTCACTAAATCAACTGAAATATAAAAATAAATCAAAAACCTTTTAATTTCATAGAAATAAACCTTATTGCTGCTGCGGAACCCTTCATGGGCGAGTCAAACTCGCACTTGGCCGGTTTTATTTTAAATTTGTCTGAGGTCTCAATCGATACATCGATGTATAGGGTGTAACAAAACTACGAGATAATACTTTAGGGTGTGTAAGGGTAATCTATATAGAGTTCGCTGTGAAAGCAACAGCGCTGAAAGAGTACTTTTTTTACTTTTGTATGGGAAAACTCATGAGTCATGACGCTACGGCGCCTGCTCGTACAAATCACAAAAAATTTTGCTCTTTCAGCGCTGCTACTTTCACAGTGAACTCTATATAATATTTATGGAACACATACATACCCTAAAGTATTATCACTTAGTTATATTACAACTTACACCCTGTATAAACTTAGAAGTTAAACACCTTCATATTATTTTTTTATGATTAATCTTTACTTTTATTTCTTTTTTATTTACTGTTCGTATTATTACAAACTTTATTATTTATGACTGTTTTAGTTTTTTTTTTAGGGTTTCGTACTCAAAGGGTAAGACTTCGTTGTCTGTCCATCTGTCCGTCTGTCTGTCACCAGGTTGTAACTCAATAACGGTAATAGCTTGAGAGTTGAAATTTTCACAGATTGTGTATGTCTGTTGCCGCTATAACAACAAATACTAAAAAAAATATATATATATATATTTAAGGGGGCTCCCATACAACATACGTGATTTTTGGCCTTTTTTGCTCTATATCAATAATGGCAACAGGTAGGTACTTGAATTTTCCACAAAATCCTTATAAATATGTGTTATTTAATATTTTATAATAATATTAAAATAAAATAAAAAATTAAGGGGGGCTGCCATACAAGAAACAGAATTTTTGGCCTAATTTTGCTCTATAATTGTACGGAACCCTTAGTGCGTGAGTCCGACTCGTACTTGACTGATTTTTTTGTGTTTCAGTTATTTTGCTATCGGCAAAATTAGCTTTCTCGGCGGAGCTATGGCTATTCTGTGGGTGAGTGTATAGTTTCATATTTCATACGTAAAACTTCAATATATCACAAATTCTCTTAAATTATCTAAAATGGATGTTCCTCATATACTCATTTTTATAGAGATGTTTGTTGTCGATTTTAATTATATTTTTAAGATAATCTTCATATATAAAACTCATCTACTATCCGGCTGCTGATGGACCATGAAGAAAATACCAATAACACTTCCTTAAAATATCTTTATTCACATCAAAAAGTCCAAGCTCTATTTCGTCTACATCACATCTACCTTGGTGACAGGACATGTCACCTTCTTAGTCTATAACTAGATTCTACACACAGAAAGCCGGCGTGAAACAACGCTTGCGCTGTGTTTCGCCGAGTGAGTGAGTTTATTAAGTAGATATAAATTAACATTTATTAATAATTCTGCGGAAAAACCACAGCTGACCCTGTTCTAAATCTAGGTCCTACGATAACTACACATCAACGGAGTTGGATAACCCCCTACCTCTACTGACAAACACGTGTTTCAACAACGCACTGAGATCAGTGATCTACGCGTTTGGGTACAGCACAACACCTGCTGATGACATCACCAAGATAGTGATCAATGGTTACCTGCAAGCTGGAGAAATAAACACTTTCTTATTGAACTGGGAGAAAGAAGCCAACTCAGGAGATTCGGTTATCGGATATGTACTGAAGTATCCGACGACGGCTGTCCCGAATGCGATTAAGGTAGGCTCAAATGTAAGGTAGGTTAGGTTAAAGGTAGGTTAATTAGATCAAAGACAATACAGCATGTAAACTGTAATCAATTAGCTAATAAAAGAAAAGGATAACACGATAACAAACTATGGTTTCTCAAACTCTAGGACCACGTTCAGAAATTTTAGCAATCCAAATAATTTAGTAATTGTATCGAATCCCGAATGCGATTAAGGTAGGCTCAAATGTAAGGTAGGTTAGGTTAAAGGTAGGTTAATTAATAGATCAAGGACAACACAGCATGTAAACTGTAATCAATTAGCTAATAAAAGAAAAGGATAACACGATAACAAACTATGGTTTCTCAAACTCTAGGACCGCGTTCAGAAATTTTAGTGATCCAAATAATTTAGTAATATTGTATCGAATCAGTAGGTATAAGATATAGCTCAAATCAACTAAAATGTAACTAAAAACCTAGGACGTTGATGCACGTAAATTGTTCCTAGGGCGTTAATGCACTTCTTTTTCAGGTCGGTAAAACATGCGGTATAGCACTAGACATAATGTCTGACTCCACGCTAAACCTAGAAACAACTCATCTTCTTGGCCATTCCCTGGGGGCGCATTTGGTAGGATTCTGCGGTACGGAACTACAGAGTTACGACAAGATTGTAGGAAGGTAAGAAGTTTTGAAAGTCTCATCATTAGAGATATTTATTACGGCGGGCAATATTAACTTGGCACTTACCTACATAGTCACTTACTACTTACTTACTACTTAGATGTCCTGAACGAGGTGCCTAGTTATCTTTTCCGTGTTATACTTATGAATATTAAGAGGATACCACAGCGGCTAGAGAAATGAAAAAAAAGTACGTGTAATATCTATAGCTGTCTCCCTTACCTCAAGCCTATACCGCAGAACGCGATAGAGACAACTGCAGAAAATCCAGAAAATCAACGATTCGTTGTCCCCTGATTCCTTCTCCAAAACTTAACCGATTTAAGTACTTTTTTCATTAAAGATTAAAAAAAGGCTTGAGCTGTGTTCCTATGTTTTGCTTTTTTTGTATAATCTATCCAAATCTGTTTTCTGGACGTTTGAACACAGTGGAAAATCTGGCCATTTTTTTGGGTTTTTGAACGTTCATATCTTATTTAATAATTAAATTATGAAAAAAAGGAAAACATAGGGACATTGTATTAGTGGCCGTAGATATTCAGGAAAAAATTATAACTCTACTAGCATTATCCAGGGAGGAAACAGGGGACAACGTTTGTATGGAAAAAATGGCGGTGTGGAATCCTCTTAAGTCACGTTAGTAATTGATAATGTTACGGTGCGAACCACAAGTATCGTCTTAAAGATTAAAAGAAATTTTAAAGACATACATGAAGTTTAGTGACTAGCTTCATGGTTTGTCCAATCCAAATATAATGCAACGAGTAAATAGGCGAAGAGATGATAAATTTTCTCCCCCAGTCCAAAACCAGCATTAAGAGGATACAACAGCGGCTAGAGAAATGAAAAAAAAGTACGTGTAATATCTATAGCTGTCTCCCTTACCTCAAGCCTATACCGCAGAACGCGATAGAGACAACTGCAGAAAATCCAGAAAATCAACGATTCGTTGTCCCCTGATTCCTTCTCCAAAACTTAACCGATTTAAGTACTTTTTTCATTAAAGATTAAAAAAAGGCTTGAGCTGTGTTCCTATGTTTTGCTTTTTTTGTATAATCTAGCCAAATCTGTTTTCTGGACGTTTGAACACAATGGAAAATCTGGCCATTTTTTTGGGATTTTGAACGTTCATATCTTATTTAATAATTAAATTATGAAAAAAAATAAAACATAGGGACATTGTATTAGTGGCTGTAGATATTCAGGAAAAAAATTATAACTCTACTAGCATTATCCAGGGAGGAAACAGGGGACAACGATTGTATGGAAAAAAGGGCGGTGTGGAATCCTCTTAAAGCGCATAAATTATTTCAGAGTTACAGGCATGGACCCGGCTGGCCCGGGATTCGCGGGGCCCATCTCCTTGCACGGCATCACGGAAACCTGCGGTACGTTCGTGGACGCCTACCACACCGACCCAGGCGTGTTCGGTATCGACGAGCCAGTCGCCCAACTGGACGTCTGGTTCAACTGCGACGACAAATACCAGCCGAAGTGTGAAAATGTGACATTGTTGGGAAAAGGTATGATATTTGTTAATTAAGTATAATTAATCAACTAGAAACAAGAAAAGCGAAGTTAAATGAAGAATGTTAAGAGGATACCACAGCGGCTAGAGAAATGAAAAAAAAGTACGTGTAATATCTATAGCTGTCTCCCTTACCTCAAGCCTATACCGCAGAACGCGATAGAGACAACTGCAGGAAATCCAGAAAATCAACGATTCGTTGTCCCCTGATTCCTTCTCCAAAACTTAACCGATTTAAGTACTTTTTTCATTAAAGATTTAAAAAAGGCTTGAGCTGTGTTCCTATGTTTTGCTTTTTTTGTATAATCTATCCAAATCTGTTTTCTGGACGTTTGAACACAGTGGAAAATCTGGCCATTTTTTTGGGTTTTTGAACGTTCATATCTTATTTAATAATTAAATTATGAAAAAAAAGAAAACATAGGGACATTTTATTAGTGGCCGTAGATATTCAGGAAAAAAATTATAACTCTACTAGCATTATCCAGGGAGGAAACAGGGGACAACGTTTGTATGGAAAAAATGGCGGTGTGGACTCCTCTTAAGCTAATCAGTGATCACTAATCACACGGAAGTTGTGTTCATTTACCCCTTCCATTCGACATCTTTCGCTCTTAGTTTCGTGAACAACATTTGAAACATTAATATCGAATGTATTCTTTTTTTTTCATTCAACTTTGCTTTCCTAGTCTTTAGTTGATTATACTCTGTTTTAATTCGTTATGATCTTTTCAACCAAAAACCGAAACTGGACTAAATTGCTGCGCCATTTTGTTTCTCATTACCCGGTTAACTGTATGACATTATAATATTAATTTGTGTAAGCTTTGTTTACATTCAAATTAAAATATAATAATTATAATTTAGAACCAATTAAATTCAATTGAAAAGAAGATTTAGTACCTAATATTATTTTACTCGACTGGCGCTGCACTCGGCTAAAAATTTTAGAAAGAGGGACATTTTTTTCTAGAGTATGAAATACTCTGTGTGCGTGTTCTGCAGCCCGAACAGTCTTATTGGTTTACGCTAGAGATGTGTCGTTAGATTCTTGTTTACTGTAAGAGTGACGGGACAAACCGCAGTTTTGCTTTTATTTAAATTACCAACTCCTTATTTCAGATAGTTGCAGTCATCTTTCTATTAACTACTACGTCGCCGAGATGATTGTCAATCCCACGGCTTTCGTCGCATCCACAGCTGACTCCTGCAGCAAGTGGAAGTCTCAAAATACCACCAGCGATTTGATCTACGTCGGCGAAGATACTGACCCTCTGTAAGTTTCCCGCTGCCCAATGAGATCATGCGTGCGTTTTTCGCATAACTTTCTGCCAAGCACATTAAAACTGTGGAACGAACTTTCAGAAGCAGTATTTCTGGACTAATTCGATCTAGAAGAAAAGAGCGTATTACTTAAAAGGCCACGCATGCACATGGTACCTTCTAATGTTGCCAATTTCCATGGCGGTAGTTGCTTCCCATATTTAGGTGACCCGTTGGCTCATTTTTCTTCTAATTTTCCCCGAAAATAGAAAAAACCTACCACCGGGTTTTAATTTAGTAATTTAGCCAAAACTCAGATGCTCCATCGCATGATGGATCAAAAACCTAATGACGTCTTTATTTTCTTCTTTTTCAGAGCTCGTGGTAATGCTTACTTGAGGACCAACGCGCTATCCTCATACGCAATGGGGCTTGATGGAGCCGTCGCGTCCACCTAGACATCTATTTCTCACTTACAACCCGGCTGCACAACAACCGAGTGAAATGCAATAAATAAATTAATATGACGTATTTTTATCGTTTTAATGGGTATGAGCTTTTGCTCGCGGCTTCGCTCGTGTTAAGAAGTATTATTATATTATACAAACTTCCATCCCCTATTTTAACCCCTTGGAGGTGGAATTGATCAAAATTCTTTCTTAGCGGACGCCTACGTTATATCATCTACCTGCATGCCAAATTTCAACCCGATCCGCCCAGTGGTTTGGGCTGTGCGTTGGTAGATCACCATGTCACTCAGTCACCTTTGAGTTTTATATATATAGATTTACTACAAAGTAAAATCCCTTAAGGGTAACAAACTAAACAAAATGTGTTTATAAGTTAAATCAATTTTTTTAATTCATGGTACAATTCCCATTACCCATTACCCAAATCGTTTCGAAACCACAATAAGCAAGAACATTTTAAGAAGTGGGTAAGTAGCATTTATAACTTAAGGGCAATTAGTAATTACCCATTTTTCCCTTATAATTCTAACAAACCTTGTAACTTATCCTACTTCATTATCTAGTCCTATCTATATATTATTAGATTCACATTTTTCAAGTCCTTTTTAACCCCCGACAAAAAAGAGGGGTGTTACAAGTTTGACGTGTCTGTCTGTCTGTCTGTCTGTGGCATCGTAGCATCCAAACGGGTGGACCGATTTTGATCTAGTTTTTTTTGTTTGAAAGCCGACTTAATTGAGAGTGTTCTTAGCTATAGTTCATCATCATCAGCCTGCTCTATGCTGAAAAATCGCGGTTCATCTGGTTCGTGAAGGGCCGATTAGCAACTTGCAGTGGTTTGGTGGGCTTTATTGCATTCTAGATATAACGTGATATTTATGAAAATTTGATATTTAAAACACATTGATGGAAAGTTGACCTGGTGCTGCAGCATCACCTGGTAATCAATAGGATACCCAGCTCCTCACCAACTAAGAGCAATAGTTTCGTGTTTGGGCTCATTTTAATTGCGACAACTAGAAAGACGTAGATAATCAATAAATTTTTGCATGCTGCTGCTGCAGCATCACCTGGATTCTATAGGAGCCGAGCTCCATGTGAACCCCAAGTGGAGGTTTAATGTTTGGACTCATATTGACGGCCTCATCCAAAAGGACATTCCTAGATGGTATTCATTGGGATATAATATTATGATCCTGTTCTATCAACAGAACAGAATTATTCTGCACTATAACCAACACAAGTTTAAAAAGTATGAAATAAAATTAAATTAAGAAATTTAAAAAACCCCCGCCAAAAACTTTAAAAGTAATGAAATAATATATTTTACTGACTTTAAGTTTAAATAATTCCTAAGTGTAAAATGATATTTTAGTCCATAATTATTGTCAAGGAGTGTCACTTAGGAATTATTTAAACTTAAAGTCAGTAAAATATATTATTTCATTACGTTTTAAAGTTTTTGGCGGGGTTTTTTTTAAATTTCTTAAATTAATTTTTTAAACCACTAATTTGTATCCACTTTATCCACATTCGTCTTCATTTGTGTCTGTTTTCTATGTCAATGGTTTTATGTCTAACGTTCTAGACAAGCCTTTCCCAAAGTGGGCGATAACGCCCCCTCGTGGGCGCTGAAGGTCTACAGGGGGCGGTGTGGGACCCAGAAAAAAATGAGGGCGTTGTGTAGATCCTTGGAGGGTAAATTTCATCTGAAGGCATTTTAAATTGAAACAAGGGGGGCGCTAAAACATAATCTTTTCTCAAAGTGGGCAGTAGACAAAATAAGTTTGGGAACCCATGTTCTAGACATAGAGAAACACAGACTAACACCTAATAGATCCAGCAGGTAAAGTATGTCTCCTTACAATCACATATTCAATGCGGGCCAATAAAACGCGAAACGATAACCCAATTTTTGGAGGACAAACGAAAAATTAATTAAAATACTGTGACAATGATCGCAATTAACACGAGATTAACGTTTACGGCGTGATCAAAGTCAAAGTCATTATCGCCGACATCCATCCGTCCATTAAACAATGCATAAACAAAATAAAAAATACCGACGAACATAATAAAGCCTTCTCTTTTTTGGAAGTCGGTTAATAAAATAAACAGGTCCAAGTTACTTACATACAAATCAAACAATGCAACAACTTCTTACCTACAACAGAAAAAAGTGAAGTAAGTACTACGACTACGTAGCCAAGAAGATTTTCATTAGGTTATATCAGATTATATTTAGACATTTCAAGAGTGACTCAAAAATCTAAGCCTAAGCATGCCTTAGGCTCAATTTATACCGGCGCGGAACGGAATGGAGGCAACTTTATACAAAGAAACTGTACGTTTATCACAACGAACTTTATGTCAACAGTATGGTTTGGGGTCAATTAAATAAATCAAGTTAATAAACACGTAAAAACCAAGAAAAACAATAAATCTTTTTGAACGTGGCGGGTGACACGGTAGCCGTGTCATCTACTTCTATGGCGTATGACACGGCTCACGTGTCACGAGAAAATTGTATGCCGCCACGACTGAAAGTCTTCAAAAATGTGCGCCGCATTGAATCGGTTAAGTAATAACACAAATACGGTCCAAAAAAATTGAGCGCGCGGGTTCCGCGGAATGCTCGAGAATTTTTTGTGTTATACTGTTGACATAAAGTTCATTGTGCTATGTACAGTTTCGTTGTAAAAAATCGCCTCCATTCCGTTCCGCGCCGGTGTAAATTGAGCCTAAGAGCACCTTTACCTTCCTTTAGTACGCTACCCTCTAACTCTACCAAAGAATAGAGTTACAAATAAAGACTCTTCCTCTTCTTAAGGACAATCCGAACTTCTAGTAGCTCTGTATAGAAGTTATAATGATAAAGTAATATTCTACGTGAGGAGCATCACCAATATTCTTCATTCCAAATGAATGATAATGCCAATCACGTAGGCCTAAAGGCTCTAGGAAAGTCTCGGTCCTGGCCTTCATGGGCTGAACTAAACAAGGACACGTCATAGCTATATATTTCTTTGAGTTAAAAATATTATTAAAAATTGGCATTTAAAAGGCGTCTAGATTGCCAAGGTTGTGGGTTGAATTTATTTCAACAGAGTTTAAAACTAAAATAGCACAATATCCAGCTAATTAAATAAAGACAATTTGTTGACGCATATTATAATATAATATGCGTCAACAAATAGTCTTCAAAATTTGTCTCTAAGATTCATCTTTGGATTACGCAAATTCGATCATGTTTCAGAGTTTCGCAATAAGCTGAAGTGGCTGCCGATACGTGACCGTCGCAATGCTCGTGTACTATCACTCCTTTACACCATCCTCTTTGATCCCAACAGTCCTCAATACCTTAAAAAAACCTTTACATTTCGCTGTCCCGACAGGCAAGAGCTGAGGTCATCGACCAATCTCTTGCTAGATATCCCTACTCACCGCACAAAGTTTTTCCACTCGTCCTTCTCCGTCCAGTCCATTCTCCTCTGGAACTCCCTACCTACACGAATCAGGCAAGCAAAAACTTTAAATATTTTTAAGTCTTCTTTAAAAGAATATTATCTAAGTTTGAAGTGTCAAATTTAAATTTATTAAATGTATCTTATGTAAGTAGATCTTATAGCAATAATATTTATATGTATTATTATTTTAAGTATATTATGTTATAACTTAGTATAGTACGTATATATCTATGTATTTATAAGTAAGTGTGTTGTATAAGTATATTTAGTTTATTTTATTTTATACTAACTTTTTATACTTTTAAGCACTATACCCATATTCCAGCAATTTAATCCTCTCGCTCAAAGGTTGCCTGGAAGAAATTGCTGCTTAGTAATAAGGCCGCCTTTGTGTACCTTCTTCATATTATGATATAATTTATATTATTTTAAACTTTGTCTTTGTATTGAGTGTGCACAATAAAGTATATTTTCATTTCATTTCATTTCATTTTCATAATATCTCAAAACATACATTAAAAAGTGAAAACCATATATTTTCTTAATTCTTCTAATGTCAACTATTAATTTTCCACTAATTTATCTACAAAAAATCGCTTTTATAGTAATTGATGTTTTTTTTTAGTCACAAAAATAATGATAGAAAAAGTAAAAACCAAAGAACCCATATCATTACCTTCCTCGGTCCACATAAAAAGGAAAACCTCGATCCTCGGCGATCGTGCCATTGACACCTGCAGCGTGCGCGCACAGTGATTAGTGATACCACACCGCGGCGCGCGTACGCACACTCCCGAAAAAAATAGTGTCAGGCTCCCGAAAAATAAGTGTCACTGTAACGAAAAAAATTGTGTTACGCTCCCGAAAAAAGTGACACACTAATTAAGTGCCACTGACACGAAAAATTGGTGGTACTTTTCAAAACATTGATTTTTACATTACCTACAGAAATAGTACATAAAGTGCAACAATAATGCCGAACATAATCTGGATAGCAACTTTGATTTTTTATGGTTTGTATTTTTATTATCTATGGTTTATGGTTCTAGGTAATTGGGCGTTACATTAAAAAAAATTAATTTGCCATCGTAATGATGTCCAAAACAATATTAATATTTCGAACTAAATTGACTAAATAAATATTTATTATTAAATCCAAAAAATAATATTTCAATTGAAAAATTAATTGATTTTGTACTAAATGCAACAAAATATTAAATGTATCTCTACTCTCTGTACTTATAATATGCTACCAGCAGATTTATTGTTTGTTTGCACATATTCACTTTAAAATTACTAATTACTTACTAATTATTAGCCTACTACACTTATTTTGATGATATTTGGTACGGTTAAATTAGATAAAATAGTCCTCGAGATAGGACCTTTTTGTCACGATATTTTTATTGTTTCTATGACAGCAAAATTAGCGAGATATATTTAATTATTTACCTCTAGATTCAAAAAATTGTTAAATACTTGTTTCAAAATAGGCACAAGTCTAGTGGAATTTCGCCAGACTGATAGATTAGTCAACAATTAATTGTTTTAGTACATGTACAAATCTTAATGTTTAGTACCTACCTATTGCGAATTTTATTATTATTATCAAAACTGACCAATGCAATGGTGAAGGTCATTTGAATGCACTTGGAGATTTAGAGAGTCAAAAAAATAGTCTTTAGAACTACAAAAATTCTTTTCAAAATGTATACCTATCTGTTATGTCCATACTAATATTATAAATGCAAATGTGTGTCTGTCTGTCTGTCGTAACACGTCATCACGCCCGTTGGACCGATTATGCTAGAACTTGCCATGGAGATACTTTGAGTCCCGGGCAAGGACATATGATATACTTTTTATACTGGAAAATTTTACGGTTACCTGCACGATAAACGAATTTTGGCGCAACGGAGTTGCGGGCGACATCTAGTAACAAAAAAATCAAGAGAGTTAAAAACATAAACAAGCGCTGCTCTACAATCGAGGAATGATAAATGGCTATAAAAGTATGTCCAAGTGCCAGAGTTCTGCGGGGCTAAAATGGTCACATTTAAAAATTCCTCTCAATCAATTCGGCAAATGAATTATCAAAACTGTCAAACTGACGAATGTCAAATTAGTACGAATTGCTAGTATGAATGCAAGCAAAGTGACCATTTTGCGATTTTTAAAAAATGAATCATATATTATGATTCTCCAAAGCGACCATTTTAGCCCCGCAGAATTAATAATTCAACAATAACGGCCTCAAGCGGAGTAATTAAGTTATTACTTAACTTCCATTTAAGTAATTATGATTTTGACATAAACTCCATTCATTTTCTGTCAAACTCTTGTCAAAAAATTATTCCGCGAGTCTACAAAATGAGACCCGAATACATGTATACTTTATGTATGTATTCGGTTCACAATTTTGTGTATTTATAGAAGAGATAATTAATCTTAACTCTGACTTTGACTTTCGTAAATTAGAGAGGTGTTTCGTAGCTATTGTAGCTGTTGTCATATTATTTTAGTGTGCGAAAAGGAACCAAATTCAAAACGATTGAAGTATGTGAGTTACGTTTCCTTAGTTTTTATTATTCGTAGACCATTAAATAAGAAAACTTTTTATTAAATAATTAATGCGAACTCTTACATCGCAGTAGAATAGTCTGTAAAGGTTGCAAAACTGGATAAAGCCCATGTAAAAGAATGTAACATAAAAAATTAGTTCACCGATTACCATAATTATCTCGCTAATATGCCTCATTAGTTATCTAGTGTGTTACAGTAATAGTTGTGTTCGGTTAATTAGCATGACAGTTTGGTTGGCTCGTCACGAGGAAAGGTTACGACTAACGTTACTGCATAGATAAAGGGCCGTCTTGCACTACATTGTCGTATGGCCTAAATGATCTTAAGTGTTTTAGGGTTCTTAAAAAATATTTTTACTTTACTAGCGCACTGCTGTGTCCGCGTAAAAATAGTATGTTTCGGCAGCCGCACATATTTCCGCAATAAAAAGTAACTTATATTCTGCCCCGCGGTCTTCTCTGTGTCTATGCAAAATTTCATCAAAATTGGTCTACTAGATTTGGAGCCTTTTTGCTGCAAACGAATAAATTCCTCTTTATAATTATTAGAATACACAAAGGAAAGAAGGGTATTATTACCCATAATTTCTAAGTTAAAGTATCTTAGTCCGATTCTAATTGTTAAATATCCATGTGTCTGTATGTTACCGCTTCACGCCCAAACCGCTGAACCGATTTTGCTGAAATTTGGTATGGAGATACTTTGAGTCCCGGGAAAGGACATAAGATTCTTTTTATCCCGGAAAAATGTACGGTTCCCGCGCGATAAACGAATTTTGGGACAACGGAGTTGCGGGCGTCATCTAGTACCAATAATAAATTCGATAGAGTCACGATATGTTGAAACCGTAAAAATTTTATTGTCGAAACGTGTTTACGAGAGCACCATTTATTTAAAACGACTTCCAGATGCGTTTTGATTGGTCTAAACTCTAAACTCGAAAATTTTATCTATACATAATATATCAGATCAGATTAAGGTCTAAAATAACTAGATTTTAAAGTAATAAATAGACAATATGAATTTGCAATTTGACAATGATAGCACTGCATTGGCAGTGTAGACTCTAGAGTTAATTAATGGCAACTCTCAATTCCATAAACAAATAAAATTTAGCAACAAAAATACAGGCTCGTTAAGTAAACAAGTTCAAGAATAAGTAGCTCCAGTTAAAACAAACGAAGGTTAAAATGTTCACAGACTCTTCACTATGTTTGACTATCACTGGTGTATTTAATAATACTTGAAGACTCCTTGCATTGCATCTGTTGCATTTTTGCCTTATTTAAAAAATATATATTAAAATTAATAAAATATATTGTTCAATCGTTTTTGCCAAAAATAGTGTCTGGAGCTGGACCAAGATATATAATATTATGCAAATATTAGGTACTGTGTCGCTCTGTGGCGTGAATGCGAAATAGCTGTGCCTAAAAATGTCGCTAGTGTTAATTTTCATTTTTTCTTTTCTTTTTACTTGGATGATATTGACAGGAGACTGTGTGAAATATGGAATAGGTACCTACTGTCTCTCGAGTCTCGAGTTCTAGTTGCGGTTTTGTCCACGCGCCAAAACAGACTATATTGTTCGGTTCAAATGCGTAGGGAAACGTGACCTAGGTACTGTCCCTGGCAATTGGCATTCCCAATTAATCCATACTTCCATACTAATATTATAATTGCGAAAGTGTGTCTGTCTGTCTGTCTGTCTGTCTGTTACCTCTTCACGCCCAAACCGCTGTAAGTACTGATTTTGCTGAAATTTGGCATGGAGATACTTTGTGTCCCGGGAAAGGCCATAGGATAGTTTTCATCCCGGAAAAGTGTACGGTTCCCGCGCGATAAACGAGTTTTGACGCAACGGAGTTGCGGGCGTCATCTAGTAGTAATTAAAACTAATCAAAACTAGTGCATTTCGTCACCTTTATTTACATTTTACACACAAACAGGAAAGCGTAATAATTATGTATTACGAACTTTTGCCCGCGGCTTCGCACGCGTTATGAAGGATTATTATATACAACTTTCATCCCCTATTTTAACCCCTACGTCATAACATCTACCTGCATGCCAAATTTCAGCCTGATCCGTCCAGTGGTTTGGGCTGTGCGTTGATAGATCACTATGTCAATCAGTCAGTCAGTCACCTTTGAGTTTTATATATTTAATAGATGTATTATGTCAAATCGAATGAAAATTCGTATTCTATAATATATTATTAAGGGGCCAATTAATAAATTGCTAGACAGACAGACGGACAAACACACCTTCGCATTTATAATATACAATACTCAAAGTATGGACAAGTGTGGATTGGGACCACAAATGATTCGATTTCTGGGGAGTAACTTTTAATGGCATTGTGTTAATTATTATATTCTCTGCTTTCAGGTCTTATACAGAGCACATCACAAGTTCAAATAAGATGCTATAAAGAGTAAGTATTTAATACGAGTACCTACATACTACTTGTGCCTTCGTTTAAAATGAGGTTTTGGGAATTTTTAAACGTTTATCTCGCACTCATTACCTACTTATTTATAAATAAATATTGAATTAAATTTACACATCATAATAAATAAATTATTAAAGTAAGTGTGTAAACTGTAGGTCAGTAACTCATTAGTTAAAATAATATTAAGTATGTATTTTGACCCGACTGTAGATAGCGATTTGTTTCATTTGGGCGGTAACTGGTAAGTTATGATGATGTTTTCCTAAGACCGAAAGTAGGCTATGTTACTCTCCATCCTTTCAACTAAGTTTATGCCAAAAATCAAGCCAATTGGTTGCTTCGTTTGGGCGTGAAGGAAGGACAAACAAACCAATAAGCAAAACTTGGATAGTGGGACTATAATATTATGACAAGTACCTAAGATAAGTACTAGGTATATAGCTTAATCGTTTGTCTCGTCGTTTAAGAACTTTTGCGCTTAAAACCAAAGATGTCCCATCTTGCCACAGTATCCCCCTAGGCCCTACAAGTTATTTTAAAATAAGTACTTACGTCTTTTTAATCACAGATAATTGCAAAGTTCTTAGAGAAATATTTTTTTATCTAAACATAAGCCTAAAAAGCAAAAAAATAATCGGCCAAGTACGAGTCGAACTCGCGCACGAAAGATTCCGTACCATTATTATTTATTAGAGACAAAAGAGGCCAAAAATTGTGTTTTTGTATGGGAGCCCCCCTCACATTTTTATTTTATTTTAATTTTATTATTAATTATTAACGTACACATACAATTGAAGATTTTGTGAAAATTTCAAGTGTCTATCTGTTGCCATTATTGCAAAGCAAAAAATGCCGAAAAATCACGTTTGTTTTATATATTTTGTTTTTAGTATTTGTTGTTATAGCGGCAACAGATATACCTACATAATCTGTGAAAATTTCAGCTATTACCGTTCTTGAGTTACAGCCTGGAGACAGACAGACGGACAGATGGACAGATGGACAGACATCGAAGTCTTAGTAATAGGATCCCGTTTTTACCCTTTGGGTACGGAACCCTAAAAAGACAAACAACAGTCAGTTATCTAATAGTTTTGTAAGAGCGAGGTCGATCACGCCGACATTGAATTATTTAATTGTAATAAACGTGTACAAGTATTACACAAATAAATTCGTTTGTACCGAAGGTTGTATTTGTGAATCGGATGCCAACTTCCGTGCTTTTACCTCAGTTCGTATCGAGAGAAATGGGACCTTCGATAAATTGATATCTCCTTTAACTTTTGTAAGTATATAGTAGAGAAAAGATGTTTACTATGTTAGAAAAGTATCTACTTAGTAGTTAGAAAATGCCCCATTGTATTATCCTCTCAACTGTGGTTAGTAATTATAGACTTGCTAATACTTACTCCTGTTAAATCTAGTAACCTTAGCAATTCTTTATTTAAAAAAAAAATATATATATATACCACTTTTAAAAGGCCCATTCATGGCAGGACTGCACGGCAGCCTGCAGTGAATTGGCTTCACTGATTGGTTCACACTCTGTGTTTCCGGCCGGCAACACCGAGTGTGAACCAATCAGTGAGGCCCATTCACTGCAGGACTGCCGTGCAGTCCTGCCGTGAATGGGCCCTTTTAAATTAAAAGAAGTTTAATTATGAAATATTAGGTCTAAGGATAAAATAATTAAGAACAATAAAACACATTAGGTTTCTATATATTTTTTTACAAAATCCATGTTTTAAATATTCAGTACAATGAACCCACTTGACATTTTGACTAAAATGGGCTCATGTTCTATAGAACATGAGCCCATTTTACTCAAGTCAATTGTGTCAATATTTGGAACCAAGACTATATATGGTCTTAGTTCTAAATCTTGACACAATATAGCTAGCTCCTTTCATCGATACAATTTTACAATGCGTTAAAGCGCGATAGCACGCTTTGTTTAAGATTTGAGAACCATTTTGTAAACATCTGGGTAGTAACCACAATGTGACTCCTCCACAGATCCGCCTATATAAACAATAGCCACAGCCCACAGTGTGGCTATACCACAGTAATTGAGAGGATATTATGTATACTTATTGTAATAAATAAAGAAATAAATATTATGTTATGTAGTTAAGAAATTACAATCCCTTACCCACAATATTTGTTAGTACTATTTATATAAGCAACCGCCGCACAAGGTGCTGACTAGTGACTTTGTAAGTATACTACTTGGATGCTAATAAAGTCTTAATCTTTGAATCTTCTTTGTTAATTCTTGCAGAGCTATACAACACTATAGCTAAGTTCTAACAGTGTAATAATATAATTATTAACTTATTGGAAAAACCCGGTTTTTAAGGGTTTTTTTGGCTTCAATTTATTTATTCACTAGCACTTTTTATTGGCTAAAGTCAAATCATTAGCCAATCAACATGTTATTCTTGTTGTTTGGTAATTGTAAAAAGTTGAATAGATTCTATCAAAAAACTTCATAATGCAAACCGGGCATTACTGAGTCTTTTTAATAAATCAGATAACTATCAACATCACCACCAATCTTAGAAATATTTAACATAATATTATTATGGTTTTATAACTTTTAACTATAAGTAAGTTAACTGTAAATTAAATGAAAGTTTTGAAAGATATTGCAGGATAGTAAGGGGCTAATGTCAAAATCTTTATTTCATTACAGTTAAATAATTGATATTTCTCTCTGAGCGCGGCTGTGCGTAAATTACCTTAGCGAGTGTACCTGAACAAAAAACGAAGACTTTACACGTCTTCAGCTGTCTGACCGTTGAAGGCTTTGCATGATGTTTCACACAAAAACCTGGTTCCTGGGTCGCGACCTACCGTTGTAACCGAACAATACAATAAACCTTACCTAAACATAATATTAAATTTAGTCTATGACCCAGGAACAGGGTGAAAATCATTCAAGTGACTGTGTATTAAAAAACGTTTCTTTTAAAGACCCTTATAAAGTTTACATAATGGTGTGATAAGTTTGCCAGTAGCCCTCATAGGCATTTAAATAAGCATGAGCCTTAGATAAATGATTGGTCTCGCGCGCGCTATAAAAAATGGAGTATCAAAACTCGTAAATGCAAAATGTGCCTGTCTGTTACTGTAGTGTCTGTTAATGTACTAACTACTGTGTTGTCTGTCTTCATGCCCAGACCGCTGAACCGATTTTACTGAAATTTGGTATGGAGATACCTACTTTGAGACCCGGAAAAGGACATAGGATACTATCTATTCGGAAAAAATGTACGCGGGAAAACGAATTTTGGCGCAACGTTTATTTATTATTTTGTATCGTTATTGCACCATATAACTATGCTATAATTAATAAACTTTATTAATTACTAGCATGGTGCAAAAACGCCCCCGTGGTCTAGTGGTATAGAGCGCGGCTCTCGACTCGGAGGTCGTGGGTTCGGTTCCCGCGTTGGAAACATGTTATTTCCAAGTTTGGTTAGGACAATGCAGGCTGATCACCTGATTGTCTGATAAATAAGATGCATTCATGCGTCGGATGGGCATATAAAAAGTCGGTCCTGCGCCTGATCTCTCGCCGGTCGTGTCGATCTTCCGTCCCACTGGGTTATGAGAGTAAAGGAATAGAGAGTGCTCTTGTGTTCTGCGCACACACTTGGGCACTATAAATAATACTCCTGCGTAGCTGTCCTGGTTTCAATAAAGCCGGCCACCGTCACCGAAACCGATGTGGGAGCTATTATTATATGGTGCAATAATAAAACGTGTAAACTCAATATTACTTTATAAAATAAAATTGAGTTTACACGTTTTGCACAATATAATCGTTGATCAGGTTTGCCGGTCACCGGTGTGGTCGGTAACAAAAACTAAACAAACCTTGCAATTACTTGTGTTCGGTCACGATGAGTACTGGAGTGTAAAGGCCATGTGTACAGTCGAAGACAGATACGCACCACTTTCGAAACTATACGGTGCAGACAACTTTAGGATTTTTTTCTTCCCTTTTTTCCCAAGCGGAAAGTGTGAATTTTCGAATTTAAATTCTCTTTGATGGGACGAGAACTGAGCGGGCCGGTGCGCACGGGACACGCTATTGCAATAATTGATTGAGCAGCGTTCAGAGGGGTCTTTATGGGTAAATATTAAATAATGATTAACTACCAATTAATAGTAATAGTTGCTATCTGCATTGTCCCACTAGACGAGAAGAGTTTTGCGCGTCCTATGGCATCAGACCGAAATACTGTTATTAAAACGATATATTCAACTAGGTCGAATATAGGAAGTTTATACATAGTTGAGTCAGAAGGAATCTACCTTCTGAATTCTCTATATAATACCTCTATGAACTAGTAGCTCTATCTTCCTGCATTCTTTTGCTGCATTCAGTGTGTAAAGTGCCTGATAGACGTACGAACCTAAAGTACTTACGCGCGTTTTAAGTTCGCGAACCCGAGAGAAAAACTTCTATTTAAACTGAGGTAGAATTCTTTGAGTGTCGGTGACACACGAGAATCGCTCACACTGGATTACCATGCCTGGGGGCTCCAGGCGCGGTCCGAAGGGCGGGGTCACAGGGGACATGACCCCCCCCCCCCCCCCACCAAAATCTTGCCTAATAGGAAAAATCTTGCCTAATAGAAAAAAAAATAAAAGGAAATTTCTAGCTAAACCACCACTGCGTTCGACCTTAGACAGTTGTCAACCCAGAACCGTCCGAGGGCGCAGATAAAAAAAAATATGAGGGTAGGTAGTGACTAGTGAGCGACCCCCCCCCCCAAAATTTCAAGCTGCGACCGCGCCTGGGGGGCTCGCGGCTCTTTGCTGACACACAGGCGATTAAGATCGTTGAACCATAAGTCCGCGTACTTACTCGCACATCTGTCACCCCCTTTACGAGTAAACGTAATATTGAACTAGTAAAGAAGTTAGTTATGTAAATGGAGTGGACTATTTTCAGAACCTAATGAACGTTACGATTACATAATATTCATGGGCGTACCCAGGTTCTAGGCCAGGGGGGGGCAAATTACTCAGGTTCTGGGCCAGGGGGGGGCAAATTACTCAGATTCTGGGCCAGGGGGGGGCAAATCAGATTTTTTATAAGCTATGTGTTTATAAAGAATAAAAAAAAAATTTTTTTGTTGTATTGCAAACAAATGGCAAAAAATCGTTATTTTTACTGATGAAAGTACTAGATAATATACTTAGTAGGGACGTCAACATGATCCAGGGGGGGGCAGCTGCCCCCCCTGGCCCCGCCCCCCCCCCCCCCGGGACGCCCATGATAATATTATTCATTATGAACTAGGTATACTTAAAATAATAAATGGATATAATGCACATTCTATTTAATTCCATTTATTATTTTAACTATACCTAGTTCATAATGAATAATACGTGGGTCATTAGGTTCTGAAAATAGTCCACTCCATTTACATAACTTCTTTACGAGGGCTGCTATTTATGTATCCGGAACTGGCCACTTACAAGAACAATATTTAAAAAGTAATTACAACATTTGAAAATAGAACTCGTTGGTTGAAGAATACATTTTGTTTCATGTGACTGTCAATTATTTTTCCATTGTGGCGTCATTTTGAAAATTGCGTGTCTTCATTTGCCATGGATTTAACGCGTGAACATTTTCGTGCAATGATTTACTACGATTTTCGGCGTGGGCTAAATCAACAACAGTGCTTTATTCAACTCACCGCAACTTTTGGAGATGAAGCACCATCAAAAACCACTGTTTATCACTGGTACAGTGAGTTTAATCGTGGGCGGTCTATGCTCACGGATGAAAATAAAGAAGGTCGCCAAAAAACAGCTGTTGTCCCACAAAATATAGATGCTGTGCGGGAACTAATAATGCGTGATCGTCATGTTACATATCGCGAGATAGAAGCGTCCTTAGGCATAAGTATGACGAGCATACATAAGATATTACACGAACATTTGGCTGTAAAAAAAATATGTTCGCGTTGGATTCCGCACAACTTGACAATCGATCAAAAACGGGCTCGTGTCGATTGGTGCAAAAAAATGATAAAAAAATACAACCGTGGTACGTCAAAAGCCGTTTATAATATCTACACAGGTGATGAATCTTGGATCTATGCATATGACTCCGAAACTAAACAACAGTCAACGGTGTGGGGGTTCCAAGATGAGCCGAAACCAACAAAAGTTACTCGTGCAAAAAGTACTTTGAAGCAAATGGTCGCCTGTTTTTTTGGAATTAATGGACATGTGGCTACAGTGCCATTAGAGAATCGTAAAACGGTTAATTCTGAATGGTATACGACCATTTGTTTACCAGAAGTCTTTGAAGAAATAAGAAAGGACAACCGACAATGCAGAATCATATTACATCACGACAATGCTAGCTGTCACACCTCAGCTGAAACAACTCAGTTTTTGGAGGGTCAAAAGATCGAATTGACTGGTCATCCGCCGTACAGCCCTGATTTGGCACCTAACGATTTCTTTTTATTTCCATACGCGAAGAACAAATTACGTGGTCAACGTTTTTCGAGCCGCGAAGAGGCTGTTGATGCGTTCAAAATGCACGTTTTGGAGATACCTCAATCAGAATGGAAAAAGTGCTATGAAAATTGGTTCCAGCGTATGCAAAAGTGTGTCGATCATTGCGGCGAATATTTTGAAAAGCAATAAAACCATATTAAATGATATATGTTTGTTTCTTTTTTTAATTCCGGATACATAAATAGCAGCCCTCGTACCAGTTCAATATTATGTTTAATATTCTTATACTTCTATATTAAGTAAGTATAGAAGAATAAGAATATTAAACTTTATAATGATACAAAACTATCCAATTCTAATTGAAAAAAAATTGATTTGGATGGTTTCATGCAACTTTGATCCAGTCCGTTTACGATAAAATTTTAAAATGGTATTTTCATGAAATGTCAATGTCGATAAATAGAAATAGATATTGTATATTTTCATACTTACAGATGGCAAACACCACTTACTTACTTTAACAATGCAAGTTGGTGGTTACATAAAAGATGAGTTGTTACTTGTTACTCACTATTTACTATGCCGATCACGGCGATTAACACACAAGGAAGAATTTAAAATTTTAATTCCTTTGTCGTCCACATTCGACTGCGGTGCGTCTGTAGGCTATGTTATAAATTATAATTTAAATTATATTACATATTGCTTTTTTATGAAATAAGTGGGCAAACGAGCAAACGGGTCACCTGATGGAATGCAACTTCCGTCGCCCATGGACACTCGCAGCATCAGAAGAGCTGCAGTTTCGTTGCCGGCCTCTTAAGAGGGAATAGGGTAATAGGGGAGGGTAGGGAAGGGAAGGGATAGGGTAGGGGATTGGGCCTCCGGTAAACTCACTCGGTGAAACACAGCGCAAGCGCTGTTTCACGCCGGTTTTCTGTGAACCCGTGGTATTTCTCCGGCCCATTCGTGCCGAGCCTGTAGGCCTACTACGAAACTGTTTTGAGACTCGAACAATAATAATCGGACGAGAATGCCGCGTCCTGCTCTAACAACGTGAATTGTCGTTGTTAGAGCAGGACGCGGTATTCTCGTCCGATTATTTATTTGAGTCTCAAAACAGTAGGTCTACTATGAAACCGTTTTGAGACTAAAACAAAAGAACGAGAATGTCGCGTCCTGCTCTAACAACGTCATTTCTCGTTTGGTAGAGGAGGACGCCGCATTCTCGTTCGATTGTTTGAGTCTCAAAAGGATTTTATGGTAGGCCTCCAGTTTCATGGTACAAAGCCTGGCTCTCCCACGTCAATACTATAATTATTGTTGCTTGTGTTTAATACTATAATTGTTAAAATAGCACCACAGCATGTGGCTGTGTTCACAATTGACACAAGACTTGGGGCAACCGTTATTTTTACCCGACTAAAATAGAGCTATGTCTTAATAGAGCTATGTATTTACACGTGAATATGTGTGAGTGGAGTAGGTAAAATTCTACGGCGCTGTTAATATAGTTTGTGTTAACATTAATAATTACCCACACATACGTTATTCATTAAAATTTTATTGTGATTTAAATATAACTCAATTAAATATTTAAATGTTAATGCATTTGTTACTAACCTAATAGGAAATCGTTAATCAGTATGAATGTGCAAAGCCTTGCGACATAGGATGTGAATTAGAAATATTTTGATGCAGTTTTGTACCAATTAGCAATAAAAATTACCATATTTCATTTACGTTAACCACCGAGACACAATGCCAGTTAATAAATATAAAAAACTAAAGTAATTACGTAACTTATTATGGCGTAACAGTCAACAATGTTAAGACTCAATAAGTAATTAAACAACGTTACCCTTTACCTTCCCTTGGACTGCCTTGGAGGGAAAGACGTGTTTGAAGTTTGAACAAATCCCAAATCAAAAAAATTATAAGTATACTTAACATCACATATTATGCAGGGTGTAACAAAACTAAGTGATAAATGATAAGATTTCACTGTGAAAGTAGCGGCGCTGAAAGACCATTTTTTTTCACTTTTGTATGGGCAAGCGCCCCAGCGTCACGCGTTTCCCCATACAAAAGTGAAAAAATTTTTGGGTTGGGCGACCGCCCAGGGCGCCGGATAACGAGGGACGCTGAAGGCAAACAAAAGCGACGCCAAATTTTTTCAGCACTACCAGCACCCTGGGCGCCGAAGAAATCTCGCCCAGGGCGCTGGCAGTGCAAAAACCGGCCCTAATTATCACTTGTCTACTTTTTCAGCTCAAGAAGTAATTACACGGCAATCACCTTGGAAAACCCTGGGAAGCTGTTGAACTCGAGCTGCTTCGATTACGAGCTGCCGACGCTCTGCTACACGTTCGGGTACAGAGGCAAGGTGGACGGACCGGCCACCACGGCGGTTGTCAACGCCTACTTGAAGTACAAGAAGAGGAATGTGCTGCTGTTGGACTGGGAGGAGGAGGCCGATGGGGGCGCTCTCGGGATCAAACTGGGATACGTCTTCAAAGCTGTGCCTAATGCGAAGCATGTGAGTGCTTACTATTGAGTATTTAGGCCGGTATAAATAGTCAATACTCAAGATGTATCTCGGTCTCAAGACACGGTTGTCTCTGTGATTGGCTGTCAAAATTTAGACCAATCATAGAGCCGAATCGCGTCTTGAGAAAGAGATGCATCTTGAGTACTGACTATTTATACCGGCCTTAGTGTTAGTTAACTCTTCTCCTTGTAATGACAATTTGTATATCGTGAATAAAAATACCACTTTTTTCACGGGGGGCGCTGTTTCGATCTACAGTTGAATTTACGAATATAAAACGGTAAAGCACACAGCACTCTACTCACTTGAATATAAAGATTCGTATGAAAGTATTTTGTTTTACGTATACCAACAACGAATGTGTACATAATAAAACTTTGTTAATCTCAAAAACTGAAAAAAATTAATTAAAAGAAACACTACAATTATACCAACGTGTCTGCGTTTCTCTTTCAAGTAGGGTAGACTGGGTACGATTGTGACAATTTTGGTTTGGAGGGCAATAATTTTGTTAATTTTACACCTAGCTAGGAAAATTTTATCACAAACCATAGTTTATTTATTTGTCTACATAAAAATACTAATATATCATGCTAAAATACGATGTATTAGTCATGGAATCAAATTTAAAAGGAGGGAAATTGTCACAACCGACCACAACCCAAGGACGGAATTATTGTGACGGTGGTTGGGGTCGGTAGTGACATCTACAAAAAAATGTTTTATATGATTTTTATTTCAATAAAAATGTACCATAAAACATCATAATCTTATTCTACACAAATTCATCTAGCGCATCAAAACATAGTCTATTTCTAAACATATTTATCAACCAAAACAACGACATCCGATTCATTTGATGAATTTCTCCGTTCTTTTTTTTTTTATGAAATAAGGGGGCAAACGAGCAAACGGGTCACCTGATGGAAAGCAACTTCCGTCGCCCATGGACACTCGCAAAATCAGAAGAGCTGCAAGTGCGTTGCCGGCTTTTTAAGAGGGAATAGGGTAATAGGGGAGGGTAGGGAAGGGAAGGGAATAGTTGAGGGTAGGAAAGGGAATAGGGTAGGGGTTAGGGGATTGGGCCTCCGGTAAACTCACTCACTCGGCGAAACACAGCGCAAGCGCTGTTTCACGCCGGTTTTCTGTGAGAACGTGGTATTTATCCGGTCGAGCCGGCCCATTCGTGCCGAAGCATGGCTCTCCCACGTAGATAAGTCCTACGTTTGACTTCTTCGTAAGTATTGTCGTATTTACTGATAATACCCTGCACTCGTTTGGTCTCCTGCAAGCGTTTTTAGACATCTAAGAAAAATTATAGGATAAATGTATGTCACAACCGTAGGTACCCATAAGATTGTCACAACCGTAGGTACCCAACACAGAATTTTAATTATCAAACAAGCGCCACGAATCGGCTAAACGATTTACGTAAATAATGATTACTTGTAGTTAACTACTAATGATCAACTTATAACAAGAAAATAAACGACATAGGCTATTTGCATACAAAAAATAGTAAACATTGAAATAAATCAAGCAAGAAAACCTACTTTTGACTCTTAATAAGCAATGAAGGCCCCTGATAACATTATCGTCAAGTGCTGGCGGAAGCAATGCTGGGAGAAGCATTCAGACTTGCAAGACGCGTCTTTCTCTCTTAGCACCCATCCCCATATTTCGTATAGTTTCGCTGTTATGACGACTGTCACAACCGTTCCCTGGCACAACCGTACCCAGTCTACCAGTACTTTCATTTCGAATCACGAGTATGCGAAGGTAGGGTTCTAGCCTATGGGTATTAATTTCTAGATCGGCGGGAGACTAGGCAGCGCACTCATTAAATTGGCCAAATCCGGTCTCAACATGACCAATGTCCACCTCATGGGACATTCCCTGGGAGCACATTTGATGGCTCACGCCGGTAGATTCACCAGGGCCAGGGGGTACGCCGTTTCAAGGTCAGTAAGAAATGTGGTTTGGTCAATTATGAATCTGTTACTATGCTTCTTTAATAATTCTTAGCCCTAACTGCACCAACGCAAATCGCTTATAGTCTGTCCAAGTCTATACAATGGTATCACCATCTTAACCTCATAAAAATATTTTTATCATCCTTCATTTCTTTACTAATTTTATTATTATACTTACCTACCATTATAAGGCCTCAGCCTCGAATTTTGCGGGCAGTGGGAACTCGGGAGCGGTGGCGGCGGCACCAGAAGCCGTCTAGTACGCCACGCGCCGCGCCATCGCCTTCGAGGAAAGTCCATATAAATTTATGCATTGGAATGCGTCGCTACCGGGCCGCCGCGCCGCCGCTTACGCCCCGCTGGCCGCAAAATTCGAGGCTGAGGCCTTAGTCACAACATAATATTATAATATCAAATAACATCAAAAATCTTTGCCTTTTACCACCATGTCGTGTATTTCGCTCTTCGATAAACTTAAAATACCGCTTTCAGAATAACCGGCCTAGACCCAGCCAGGGTACTATTCGAGGGCATACCGACGCTCCAGAAGGGTCTGGACCGCACGTGCGCCAAGTTCGTGGACATCATCCACACCAACCCCGGCAACTACGGCTCGGAAAAGTCCACCGGCACCGCCGACTTCTGGCCCAACTACGGCAACCACGGCCTCCAACCAGGATGCCCGGAGGGAAGCTTTGATATGTTCTCGCAGGAAGGTAAGACTTAAGAAGGATTAAGAGAAGACGGATTTAATATTAGATTCAGGGTGCATTTCCATCGAAACCGAGGGGGGGGGGGAGCTAGGCGACCAGGGGACTAGGTGCTGCGGCTATTGGCTCCACCCTCGGCGCCAAAGAAATCTCGCCCAGGGCGCTGGTAGTGCTAAAACCGGCACTGTTTATGAGAACCAATGGAATCTCTTTGCCAGACCTCGCGCAGCGATTCTATTGGACACAAAACACATCCCTCGCTACGCAGCTTAGCTCAGCGCCAGTAGAAACGCAGTATTAAATGAAACCCTTTTCAGATCTGTGCAGCCACAATCGTGCGTGGCAGTTTTTCATCGAAACCCTGTTCGCACCGACCTCCTTCCCAGCGGTCAGCGCTGACACGTACGAGGAATTCGTTGAGATGGACGGCCGTGCTAACTTCACAGCTTATATGGGCGAACTAGTCAGCACAAAGTACGTATTTCATTATGACTAAGATCAGTAGCGGCCTTACCCATTGCGAGGCCCCGGGCGGAAGGCCTGGCGATTGCCCTGTTCGGCTCCTCCTAGGGCCGCCACTGATAAAGATTTTTATTATTTGAAAATTGCTTTACAAAGACTTTTACTTTACGGTCGTAGCTATAATATGATATAATATAATAAATAGTGATAAAAAAAGCATGGAACCTTGCAAAATCTTCATTAAATTAAAGTAATCGTGAATGTGACATGAGTCATAATATTACCATTCCAGAATCCTAAAGACTGGGAAAAAATTTGAGTATTGAGGAGTATTGAAACTGTTCAATTTTAAGATAATTTCGCAAGACCTCTGATTTCATCAAAATGTTTATCCAAGCCTTAAAAACAATATTTTATCTCAATTCCAGAGCCAAAGGTAACTACTACTTAACAACAAACGCTCAAGAACCATTCGGGATGGGCGAAGAAGGAACGCGGCCCAGCAACCAAGCAAGAAGAAGAAGAACCCCATACAAAAAATACACAACTACCCTCATTAAGCTTGTAGGATTCTATAGATGATTTAAGTAAGTAGCTGTAAAGTACAAAAATAAGTTAGGTATATTATACTTATACTGTATACACCAGTGTCTTAATTAATGACCTTGGCATAATTTGTAGTTAGTCTATTATTATTATTGTTGTTGATCCTCTTTATTTCTTCTTTTAACTAGTGTCTTATGAGTAAAAGTCATCACAATAATATTATTATAAATTTATTATTTAAAATACAAAATAATTAATTGTGATAGGACGTAGTACTTTCGTAAAACTAAAATATATAATTATTTTACAATTAAGTAGTAAATTATTGCATTAATCATTTTGGCCATCACAAAATAAAATAATTTACAATTAGATAATATTTCATATATTACTATTTACTATGCACAGTTGAGGAAAACCTCGATGTTCCATTTTTGAACCTGAGCTTGTCTGTGACCATACGCTCTCAAATCGAGCGCTCCGCACTTTGTACAATATGGCAGTGGTCATAAGGTCTTATTAACTATACTTAATAATAATTGTAATATTAATATTTGTGATGTGTCTAAAATACTGATTATTACACACGCAAAAGAAAAAGGCCCACCGCCCACGCTACCTACAGAGCAGACAGAACTAAGGAATACCTAAACTTGAAACAAACGGGGGAATGTATGCGAGTTGGAACTTGGGCGTGATTGTCACTTTCAACATGTTTCACAATGCTTGACATACTACGTGCAATGATATGACATACTACGTGAAACCATAAAGTTAATATACCTAGCGAAATAGAGCAACAATCTCGAGCTGTCAAACGAAACCAAAATTGGTTTTCATCTGTGTGAAAAATATGTGTACGTATACACTTACACAAGCATGATTGAACATGAATTCTATGAAATTAAATTGTCAACGTGCGGCACGTGCCGACTGGACGTTAAAAAAAGAGTGCTGCTGTCATGTATCACACGTCTCTTTTTACCACGCAGTGTTACTGATAGTGACATCTATCTTGCTCAGGCTTTTGCTTCTCTATTCCGCTAGGTATATTAACTTTATGCGTGAAACATATAAAATTCGAGATCTCTTCTGAGTCGGCCTACTCGTTAGTTCTGTTTACTCTGCTACTTATTATTGCTCGCGCATGAATTGAACACTTCTTGTCTATTTTAACAACTCCATAGTGGGTATTGCATACACATTAGATTTTCATTGTTATGCGGCAGCTGCTGCTTGGGAAAACACACTTTCTTTTTTTTTTACAGTTTGGAGTAAAGACCAAGACATTGTATTATCTTTCACTTACGCACACTTACATTACTTAGGTATATGTAGACGTTTTTCAAAATGCCTCTTTCCCTCGACCAGACTTCATAGCAGCGGCATACTGCCAGGTAGGTTGTGCTAAGTGGGTGTAGTCGTATAGTAACTCTTCATAGTCGCATCAATGTCAACCAAGGCGTTCCGGACGTCGTGAGTCGACGCACCGATCGTCTCAAACGTATTTGCCAACCTCTCTACCGCCCGCGCCTAAAATTATTACAAAATAAATTTACTTGTTTTATTTCTTGACATAAGGAAAATAATTTATTTAAATTACATTAATAAGTTTACGAATATTTTCTTTATTGGTTTTGCATATTTTATAGTGTTGATAATATAATGCAGTTTACAGAGATCCAAAAAGTCAATGCACGCTCATGTAAAAATAAATGTGTTGAATTTTATCACATTTCTGCATTAAAAAGACTATAATTGTTTTACAGTCTTTTACTGCTGCAACTTAGACAATTTCATAAGTCATAACATTATGTTCTGCATTCTTATTTTCTTAATATTTTAGTCAAATGCACATGATATCATTTTTTTTTAAATGAAATAAGGGGGCAAGCGAGCTAACGGGTCACCTGATAGAAAGCAACTTCCGTCGCCCATGGACACTCGCAGCATCAGAAGAGATGCAGGTGCGATGCCGGCCTTTTTAGAGGGAATAGGGTAATAGGGGAGGGTGGGGAAGGGAATGGAAGGGAATAGGGGAGGGCAGGGAAGGGAATAGGGCAGGGGATTGGGCCTCCGGTAAACTCACTCACTCGGCGAAACACAGCGCAAGCGCTGTTTCACGCCGGTTTTCTGTGAGAACGTGGTATTTCTCCGGTCGAGCCAGCATATTCGTGCCGAAGCATGGCTTTCCCACGTATACTATATACTAAAATCTGTCTTTACCTGTATAATAGAAGCTTCTGCAAGCCTCTCCATAGCTTGAGCGTTCGTTTGTGATGCATGCGCTAGTTGACTCATAGCTGTTGTTTGGTCACTCATAACTTTAACCTGAAATTATTTATTTATTTATTTTATTATATTTATTTAAAGATACACCAACAACATATTGTGACAATATTAATAACTTAAAACTAATACATTTTTGTTTTTAACTAACACAATAGTTAATTACAGGCATATGCAACTGTTTTAGAGGTATTTGCTCCTTACATTAAGGGGGCGACTAACCCTAAAGTGTCGATTTTATAATTCATTTTTATACTTGAAAATAAGCCCCGAATTGTTTTATTTTTTAATACAAGATACTACATTATATTTCCGAGAATTTGATTTGAGCAAAAACAGGATATCTTAAAATTTTCTCGATAGAAAAAATCACAAAGATGCATCTAATTTTCACGAATTTTTTATTTATTGCTATAACCGTGCATTGAACTAAGTTAATATTTTAACACATCGTATAAAATTCTATCATTGAGAGATCGACCAAGCGGATTTTTAAAATGTTGTATATTTATCGAGTTATTGAGAAAAAACTAATTTGGCGATGAATCCGCGTCGTTCTTTTTCACCTGGCATATGAAAGACGGGCGTGAGTGTGAAGAGAGAAGGATGATGTTTGATTTTTGGGGTTAGTCGCCCTCTTAATAATAACTTACTAAAACATTATCCTTATATTAAAAATTAATTAATTTGTAATAATCATATCCAAAACCATAATCTACGGCAAACTAAACATGGTAGGCATTGTGAAGGACAACTCTGAAAGTGTATATTTTCAATTTATTATATTGTAATTAGAGGGTACTATAAAATAGGGTAAATTGGTTGATGCATCACAGCAAAATGTACTATCATAAAAGTTGATTCATAGGCAGATGGTGGACCTACGTCATTTAAATAAACAAATAAACAACTCTTTATTTCGCTTAAAGAAACTTATACGCTAATCTTACACAAACTCTGATCTCCACACTAGGATTCCCTGTGTCGTGGAGACCAGTCTCTTCCATCATGCACATAAATACTAGGAAACAATATTCAATTAAGTATTTATTTTAACTGTAGTAATATCAAATATGTAATGACATATTTGATATTGCTACAGACAGACTACTACAAATATGTGCCAAGTCTTTTTAACAAAACAATGTAAGTATTTATAAGTAAAAAAGAAAAAAAAATCAAGAAAAAATTTTTTTTTTAAAGTAGACGACTATATACTGTATGGGCATTTTCAAAAAAACGTGTACCCTTGCAAAAATATGTCTATATTTTTTAAGGTCATTTATTTACCTTTTTTTGAATGTCATATACAAGGAAAAATATTGAACTAATGGAATAAGTTAAAAAGAACGCTGAAAACGTTATATTATTCTGATATTATTGAAACAAAATCGAATTTTCGACGAAACAGATTCCGTTGTGCGACTAAATGTAAAATATAATTTAATACAAAAAAATACAGCAATAAATGGATTTCTTCGTTAATTTAATCTAGTGAAATGCATATTTAATTGTTTATTAAAAAAAATTTAGATAATTTCAAGGATCAACAAGAGTAGCAATTATTTTTAATCCATAGTGTGACTATGTGACCCAACCACTACGTTATTTTTCATTTTTTTACATGAGTAAGTAATATTTAACATATTTAAAGGAGTTTTTATAACACAAAAACCTTTTATTTAAACATTTTTATTGTTGCACTACTTATAAAAGTAAAAAATTCTTTGATTTCATAGATTTAACTTCAATAATTAGAGGGACGAACATCTCATAATCATAAAGATGTGTTCACATGTCTACGAATTCCTAAGTTATTAATGACATCGGATTATATGCACGATCAAAGTGCCGAAATATCCATGCAAATATGCACGAAAAATGGTCGAAATATGCACAAAATATGCACAATCAAAAGTCACTTAATATTAAAATTTATTATTTTTTTGAAGACTTTTCCGGTAGTGACATTAATAAAAGCGCCAATTTTTATAATTTCATAAAATCCAGGATTTTTAATTTCTTGAAATAAAGACTTTTTATTTATTTATTATACGCCAATAATAATTTTCTACCAACATTTTCCGATTGCAATCTTAATGCCCATGGAAGTTAAACTACCGAAATATGCACTATCAACGAAAAATTGCCAAAATATGCACTATCGCCTAAAAAGTGACATTATATGCATTTGCATATGCAAGTATGCATTTGCATACTTGCATATGCAAATGCATATAATCTGATGTCTAGTTATTATAAATCTGCAAATATCAACGACACAAAATGATTTTCAACTTTACTGATAGAAAAGTAGTGGAAATAAAATCAAAATTTTTAAAAAACATAAAACTTTTAGGTACTTAAATTTTAAATAGTATATTTGTTATTGTTAAGTAAAGTCGACGCCTTTATGATTTGGCTGTAGCGATATCGATTTTTCTCAGCAATAACTAAAGCTAAGAAATTAAAGTTCATTGGCAGTATTTATCATGTCTTTGTCTTTGATTTACCCATAGCATAACACGATTGGTCAACTTTTATAACACAGAATAATCAATCAAATAGACCTGTGTAAAAAAAAAGGATTCCTATTTTTCCCTACAGAGGAGAGTGATTTAAGCTTCCAAAAATGTACATGGATTGGTTCAAGCATACACTTTAATTTGCCCATAGCTTATATGAAATGTATTTATGGTTTTTAAATTACGCGACAAAACTATTTTGTCGCTTACGCCCTTTCCATTTTTTGCTGTTCCATTGCTTGTTTTCTGTGAGAGGCCGGGCCGGCCTTTCATAGAAAACTAGCAATCTAAAACATATCCAAAACGGTTTTTTACTTTAACGCGGCGTCACCTTAACACATAAGTAATAAAAAATATATTTGTACGTTAATCGTACCAGTTTAAAAATCTCCAATTTTCTTAATAAAATCTGTGAATAAAAAAATAATTAATTTAAAATGTGAACTAAGCCTTATGCTTTCCGCCTGTTGTGACTTGTCCGTTCCATTATATGTGACCATACGAAAAGTCACAAGTCGGAAGTCACGTAATATTACTTTCTTTTACTTTTAAAGTGTTTGTAAATAACCGATAATAGTTATCACAATTTCATTTTTTATACTAAATACTAAACTAATTTTGCAACGTGTCAACAGTAAAAACAGTTGGAGAAAGTATAATAATGCTTACAAAATATGGTCACTTATCTGAACAAATAAACCGTTCCTGAAGAACCATCCAACCTGCGTCCGCGTCTTGTAGCAGATTTTTAACTACTAAATTTAAATTGAAGTTTCTCGATGTACAATGAAATATAGTGCTATCATTTAGTGCCGAAAATATTTTTGTAGTATGTTTATAAAACTAAAAAAAACGGTCACTAAACCGAACATTCCGGCCGGGTTGTTTTTTCATGATTATAATTTTAATTAATTTGTAGTTAAATTATGTTAGATTTTTCAATAACAAGACATTCAATTGATACATTAAGTATTTAAGAATCTAACATATGTTTTTTAAGTAACTTACTTTAAGAAAAAAAATAGTTATTAAAGATTTTGTTACAACTTCTGGGAAGGGGACAGGTGAATTTAATAGGTTTCGGTACTTAAAAACCCTTATAAATCTCATACTAAATAAAATTATATACAAACGTGAATGTATTTTAATAAAAGAAAACTTGTTTATGCTCCTACATTAAAATTACAAAATGTTAGTATGTAATTTTTTACAAATAATCTGTAGCGAAGTCAAGGGACAAGGTAAAAACCAGGGGTACACATTTTTTTGAAAATGCCCGTATACAATATACATATTATAATAGCATCACCAGAGCCACTAAAACCAGCTACAGTATGTGTAAGTTAGTGATGAGGTGAGTTACTTACACATGAGACCTGACTTTTATTGCAATATTATTTATTATATTATTGCGTGTGTGTATAATGGTAGTGAGTAGTGATCTTGCAGTGTTGTGGTATGTCGGAGCATCCTAGCCTTACGACGGCGGTACGTCTTGGGTTCAGTGGCAGTGACTGCTAGGATGCTTGTGTGTGTGTATGTGTGTGTCTGTGTAGTAATTTGTAGTGTTAGTGTGGCAACGCGTCCTACCCCTACGACGACGATAGCGTCTTGGATTCAGTGGTAGTGACTGCTAGGATGCTTGTGTGTGTGTGTGTATGTGTGTGTGTATGTGTGTGTGTATGCGTGTGTGTTTTTCGCACTTTTGCACCTTAGCCCTACGACGTAGGTGTCTTGGGTTCAGTAGCAAGGTACTGCTAAGGTGCAATTGGTGTACGAGTTAATAATGTTTTCAGTGTCATAATAGTCTTTACTCAATAACCAGTCGTGAACAGCTTTTTTACAAGAGTACTTTGTCTTATAGACTATATTTAAGGATTTGTTTATTTTACAGTATAATGATGGTCCCATATATGCAAAGGATTTATTACCAAACTTTAGTTTACAGCTCTTTATGTTCCATTTGAGTGTCCTTCGAACTCGGTCATGATCTACTATCTGATCAATTGCCGTTTTGTGGAACTTTAAGATAACCGACAGAATATAAAGTTGGCGTACAGATAACATTTTTGTATCACGATATAGTTGAACAGTAGAAAAACGAATTCCTAGTCCATATGCAACTTTTAACACGGCTCTCTGAGCACGTTCTAGAGCTAAAATATATGTTTTACCAGCGTTACCCCATGATACTATACAATAGTTCAAAACAGACTGACATAGCGCATAGTATACCATCTGAATAGTATTGTTGTCAGCGACAGATCTTAGTGTTTTGAAAATGTATAAAAGTTTCCTGATTCTACCACACACAGAATTTATTTGTGATTGCCACGTTATGTGTTTGTCAATGTAGACACCTAAGTATTTAATGCAATCGACTTGTTAAAAAGTGGGACAGCTACACACTGTAAGTTTGCGGTCACATTGATGGAATTGTAAGGTACACTGCACCGGGGCTGTTGATTTAGAGTTTATGGAGAAGTTAATTATTTTAGTTTTATCAACATTTAGGGTAAGGAGATTGTGCTGAAGCCAATTGCATACAGTTGACATCCCCGCTTCTGCTGCTTTGTATGCTTTGTGCCATGTGTCGCCACTAAAAATTATAGCTGTATCGTCAGCATAGGCAAACATTCTAGCATTATCTAAGTTAAGGGAGCATAGTCCATTAACGTACAGAAGAAACAGAGTGGGTCCTAGGACACTGCCTTGTGGGACCCCATATGTCACTGCAGCAAAATTGCTTTGATAATCGGCGAGACTTATTCGTTGTTCGCGATACGTGAGATATGAGGTAAACCAGTGTAAGGCCGTTCCCCGAATACCAGCCAGCTCCAATTTGGTTGGATCATGTCAATTTAATGTTAACTAGAGATCGCCCAATGGTCGAAATTCGACCATAGTTTCAACGACATAGGACTACTAAGTTTAATTTGTAAAAAAATATTGACTTTATCATATATTTTTTCAACTCTCGTCTCTGGGACTCAGCTGATCTCAGACTGGCCGTGTAAGCATTGTCTAATATTATCTTAGATTCAATAAAAAACTATAATCCATTTTCAATTTGTCAACTTGTTGTAAACAGACTTCAACCATAAATAAAAGAGTATAATTCGTATGTATAGGCTTGTCACACAAAAATCTGTCACTTTCTTGAGTGTGCGTATTGTAGTGTGTGTAGTGTTTTATTTGTTAAAAAAATGTGTGATGAAAGCATAATTTCAAAATAATATTAGGTTGATGCACTCCTTCACCATATAAACTATAACTGTGCAAAATTTCATTCACCTACGTTTCCGCATTTTTCGTCATAAGGGATGCAACGTTTTTCGCTTGCGTATTAATATATAGATTGTAATCTGTTCGCTGGGTTTGATGAAACGTGACCAAACTATGTAGGTCCCGCATCTGCCTAGGAATCAACTTCTTTGAGATATCTATGCCTATATGATATATTATATAATAATGCATTCAGTCCAAAACCAACTTACCAATTTCTCCATTACAAGCATTTGTCGTTCCTCATAATCGGGCGCTGTTCCTTCAAAATGCATAGCAGGTTCAGGGTCATTATTACTAGGTTCTGGGCTGTCCTCATTGCCAGATTCCTCCTCAAATGTGTCATCTGTCAAATGCTTCTCCACTTTGACTCTACTACTCTCTCTGTCCTCTGAAACATTGAAATAACTTTTTTTATGGATTCAAAAACACTTTACAGAGATCCAAAAAGTTTGCATGTATAGAAGTCGCGCGGCTACAGCGCTGCTGTAATTACGTAATGTGAAGGCAGCCTTACAGAGCAATGTTTGTTCCTTCTGTGACACATCATTAATTTCACTCGATAGATAAAGCCAAAACACTACATAATGACTAGCAGAAAAGAAGATTGCCACTACTGTTTGTACACAAATTTTTAATATACTTAGTGGTAATTTTAAAAAAGTAGCTTACTCAGGTGTGATAAAAACAGGTTGTATATCTTCCTCTCTACTGGTGAGCCCAAAGTGTTAGGATCACCACCAGCCGATATGACCTTAGATCGGACTGTGGATTTCTTGTCAGCCCAGTACTGTAAATTTACATAGATTTTAAAATTTAAAGTTCTGTATTTCAATTTCAGCTATGAATAAAGTGATTTATGGCGTGTCAATAATTAGATTGATACCAAAAGATTTAAAACAGTTTTGAGTATTGTATTTGTTTCAGCATCTGGTAAATAGATGTTGCAACAAATAATATCACAGAAAATGTACATTTATAGGGATTAGAACTATCCCTTTCATTTTTGAGGACTCAGGATGTATCTTCTTACTGAATGTTATCATAATTGGTTCAGCATTTTAAGTATCAAGAGGTACAGACTGACACACTTTAGTACTTATTTATAATTTTCATGATGCTACTTACTTTGACCCAAGACTTCATGGGCCTATTCGGACCACCAACATTGTTTACAATTTGCGTCAACTGATACCATAACCTTTTGCTCTCGTGTCTTCCCTCTAAGCCCCGCATCTGACCTAATCCGAGATTCGGGTGCTTTTCCATAAAATCTACGATTGCTGAAACTTGATCGAGGCTAGGACGACCCTACAACACAGAATGTTCATCATGTAATAAAAAGCTGTTATCAAAAGAAATCATGTTTATAAACAATAGTAACTGATAGACAATAATCGAGTTCTTACTTGATTACTGTCGAGATTGTAAGAAATGAAACAGTTAATGGAAATAAGCATATCAAGTGAGAACCTACCGAAATCGATCGGTCCGTCATTTTTGAAAAAAAATCTCTTTAACATTCAGTTATTATTATAATATCGCATATTGTATAATATAGGTAAATTATTATTTTAATTAAAACTACTTATTCACCAAGAAAGTAGAAAAACGACAACATTTAGTTGGGGCCATTGTGTTTTTGTTCTCTATGACTGGGTTGCACCAACTAACAGCTAACTTTGACTTTAACCTTAACTATAACCGGAAAAATTGACAGATGTCGTATGAGAATTATTGGGGTGTTTGGACGCCATATTTAACTTTAACTTTACCCACGCCTCTGGTGCAACCCAGTTTAAAAGGCAGTGTTGCAGAAATTACATTTATGAAATCAGTGTTGCTACCAACTAAAAATCGGGAGAAATAGGGAGATTGCTACCAACTAAAAAGCGGGAGAAATAGGGAGATTGCTGCCTAAATAAATCAAATTAAAACACGTGTTAAAGTTATTAATCATTAGCCTATTGTCTAAGCTGCAAGAAGGAGATTTATCTCCTTCTTGCAGTTTTTGTTCCGAACGTACCACTACTAGTGGTTGGAAAATCACTGTCTGGGTCTGAACTAGACATTTGATTTGCGTTAATACAATATGGGAAGTTGCGTATCGGACGAAAGATTAGAAAATGAAAAATTGAAAATTTGAAACCTGTCGCATTCATATCGACGTATTTCAAAAATATATTCCCCTACAATAATATTCAACTTTAGTGAGTATAAATTACAGCCTAAATTTAATGCCTTGCCCCTTGGGGAATAACCATTTATGTACAGTTGTATTGCCATGTAACATGTTAAATTTGGTGTTACAAACTACAAAATGAGTATAAATTAAGTTTAATGTTCTAAAATTGAGTAAATCGGGAGATTATACCCTAAAATCGTTTTATCGGTATTTGTTTGCCAAAATCGGGAGATCTACCGATAAATCGGTAACACTGCTCTATGGTTTTGTTTTTTTTTATGATATAATATTTTTGTAAAAGGGCCCAGGGTGAATGGGCCTGTGTGAATGCCGTGAATTAATGAAAATAAGCACAAAATGGACACGCGATGACGGGCTAAGGTTACATCTATACTATAATACTTCATCTTACTTCATCTATGTAGAAAAACGTCATTTTTTTACATGTGTTTGACAGTTCTCCTGTACCAGCAGCGCTCCCGACAATGCAACCCCCATTTTTTTAAATGAAATAAGGGGGCAAACGAGCAAACGGGTCACCTGTTGGAAAGCAATTTCTGTCGCCCATGGACACTCGCATCATCAGAAGAGCTGCAGGTGCGTTGCCGGCCTTTTAAGAGGGAATAGGGTAGGGAAGACCGGATTGGGCCTCCGGTTCAAATAAAGCCTTGTACTGTACAAAATATTTGCCAGCAAAAATAAAGGCTCCTGCAGACAGGTGCGATATATTATCGCGCGATCGATCAAGCGATATATATGTTTTCAGTACATTTTGTATGAGGACGCTCATACAAAATAATAACGCTACAATGGATTATGGAAGTATAGTCTGTCAAGAAAGTGAAGGAATTAAAAAGTGGCAACATTGTAGTGTCATCCCTTTCAAATGGGTTTTTGGGAGAATGTGAAAGAGTGATGTTGTGTTTTTATATTATTTACCTAAAGTTGTGTTATCTGGGTTTTTAATGTGTAATATTGGTAGGATATTAACCATTAAATATTCGTTATCGTGCACAAGTGTGGGAAAGTGATGTAATAACCAGAAACGTGCTCTTTTGTGTTCCCTCCAAAACTCCATCAAAAGTTTCAGTAAAGCATCCTACTACTTTACTGAATCGACCGACTTGACTTCTTGACTGTATTGACTTTATACTTAGACTTTGACTAGACTTTAGACCTGACTGACCTGACGTTAATATAGAAAAAATTGTATAAAGAATATTGTTTTCCCGCCATAAAATTATACTCGACACTGGCCATGGTTATAGCCGAAGTGCCATTATAAGAAAAAAAAAAGGCTCTGGTCTAATGTCAACTTGACAGTTATATTGTAAACAGCTGTTTCTTGCGGCTTCTTTTGCGGTTTTTAATCCAGAAAATTAAAAATATAGTTACTATAGTAAACTATTTTCTAATAAGTTTAATTTCATTACGGAAACTGCACAATCACTGTATATGTCTGAATCCGAAACTATACCGATCATTGATGATGCGAAAGGCGAAGCGAACCCGAAGAAAAGAATTCGTCATAGAAAGAAAAACTTATACGAAAACATTTTGAAACAAATGGAGTTCTACTTTAGCGATGCAAATTTAAGTAAAGACAGGTTTTTAGGAGACCTGGTCAAAAATGATCCGTACGTGCCGATTGCTGAATTTTTAAAGTTTAACAAAATCAAATCTCTAACTCAAGATGTAAACGATATTGTTAAGGCAATGAAACATTCCACCTTCCTAGAGTTATCAGAAGATAAAACCAAGGTACGTGGAATACACTGATGGCTTCTTAAATGTTATATTAAATATATTTGACACTGTAGTATCCAGTAAATTATTATCTAATATTGTTGTAGGTGAAGAGGAAACTCCCTATGATGCCGTATGATGCGGATTTAAGGACTGTTTATGTGGAATCTATACCAGAGACAGCGAGCAGAGAGTGGCTAGAAAGAGTTTTCTCAGACTTTGGTCATGTTGCCTACATTTCATTGCCCAAGTTCAAAAATTCCCAGAGAATTAAGGTATTTTATTTTTTAACCTGTGACTTGTCTCTTAAGTAAATTAAAAGGGAGCCACTCCGCAGCTGGTGCCTGCTGCCAAAAATATCAATAATGGGAACCGGCGGTGAGTATACTGCTAGCAGCCTAGATATAAAACAATGGCTGCCAACAACTGGTGAAAATGCGTAAAACGCTAGGTTCCAGTGCCGGTAAACAATTTTTAAAAAGAGATATAACCTCAAATATACGACTTTTTAACCGACTTCCAAAGGTAGAGGTTATATCATGTTCTGCTGTAGATATTTTAGTTTTTTGTGATGCATTTTGATCAAATGATACCAAAAGGTAAATTTTGCACCACAGTATGCCACAGTTCCAAAGGCATTGAACAGAATTCGGACTCCTTATACAACAAATACATGTTTGAGAGTTTCAGCGCAAATGTACTTATATAATTTATATCTGTATAGTATCTAACATAATTTATGTTAGATACTATCAGATACTATACAAATCACATCAATCATCACCATCATCACTACTATTAAAATATGCATCCTCACATTATGACCTTATTATTGGTACTTTTCATAGTCCTTGCTCAACTCAAGGCTGATGTTTTTGATCATTATTCTGTCATTTGAGGCACTCCCAAATTAAAATGCCCGGTTAACTTATAAAATGTTCTTTTTGTTAAAGGGCTTTGCATTTATAGAGTTTGAGAAACCTCAAGATGCCCATAAATGCATAGCAGCGTTTACTGAAATGGGTTGTAAACTTCCTACTTGCATGCCTCCAGAAGAGCTTTCATCTATAAAACTATTCTCTGTAGAAGAACCTGAAGAGACCAATGAGACAAAAGAAGAGTATGAACCACCTAAAAAGAAGACCAAAAAAGCTAAAGATAAGAAGAAACATTTAGATTTAAAACCAGATCAAGAGGGCGATACAGAAAAGAAGTCAGATACACCAACTGTAAGGAATTGAATTCAATTCTCTTGGTTTTCAAATATTAAATTACTTTTCTCACTAGACTAACCTAATTTTGAAATGTGATAACTCAGTTGTTACTTACATCAAGATTAAACACTAACAATGGAAGCTGATAGTTCTATATTGTTTTTGTTTCAGGAGGAGAATAAATCAATAATTTCTGCTGAGGTAATAATTTTACTGTTATTTCTGAAAGCCGATAAATATAAATGGAATACTTGTTCACATATTAGAAATAACTCTCATTATGAACCTCAATATTGAAAACTTACCATTTGTATTAACCTGTTGTGTTTTCAGGGAGATAAGACAACAGACATAGAGTCTAAAGATGAGCTTACAAGTCACGATGAAGGCAAAAAAGATGATGATACTCCACGAAAAAAGAAACAAAAGAAAAGGTCAAAAGATAAAAGCAAAAGTAGTTTAGTTAAAGGTGAAGCTCCTAAGGGAGCACTGTGGGGCTTGCAAGTACTGCCAAAATCAGAGTGGAAGTCATTAAGAAATAAATATTTGAATTTACAAAGGAAGTACATGAAAGAAATGAAAACTAATCTCTATAACAAGAGACATGCCTACTCTGGCATTCCCACTGTTGCTTCAGCAAATGATCCAGCCGAACCGGGTAATTTTTTAAATTATTTTATTTAAAAAACAAAAGTCAAAACGACTCTGTAATGTTCGGGCCACACTAACGAGAAACGCCGTTAATTATCGCGTTAATTCTAAAACATGTTATAGCATTATCGCCTTTACATGCCACTAATTAAAGGCGATAATGCTATAACATGTTTTAGAATTAACGCGATAATTAACGGCGTTTCTCGTTAGTGTGGCCCGAACATAAAAGACAAGGGGATTATAACAACAAACAGATGTTTTATGTGACTAAACAATATTTTTTATTAATAATAATAATTGTATTGTGTCTCCTTTCAGAAGAAAATACCCAGGAGGTAGATAAAGAAAAAGATCAATTACAAAAAATACCTGGTGTATTTGTCAAAGAAATTCTATCTGAACCATGCATAGATGTGAGAAGCACTAAAAGAATGGTATGTGTGAATGTTGGATGTGATGATCATAAAAAAAATAAAATTGGAAATTAAGCAACCACATTTTTATATTTTTCAGATTAAAAGCAACACTCACGCTTTACATGTGGAGGTGAAAGAAGGACAGAGCGAATTATTTATTCGTTTCGATTCTGCGGAGGCTGCTGAAGAGGCAAGTTCATTCATAATTTATAATTACTTTTAAATAACAGAGGGCAGCACTTTCGAGTTTTTGCCAGATGTTTATGCTGCTACCGCATTATTCTATACTCATTGCTAGATACAATACAATAGAGCTTGATATTAATTTATACTACAATTAATCTCGACCCATGAGCCCTTAGGAATAGGGCACTGTGTAGCGGATGGATGCGCCGCCGCGGACCTACTCCAGGAGTTTGCGCGGGAAGTAACCTTAAATTTAACCATGTAACATATTGTTACATGTCATGTCACATGCAAATAGATCCTCTATAATTGAATTTCCCGTTGGAACTTCGATAAATGCCTTTTTCGATTTTTTAACCGACTTCAAAAAAAGGAGGTTATTTAATTTCTTAATATCATAATATATGAAACTTACAGGGAATCTAAATTTGAGAAATAATTTAAAATCGTTTCTGTGTATCTAGATCAAAATTACTCCCTACAACGTCACAACCTCTTTACAATATTTGTATCTAAGATTAAAATAATGTAATACATAAAAATTTTAATTCTCGTGTCAGTGTTTGTGCGCGAACTCCTCCAAAACGGCTCAACCGATTTTAATTAAATTTTGATGTACTTAGTCTACATTCGTTAGGCCTGAGAATAGGTTTTTATCTACTTTTATATTGATACTAGAAAATATAATGATATACATATGGCAAAACAACGTTTGCCGAGTTGGCTAGTAATATTATTATACTATTTACATTCCAGTACACTGCCAAGTCGAACTGCGCGCGGGTGCTCTCCGGCCCCGAGGAGCAGGAGCAGTGGCAGCGCGCGATCGAGGCACAGACCAGCGCACGCCGCAACCGCCGTGCGCACGCACACGCGTACCCCCCGCACCCCGCATCCCCGCAACCCACACACACACATATACGCTTCGACGAGTGATGCATGTACTGCCAGGTGTTTACATACACACATATACGCTCAACGAGTGATGCGTGTATTGTCAGGTGTTTGTTTAAAAACTTTGTTGTTAGCAAATTTAATGTGTAGTTTTTTTAATACATAATATTATAATATTAAAATCTTCCGCCACTCATTAATGAAAATGTTTTGTCCTTATCTATCACGGAGATAGTATACAGGTGTATCAAAACTAAGTGATAAATGATAATATTTTAGAGCGTGTATGTGTCCCAGTTCAATGTGAAAGTAGCAACGATGAAATGAAGGAGCAAATTTTTTTTGTGATTTGTATGGGAAATCGCCCCAGCTTAAAAAATAAGCTTTCAGCGCTGCTACTTTCACAATAAACTCATGCACGGCCTAAAGAATTATCACTTTGTTACACACACACACCCTATAGCTAATTACTAGTTAGTGGTGACTATAATACTTTAAAATGCATACTAATTTACTTTTACTTTTTAGTATACATTTCAACTACTACTATGTATAATGTAATATTCGTAGTCAGACTTTAAATATTTTTTTAAAAGAATAGCGTGCAAATAATAGACTATATTAGTTTGTATAAACGCAAATCTATTATTAATAAATAAAACCTTTACATTGAATGTAACATCTGTTTTTTACACCTATTTGAAAGTTTGTAAGGTTTATATTATGTAAAATGGTTTTCTTTTTTATGAATTCAATTAAAAGAAAGTAATTAAAAAGGAAATTTATTAGCAATAACTGCAACATCGAAATTCAGTCTTAAACACCTACACTTATAGCTTAGGCCTTAGGCACAGGCACATAACTTATAAAAAAGAAAAGTAAGTATACCTACTATAAAAGTACATTAGTTAAAATACACTTCTATACAATTTCCTATTTATATACATTATACAATACAAAATAAAATTACTTAATCACATTCAGTACTAATGATTTATCGGTTCAGATAGTCAATTGATGCTTGTAAGTATACAAAGGAAATACAGACCTAAGTAATAATAATAAATTACAAGATGTCGAAACTAAATCTATTGATAAAAAAAGACAAATCTTATGTGTTATGGCACTGAAATAGTATTTCATTTTCTTCTGTATGATAAAATTGATAAGAAAGTTATGAAATTAATTGCAATTTCTAAAAATTATGGTATAGTTACAGAAATACAGTAAAGTACAGTACCTAAATTATATCAAGCACAACCAAAAATGTTTCCATAATGCCTTTGCCTTTTAAGTACTTACTTACAAAAAAGTAAATTAATATTATAAAGTGTCACATACCTCATCTAGCAGTTTTGTTGCTGCTTTATATTGAACGAAAGAGACAAAATATGCACTTAAGCTATATGACACTTAAACACTTACCTCCATTAGACGAGTACGTTGGACTTATTAGACCCTTTGAAATGACAGCTATTTTTGTGCATATTTGAAGCGGAATCAGCGCCCCCAATGCGGGGGGCATTGGGGGCGCTGATTCCGCTTCAAATAGGTACAAAAAACAGTTAGGTACCATTATTATCATATTAAGTCCAGCGCGCAGCGTACTTATATAATGGAGGTCAGTGCACTTAAACAATTATTGTAAAATTGTTATTTTTTAATAGTATAATACAATTAAAATTAAGTCATTTTTGTTTAACAGCAATTCCAAAATTTAGGAGTAAACACAGTTAGCTGCTATCCATTAAGCATCACAAACCTTACAGCTGCCCTAAATTAATAAGTTTATAAAATAGTAATACTTAGAATTATTAGTACATGTATAAAAAAGTACCTGCAATATTTCCTTACGTAAATAAGCTCAAATAGTATGGCAATAATGATAATTATTATAAATTTAGTTGGGAAGACGCTATGGAAGGTATAATGATTAAAACAACTTTTTGTATACAAGTATCCACAAAATTTTAGGATACTTGACCAGTTGATTAAATATATTGCAAAGCTTAGGTCAAAGAAGTTTAATAGTATTCTGCGTAATATAATTTCTGTCATAAAAATAATTAAAATGTTAGTTTTATTATCACATTATTAAGTAATTATGTTATAGTAACATGTAGTTATTATAAGTACCTAAATAATTATTATGTACACAAGAGGTAGATAACTTCTATTGCTTACATCTACGACGTTTCCATATTTCTATGCACTGTGACAGGTGCTATGACACTATTTTTACCACAAGGTAGCACGGTCACTGATAAATCGGTAGGAATATTGTGTCTATGTTTAACTTTAGTAGGAACAGGAAAACTGACGTCGGATTTTGTATCGTCCGATAGTATCGTGGGATCATTCACAGAGAAGCCTGTAGCTTCGGAGTCCTCGTGAGGAGTCATCGTCGAGTATCCGTGGTCAGAGCCTCCAGCTGTATGAGACCTTCGGTACCCTGTGACCACCCTGTATGGAGATATTGGTGCCTCGATCTCCATCACCGGCAGCAGCTTGTCTTGGCCGTTCTGGTCGGGCATATCGTCCGATGACATGTAACTCAGTTGAACATCAATATCTTGCCAAGTCTCGGCTGGACCGTCGACGTACAAGTTGTGACAGCTAGCGGTCGTAGTATTTTGTCTGTAGCAGTATATCGCGACAGCTATTACCAAGCTGATCGTAACGATACACCCCGCTATTGGTCCAATCGCAGAGTAACTTGCGAAAGCGTCTCTGTTGACCTGGCCAAAAGTACCCTCGCCGTAAGGAGTCACGGCACCGAGGACACCGTTGAAACAAGTCGATTGAGAAGTACAAAACGGCGCAGCTAGCGGCGTGCGGCCGTCTGCGTCCACCTGACACCACTCGCAAGCCAACACGCCTAAGCAACTAGAATGGGTCAAGTAGTTTTCACATTGAAAGTCGAAACAGGGCTTCAAATTTTCAGCGTAGTTGTGGAAGTAGTGTGATTTGTGATTATTTTTCTCTGGCAACATGCCACACAACGGTATGTCCTGGCTCATGTTCGATTTGTTGGCGTTAGGACACTCGTACCATTCAGAGCTACATTCGCAGGGACACTCGCACTCCGTTTGCTCCATGCGGTTGCAGTTGAGGCAGAGTCGATCGAACATGCTGCAGGGACAAAAAGGTCCGATACTTCCTAAGCTACATCTTGAATTCACGAGTCCAATGAAAGAGTTAGTTCCAGGTATAGCAGTTATGTGATAGTGGACACAATGGTCGCCTGACACTATATTTGACAAAACATTCGGCAGGGACATGTTAAATTCGTAGTATCTTTGTATAGTTTTATCAAAAAAGTTACTGCACATCTTCTTGGTGACGAAACCTTTGTGATTTAACATATCGATAGCTATCATTGACTCCTTATGTGTAATGTGCTGCTGCTCTATTGGCCCTGAGCTATTTGGGTCCATCAAACCTGGGTGTGAAACCAAGTAACCTCTGTTGTCCATTATAAAACATTTTATATAAACCAATGAACATTGCGGCATATTTTCTATGAGTAGCTTGTATAGAAAACCCATAGTGACATCCATCGATACAACCATGGGAGGATAAATTGGGCTTTGAAGAGCATAGGAAATAGATATAATATAGCCTGCACCGCCCACATCGAGAGTGGGTGGTGTGAGAATAATTTTGTCTGGATTTTCCATGGCATTTGTATACCATGGTCTTCTAACAGGCTCATAGTCATATTCTAACACAGTGCCTGGAAACATCACAAGGACACCGCTTTCTGTTGCTGCATATCTCCTCACCACATAGTTAGAAAGTGGTCCATGAAGGTGTTGCCTTTTGTAAAAGGATAAAATGGAATTAAGGAAACCAACATCTTGTTGTATTTCATTCTTTAAGCCAGGGTTGGAGAGCAGTCCATGAGCGACGCTCTTGATATATGCCAAATAATTTTGGATGTATGCCAAAGCTTCCTGTCCGTCTGCCATGTCATAGAGGTAAGCAAATGGCGACTGAAAACTTGAAGGACTTAAATACACTGTTCCTTGGTCAATAGTTGAGATTTGCTTAAAATGCCTACATAATTTCCCAGTCTTTGGTGGGAATAAGTCTAGTCTATGAAACAGTATATCTTTGCTGCTTCTTGAAAAATATATGTTAGACATGTTCATTTTACTGTCGTTTTTATATTCTGTTACGAGACATACAATATAATATGTATGAACCCACTTCCATTCATATAAAATGTTAGTAAAATTATTAATATCAAATTTTATGTTACCTGAAGATTTTTGGAGCATCTTTTGTTTCAACTTTCCAACAAACTTGTGGGGCTCAATTGACTCCAAGTGTGTGAATTTAATTTTCTCTGATGTTGACTCTGGTCTCGGAAAATGTGAATGCATCAGTATTTTTCCCGAGAAATCCATAACAAATGTTCTTTTATCACCGTCTCTGCCTTTGAAATAAATGATATCCTCTGCTAAATCAGACCAGTACAAATCCAGGCCAAATATACCACTGGAGATGGGGTATACCAAGGATATAATATAGTCTCTCTCTGTTGCTTCCCAAATTGGTCCCTCTACTAGTGTCTTGCTTTCATAGTTAGTGGGCATTAGGGACAAAAATGCTGATGCAACCTGACCAATTACTCCACTGTTGTTTATATGCAACTTCATAACTGAATGCTCCTTGGAATGGTTGTGCCACTTGTCGAAGGACAAAATTCCTAATGACTTGTTTTTATTGTCGTCAGTTTCATAAAACAGCCCAATTGCTAGCTTCACTGTTGCATTATTTTCCATGTGCGGGAACACTTTGAGCCAATTGTCATCCTTTAAAATCTTTGTATCAGTGAGATAAATAAACAATTTATTGGCAGGCAATTGTTGTTCGTTTAATAAATTTTTCATCTCTTTATTTATTGTCGCAGGTGGCAATAGGGAATCAGCAACTTCGAGTGTTGTCAAATATTCTCTTAACAGGAGTTTGTTAGTGTCTGTTGCATTGGCAAACTTTGACATTCCATCGATACTGCAGGTGTCTTCAAACTTCATAAAATTGCTAGCATTTGCTACCTTAACAGTGAACATATCTGTGCTTTGCAATGCAAAAACAGTCTCCTTGACAACATTAATGATATGCTGTAATGTTTCGGAATGAACAAAGTTGTCTACTATGAAAACAACATATTTTGGGTCAGGGTGCACTATTTTATGGTACAAATACCTGAGGTTTGTGTGCGGCATGGCGGTGCAGTCTTTGTCGGTGGCATAATCCAAGTGGGAGAGGAAATATTGTCTCTTCACTTTTAAGTCCTTAAATCTACCAAATAAACTAGATGGTTCAATCAAAGAAATGTCTAGAATGTTCGAATTTTTTATAAGCACTGTTTTTCGTATTGAATTAAACGGGCAGGGATGTGTGAAGGATGGAGTATTGGTGTGTTTGAAAGTATCATTCATTTCCATCAGTATGTTTGTCGCTGACGACACTTTATAGCTGAGCTTATCAACGATACTCGTTAAAACATCTTGGTCGGCGTTAGACGAGCGATTTATTTTGTAAGTAGTCCGTATTTCTAAATGGGATGTATATTCACTTCCGAGCTCCTTGATGACCATTTCATTAAACCTGCTCGCTAAAGTCTCTGAAAGGTTTCTTATCCGTGTTTTTAAATCACATCGGCTGCTATTCTTTCCGCAGTTGATGTCGTTTGAAAGTAAAGACGAGAATAAACTCGCTTTGATGAAAAACAAAAATATAAGCTTCATATTGTAAACAAGCTATTGACGAAGCTTAAATTGTAGCCGATTCACGACTTTTGTCACAACTTTTGCACTCGTACATTTCAGTAATTCTTTCTGAACTCACACATGAAATAAGACAATCAATTCACATACGAAATTAGTGAATTACGGAAAGTTTGATAACAAATTCACCACTCCATGATTATATTATTAATCAGTTTGACAGATTTATTTTTTAAAACTTCTTCTTCATCTTGCATTTTTGAAAATACATGCAATGGCCAATATGACGTCATCACACTTCTTTCTGGTAAATAATAATATTAAAATTGGGAAGTGTTTGTTTGTTTGTTTGTTTGAACTACTGGTCCGATTGGAAAAATTATTTCAGTGTTAGATAGCCCATTTATCAAGGAAGGCTAAAGGGTATATTTTATCGCGCTAAGACTAATAGAAAGCGAAGAAATAGAGGAAAGTGTGGAAAAAACGTGTGGGTTGTCGTTGGGTACGTTTTTAAAAAATATTATTCAGAGTACATATTCAAAGATCATTTTCCGATTTAGGGATCCACTTGTGAACACCAATATATTCAAAAATATACTAAAATAATACAGAATAATAACTTATATACATAAGTAAGTATATTATATTTTTTTACGATTGACTATTGTTTTCATGTTTCTTCTGCTGCTTTCTTGTATGGCTACTAATTGTAATCTGTTCAATGGTGTCGTATAATGTTGAGTCTCTTGTTTCAGGTGTTATGAAGAACAACGCGCTAGCAGTGATGGCAAGGAACGCGTAAATAAATGCACCGAGTACTGGTGATACGAGATCCTGAAAAAGTTGTAAGGTAAGTTAATGAGTGTCTGATGGCAAATTTGGATGGTAAATCGTTAAAAAATATTCTTGATCATTGCATTTTTTATATAATTTGCATGTTTAAGACACGGAATCAGCCGCTATAAGGAAAAAAAAGGATCAAATTAATGTTTTATTCCAATTACCCCGGTATTGCTAGAGTCAATTTATTTTCTCACTTTTTGCCATCAGATTCTGGTAGACCTATTTAAGTACAACATTTTTTCTTTAAAATAGTCATGGTCCATGGAAGATGGATGACACACAAAACAATTCTCACTCTGTGAGGGAAAGAATCTGAGAGAGAAAGATGCTTTATACGAGAATTCGTTGGTCAGCGCTTCAGGGCCCGATCTAGCCATTTAGCCGCTCCGGGCAAAGATCATTTTCACCGCCCTTTACATATACAGGAAACATATTGGTTGGGAGAAAATAGGAGGAATATTTAAGTAAAATACTCAAAATATATTTCCACTACCAAACTTAAGGTAGGTTAGCTGGTAAAATTATCAAACTTAAGTGGTGGATGGCTAGGTTGGAAGATAGGAATAAGTCAATTTCGGCGCCCCTCATTTTTGCCGCTCTGGGCAAATGCCCGGCTCGCCCCCCCTTAGATCGGGCCCTGCAGCGCTTGCGTATAGACTGAGAATTTTATAGACTGGCTATTTTCCATATTTTGCCTTTTTAAAACAAAAAAAAAAATACCAAAGCAGGCGTTAACGGTGCCAGCATGGTACCGCCACACGATGCCAGGGTACAGATCCCGATGCACGAACCACGTACACTCGTCGGGAACAGCTCCACAGTGTATACCACAGACCCAGTGTAGATAGCTGACACTATGAGCTTCCCTATTAGGAACAATGTTATTTTTATCCATCTAAAACCTGCAAAGACAATCAAAATAACTATTGTAACTGCTAAGCTTCAAGGGCGTCGCCAAGGGGGGGCAGGGAGGGGCAGTTGCCCCGCCCCCTAGAGATGCTAAAAAAGTTGCTAAATATAATGCAAACAACGACCACTATAATATTAAAATCTGGTAATAAATGTAAGGCAAGTGAAAAGCTTCATGTGCTGTCGATTTTACCTACAATTCATAGCTACTTTTCTCATTTATAGAGAATCAGAAAAGTATGAATTGTTGTAGGTAAAGTTAACTTCCCCCCCCCCCCCCCTGCGCCAGAGGCGACGCCCTTGCTAAGCTTTTGATGTTATCGACTGTACATAAATACGCGTCATGCTCCTACAAGATGTAGTTTAGAGTGACGGTAAAAATTTGCCATGATCAGCTGCTCTGAGATATTAGAAGTTGCTAAGCTTTAAGAAAAACAAAGTGTCCCAAAATTTAAAAATTACATGGTTATACTGCCGCACTCAGAGTGGAACATTAATTACTTAAATGTAATTAATTCAAAATTTTGACATAAGCCCCATACATTATCTGTCAAACTCTCCATTTAATTGAAGGTTAATCGTAATTAAATGTCTCTGAGTACGGCGGATAGACTTATAGTTAGGTATAGTCTATCAGGAAAGTCATGACAGGCGGGAATTTTTTTAAGTGAAATAAAAAATAAGAGAACTTTATTAATTCGAGATAAAATTAGTTTTAATTATTCGTAGGCAAGGTGACAATATTTAAAATGTAATAAGCGTTCTCTGTGAAAATACAAAGAAAAAAATACACCTTTTAAGAGCTCACCTGACTCTAAAAATCAAACATCGTCCTTCTCTCTTCACACTCACGCCCGTCTTTCATATGCCAGGTGAAAAAGGACGGCGCGGAATCATCGCCGAGTTAGTTTTACTTGAATAAAAGACGAACTATAATGATTATGAAAAAAGTGTTTTGAGCAAATTTAGGTTTTATCAATACCTTTTTAGATATTAAAAAATATTAAAGAAAAGACAGCAAACTTCGAAGATCCAAGCAAAAATGTGTCTAAAACAAGGTTTTTTGTAAAAAAGAAACTATTGAGCATTTTTTGAGTAATCGTGTTTTCGTCTTGAGCATTTAATCTTTATGGACTGAAGTTACTTGTGTCAGAAAATCAGTTTTCTAGACCTTATAGATTTTGAGATCTAGGTTAATGTATGTAGTCAAGTTAGGGTCATATGGGCTCTTAAGCGTGATTACGTTTAGAAAATTTTCCCGCCTGTCATGACTTTCTTGACTTGACTACGTTTTACAGTAGTTTGTAAACCATCTAAGGATGTTTTTAAATAACGTTATTTATATATTTTAGACTTTGTACTTACTTGGAGGAACAAATGCAATGGCAATGCAGTTTATACCGCACAGCAAAAATCCACACTGAAGAGGTTTTCGTCTTCCAATTTTGTTCATCAAGTAAATAGAGATCAGCTCACCAGGGAAGGATGCGAGTGCTGTCATCAAGAAAGTGGTATATTTATCACCCGGTAGGAATACTGAGTTGACCAGCATGCTGTAGTATATAAAGCTCACTGCCAGTCTCCATACCACCCCAGCCACGAGCCTTTTCATGATCTCCTTTGAACGTATGACCTCCCGAAATCCCTCAGAGGTTACGTTGTTGTTCAAACCGAATACATTTTTGAGATTTTCTTCGCTTATCCTATCGATTACTTGCGGTTCTATCCCTAAGTTATTCATTTTAACCATCCGCTTCAACGATTCCTTGGCCTCCTTGATTCTGCCGTTTAGTATCTGCCATCGCGGGCTCTCGTTGAGGAAGAAGATGTTGAACGTGAAGAGGATTGGAGGAGAGCATATAATATACAAGATGTTCTTCCAATTGGAGACGAACATGGCTATGCAGGCTAGCACCGCTTCTCCCATGTAGATGGCGTAAGCGAAGAGTACACCAGCTACTATTCTAGTCTTCTTGCTGCTGTTCTCTGACACTGAAAGAGGCACTCACTTAGCATTGGTTGGGCCAGTCGACGATAGATCCATGAATCGCATCAGGACTTTATTCCTTGGCTATTGCCAAGGAATAAAGTCCTGCGATTGCCATCCAGTGTACAATTAGACCTTATTAGGTCTAATTGTACACTGGATATGTCGTCGACTGTACATTAGATATCTGATAAGGGCTTCAATAGGATATTACTTATTACTGTAGCCGCGGTATATGCGCCAGTGGTAATAGCGCCCTCCAAAAACTCCAGCACAATGTACACATTGTAAGATGTAGCCAGGACCTTGAAGTTCCCTATCAAACATCCCAAGGTGCATACTATCAATGTGGGTTTGCGGCCAAATCTGAAAAATTACATTTAAGGTTTTAATATAGCGATTATCAGCCTTGTTGCCTACAGGATAAAGCTTTACCTGAAGTATTACCTGTCACACATCCATCCCGATGCTAACATGGAGATGATCATGCCGATCCCATGTGCTGTACCCACAAAGCTCACCTTCCACGGCTCACAAGCGAGATTCAACTACGGAAGAAAAATATGAATAAAACTTATTTCTCCAAGCAGCTCCCAATACTGGTTTAATTTATACGCAAGAGTTATATTTTTTGCTTAGTGTACGCGCAGTACACAGAGCCCTTTAATCCTCCTCCATAATCGTGGACAAAAGAGGTGCAGATCATCCTTCGGACGATCTGCACTTCTTATGACTGCCTGCACTGTCCTTTAGAAACAAAGTTTTTGTTGCTCCAAATCAAGATCGGCAAGCAAAGTAGCCACGTCTGGTCCACTATTACGTTTGTAGTCTACTTCTACAATTAAGTTTTCTCACCTCAGCTACAATAGTATCATTATTCTCGTACACCCAATCACTACACTTTTCGGTTGTGTTCACAAAACTGTCGTTAGTGCAGATAGAGCTTAGTGAAGTGTGCTTGATCAGGGGCCGGTAGCATCTGTCGATATCCGGATTAGGCCACCAAGTTGGAGAGAGTACTGGCTCTTTGGAATCACATTCGGGAACACGACACCTAAAACGAAATATAAAAAAAAAACTATTCTAACATCTTTCTCTAGTCTCTACTATCGTTTATTTAACGGAAAAATTAGAAAAATATACAACAAAGGTAGAGTCTATACTGTGCTGTGTTGTTGATCAATAAATATCTCTTTCATAAAGATCTAAGCTAAGTTATGACTAGGTTATGGCTTATGATAGTTCAAACCTTACCGATAGTTCACATCTCCCGCTACAAAAACAAAATTTACACTGATCATGGACACGAAAATCGCTGGTACACACGCAAGAAAGTACTGCCATGCTTGATACCTGCCAGGCCTCTCCAAAATCTGCGATATATCATTATATTCGTCTTTCTCCTTAATGTGCGCTCTACACATCGCTTTAAACAACGACGGCCCACTCATTTATCCTATTGCAAACTATACTAGTTTGTAATATGTATGTTTGTTACAGTTCAATTCGTTCGTTGGACAAATAAATAGGGTTAATTGATGATACGAGAGTACGGCAACCCAATGACCAGGCATTTTTAACCGACTACCAAAAAGGAGGAGGTTATATTATGTTCGTCTGTTTATATATATTTTTTTGAACAAATTACTGGTTGCAAGACGTGTTCCAAGAGTTTTGTGAGTGCTAAAAACATAGTTTGCTAATAGAAATTATATCTGGTGGCATGGCAGTGCCCCCGCCAAGTCGAGCAAAAAAGCGGCACGGCCGAACCATCCTTTTCTCGAATCAATTCAGAATTTTCAGTTGCTAAGCAAGCATTGTATAAACACGGTATATTTAAAATTCCATTTAATTTAAACCAGTAGTTTAAGAACTGTAACTTGCTAAAGTTTCTTAATTTTGTCACTGACTGACCGATCACCAAAAATCTAAGGCACTTCTAGCAGACATAGAAGCTTCAAATTTAGAATATAATTAGTATTTAGTGTCTAAATCAAGGAAAAATTCAAATATTTCAAAATTTCTGTCCAATTTTCTAGATACACTAACTGCGTAAATAACTTTGTAATCCCATATAAAAGTATAGGATTACATTTGCGGTTTATGAATTATTGTACCCGTACCATCAATATCTCCGGTTTATCGTCAGTAGAGAGATATCTAGCTAGCGTTTAGTGTCTTAATTAAGGGAAAACCTAATAAACATTTCATAATGATTGTCCAGTTTTCTTCTTCTTTCCCTAACTTTGTGAATAAGTTTGTAATCCCATATACGTGTATGAATCATGGTAGTTGTACCGGTACCATCGATATTTCCGTACGTATATTCGAAGGAGTAGGTAATAGTTGTAGATAGGTATCTATATATATAAAGCACTAGCTTTTGCCCGCGGCTTCGCTCGCGTGGAATTCAAAAATAGCGGAAAATACGAATATTCTTGTAAACTCCTTTGGAAACCTGACGTTTTTCCAAGACCAAAAGTAGCCTATGTTACTTTTTATCCTTTCAACTAAGTTTAGGTCAAAAATCAAGTCAATTGGTTGCTTCGCTAGGCCGTGAAGGAAGGACAATCAAACAAACAAACAAACACACTTTCGCATTTATAATAATATTATTAATTAGTATAGATATTGGATAGTCATGAAATGCATGTAGTTATAGTAATACTGTATACATAATGATTATGTTATTATTAATTGCTAGTTTTATTTGTTACTTATAAAAATCGTTATTGATATATTTTATACTTAGTAAAAGGTACTAAAAAGGAGCAAAGTAGGACTCTACAAAAAGAAGTGAGATCCCATCAAAAACATCCTGTAAAAAAACCAAGTCTCGCAATTCAGTTTTTATACCGTAAAATTTTATGAGATCCATGCAATACCAAGTCGGCTAATTTATTCACTCCCTACCTAGGGGACCTTCTGTCTCAAGTTATTACGTACCTAAGTTTTTATTATATCAATATTAAAAATCTTTTACGTTTAAAATAAATATATCGACTTGGACATCGCATGAAAACACAATGTATCTTACAATTTATACATAATTATTATATTATAATAGATTGTTTAGTTTATTGCGCTCCATGCGATTGATGCAGGCCCGTTGTGCTGGGTGATACTGTATAATGTTGTACTAAACAATCTAATCATGCGATGTCCAATTTGATCTATTTATTTAAAACGTAAAAGATTTTTATATTGATATGATAATAACTTAGGTACGTAATAACTTGAGACATAAGGTACCCTAGGTAGGGACTGAATAAATTAGCCGACTTGGTATTGCATGGATCTCATAAATTTTTACGGTATAAAAACTGAGTTGCGAGACTTGGTTTTTTTACAGGATGTTTTTGATGGGATTTTTAGCACTCAAAAACTCTCACAAATCTGTAAGAAATTAGGTCTTCAACTCCACATTTTAGGTCCATTTAGGGAAATTAAATAAAATACACTTTAATATTAAAATTAAATTCTATTCTTATTTCTTAGAATATAATATTACTTTAACACAACAAATCTTACAATATTATGTACACTTCTACTTAATAAATATTAAATCTGTCTAGATTACTTATCAAGAGATTTTTTTATTTCTCTATCGTTCAATACATAAATTCAAACAAAGGTGCGTCGGTGTTCTGTGTATTCAGGCTTCTCTCTGAAATAGCTGTTGTATACTCTCTTTTATAGTTTAAAAGCAAATGAAATCTCTGAATTAAAAACTTGTAGTTTCTACCATTGTGTGACGTTTTCACCTAAAGTGCGTATTAGCGCTGTCTCTGCAATTTGTTCAACCTTTTTTACGCTGGATTAACTGCGTTCGTTTCCGGAACTTGCGTGTCTGTCGCTTTAGGTCCTGTTCCCTTTTTCAATTCCTTTGCCTTTTGAACGCTCAGATTGAGTTGGTAGATGGTGTCCAGTAGAGGAGTGCCCTTGGTTTCTGGTGTTATAATCAGTAGCGCCGACGCGAGCATAGCAATAAACGCAAAGCAATAAGAAGAGAACGTCGGTGATATTACGGTCTGAAACAAAAAATTAAATTAGACTTGGGTCTATTTTAAGGTATATTAATTGTTAGAATTGAAGATGTCATAACTCATAGCACACTGAATTTTGTAACAATGGCCTTGAAGTTCTGATAACATTTTTCATGGTAGTATCTAATTTTGGTTCTAAAGTCCAGATTTACAAATAAGCTGCTTTTACTTTAGCATAAACATTAAACATATTAACGACGAAACGTTTCGAGAAAAGGTAGGTAGTGCCCTTGCGCGCTTCGCTTGGCACATCTTGGCGGGGGCACTCCCGTGCCTCTCCCAGATACAGCTTCTGCGAGATAGTTGTGGACTCTGTTCTTACTCAAATGCTACTTTTTATCGTATCCAAACGTGCGGTTTCTCATGATTTTTATTTAAAAAGTTGTGGAAAACAATTTTACCAATGCCGGTGTCAAAGGTGCGAGCATGCTGCCGGCGCAGGAGGCTAGGGTGCACAAGCTGACGCACGATCCTCGCACGCTGGTGGGGAACAGCTCCATCGTGTACACCACGGTGCCCGTGTAGCACGCCGACACCAGCAGCTTGCCGAACAGGAATAGACAGATTTTCACCCATCGGTATTCTGTAGAATGTTAGGTTTTGTTAGACAAATAGCACAGGGTAATGCAAGTTGAGAGGTTTTTTTAAACGAAAAAGGTTGTGATAGTGGCATATTTTATGGTCACTTCGTGTGGTTGGATTGAGCGGTATATGATCCAGTGGTTTAAACCATAAGTGGTTTTGAGGCACTCCTTAAATAGGACGTAGTTTTAGAAACTCAGCAAGTAGTGAGTAGTTCTGTCGGTACTCTAGCAATGTTTTGTAGGTAGATATAGAAATTATATTATTATTATATAAAAATATATTAAAAACCTATTATTTATTGAATACAAGTACCTTCTGGAACATAAGCACTCGCGACGCATGTCATTCCACAAACTAGGAAGCCAGTCATCAACGGTTTTCTTCTGCCAATTTTGTTCATCAGGTACATAGATATTAGCTCCCCAGGGAAGGACGTTAGTGCAGTCAGCAGAAATACCGTGTACTTATCACCAGGTAGCAATACAGAGTTGATGACTAAACTGTAGTAAATAAAACTAGCAGCGAGTCGCCAAGTGATGCCCGCTACAAGTCTCTTCAAAATCTCTCTCGATCTGAACATCTCTTTGAAGCTTTCTGTTTCATTTTTTTTGTTCAAGTTGAAGACTTTTCTGAGTTCGTCCTCGGTGACGTCATCTATTTCTTTAGCATCTATCTTGAGTTTGTTCACTCTCGCGATTGTTTTAAGAGTTTCCTTCGCATCCTTAATTTTGCCGTTTATTATTTGCCATCGCGGACTTTCTTTAAGCAGTACCGTATAAGACAGGAACAGTGCAGAAGGTGTGCATATAATCAGCAGCAAGTTCTTCCAGTTGGGTACATGCATGGCAACAACCGCGAAAAGTGCTTCTCCCATGTAAATGGCATAGGCGAATACAACTCCTGCCAATATTCTCGTTTTAGCGTTACTATTTTCTGTCACTGAAAATAACGTTACGTTATGACTTTGAGTAATTTATTACTTATTTTGAAACTTCTCGATAAAAACAAACTTACGTAATACTGCTCCTGCGGTGTAACTTCCTGTTGATATGGCTCCTTCTAGAAACTCCAAGAAGACGTAGACATTGTAAGACTTTGCTATGATCTTGAGATTACCGAGTATACACCCTACGGCGCATATTATTAGCGTCGGTTTTCGCCCAATTCTGAAACAATCACGCCAAATTCGAGTTAATTATAACATGTGACACTTTGTGATTCAGTAAAACTATTGCGTGATGAATTTCTTTTATTTACGTAAGGATTGCGTGAGGTTTCTGTAAGTTTTTAACTATTTGTAGCCTGTAGGTTCAAACAAGCCGCTGGATTTTGAAAATTTGGCCAGAAATACATGAAAAGCGCGGGAACCTATGGGAAGAGTTCAGCAGGGAGACATATAACCCCTTCTCACAAATAGGGATTAGAGAATAGTGGGGATCCCTGAATCCTGATGAATTATATCACCCATATTTTTTTTTGGTGATGAGCTCGATGTTTGAGTTAAAACACCACTTAAATGTCTTGTAGGTTGTGGGACTCAATTACTTGCAGAATAATGATATCAATTGCAAGAGTGTATTCTCCTAGATAGTTCTGCAATAATTGTATAGTATGATAAAAACCCGGTATATTGATATTTGAACATGAAGACAAAGCATTATTCAATTGTTATAAAGTTACATAGTAAATCTTGTTGTGTATCAAAAGAGATAATAATAAATCAACTTAACCTAGAACAAACTTAGAACTCAGATAAATATTATATCATTCTTATGAAAATGTTATTCAGTAATGTTCTTAAAAATTACAAATTGTAGAGCTGCGTAGCAAAAGTTTATGAAGTAAATATTAATTTTGTTCTTTATCTAAAACCTTAGTTTATCTTATTTTAAAGTACTTTACGTGACTTTAATCTACTTTTTACCGTAAAAGATAACTAGTGTGATGCCATAAATTACTAAAGATTAAGTTTACAGTTGTTTTATATTATAGACGTTGCTTGAAAGTCGCGACTTCATTCAAGCAGAAATTCGCTACTAGCGCTGCTGTATTTTCCTGAGAAAAACTATGCTATGTTCTTTTACGGGACATCCAATAGCCATAGCAAACACAGACACAGTAGGTCTACTACGAAACCGTTTTGAGACTCAAACAATCGGACGAGAATGCTGCGTCCTGCTCTAACAACGTCATTTCATGTTTGCTTGAGTAGGACGCAACATTCTCGTACGATTGTTTGAGTCTCAAAACTATTTCGTGGTACGGGCCCTGGTTTTACGTCATAAGTGTGATAAGGTCCTTTTTGGATGTCGGTTAAAAAGCGTACAGATAGTATAACAGACAATAAGTATTATAATCAGGGGCGGATCTTGAATTTATGGGGCCCTGGGCTAATACTGCTTACCCTACCTAATTACTCAACTAATTGCCATTTTAACAAGAAACTGTTTTCTATAGTGATGTAGGTATATCTACAGTGTGTAACAAAAATAAGTGATAATACTTTAGGGTGTGTACGTGTTCCTTGTAGAGAGTTCACTGTGAAAGTAGCAGCGCTGAAAGACGAAAATTTTTTTTCTCTTTTGTATGGGCAGGGGCCCGAGCGTCACGAGTTTCCCCATACAAAAGTGAAAAAAAATTTTCGTCTTTCAGCGCTGCTACTTTCACAGTGAACTCACTACAAGCTATATAGCTCATAAATGGTCTATCCAACACTGAAAGGATTTTTCAAATCGGACAAGTAGTTCCTGAGATTAGCGCGTTCAAATAAGCCCTGTCAAATAATTTCTCTCCGTTTTTTCCACATTTTCCTCTATTTCTTCTATATAATTTTTATTATTGACAATATCGTCTATTGGTTTCAGTTCGGTTGGGGGCCCTCTGTATTCGCGGGGCCCTGGGCTGCAGCCCAAAAAGCCATATAGTAGATCCGCCCCTGATTATAATAGATAACTCCGTTGCGCCAAAACTCTATCGCGCGGGAACCGTTCATACTTTCGGGATAAAAGTATCCTATGTCCTTTCCCGGGACTCAAAGTATCTCTATACTTTTGATCAAAATCGATTCAGCGTTTTGGGATAGATATCAGACTGACAGACTTTCGCATTTATAATATTAGTATGGAGGTATTGTATTTTATAATATGTTCTATGTCTTTTCTGTTCGGGTTTTACTAATTAGGGCCTGTAGACAAGTGGCAAAGCGCTGCCGCTAACGCTAACGCTAGCGCTACAAAATGCATGCGATTTGACATAAGTCATCGCTTCGCTAGCGAATACTAATGTCAAATCTATACATTTTGTAGCGTTAGCGTTTTGCCACTTGTCTACGGGGGCAGGTGTTTGAATTGACGGATGTTGTTCGTAGAGTCAACATCCTGTGGATGCTCCGGTGTTGGGGCGAAACGCGCGTCGAGGTTTTCAACTTGCATGGTGGTGAGAGGCCCTGCACGAATTTGCTAACATTATTGCTTGTGTAGTGGTGGTGTTTGCAGGTTCTTGCATGGGAGTGTACGCATAGGCAGTGTGGGAGAGGAGGGAGGTGCTGTACGCATGCCTATGCGTACACTCACTCATTTACTTAGTTGAGGTTTATTTCGTGCAATATTGCTAAAAATAATAACATACTATATTTTAATTACGTGTTGTTACCTGTCACACATGTACCCCGATCCCAGCATCGCTATGATCATCCCTATGCCGTGTGCTGTTCCAATGAAGTTCACCTTCCATGGTTGGCAGCCGAGATTCAGCTGGAAATAATATTTCGATGTTAGGACTGCCAAAGCGAGTAGACGACAAAGAATTGTGGAAAATTTCCCGCTGTTTTCCCAACTCACCCACGAGAAACGACAAATAGTTTATAAATTCATAAAATTGCGTACAAGTGAGAGTCAACTTACCCTTATAGTTCTTGCAATCTACGAGCGCGCATAGCCATTATTTGTAGTTGGAAATACGAATAGATATTTTCGTTAGTACATACTAACGGAGCAGTCAGTAGCGAGCGAGCCATGTACGCGTATATAGATATGGTCACCAACACAACTAAGGGCGCCGCGCACTCATAGATTGCAAGAACTATACTACTAAGCCATGTGGTCAAAGTAGACAAGTGTGACAAAGAGGAAAATGTGGAAAAAAAACGGGGAAAATTGTTTAAAAGGGCTTATCTCACGGACTACTGAAGCACAGATAAAAAGTAGACCACGTGAAGATCATAGGCTATTTTTTTGGCTAAATTATTTATAAAACGGTGCTTATATATCAATATTAATGTATAAAACTCTACATTTGATCTCTAGGGGACAACTCCTTGGCAACGCCCAAGCAAGTGGCCCTTCTTAGCCCGTACAATACTTAGATTGTTTATAGCATCTTGCATATCACACAACATACTTATATCTCAAAGGGGACAACTGCCCCCTTGGCAACGCCCGTGCAAGTGGCCCTTCTTGGCCCGTAAAATAGATTGTTTGTAGCATATCACACAACTTACTTACATCAGCGACAACCGTGTCATTGTTTTCGTACACCCAGTCCGTACATATTTCCACTCGGTCTGTGAAACTAGTGTTGGTGCACACAGGATCGAGGCCTACTAGAGATTCGTTGAGGATAGGTCTGGAACAGCTGTCGATCTGCGGGCTGGGCCACCAAGTTGGCAGGAAAGTGGAGTCCGTACCCTCACATTCTGGCACGCGACACCTAAAATGAACCGTAATTTCAATGAAATTAAGCCCCATTCGGGTTACTCTGACCCATTCAGGTGAGAGTAACAGGTCTCAGATGTAGGTAACTGCAGTAGTCCTACATCTATGGGCCTGATTACACCTACCGAGTAGTGGCGAGACAGTGCTCTCGGCGATTTTAGGGTTCCGTACCCAAAGGGTTAAAACGGGACCCTATTACTAAGACTTTGTTGTCTGTCCGCCTGTCCGTCTGTCTGTCTGTCTGTCAGTCTGTCTGTCTGTCTGTCTGTCTCCAGGCTGTAACTCAAGAACGGTAATAATAGCTAGAGAGTTGAAATTTTCACAGATTATGTATATCTGTTGCCGCTATAACAACAAATACTAAAAACAAAATAAATTAATATTTAAGGGTTACAACAACATACAACCCATACAACCAAAGTGTTTTTTTTTTTGGCTTTTTTTGCTCTATATCAATAATGGCAACAGGTAGGTACTTGATTTTTTCTATAAGTATATTTAATAATATTAAAATAAAATGAAAAAATAAGTGTGGCTCCCATACAAAAAACACAATTTTTGACCTGTTTTTGCTCTATAAAATGGTACGAAACCCTTCGCGCGCGAGTTCGACTCGCACTTGGCCGATTATTATTAACGAGAGCACTGTCTGGCCACTCTACTTGGTATATTGTGTAACAAGGCCCTAAAGACCAAACGCATTTCGTCCTCCACTCCCGAAGTCCCAAATATTTTACAAATTCATCATAATATTATTGCATTTTTACGTCGTTTGCATTCAAATCGAAATCTTTATTGGTCGTATCAATTAAAAATACTGACTCCGATATTTTTTGCAGCATCAAGCATGCCATCTTTGATTCCGAGGAATTTTAGAATTGGCGCTAATCTGAACCTTTAAACCCGATACAAATGAAAACCTAATTCATGAATTATTTGATGATTTTTTGATTATCTTGTAAAGTTTAATTTTAGTATCTATTAGAATTCCGTACAGTTTATTTAAAAACAAAAAAATTAAGGTACACTCACCTATGGTTGACATGTCCGGCAACAAACACGAAATTCACACTCAACATAGAAACAAAAATCGCCGGCAGACACGACAGAAGGTACATCCATGCCTGGAACCTGCCCGCTTTTTCTAGAATACTTGATATGTCAATCTTCTCTTCTTTGATTTCATCGATCACTTGCTTGCACATTCTTGAATCTATAAATGAGTTGGCAGAACTCTCAACGACACTGAACCGTCTCTATAGAGTTATAGAGCTAGGTATCAGGTAGATAACTAATATTAAACTTTCACAATCTTATATAAACAGTTTTGCTGAGCAAATATAATAAACAATTATTACATGAAGAACGTGTCTTATTAAAATATGTTGATGTACATACATGGCGTCTTGTATTTTGATATTTTGCTGCGAAGAAAAAATGCTGACTTTCAACACGATGGATGCCGATGTTATTTTGTCAATCAATGTTATAAAATAACTTACTTTTATTGATATACTAGATGTCCCGCGCGGCTTCGCCCGCGTAAATTAGGAATTTTACAGAAACCGTTTTTCCCACATTTTCCTGAGTTTCTTCGGTCGTATTAGTCTTAGCGTGATAATATAATATAGCCTATACCTAGTCTTACTCGATAAATGATCTATCTAACACTTAGATAAGTTTTTAAATCGGACCTGTAGTTCTTGTGATTGACGCGTTCAAGCAAACATACTCTTCAGGTTTATAATATTAGGTAGGTATAGATTTTTTTTAATTATCGCTTGACAAACTCGAGTCTCGATCTAAAAGCCTACGAAATGGTATAATATGGTAGTGATGATGATGATGATGAATGTAATTTGCATAGTAGCATATGCTTTCTGTTCTTAAAACAACGCCGAAACTCCCAAACTTGTATCTATAAAGAATCAGGAGTTCTCTCAGCACCTTCCGAACTACGGTATACCAGGTATATCTCGGTGCAAAATCTTACTTGTTGGTAGCCTATGCTTAGAATACTTCTCACGAAACCGAAGTCACCACATGTTTCCCTATAAGTTTTGAGGAGTTCCCTCGGTTACTTATCATCAGATCACCACTTTTGTGAATATAATACCAAATTGGGATGATACCCTATATACCAAAAGAAATATTTTGAAAATCGGTTAACAAACGGCGGAGTAATCGTTGAATATAAGAAAACGAACATAACACCTCCCCCGTTTTGAAAGTCGGTTAAAATTGTAGCCTATGTGTTATTCTGATATATAAGCTATATTATTGTAAAGTTTCATTAAAATCCGTTCAGTAGTTTTTGCGTGAAAGAGTAACAAACATCCATACATCCACACATCCATACATCCAAACAAACTTTCGCCTTTATAATATTAGTAGGATTCATTGATCATTCCGGTTCATCATTTAGATGACCCGGAAGATTAATCATTTAGAGTCGGGCAACCATATCCTCATTTAATATCACAAAACGTAAAGTGGCTCGGCAATGAGCACAAGAAAAACAAATGGTGGTCCAACTAAAATAAAATAAATGATTAATCGGGGGTCTCATACAACAAACACGTTTTTTGCCCTTTTTTTGCTCTATATCCAAAACCTTACTTTTACCATAATAATGGTAAAAGTAAGGTTTTTGAAAATTTCAGAAAATACTTAATTGTATTTTAACTTTAATGATAAGTAATAAAAAGTATATAAACTTGTGATTTAAGGGTGGCTCCCATACAAATTTACGGTACGGAACCCTATGTACGCCAGTCCGACTCCCACTTGGCTAGTTTCATAATTTTTCCTTTCATTGTTGATAACGACCTACCTTGTTGCCAAATTTCAGCAAAATCGGTTCAGCGGTTTGAGCGTGAAGCGGTTGCAGACGGACAGACTTTCGCAATTATAATATTAATAGTATGAAAGTATGGATATCAATTAATAATTATTTTATTTACTTTGTGATATTACGCTAATCGGTCCCGATTATTTGTGATCCGTTGGGCCGACACACGTTAGAAAAGAATAAGTACCACGGAAATCTTTATCGTCTGACGTTTGATTAACTTATCTCTATGTATATTATTCTGATATAATGAGCATAAGACCTATTACGTCCAATATAAACAGAAGCTCTACATTAGTACACACAAGATGAAGACACATCACACACTTTAGTCTTTACAATATCAGCTATTGAATAGATCTCAAAAATCTCGTGATTCCACGAAATATTGTTCTTTATACGGCGGTGACTTAACTTTTATCTTTTTACAAATATTATAAAAAGAACGAGGAAAATAAGTTTTAAAAATATTAACTTTGCGATTAATTATATAAATGTGGACATTATCAAATTACTTTTGAATAATTATATCATAAGTTTGATAATATTCAGTAAATAATAACCCATTAATTGGTGCTGAAGTAGACATGCAAACTCGGATGCTTCAGCGCATACAAATGGAGCCCGAGGGAGTTAGAGTCAGCCTGTCACGAAGTTGTGTTGTGGAGGACAGGGTTAAGCATACCCTTGAGTTGCGTGACCATTGGGTTTTGCAACGCCACAATTTTGTGGCACCTCTCGCTACCGTGCATGGTGCACTAAATGGTCAAGAGCATCGAGGCCTGGCAGGCGGCAAGAAACATCTCGCAGAAAGAGCCTGCAGAGTAGAATAGATAGGACTTCGTCCTGCTCCGCTGGCTGTAATCGCGGCCTCGTCGCTTTGCAGACTGTCTAACGTGTCTCCCGAAGAGAATGGAAACCTCTCCGGTTTTTCAGCGCTCAGAAAGACCTCAGATTGTTGGAGTGTCTCCTAACCTAGATCTACATCTAAGTAGAAAAGATTAATAGATTTGCATTTCGAACTACAGAACTAGTGTTCGGATTAGTAGTAAAAAACTAAAATTGACAAGTTACATAATCTTATGATTTATTAAATTAAATCGCATTTACACTATCGTTATGGAACCCAAAATTATATTTTCCATTCCCGTTAGCTTCTCCGTTATGCCTTATTTCAGTATTTGTCCCCAGTTCTTGTCTTGCCTGTCCCTGTCGATTCGTTTCTGTCACTTGTTCGATGGTGTTTGGTAACGGCAAACCTTTCGTTTCTGGTGTGGTGAACATCAAACCAAATGCCACTAGTGAGAAAATTCCAATGCAGAATGAGGTCAGAAAGGGTGATATTTCGGTCTGGAATGCGAAAAAGAAAATTTTATTATAATATAATGTCAGATGGTACCATGGGGATTTCGACATGAAACCAATTCATTATTATTTATTGTAACAGAACACGCTTTAATGCCCATGATTTCTTAACGCGTTTAACTTTTTCGGTTTAAAAAGCTATATGTGATAATCGAGTCTTCTGAAGACTAACTATAATCTATTCTAGTGTTTCGAACAGATTTTACCTCTTGGAATTACGCTAAGATGTAGCTTCACTCTGCATCCTCTGTCGATTGTATCACGGAGAGTGCTCTGAGGAATTGTTCGGAATCATACCACCTGCAACATTTCGCCATCGTCCCACGCGAAAAATATACCATCCTCATCACCTTGATGAGTGGCAGTCTTCCACCGTGCGTTTCTCGCGTAAAACTCTGGAACGAACTGTCACCAGCAGTATTTCCGGACCTATACGACCTGCAAACCTTCGAGAAGAGTGCGTATTCCCTCTTAAAAGGCCGGCAACGCACCTGCAGCTCTTCTGATGTTGCGAGTGTCCATGGGCGACGGTAGTTGCCTTGCATCAGGCGACCCGTTTGCTCTTTTGCCCCCTTATTTCATTAAAAAAATGCGTTTGGTAGCTTGTGCATAAAATATTGATACAATCAGCTCCTCAATAGAAAAAGAATAAAAAAATAGTTTGGTTAAGTTGAAAAAGTATTTACTGTGGTATTTACCAATGTAGGCGTCAAAGGTGCAAGCATGCATCCAGCGCAGGCTGCCAAAGTGCAAATGCCAGTACAGAATCCACGCACACTCGTGGGGAATAGCTCCAATGTGTATACTACTGATGCTGTGTAGTTCGCTGAAGCTAGGAACTTTCCGAATAAGAAGAAGAGTATTTTTAGCCAGGTCAACGCTGAAAAAATTAAAGAATCCCTCTAGAAACCATGACTAAGGCACACCGACCAGCTTGGGATATAAAAATTGAAATTGATAGAATTTCATCTGTGTGCACATTGCACGGTTAATATGAAATTTTCACCTTTCATTTAGTTACATTTTGCTGAGTTAGTTACTATACAATAAGCAGGCAAGTAGCACTGAACTAGTACTTACATTCAGGTACAAAAGTACTAGCGATACACGTCGCTGCACACACCAAGAATCCACCCATCAAAGGCAATCTTCTTCCTAACTTGTTCATCAGGTACATAGACAGTAACTCTCCTGGAAATGACGCCAAGGACGACATTAAAAAGTTCGTATACTTATTTCCAGGCAAAAACACTGAGTTTACTACAAGAAAGTAGTAAATGAAGCTGACAGTTAACCGCCAAACTGTTCCCGCCAGGAGTCTCGTAACGATGATCCTGGACTTGAACATTTCTTTGGTTCCTTCCCGCTTTTCGTCCTCCTTAACTTTGAGTAGCTTTTTAATGTCTTCGTCACTTTTCTTGTCGATATCGTCACTTATGATTATTTCATTCCATTTGATCATTCGTTTCAAGGACGCTCGGGCTCCTTTTAATCTCCCTGTTATGATCTGCCATCGGATGCTTTCGTTCATTATGAGAAAGTACGTTAGGAAGAGGAGAGGAGGGCTGCATATGACGTGGAGAAGGTCCTTCCAGTGGGGTACGGCCATCGCGAAGAGTGCTAACACAATTTCTCCAAGATAAACTGCGTACGCAAACAACACTCCAGCTAAAGTTCTTGTGTTCGTGTTGCTGTTTTCCGACACTGGAAACAGAGACCATAAAATATTAATAGGACATCCCGGTTTGTAAACTCATTTTAGTTGTAACTGTATGTAGATAAAAGTAGATTTTGAATGTTACAAAACTGTTATAACTGGTTTTTAAATTGGCTAGGCAGGGCCCCCGCTACCATATATTGTGCAATGCGTGCAATGCACACGGGCGCCATCCTCCAGGGGCGCCAAATTGTTATCTTTAGGGGCGCCAAAACCAAGGACTCAAAAACTTTGCCTAAAGGGTCGCCAAAATCCTTATTTTGCACACAGGCGCCAGTAGCCCTTACGGGGTCCCTGACTGGCTAGGATAATTAATAGTAATTCTTACTTATTACTGGTCCAGCTGTATAAACTGCGTAAGTGATAGCGCCCTCTATAAATTCAATGAATATATACAGGTTGTATGATTTGGCGAAAACCTTTAGATTCCCCAGAACACACGCGACTCCGCCGAGTATTAAAGTTGGCTTTCGTCCGAACCTGAAGGATGAAAAGCGTGTTATTGTTATTAGTAACGATTTTCTAAGGTTGGGTTGCACCAACTAACTTTAACTATAACTACAGTGCAAAATGTCAAATCTTTAGTTAAAATTAAATATGCAAGGACGCCATAATCTGAAAATTTACTATGTTTTACAGTGTTCTATTTTTCCTGTCGATTTTTACGGATAATTCAATTTCTTATACCCTCAATCCCGTTACCTGTAGCTTCAATAAAAAAAAAACGCAACAGACATCTATGAATTTCTCCGGTTAAAGTTAAGGTTAAAGTTAAAGCTATAGGACGCCATATTTAATTATAACCATAACTTAAACCTTAACTTTAATTTTAATCACGCCTCTGGTGCAACCCAACCTAAGTGAGATTTTTTTACAAAACGAGGTTGTGCATCATCTAATGAATAGCAACACTGGAAGAACTTTAAGAATTATACAGATTTTGTAACCCACGTATCGCACATCCAGCCTGATCCAACCACCGCAACGATAGAGCCAAGTCCGTGCATCGTCCCCACGAGACGCAATTTCCAAGGATCGCATCCGAGATCAAACTGAATAGAATAGAATAGAATAATTATTTATTTGCAGCTATTACTTACTATTACAATAAGATACAATAAAAATAACTTAAATTATGATAATATTACAACAAAATAATGACAATTTCTAAATAAATCAGCCGCAAATTGGACCAAGCTCGGCAGTGTTGGCACACCTAGCAGGTATCCAACGCCGGTCTTCCGCTTGACCCATTCCGTGACCTCACAGCCGTCCCAACTTCCCAAGTCTCCATTATTTCAATAGAAATTAACAATGAATCAGGTAAACATGCAATTATCAACATTTACTATAAAATTATGACAATAATATGAAATCAAGTAATTGAAATTTTAACAATAAATAACTAAAATACTAAAATATAAACAATAAATAACTGAAAGTTGAAGAGAGAAAAAATTCATCGCTAAAAACATGCAAACTAATATTGCCAAGGTATTATCTGATAACGAAGGGTAAATTTCTATTGGTGACCATGTCAAATAGCTCTAATGGCGAAATTCAAGAGTCGAAAGCCTGATGAGATGAGAATGGATTAACAACAAGGGCTATGCTAGGGGAAAACATTCGTTTACCTCCGACATAATAGTCTCGTCGCTCTCATAGAGTACATCAGTGCACTTCTCCACAGCTCCAGTAAAACTCTGGTTAGTACAGACGGAGTGGAGTGCTAATGCAGTTCTATTAGGAACAGGTCGATAGCAACTGGCAACTTTTGAGCTCGGCCACCAGCTTGGGGAAAATTCTGGAACGGAGGAATCGCATTCGGCGACGTGACATCTGAAAGTGCACATGATCACCAGGTATTAGGTAATTAAAATCCACACTAATATTATATTATTTGACCAGATGTTCCGCGCGGCTTCGCCTGCGTAATTTAGGAATGTCACGGAAACCGTACATTTTTCCGCAAAAAAAGAAACCTATGTCCTTTCACGTGGTCTATTCTTTATGTGTGCCAAATAACATAAAAATAGCTCCAGTAGTTTCTTAAGATAATAAGCAATTTTAAGTAATTTCCTTGGTTTTTCCACATTTTCCTCTATCTCTTCGCTCCTATTAGTCTTAGCGTGATAAAATATAGCCTATAGCCTTCTTAGATAATAATCGGGCTATCTAACACTGAAAAAATTTTTCAAATCGGACCAGTAGTTCCTGAGATTAGCGCGTTCAAACAAACAAACTAACTAACTAACAAACTCTTCCGCTTTATAATATTACTGTTATAACTTATAAGCTAAGTAATATTATAAAGCGGAAGAGTTTGTTAGTTAGTTTGTTTGCACGAAGACTGCACGCTTCCGATACAGCGCAGACTGTTTACGATATAATAATATGTTAATAATTTTATGCGGCTTTTCCAAATTGAACCATGAAAGGAATATACAGGCGCGGCGGTTAAAAACGTTTAAGGGGCATATTCGTCTTTAATTTCCCATGGTTGACGTCCATTTTGCTCACTGTAGATATCTGACAGTCATGGTGATATTTATCTATCATAGGCCAACGCGGAAGAGGGGCCTCGAAATGGAACTTACCTATGGTTAACATCCCCCGCTACGAACACATAATTAACGTTAGCCATGGTGACGTACAACGTCGGTATACACGCCAGAAAGTACTGCCATATTTGGTACTTTCCGAACTGCTCTAAAAGATCCTCGAATTTCACTGCACTTTTGTTTCTGTTTACTTTTTTAAACATTTTGGAATTCTTTATTTGTTAGAAGACTGTCGATGTGTTCGACGGCTTGCTAAAGCTTGTTTCAGACTATGCTATAATATAATAGCATATATTAAAGTATATAGCTCATAGTCAGTAGCGGCATTAGGGTGGGCGACGCTGGGCGACTGCCCAGGGCGCCGGACAAAAAGGGGTGCTAAATGCAAACAAAAGTAGGTACGTAAGTAAGTAAGCCCTGACTCCTGAGTAAATAGTTATATTATAATATATTGAAAAATGAAACGAATACGACTAATAAATAATCGATCTAATTTTCAGGTAAAAAAATTGTAATCCAAAACACTATTCTCAAATTGCTAAATTCTGTCCGTAGCGGTCATTGACCCCGGTCAAAAAACTTGTCATATTTCGTCGTGCATACTTGATGTGAACTTAGTAAGTATGATACTATAATACCGTGTGTCTTTATAAAAGTTCTATTTGTATCCTAAGTTAACAAAATACAGTATGAACATTTTTCACTTAGCTCCTAGACTATAAAGGTCAATGACCGCTGGTGCCAACTTAAATAATTATTTTCACTATATTATACTACGTAAGCAAGGAAACAAAACACTAGTGGTAGACTCTCAAAACTAATACAAATGAAATAATAACTTCCAAAAACTAATTCCAGCCTATTTGCTTACACAGTTACACTTCTGAAGCAGCCAAAGTTGTACCTAGTCGGGTAAAAAGTACCTATTATGATTTTTTTTAAATATCAACGCACTTAAACTTTACACAATAATTATGATTTAAATAAATAAAAAAACAATAATAAATTAACGAAATACACGACGAACTGTAATAAAATTCACGAGAAAAATATAATGTTAAGTATGAAAATAAATTTTAAAACTCCGTGTCGGTTTCATTTGAGGTAAAAAAAACCTTCAAGTATTAATAATAATCATAATAATGTTCAGAAGCTAATTTTAGAATGAAAAGGTATTTCTGAAAATATAAAAACTCGGTGATTTTCTGGGAATGTCAACAAAAGTCTCATATTTTATTTCATTGTTTAATTTAAAAATAATCATAAAATACTTAGGTATACAAAAACAAATACGGTCCATTGGGGTAATTCCGATGTAAATTTTGACGAGTTGCAATGGTGGTGGTGACCTTTGAATTAAATATTTCAAGTAAGGTGCATTGGGGTAACTTCGGAAGAAAAAAAAATGGGGATATTCCGAAAATGGCAAATAATTACCAAACAGAAAGTAATTTTGAGCTCTGGCTACATTAACCGAGACGCCAATTTAATCACCTCCCCCACTTCCTTTCCCTCGAGCCGTCAGCCGGCAGTGTATGTGCGCTAAGTTCATTTTTTCGCGCCAAGTGCAATTTTATGATTTTTTTGGGATTATCGAAATTATCGAAATTACCCCGTATTGTTTTACACAGAAATTAGGTAAGTTGCGTAATATTTTGTTTGTTTTAAAGAAGCTTTGACGTTTTTTGCTTTCCTAAGAATAGGTTATGTTGCTCTAGCTATGATTTTTAATAAACATTCGAAATAACCCCAGTGGGGTAAATTTGTTAACGAAATTTCCCCAAAAATTTTTTCATAGTCTTTTGCAGGGGTGCGCAACATAATATAATATTCCGATTTGATGGTCCTAAAATATGGATTGTTCTATTTGTAGGACAAGGTTACTCTTGAATTATATAACTATAATAACCTATCATTATACAAAAAACAGCTTATTAGGGTACCGTTTTAGTCGTTTTAGTTCACTAATCAACAAAACTTAGTTGACTACGGAACCCTAAAACGCACCCCTAACCAGCTGATTTTCTGTATATTGATAGGTTAATAGTTCTATCTCTGTTAGCTACCACTTTCGTTGGCTTTTTTATTGTTCTTATTCTATTTATTTCTTTGCTCCAAATGTTGAGGACATCTGCATCCCCGATGGGGTAATTTCGAAAATTTTTCGGTACAAAACTTAGTTTGGTGTCTTCTATGGCTTGTATGCACAATGTTTTTGTATGGGGTAAAATAGAATAAAAATAAATATGTGTCGTGTTTCGGCTGTTATTCGAAATTACCCCTTGAGTATAATACTTTTGAACTAAAAAATATACAATTCACATGGAAATATGTTTATTATAACTAAAATGTAACAGTTATAGGTAACAATATATACAAATTCGTCTTCTAAACTTGAAACAATGACACAATATACTCACTCTTCCAAAAACTTTACGAGATTGCCCCAATGCACCTTACTTACTTATTATTACATTTAAGTACTCGTAATGTTTTTTTTAATTATTTAATTGTCAATAACTTTGTCTGTAAAATACATGCGTCTGATTGAAAGATATACAAATGTGTTAATAATTAATTAACATACTTTGTATATCTTTCAAATTTTACGTCTGTAATTCTTTTGAGTTCGGTGCCCCAAACAAAATATACTGGGGTAATTCCGAAGTTGTTCAAATTTAAATCTTCACGCATAGGTATAGATTGAAGGTATATTTTTTATTTTCATTCTTATTTACCCCTCATTAGTTATTTTGCCATTTTTGCTACTACTTTCTGTAGTAAGTACATGTTTTTTTAACTTTTGCTTCGTAATTACCCCAACTTAAAGTAAGCGGTTCTCAACATTTTGTTTTTTCTACTAGTAGAAGGGATCGGGATTTAAACTATTACAACTTAAACTATGGTATAGGTACCTAATGTAGTTGTAGGGTTTTGTAAAAATAAATTAATTAAATAGCAACATTTTTATTTTATTTAAATATTTACTTACTTAAATTAAGTAGGTTTCGTATATCGAAATTACCCCGAAGGGGTAAAACCGAAATAAAATTAAACATGCTAAAATCTGATAATATTCGATACAGATAGTTGTAAACAGAGAAAACGTCCTTGGGGTAATTACGAAGTCCTCAAAATGGCGCGAAAGTGACAAGTTTTGTGATCAGGGGCGTCTTTCCCTTAGGTGCAATGTGTGCGGTGCGACGGGCACCGCGGTCCTAGGGGCGCAGAGCGCCGCTGGCACTCGGCGCGCGCCCGCGCTGGCCGGCCGCCACGGCCCACTCTTTATTGACCAACGTAAAGAGAACTACAGTTTGCAAACATTTTTGTGTAATATCCGAAGCTCTTCATATATATATTTTGTAGAATTACAGCAAAGCAAGGCGCGCCATGAGCGGCACGGCTATAAATATTTTTCAAAGTGAAATGAACCTTAACACACATAAATGAAGATTATATTGAGTGTTCTATCGCTCGTTTTTTCAAAATAGGTAGTGGGAGGATTTGGATTTAGATATACAAAAAAGCACAGTGTTCTAATTTAGAAAACAAACTGTGCCATGCTGGCTCTTCGGATGTAGAGAAGTTAGAGCTTTTCAATGAAATCGAATGATGAAATCGAATTAATACCGATGTTGTGATGTTTAATAAGTATAGAACATGAAATTTAAAGTAAAATTGAAGTACTTAAGCGATATAAATTTACGTTTTAAGGTATTTAGGGTCAGTCAAGACTCATCATGGTCAAGACAGAAAAAAACTTCAATCTACAAACAAATAACAATAGAGTTTGTTATCTATTTTATATTGGAGAAATTTGACAGTACCTATGTGGTAACTTGATGTGCTGGTATAGTTCGTCTGGTGGAACGAAAGAAGCCACCGCTTAGAGTCCTCACCCTTTAGCGGCCGGACAAACTGTACTTTTACTTTGTACCCATTTCATTTTGACCGCACGCGCGCTTGTAAGGGGGCGCTAGGGTAATGTTTGCACACGGGCGCCACATGGGCTAGAGCCGCCCCTGTTTGTGATGATGCACACAGGCGACAGAGCACACGTTTTATCGACACTAGTGACTTGGGGCAACTGATGCAACGAGGTAAGTTAACGTAGCGTCTAGTCTAGGCCAGTGTTGCTATTATGAATATATCAATGCATTTGATTAATTTTATTTGTGGAAGTTTCGGAATTACACTATTTCCGAAATTACCCCAATCCACCTTATTTTTATTTCTCAAGAATAAATCATTTGAAAATTCTTCTAGAATAATTTACAATGCTAGAAGAATTTTCAAAATCGATTGTGACAATTTTGGTTTGGAGGCCAATAATTTTGTTAATTTTACACCTAGCTAGGAAAATTTTATCACAAACCATAGGAAGGAGAAGCATTCAGATTTGCAAGACACGTCTTTCTCTTCCCATAATCCGTATAGTTTCGCTATTTTGACGACTAAGCCCGGCCGCACATTGTCCGAAATTTCTGATCAGAAACAGTTGAACGTCCGCGCTGTCTCTTACATTTTGTACTGAGCCGAGTGAGCTCGAACTCGCCGGAAGGATATTTCGGATAGTGTGCGGGGCGGCGGTCCGGCGAAATTCAACTGTTTCTGATCGGAATTCGGACAATATGCGGCCGGGCAAAATCATAACCGTACCCTGGCACAACCGTACCCAGTCTCCCCTAACCCTCAAACACTCATATTTAAAAAACCACCCTACTATTACAGTTTACACTTACCATATTTTATAACTACATATTATACACATGAAAATGTTGTACACTCAGGCTATCATATCCGATGGCGGCTTACAGAGCCGCTCTTTGTTCGGTCCATGCGGGACAGGCCAGCAAGGTGTGCTGTGCGCAATGGTGGCAGGTTGTTGTCTGCTCACGTCTGGCGATGTCGCATCACTCGCACAGGTACCGACCGAAACACCCGTGTTCTGTCAGTACCTATGTGAGACGGTAAGTTAGAGCACCGCCTTCTCTGTCACCCCACTCCCTCAGTACGAGACGCATAGCAGCTAGGCTAGTACGTCGACACAAATTGTTGACTCGCGCGCAAGCCACTGCTCAAACGCGTGGTCTTTAGCTTGATTTTTCCACCGTAGTATGCGGTCTGGTGGCGGAATATATGCCTGCGTCACGCTCGGCATGGCACCGCCAGAATGTGTAGTAGCCTACGCTACTACACAGAAATTAAAATTATTGCATTGTCACAACATGTACCTAGTATTATTTGTGTACGAGTCTATTTGATGGGACTGTGAATTGATTCAATCTAATAAAGAAAATAAGTTTGCATCTACTTTTTATTGTTGTGGCTCATGAGTTATGGCAAGATTCACGCTATTCGCTAATATTTATTTATATCAAAAATATATTTTTTAGTAATGAAAGCTTTATTATCAGTAACAAGAAATCACAATAGCTTCTTAGTATTTTTCGTAATTAGCCTAATCGTACTCTGTCTTTTAGAAATCTCATGTTTACGTTTAATTGTGCTATAATAATATGTTCTTTTTCACCTAAATGATTCTAAGTACTTACGTATATTTAACATTATGTTATTAAGAATCTTTGAACTTCAAATCCGATATTATAATTTAGTCATGGGTGTGGTCAGTGATTTGTGGTCACTAATAATAATGAGAATAAAAATTAATTATGCTCATAAAACCAAGCCTCTATAATAATGGTAACGACTTTTTGTCATGACCTGCGAGCCACCGAATATTCGAGCTATTAAGAGTAATTAAAAAAACTCAGCGCTCAAAATGCCCATATTGTACGATTGCATTGTCCATTTCAAAATCATCCTATTAGTACATTCAAAATGTAGTCTGAGTTTAAAACTTAATGCACATTATTCGAGCCCAACCTAGATTGTGTGTATACAATATGTATAGTATCGATTGGTCAGGGGCGGCACGAAGGCGGACGGCTAGACTCGCCCGATCATTAACCCAGTTGGCGCGAGGCGGCGCGGCCGGGCAGGCCTGTCCCTTCGCACCATGCAACTGCCCGAAACGCCGCCACCGCCGCTCGCTCCTCTATGGGATCGGGTGCTCCGGGCCCGGGCGCTCCCGCCGGACATCGACGTCCAACTCCTCTACGTAGCTATCAAGGACCGCCTCACGCATCCCGAGTGGGAGGTCCGCTTGCACGCCCTCCGCGTCCTGGCCGATCTGTTGCCGCTCTCCGGTAATGCACTCTCGTTCCCCTTCGACCAGGTCGTCGACAACCTCGGACACAACTCGCCGAACGTGAGAAAGGCCGCGCTGGACGCCCTCAAAGTGTTCTGTTCGTATTGCGAGGACCCCGAGTGTGCCTCCCGAGCTATACTAGATAAATTCTCCTACAGTAACATAAGACCGTTCTCGTCGGATATGGATACCAAAATAAACGTCGTCACTGGACTCATTTTATCGATTCCCTCTGTGATAGGTATACTGAAGCGGAGAAATCAAAGTTTGGATGTGTTTCCTATATTTCATATTTTAGGGGAGAAACTTTTTGATAACGTGCACAAGGATGTCGCGCTGCGCTCGCTGCTGAAACTTCGGAGGGTTTGTGGCCCTCATTTGTTTACTGCGCTCTTTTCGAAGTTGAATTTAAAAACGCAGGACAAGTTTCGGTATTTATGTGAAGTTTACGACGAGGATTCCCTCGATGTTTACTACGCACCGAGAAAAACTCACAATCAACCTGTTGTTCAACTAAATCGGACTTACAACGGTACGTTGTCCCAGCCAATAAATATTTCTACGGATTCCTCGTCGGAGGAGTCCATCGTTATGCCTTATTACAAGAATAATAATAACAATAATTACGGTAAGGTTATAATTGAAACTGAAATAAAATTTGATTCGGATACCGCAATAACTATGACAGTTCTAGAACAGAACGATACCGAATCAGATAAATATTATACAGGCAGCGAGGAAGACTTCGATCACGGAGAGAGAGACATGTTAAGATATAGCGAAGGAGACTCAGACGAAGACTCGGACGTTGTCGTGAAGAAAGTTCGATTTGGTGGTGAGAGTGTAAAAATTAGGACTCCCGATAGTGAAAATTTGCTAACTAGTGAGGATGACGGAAATCAAAATAAACCGCTAGCGTTGCTAGACAAATCGGCGCAAGTAGATAATACTCAAGAAAATTCCACAGTTAGTACTAAACAAGTAAAAGCAATTGAACCAAAACAAGAACCTAACAAACAAATTGCAAAAGAACTTCGGACAGCTAAAAAAAGTGGCATACCTTTACCAGTGATAAATAATAAAGTCAAAGAAACTACAAGTACAGTGACAAAGTTTAATCAGTTTAAGTTTAAATCGAAATCTTTAAGTGAACTTTACGACTTTTTTAATAAGAAAAACAATAACTTTGATAGTAAACATATAAAATCAGACTTTGCTTTAACTTTAACTGAAGTGAGGACCCCGGACAAAGTACCGAGTCCTGTGGAGCCTCATAGAGAAGTTGAGGTGTTGCACAATCTACAGAGAAGTCCAACGCTGTCTCCGCGAAGACAGCATACTATAGTTAGCGTGGAGCGAGATGGGTAAGTTACTGCTAGACTGCTAGACGTAAGGGCGCTGACCACTCAATTGCGTTGAATTATGAATCATTTTATTCGTTTTGAATGAACTGGTTTCTGAGAAATTAGGGGCTAGTTCATACTACTAGGTACATAAACAACGGATCTAAACAGTCCATCGCAATTCAGTAAACGCCCTGAGTTGCGTATTCCAAATTGCACAGCTATGCCGTGAGCAAACGGGCTTACTGAGGTGATTACTGATTACCGTTCTTAAACTCGCAACATCTGAGAAGTTTCAAGTGCATTTCTTCACTTGCCCATGAACCCCTAAGAATTCATTCACAATTACGACATTGCACACCATCATACGTAACTTTTACTATCTCGGAGTAATAAAAGATCTTATATTATGTTACATAAAAATGTAATCGCGTACTTATCAAGGACTTTGTCTTCGTTGAGATCTCTTAATCATTCTTGATATGTATATCATGTAAACATTACTGTATTTTATTTAAAAGATAAAACCGACTTCAAAATTGTACGTAATTGAGAATTAAAACTCTATATCTCCAAAATTACTAAAGAGATTTTGATGAAACTTGCACTATTCCCTAAGTTGAACAATACTTAATACAACAAAAAAAGAATTATTAAATACAACAAACATAAAAACATACGTAAATACACTTTTGAAATTTGGCACATTTGTTCAGAGTTCAGACACTAATATAGACAACATATACGAAAATTGGGCAGTTCTGGAAATACTGTATGTATTTCCAGAATTTGATTGAATTCCAGATTTGTTACGCGTCGAATTGACAACCTCCTTTTTTGAAGTCGGTTAAAAAAGGACTTGACGTTGGATGATGTGGGTTAAAATTAGGACAATGTAATAAAATAATGATAACTACTATTAGTACAGGTTCCCTAGAATACATTTTTTTAATTACTATCAAGCAAATTTTTTGTGAGTAGCTTCATTTTGATAAGACGAACAACAATTGTATCTGCGAAAAATCTCGAATGTGGTAGCTAACAGAGATAGAAAGGATTTCATACTTTGATTCTATGGTCATAAAATATGGACTGTTTTATTTGTAGGACAATGTTACTCTTAAATTATATGACTATGAACCTATCAATATACAAAAGTCAGCTGGTTAGGGTTCCGATTTAGGGTTCTGTAATCAACAAACTTGGTTGACTACGGAACTCTAAAACGGAACCCTAACCATCTGATTTTGATAGATTACTAGTTATATAATTTAAGAGTAACATTGTCCTACAAATAGAACAATCTGTATTTTGGGACCATCGAATCAAAGTATGAAATCCTTTCTATCTTTGTTAGCTACCATTTTCAAGATTTTACGCAGATAAAATTGTTATTCGTCTTACCATAATGAAGCTACTCACAAAAATTTGCTTAATAATAATAAGTTGTTCTAGGGATCCCTGACTATAATTATTATGGTTAAGCCCGGCCGCACATTGTCCGAATTCTGATCAGAAACAGTTGCATTTCACCGGACCGCCCGCGCCACCCCGCACACTATCCGAAATATCCTTCCGGCGAGTTCGAGCTCACTCGGCTCAGTACAAAATGTAAGAGACAGCGCGGACGCTCAACTGTTTCTGATCAGAAATTTCGGACAATGTGCGGCCGGGCCTACGAATAATAAAAACTAAGGAAGAGTAACTCCGTCAAAAAAAGTGCACCAAAAGGCTACAAAATGTGACCCGAATACATGCATATTTATGCATGTGTTCGGTACACATTTTTCGTGTATATATACTCGAGTGACATTCAACCAGGTTGACATGACAATTTTGTCAAACTCATTTTACAATTTGTTTACATAGGTTTGTTTACTTACTTTTTACGTAGCTTTTTACAATATTTTTGTTGTTAAAATGTCTAAATGCCCTGTGAAATGGCGTAGAAGTCATACAGATACGACTTTTAATACAGGAGTAACCTTTCATTTGTAAGTGAATTGTTTAAAATTATGCTTAAATTTCTTGTAGGTTTGTCGACCCAAAAAAGATGGTTTATTTAAGTTGGATGCTAGGTATTTGCATAAAATTAAGCTGGTCTCTTTGTGTTTGTCTTATTAAATTTACATGTTATCCTAAAAGTGCAATAATCAAAAAATAATATAATTACAAAATTTTTACAAAGTCGCCATGGACAGTGTTATGCAAGATGTAACAATTTAATCATAAACGATTATAAAAGTAAACTCACTCATTCGGCGAAACACAGCGCAAGCGCTGTGTTTCGCCGAGTGAGTGAGTTTACCGGAGGCCCAATCCCCTACCCTTTTCTCTTCCCTACCCTCCCCTATTTCCTTCCTCACCCTCCCCTGTAATTTCCTTCCCTACCCTCCCCTGTTACCCCTTAAAAGGCCGGCAACGCACCTGCAGCTCTTCTGATGCTGCGAGTGTCCATGGGCGACGGAAGTTGCTTTCCATCAGGTGACCCGTTTGCTCGTTTGCCCCCTTATTTCATAAAAAAAAAAAGAATGCAGTGCGAATATTTTTTACATAGCTCCTAGACTAGAACGGTCAATAACCGCTGGTGCCACTTTAACCCGTCGATCGTGGAAAAACGAGACACAATAGATATTCTATTGTGTCTCGTTCATCGGTGAGCGTATGGGGCTTGATGAATTAAATTGTCCTGACTCCTGACTATAGTTTATAGTAATCCATCCTCCAGTGTGTCTGTTTGACGAAGCTTGGTACTTTTTGACTTTGTGTAGCGAGAAAGGATATAGGATACTCTCATTTTGACGTGGGAGAGCCATGCTTCGGTACGAATGGGCCGGCTCGACCGGAGATATACAGAAAACGGGCGTGAAACAGCGCTTGCGCTGTGTTTCGCCGAGTGAGTGAGTTTACCGGAGGCCCAATCCCCTACCCTTTTCTCTTCCCCACCCTCTCCTATTTCCTTCCCTACCCTGCACTATTCCCTTCCCTACCCTCCCCTATTACCCTATTCCCTCTTAAAAGGCCGGCAACGCACCTGCAGCTCTTCTGATGCTGCGAGTGTCCATGGGCAATGGAAGTTGCTTTCCATCAGGTGACCCGTTTGCTAGTTTGCCCCCTTATTTCATGAAAAAAAAACCCGTCAAAATGTGCGGTTTCTGTCCGACAAACGAATTTCACGCTACTGAGTCGCGAGGGACATTTAGTGGGTAAGCTGCACAATGTATAAAATTGAAACAGTTTTATAACTTTTCATCTGACATTCATATTTTTCTAAGGTTCCTGGTGAATCTGGTATCATCGCACACAAACGACTTGGTGTCGCCGCGTCCGCCTGTTCCCCTGAGAGAGCGTTACGACTGGGAGATGCTGGGCCTGGTACCCGCACACACTATAGACCAGCTGCACAATACGGTAAGTGTTTTGTGAGTAGTGACTTGTGACACAAACGTATGATATGACACGTGACACATAAATGGGTGGTTTTTGATAACCAAACAAAGATTGTCTTTACTTGTATTCTAATTTTTAATGCTAATGATGATAAAAAGTTGAAATTATCATTATAAGAGTTAATTTTTTTCTTAACATGACTGAATACAGTGCGAGCATTTTTATAATATCTCCTAGACCAGGGATGGGGAAACTTTTTCCTTCGCGTGCCAATATAATCCTAGCAAAATATATGGCGGGCCAATTTGTTGCATTTTTGACTATGTTAATTACTGAAATAAAAAAAATTATATGTATTTTCTGAAACACTAATTTATTGTGCAAATATTACAAAATAACTGATGGAATAAAAAATAAATTAGAATAAAACTTATTTACTAACAACTAACAAAACTAAATATTCTCTTGATTTTTTCTTGGTGGTCGCGGGCCGAATTTCAAGCCTTCGCGGGCCGGAGATGGCCCGCGGGCCGTAGTTTCCCCATCCCTGTCCTAGACTAAAAAGGTTAATGACCGCTAGGGGCAACTTATTTCATTTTGACTATATAATAGCAATGATCATTCTTTTATTATGCGCTAATTTTAGACACATAATTATAGTACATATAATTATGTTAGTTTAATTTTAGCTTTTAAACATAATATTGTTTGTTATGATGCCGAATTAACTTTAATCTGATAATGAAACAATAGCTTTATTACAGCTGTAATAGTAACTTATTTCATGCTATATGTTACAACACAGACTAATAAAACCACACATAATGACGTATCAGATGCCTTAATAAAATTAACATCAATTTATGAAATATTATAATATGATTCTTTTATGACTATTATTCCTAACATTAAGAATAAATATAGCAATATAATATGAACCCAAGTCTAGGGTATCACCTACGATTAGCCTACGATGATGATTGTAATAAACTGTAGGCTGAGATTGTACTCGCTTACTGCTTACCCCGAGGGGAGAATAACCATGTATCATAATAAATATAGGCTTTTACTTGGATTTTTAATTTAATATTCGAGCGATAAATCCAGCAAATTATAGCTGTTAAAAGTCAAGGACGTTCAACGAACACAATACGTCTTCGTAAGGTCTTGGGCTACAAGAAATTTCTAAGTTAATTATACTAGTTAATAGGTCTGTTGACCACAATAAAAGTTACTTACAAAAATGCTTCTTGACAAGTTAATAAACTTGTTATTTGGGTCTGAAAAGTAATGCAAGTTAAAACTTTTGAATTGTCAGATCAACAGAGCCAGCTTCGACAGATTGTATAGAATGTTTTAGGAAAAATATTTTTATTTCATTCCACAGATAAATTATTTGTTCAATGCATTCTAGTAAAAACATTTTGAGATTGGCTGTTTTCTGTTACTGGTCAAAAAGAGATATTATGAAGACTTTATGCTCTATCTCAATTCAAAAAACATGACTCGTACACTAATAAGAATACTTAATTGTTTTCTGTACCAGAGTCAACTCAACTCGCGAGTAGTTCTAGAGTTAATCCCCTAGTTAAAGATGTCAGTTTATCTCTTAATAACTGTAAATTAAAATCTCAAGAAAGTGATGAGTGGACTCGTTTTGCTACAATTTTAGCTTTTTACGTAGGAGAGCCATGCTTCGGCACGAATGGGCCGGCTCGACCGGAGAAATACCACGTTCGCACAGAAAACCGGCGTGAAACAGCGCTTGCGCTGAGTTTCGCCGAGTGAGTGAGTTTACCGGAGGCCCAATCCCCTGCCCTATTCCCTTCCCTACCCTCCCCTATTCCTTTCCCATCCCTACCCTCCCCATTACCCTATTCCCTCTTAAAAGGCCGGCAAAGCACATGTAGCTCTTCTGATGCTGCGAGTGTCCATGAGCGACGGAAGTTGCTTTCCATCAGGTGACCCGTTTGCTCATTTGCCCCCTTATCACATAAAAAAAATCAGTACCTACAATATCATAACTTGCAGGTATCTTTCTAAAATATTGTGCTGTCTAATTGATCTGTATCAATAAATCTTTGAGAGATCAGGGTTTTACAGTCTATTGCTAATACCAGTGTTGCTGACATGTAAATTGTTCTGTCATAACAAATGCGCGTTATAGTTTCTTTAATTGCGGTCCGTATAATTCCTGACAAGGTACACTGCTTTATGAAATTGAATAGGTAGTGTTGGCACAGTTAAAGTTTGTGGAGGACCGAGAAAAGTATGCAGAACACTAACATTACAAAAATATTACACTTAATGGTCACTGGACAAGATCCAAATAGGGCAATATCTAGTTTGATGTATTCATAACCGTGTGTTTTCTTGCAGGAAAACTGGATAGCAGCGGTGAAGGCAGCGGATCAAGTCCACAACGTTTTGCTGAGCCCCGAAAACGTGACCAGGATCGAACCTGTAGCCGACACCTTTGTCCAGCACATGTTCGCACTAAGCGATGCGGTAAGACATTTCAGTAACTGTAGCTCTACCATGAGTATTTATCGATACTCGATACCGACTACGTAAATATTTAGTATGGCGATTTTAGTTCCGCAAGTAACCGCTAGAGGCGCTGTAAAATTTGGCATACAAAAAATTTACGTAGTCGGTATCGAGTATCGATAAATACTATAGCTTTAAACTCATGGTAGAGCTACTGGTAAAGAACTTAATAAAAGATACTTCAACAGGTCTATTGCTTCAGAGGGATATGATTTTTGCTACGAATAATAAAAACTAAGAGTAACTCCGTCAAAAAAAGTGCACCAAAAGGCTACAAAATGTGACCCGAATACATGCATATTTATGCATGTGTTCGGTACACATTTTTCGTGTATATATACTCGAGTGACATTCAACCAGTTTGACATGACAATTTTGTCAAACTCATTTTACAATTTGTTTACATAGGTTTGTTTACGTACGTTTTACGTAGCTTTTTACAATATTTTTGTTGTTAAAATGCCTAAATGCCCTGTGAAATGGCGTAGAAGTCATACATACGACTTTTAATACAGGAATAACCTTTCATCTGTAAGTGTATTGTTTAAAATTATGCTTAAATTTCTTGTATTTTTGTCGACCCAAAAAAGCACCAAAAAGATGGTTTATTTAAGTTAGATGCTAGGGTATTTGCGTAAAATTAAGCTGGTCTCTTTGTGTTTGTCTTATTAAATTTACATGTTATTCTAAAAGTGCAATAATCAAAAAATAATATAATTGCTACGAATAATAAAAACTAAGGAAACATAACTCCCATACTTCAACCGTTTTAAATTTGGCTCCTTTTCGAACACTAAAATATGACAATTCAGATTTTCGCCAAGGTCGTATCCCAGGTAACGTATCATAATATTGGGCGCCGGACGACAGCCTGCGCGGTTATTGTCATTGTCATAGTTATGAAACAAATAATTGTCAAAAGCGGATAGTATTATGCAGTATACACCAAGCACATCTACTATCACGAAGAAACGAGCACATAATTATTATTTTAAAATCAAACATTTTCCTCTGATCCTTAAGACATCGATAATAATTATAATATACATGTAATAATTATGAACAAACCTTGTACGACTCGGGCGAATCTAAAACTGTCCGAGCACCTAGAGAAGACGTTTTCAGATTACAAAAATCTATGTGCTAAATTATTACAGAATTGAAATTAAAAACTTACGTAAATTTTGTACAGTTTATAACCACGGACGTACTTTTTTTACGTCCGTGTTTATAACTCACAATTAATATAATATTTCAATAACAGTTAGCAGTTTTTTATTTTTGTTTATTTACAATATTAAGTTATTTAGAATCTCCAATATTTTATTACCATATTAAATACTACTTTCTACACGTCATACATATGAAATAACATATTTCCACTGAGACTTCGTAACCCACATCACAAACTAGCTGGTTACGTAGTCGTAACCAGCTAGTTTGTGATGTAGAGTAGTCTCTACAGTACGAATTCTGTTGCTACCTTCGTCTAGATATTTCGGATGTGTCTGCGTCGATACTATAGATACAAATGTCAATCTTGTCTGACCTAGCCTACTTTTCGGGGTTTTAATACTTTATTTTAATACTTTACTATTGTAGTTTTACTTTATTATTACCTTATCACAACCATAAAAATACTTACCTTTTGTCCTACTGACCTTAGTAGTAGCGAAATAAATATCTTTACCATAACAAATACGTAGGAACATTTGTAGACCCTAAAAAGCAATAAAAAAATAATTACCCCCGATGGAAATGCTTGGTTTCGTTTGTAGGCGATTTGGGTTAACCGAATAATTAACCCCTACCTAATTTCTACCCGCCAGTAACCTATTTTTAAACACGCTAAGTTTATGCTAAATAAGTAGGCCGGCTCAATACTAAGATTATAGTTAAGAGCACAATAAATTGCCGTAGATATTATCAGGCTGGCAAAAATTAACGGTGGTTGAGCTACCATTACCTACTTTCTTGGCTCTTGCCAAGAAATTTTAAATAGTCTACGTTAATATTTTCACTACCAAGCAAAATATATATCTAATAGTGGGCAAAACATAACAAGACACGGGTACTCGTATAGGTATTAGGTATCTAAGTATCGAAAGAGTTGGAATTACAAAAAATTTGCATTTTCACGTTATTCACATGCTTCCCTACCAAGCAAGCATGCTCTTCCATCTTTTTAATAAAATATGGCCCCGTGCGAGTTTCTTACGCCGGTTCTTCTCCCCGGGCTAGTTCCCGAACCGGTGGTAGGCACCATAGTCTCGAAGCTCAGAAAAGATTTTATAAAAAAATTACTGTGAATAAAATTATTTGATTTGATTAATTTGTTAAGAAGTATCTTAAGTAATCAAAAACATAATAATAACATTAGCGAAATAACAAATGTCCAAAACTTCTAGGTGCCGGCAGCCCGTGCGCCCGCAGAAGGAGCCATCTGCGCGCTAGTCCGCTCCACCAGCGCTGACTGTGTCCGACACTTACTGCCGCTGCTCATAGCCAGGATCGCCAGAGAACCCTCACCAGCAGCCATACCACACGCCCTGCTGCAGAGGATGGCCCTGCACCATGTGGTCGAGCTGATCTTCGAGGAGGATTTACTTGGAGTGAGTATTTTAGAGTCGATCGAAAGAACTTGCCTGTATTTCTCGATTATATACAGAGACAACATATTTCTAGCATCAATGTTATGATAATGTGAAGAATTAGCAGTCATTGACAGTTGGTAACGTAAATCTTTCTAGGATGCTAGTTTTGAGCTATATCTCTAGTAAACTTGATAGTTGATACTACTCTGATGCGAAATCTCGATAGTGTCGAATCGAACTCTCTGGTGAAGACTAATTAAATTTTTCTTCATCGTATACTGAACCATAAGAAATTCCCGGTATCCCATGGCTATTTTTAATCAAAGAAGAAAAGAACTCCTACCAGAAACTGACAAAAGCTTTTATTTCTTTGAAGGTAAGTGATAAAGAGCAAAGGAGGAATGCTCAGCTGCAGGCAGCGTTGTGCCTGGCGCGGGCGGCCGGGCCGGCGGCCGTGCTCGCTGCCGTCCGCAGACGACTGTCCGGCTCGCCTGAGGCTGACACCTTCTGTAACAAGGTATTGACATGCCTTTTACTAATTTTAAAGGTACTGAGCCTAAACGTCCATCTGTAACAAGGTACTTACTAACATGTCATTTATCTAACTTTTTTTTAACGCCTCCGTGGTCTAGTGGTATAGAGCGCGGCTCTTGACTACGAGGTCATGGATTCGGTTTCTGCAGGTCTTTATTCTGTGAGTTTTCTAGATTAAATGACGTCATGAAACGGTTTTTGCACGTTTAAATTAACATCATTCTTTGATCTGGATGTTTACACTAATTTGAAATCGAGAGGTGTTCGAAAACTCTGTATGAAATGTGTTGTTTGGGTGAATTTGTGTTACTCATATTTACTATGAAACATGCTATTTCCAAGTTTGGTTAGGACAATGCAGGCTGATCACCTGATTGTCTGACAAGTAAGATGATCCAGGTGTCGGATGGGCATGTAAAAAGTCGGTCCTGCGCCTGATCTCTCGCCAGTCGCCAGTCGTGTCGGTCTTCCGTCCCACTGGGTTATGAGAGTAAAAGAATAGCGAGTGCTCTTGTGTACTGCGCACAAACTTGGGCACTATAAAATTACTCCTGCGTAGCTGGCCTGGTTTCAATCGGCCACCGTCACCGAAACCGGTGTGGGAGATGTTATCTAACGCCGCGTAATGGCTTATGACTTATCTCGTAATCCAGATGCAATGGTACCTACTATTAATTGCAAAAATACTTTACAACTGTCACATGCTCATTAGTTTTGCAAATACAGCTCATCATTACTTAATACGTGAAATGATCAGCAGAACGAGGTCATATTTTGTGCGAAACGCTCTCATAAAGCTTTATTAATGAACTTATAAGACAGGATTCATTTTCCATGTTGGTGTCTTTATGTTAATCCTTGGAAAAACCATTTTAATGACAATAACATGTATTCTTTAACTATTAAGAAGGTCGTTAGGGTATGTTCGTGTTTATTGCACCTTATATTGTATAAGATTTTTATGGAAAGAACGGAAACTTATTTCGACTTTTTGTTACAGTTACGAGAACGACTGAACAGACCGGTGGAAAATATAAGACCGAGTCATGTTGCCAGGTAACACATACAAATTAGTATCTGAGTTTATGTACTGTAAAATCTCCTAAAGAACCTCCGGCGTAACAGCGAGGCTCTATATCGGGTAGCCTTTCGAGTAGCATTAGATGCGTTATACTTACAAAATAAATATTAATACACATTTAGAGTGGCTTGCACCAACTGACTTTGACTATAACTTTAAGCATACCAAAATGTCAAATGAACTGTCAATTGTCAAACCCCTAGTAAACGTCCATAATGGACGCCATATTTGACGATAACCATTAGAGCTGGCGCGCAAGCTATTGATTTCATTTTGCTCTACGCCATTGAAAAGCAGCGGCAGCATGGGTCGCTAGACAAATATCGGTTGAAAATGAAAGCCTATTTCATAAAGTAACATTTTAATTGAATTTTGGTCGGTCGGTGAAATAATCGCGCGACAAAAAGTCGTAGTGCGCGCCAGCTCTTAACCTTGACTATAACTACGCCTCTGGTGCAACCCACCCTAAGTATACCACTTTGATGCGTTGGAAATTTGGGAGATAGTATTCGGTGTTTTGTGAAAAGACCGACAAGGAGATGAAGTGGAATATGAGCGATTTATTGCCACCATTTTGAAATTTGAATCGTTATCGCTGTTCTGACGTAGCAACGCCTAAACACCACGGCCGTAGCAAGGGGAGGGAGGGGCATTGAGGGGCAATGCCCTACCTTAAAATGACAATGCCCTACAGGGCCCGTGCTACCATATGTGCAATGTGTGCACACGGGCGCCATCCTCTAGGGGCGCCAAATTGCCATCTTTGGATCTTTGGGGGCGCCTAAAAAGATGTCCCAAAAAATTTGCCTAAAGGGGCACCAAAATCCTTTTTTTGCACACAGGCGCCAGTAGCCCTTACGGGGGCCCTGATGCCCTACCTTAATAATACCAAAAACGAAGAGCAATTTTTATTATTAAATTGTTCATAGTTTAAGATAAAACAAATTTTAGCAAGCAAAAAATGTGTATACATGGTGATTGTCTTGATTTAGGGGCCCATGCTCCGAGGATAGATAAATAATAATTATGATTTTTTTTTTGCTTCCGCCCTACCTGTAACTAATGCTGCCCTACATAAAATTTGACTCCAGCTACAGTCCTGCTAAACACTGTAACGACATCAATTATAATTGTTCCATAACTCTAAATGCGCTTTTTTACCAGAGCATCTCAACTGCCAGTGTCAGTACGTCGCCGGGCGCGGTCCACTCCGCCAAACGCACCTATTCCTCTGCCGCGACGATTGAGGCCTCTACCGGACTCTGCGCCTCTACCAGGTAATGCTAGGATATACAGGGTGTAACTAAACTAATAGCGTTTTCAGCATCTAGAACTGCCCCGGGGTAGGGCCGAATGGATACGGAAATAGCCGAAGTTTAAATTAATAACATAAACTACGTATTGCACTAGTACTATTAAGTCCACGTGCTTCGTGAATCATCGGTTTTGTTCGGCTATTTCCGTATCCATTCGGCCTGCCCTGCCCCGGTTGTTCAAGATGCCGAAAACGCTATAAGTGACGTTTTATGGAGTGTATGGGTCCTCTATATAGAGTTCGCTGTGAAAGTGGCTGCGCGGAAAGAGTACCTTTTTTACCTTATATGGGAAAATACATGGCGCTTACCAATACAAATACAAAAAAATGCTCTGCCAGTTGCCACTTTCACAGTGAACTCTATAATATAAAAACTAGGCCTTTACATCCGTTGTGGATGATTTATACAGTATTTTTCAGTACGAAGTAACCAGTCCTCAAATACTGTAGTGCCTGGGACAAGATTTTTAAATGTCCGTATAGTTGCCCAAGCGCATACGGCATTCTCGCATCATAGTCGGCTTAGTACAGAGGAAAGAACTAGTCAATACGTCTAGGACCAACTATGTGCGGGTTTCCTCACGATGTTTTCCTTCACCGTACGAGCGTCTGTCCGTACATGAGATCAGAAAATCCTGCACTTTCTAGGAGTGCGAACGGAAGTTCTACCCATTAGGCCACGGACACTCTCTATAATATAAGGAACACAAAAACCCTATTAAAGTATTACCACTTTGTTACACACATACACAAGTTTTGTTACACATTGTAGGTATACGCATCCCTTTATTAACCCCTAACTGTTTCCGCTGAAAACTATTTCCGCGAATCCAATTTGTCTTTGTAGTGCGTTTGAATGCGTTTGAAAAACCACTTGACAGTCAATGCAGCAACACCTGGCCTAGGATTCCACCATAGGGCATAGAAGGAACTTCACCGAGCTGGTTAATGGACGAAAAGTATTTTAATTTTTATATTCAATTACGTATGTCAACAAATTTATTGCAAGTGGGTTGTCTAAAAAATTTCAGTCCAGAATATATAATAAGAAATAGAAAAGAAAAATATTTTTTTAAACATTTCGCTGGTTTGGTTGATAGACAATTTCCATACCAATCGAAAGTATGGAGCCCGTAGAATATGGAAACGTTAGGTTGTCTATTTTTACAATCGATACTTACTACTATGGAGTACCGGTCTGGTTAATGCTTAATTCATAATATTCTACGGTTCTACGGGCTTCATACTTTCGTATGGAATTTGTCTAATTAACCAAACCAGAGAAATGTAAAAAAAATGTTTTATTTATTTATTCTGCTGCATTAAATTTATTACGCCGGTTCTTCTCGCTGGGATAGTTCCCGAACTGGTGGTGGTAGGCACCATTAACATCAACGTTTTGAAAGTATTTGTTACAAATCTATTCGGAAATAAAACAATTTTCATTATTTATTTATTATTTGACATAGGTACATAAATATATATATATATATATATATATATATATATATATATATATATATATATATATATATATATATATATATATATATATATATATATATATATATATATATATATATATATATATATATATATATATATATATATATATATATAATACTTTTCATCGATTAACCAGCTCTGTGAAGGTCCTTCTATGGTGGTAGCTTAAGCCAACGGTTAAGATTAATTAATGTCTTGAGTACTACAATTTTAGGACAATATTATATAGGACCAAATAGTACAGACACTTACTAAGTATTTAGTGATATATTCCTTTTCCAACATTTGTCAATCTTCCACTAAGGGGGTTAGACGAGCTCTATATTGTTTTAAGAATTCAATTCAACAGGTACTACGCCACCTGGGAGGAACTTTGTACCGAGGCCGCTTTCGCCAATACCGTTGAATGGAAGGTAAGATATTTATGTAGAATAAAACTATATCTATATATATAAAAATCAATTGCTGTTCGTTAGTCTCGCTAAAACTCGAGAACGGCTGAACGGATTTATCTTATCTTGGTCTTGAATTATTCGTGGAGGTCTAGGGAAGGTTTAAAAGGTGAGAAAAATTTTGGATGTGTGGCGGTACCCACAAATCGCCTAATATTCCTGCATCGCGCTATCGAAGTTTTCTGAGCGCGTCGGTATATATACGACAGCTGAAATGTATCACGTGGGCTTCGGCCTGACCGAGCATAACACCTCGCTCGGTCGGAAGATCTTCCTTTAGCGTCGCCACGCATTATCCCACAGATGTATAGATGCATGGATGTATATGTAGATGTATGGATGTTTGTTACTCTTTCACGCAAAAACTACTGAACGGATTTTAATGAAACTTTACAATAATATAGCTTAAACATCATAATAACACATAGGCTACAATTTTAACCGACTTTCAAAATGGGGGAGGTGTTATGTTCGTTTTCTTATGTTCAAAGATTACTCCATCGTTTGTTAACCGATTTTCAAAATTTTTCTTTTGGGTATCATCATAAATATAGGGTATCATCCCAATTCGGTATTATATTCACAAAAGTGGTGATCTGATGAAGGATCCATAAGTAAACGAGGGAACTCCTCAAAAATTATAGGGAAATATGTGGTGACTTCGGTTTCGTGAGAAGTATTCTAAGCATATGCTACCAACAAGTAAGATTTTGAACCGAGGTATACCTGGTATACCGTGGTTCGGAAGGTGCTGAGAGAACTCCTGATTCTTTATAGATACAAGTTTGGGAGTTTCGGCGTTGTTTTAAGAACGGAAAGCATATGCTTCTATGCAAATTACATTCATCATCAACATCGTCATCATCATCACTACCATATTATACCATGTTATTGGTAAGTACTTTTCATAGTCTTTTAGATCGAGACTCGAGTTTGTCAAGCGATAATTTAAAAAAATCTATACCTACCTAATATTATAAACCTGAAGAGTATGTTTGCTTGAACGGAATCGGAGGAACTACAGATCCGATTTAAAAACTTATTTCAGTGTTAGATAGCTCATTTATCGAGTAAGAACTAAGACTATAGGCTAAGACTAATACGACCGAAGAAACTCAGGAAAATGTGGGAAAAACGGGGGAAATATTAGAAATTACGAACTACTGGAGCAATAGAGTAGACCAAGTGAAGGGAGTAGGGACATAAGAGCTATTTTTATGGGAAAATGTACGGTTTCCGTAAAATTCCTAATTTACGCGGGCGAAGCCGCGCGGGACATCTAGTCCTATATAAAAACATAAACGTGAAACTCAAGAGATAGCTAGCCAATGTTTTTCCCCGTTTTCCTGCTTTTCTCTTGAAGTTTTTTCTGTTTTTTTTTCTATAGACCTCACGGAGCCCGAGACCTTTCCAACGAATGCAAAAATGTTTTGGAGTTATAGCGTCAGCCCCCCTAGACAAGTGGCAAAACGCTAAAGCTAACGCTAGCGCTAATGCTACAAAATGTATGCGATTTGACATATGTTATCGCTTCGCTAGCGAATACTTATGTCAAATCCATACATTTTGTAGCGTTAGCGTTAGCGTTTTGCCACTTGTCTAGGGGGGCTGCCCCCGTAGACAAGTGGCAAAACGCTTACGCTAACGCTAACGCTAGCGCTACAAAATGTATGGATTTGACATTAGTATTCGCTAGCGAAGCGATGACTTATGTCAAATCGCATACATTTTGTAGCGCTAGCGTTAGCGTCAGCGTTAGCGCTTTGCCACTTGTCTACGGGGGCTGGAAGGAAAACCCGACTTATTTTTATATATTAAATATAATATGTACAAGATGTTAGTGGAGACACCGTTATCCTTGAAACCATCAAATGAGCTGGTCAAAATGAACAACTTTTTCTATGAAAACAATGCTGGGAACTCAAAAAATCCGTCTTCATACAAATTGCCGATCCATCGGGGAAATTGATTCCTAGGCACTTGACGGACCTACGTCATGTGGTCGGCTTAAGGGGGCGACTAACCCTAAAGTGTCGATTTTATAATTCATTTTTATACTTGAAAATAAGCCCCGAATTGTTTCATTTTCTAAAATTAAATACTACATTATATTTCCGAGAATTCGATCTGAGCAAAAACACGATATCTTAAAATTTTCTCGATAGAAAAAATCACAAAGATGCATCTAATTTTCACGAATTTTTCATTTATTGCCATAACCGTGCATTGAAGTAAGTTAATATTTTAACATATTGTATAAAATTCTATCATTGAATTGATTTTTAAAATGTTGTATAATTATCGAGTTATTTTTGTGCTGCAGAAGCGAGCTGTGCGGGCAATCTACAAGTTGGCCCGTAATACTTCACTTAGAGAAAAATTTAAGGAAACTGGAATCTTAACTGTTGCTTCTCAATATGTCCTATCAAATGTATTATATGTTAAAAAGAATATATATCAATTCACGAAAAAATGTGATACCCATGGGAGAAATACTCGTAATAAACATAAGCTTGAAATTCCGGTGACTAGACTTACTAAAGTCAAAAATTCTTTTAAAGGTCAATGTATACGCCTTTATAATAAGATCCCAGAAAGCGTTCAAAATCTCTCAATTAATAGATTTAAAAAAGTTGTTAAAGAACGTTTGTGTACCAAAGCGTACTATAAAGTTACTGATTTCATGAATGATAGTACACCATGGGAATAAGGTCGCCCCCTGCAGAGCTGTTTCATTATAATATGTATAATAATTGTACATTCGTTGTATTTTATTTAGTCATAATGACACTGTTATTTTATAATATATTTTTTGTAATTTTCCATCTTTTTAGAAAAAGATGGCCCCGTGCGAGTTTCTTACGCCGGTTCTTCTCGCCGGGTTAGTTCCCGAACCGGTGGTAGGCATCTGTGTAGCCCCGACGTTCAGAGAATATTTGAAAAAATTTATTCTGAATAAAAAATTTTGAGTTTGAGTTTGAGTTTGAGTTTGAGAAAAAACTAATTTGGCGATGAATGCGCGTCGTCCTTTTTCACCTGGCATATGAAAGACGGGCGTGAGTGTGAAGAGCGAAGGACGACGTTTATTTTTGGGGTTAGTCGCCTTCTTAATAATATTATGTCAATTCAATGTTAGCTGTGATCGATCCGATGGGCGCGACCACATTACTTAGGTCCGCCATCTGGCTAGGAATCAACTTCTCTAATAGTACTTATTTGGGGCACGGTTACATACTAACATTAAAATTCATTTTTATTTTTTTGATGTGTGTAAAGAATTACTAATTTAAACATTTACCATTTATTAATTATTATTTTCACTACCGAGACCGATTGAGGTCTAAATAGATTTCAAGTGCTACGAGGGCTGCTATTTATATATCCGGAATTAAAAAAAGAAACAAACATAATATATCATTTAATATGGTTTTATTGCTTTTCAAAATATTCGCCGCGATGATCGACACACTTTTGCATACGCTGGAACCAATTTTCATAGCACTTTTTCCATTCTGATTGAGGTATCTCCAAAACGTGCATTTTGAACGCATCAACAGCCTCTTCGCGGCTCGAAAAACGTTGACCACGTAATTTGTTCTTCGCGTATGGAAATAAAAAGAAATCGTTAGGTGCCAAATCAGGGGCTGTACGGCGGATGACCAGTCAATTCGATCTTTTGACCCTCCAAAAACTGAGTTGTTTCAGCTGAGGTGTGACAGCTAGCATTGTCGTGATGTAATATGATTCTGCGATGTCGGTTGTCCTTTCTTATTTCTTCAAAGACTTCTGGTAAACAAATGGTCGTATACCATTCAGAATTAACCGTTTTACGATTCTCTAATGGCACTGTAGCCACATGTCCATTAATTCCAAAAAAACAGGCGACCATTTGATTCAAAGTACTTTTTGCACGAGTAACTTTTGTTGGTTTCGGCTCATCTTGGAACACCCAACTGTTGACTGTTGTTTAGTTTCGGGGTCATATGCATAGATCCAAGATTCATCACCTGTGTAGATATTATAAACGGCTTTTGACGTACCACGGTTGTATTTTTTTATCATTTTTTTGCACCAATCGACACGAGCCCGTTTTTGATCGATTGTCAAGTTGTGCGGAATCCAACGCGAACATATTTTTTTTACAGCCAAATGTTCGTGTAATATCTTATGTATGCTCGTCATACTTATGCCTAAGGACGCCTCTATCTCGCGATATGTAACATGACGATCACGCATTATTAGTTCCCGCACAGCATCTATATTTTGTGGGACAACAGCTGTTTTTGGGCGACCTTCTTTATTTTCATCCGTGAGCATAGACCGCCCACGATTAAACTCACTGTACCAGTGATAAACAGTGGTTTTTGATGGTGCTTCATCTCCAAAAGTTGCGGTGAGTTGAATAAAGCACTGTTGTTGATTTAGCCCACGCCGAAAATCGTAGTAAATCATTGCACGAAAATGTTCACGCGTTAAATCCATGGTAAATGAAGACACGCAATTTTCAAAATGACGCCACAATGGAAAAATAATTGACAGTCACATAAAACAAAATGTATTCTTCAACCAAAGAGTTCTATTTTCAAATGTTGTAATTACTTTTTAAATATTCTTCTTGTAAGTGGCCAGTTCCGGATACATAAATAGCAGCCCTCGTATCCTGACATTCAAATGTCTTAAGTTAAATAGTTAAGTTTAATTTAAAATACACAATTAACAATCTATCTTTATATATAAAACTCAAAGGTGACTGACCGACATGGTGATCTATCAACGCACAGCCCAAACCACTGGACGGATAAGGCTGAAATTTTTCATCCAGGTAGATGTTATGGCGAAGGCATCCGCTAAGAAAGGATTTTGATAAATTCCAACCCCAAGGGGTTAAAACAGGGGATGAAAGTTTGTATATAATAATACTTCTTAACGCGAGCGAAGCCGCGGGCAAAAGCTCGTATAATATATACGTACTTAAGTGTGTCACAACGCCTCCGTGGTCTAGTGGTTAGAGCGTCGCTCTCGACTCCGGAGGTCGTGGGTTCGAATCCCGCGTTGGAAACATGTTATTTCCAAGTTTGGTTAGGACAATGCAGGCTGATCACCTGATTGTCTGACAAGTAAGATGATCCATGCGTCGGATGGGCATGTAAAAAGTCGGTCCTGCGCCTGATCTCTCGCCAGTCGTGTCGGTCTTCCGTCCCACTGGGTTATGAGAGTAAAGGAGTAGAGAGTGCTCCTGCTCCTGCGTACCTGGCCTGGTTTCAATGAAACCGGCCACCGTCACCGAAACCGGTGTGGGGAGTATTATTATTACTTAAGTGTGTCTTTACCGTTTGTAAGTTACACGAGACAATTTAGTGCAGTCATTTTACTTTTTAGGAACAAAATAGAGCGGGTGCTCTACTTTTTCAAAGGGTCGATGTTCTTATTTCTCTCCTCTTTGCAATTGCTTATATATCGGCGATTTTCCAATAGCTTAGCAAACTTTAATGATAGGGTTTTGAAGCCACCGGAACCTTGACGCTTTAAAAATAGTTCAGCCCAGGCTCAAGTGATTTTTTTACTGTTTTTACCTCTCCCATATGGGGATATCATTTATAATAATTGGACCATATGATTGATATGGCTTAAACTAGCTAAAAGCAAGTTAAAGATCAGTACCATTTACTTTTTCCGAAATTCCATGAACATCATCCAAAAATATCTTCCTATAAACAGATTATGTGTAAGTTACTGTTTTAAGAAGGTAAAAAATATGTTTAATGCAAAAATATGGTAAAGAGGTAGATTTCTGCAAACCGCTTGTTATTTAGCAGAAAAGTTGAAAGGAGTTTCAACCGTAAACGCGCACTTTGTAACAAACTATCAAACAATTTACAGCTAACTTTTTACTAACGAGTATGCCGTTTTATTACCTTGTTTCTCTTTGAACAAACGGTAAGCAAAGTAGCTAGGTGGAAAAGTGTAATTAAGACAGCCTATTGTCGTAAAAATTGCAACATGTTACGTCCCTTGCTGAGTAATTTCCGATAGATTCTCATTAAAGGTGAGGTTACTCCAATATAATTTGTGTGCGGTAGACCATCTAGGTCCAATTACATCAACGTGTGTTAAAATTAACACTCGAATTAGTATCACGTTACCACTCTCGTTTTTCATACTTATTAATATGAAAAACGAGAGATGTCTTTCATAGGTAATGCAAATCTCACGAGATTGGGGCTCAAGCGAGATCCCGCGAGTTTATGAATACAATACCGCGAGATCTCGCCAATTTCGAGATCTCGCGAGATTATCAGTTTGGTAGGTTTTTTTGCAAATAAATAATAATCACAATATTTGAATAAATTACGAAAAAAAAAAAAAAAATATTATCAGTAAATATAAGATTAACATTCATTTTCAGAAGTAAAATGTATGGAAATATATGGAGACGCTTTTAAATTTCCGTCGACGATAACTTTTTAACGTGCACGTTAGAGGACATCACAATGTTTACACTTCTGAAGTCTGAACCGCACAAAACATCCGCGGTGCGTAAATCAAAAGGGCATTTAACGTACACCCAACGTTTTATCGTGGAAGCCGGCGTCCACGATAACGTGACGTCCAGAATTATAAAAGCGCACTATCAAACACAAAATATCCTTTAGTAATAAAATAGTTCTTTTATAACAAACAAAACAACGAGAAGTCAAAATTCAGGACCTAGTTGAGAATCACAGTGCACAGTACCTAATTGCTTAGGCCAGCTCCTCTTTGCTTTGACTCCGTGATTGCAACTCCGCCCGTGTCAGTCCGCGCTTCAAATAAAACGTTTTTATGCTCAAGTGCAATCTCGTCAAACTCGCGAGATCTCGCCTTTTTTTCGTCCGAGATCAATCTCGCCAAAAAAGGCCGAGATCTCGCGAGAACGAGGTTGCATTCCCTAGTCTTTCATTAAAGAGAAGACATGACATTTTAACAAACCATTAACACTACGAGTATGGAACGTTGGTGAAATTATAATAATAATATAATATGATATCTATGGACGCTTCACACCACGTCAATCTGGCCCCGTGCTAAGTACCTAAAGGACTTGTGTTACAGGTATCAGACAAAGGAAATATATTTAATACTTTTATACTATACATATATTTAAGATTTTTATTATATCATACACATATTTAATACACATCCAGACCCGGGAACATTTTTTATTTTATTTTTATTTTATTTTATTTATCATCACACACGTCAACTATCATTACAGGGTTTACCTAATGCGATAGTAGTGTACATAAAGTTGTATAACAAATTGCTAAAATAATCATTTCATAACTATCCACAATTATAACAAATAAATTAATAACAATAAATTATAAAACCATAAATAGTATATATACCCAATCATTCGATAAATATAATTTAAAATTGTAAATAAATTCTATCCATGATTAAAATTTCTGATCTGAATGATTAAAACCCATGAAAAAAATCATTGAAAACTTTTTGTTCCGTCGGCGGGATTCGAACCCGCGACCCCCGGCTTGAGCTACCAACGCGCTCACCACTGAGCCACAGAGGTAAATTGGGAAATTGGGTCTTAATTTTCATACTTGACCTCCCGATACATATACGTGTACAGTATACACATCTAGGTGTGTATGCCGATACACACCTAGATGTGTACACTGTACACGTTGGCATCATTTCAGATAACTTGAAATAGCAAAAGAATGCATTTTACCAAAACAATGCGTGTCTGTGTTAAGCGAATTTGATTTCAAGGACGTGGCTATGTTACAGTCATAAAGTTAATATACCTAGCGGAATAGAGCAACAATCTCGAACTGTCAAACGAAACCGAAATTGGTTTCATCTGTCATCTGTGTGTAAAAATATGTGTACGTATACACTTACACAAGCATGATTGAACATGATTTTTTATGAGATTAAATTGTTAACGTGCGGCACGTGCCGACCGGACGCCAAAAAAAGAGTGCTGCTGTCATGTATCACACGTCTCTTTTTACCACGCAGTGTTACTGATAGTGACATATCTCTCTTGCTCAGGCCTTTGTTTCTCTATTCCGCTAGGTATATCAACTTTATGGTTACAGTACTGTATGATAGTGACACTGTGACTTCACCTTGAAATTAAATTACCGTTTACCCGCATGATTACTCATCAAGTTCTCGAAACATTAGTACTGGGGTCTGGGAACTAAAACCATTAGTGCCTTCAGCAATCGATATTTTCTAACTTAAAAGTTACAAGTCCTTAAAATAAGGTTACCTTACTTTAAGTAAAACTTTGAGGACAGATGCCAGGCAGACAAATACAGGGTGTAACAAAACAATATGATAAGATAACACTTTAGGGTGTGTATATTATGTAATATGTTCCTTATACATATAGGTAGAGTTCACTGTGAAAGCACAGCGCTGAAAAGGTGTTTTAGGGTTCCGTAGCTTGTGAATTGTGTGGGTAAGCACCCCACTGTCAGGAACTCGTCTATACAAAAATTTAAAAAAAAGTCACAACTTTTAACGATGCTACTTTTACAATGAACTTTTAACGTTGTTCGTGGCGGCCGAAAAGGAAGATCTTCCGACCGAGCGAGATAGCATGCTCGGTCAGGCCGAAGCCCACTGGCGTCATTTCAGACGTTGTATATATCTTGCCGTTCTCCGAAACTTCGATAGCGCAATGGAGGAATGTTAGGCGAATTGTGGGTACCGCCACAAACTCTATACAGTTTAATACCTCTATGCAATTAGCATAATATAGAGTACGAAACCCAGAAAATAACCATACGTGTATCATAACCGTTTCCATGTAAACTATTACAATATTAAATGCTAATCCATACGTTTATTAGAGCAAATAGCTTATAAGCATTTGTTGGTGTTTCCATGACGCGAGGAATGGAGGTAATTCGTGATATTAACACAATTACCGCCATACATCATCCATCATGCACGCGCAGGTCAATAGGTCAATTCAGGTCGATAGCAGAAGCTTTGACGCCTTAAAAGTTTTCGATGGGTTTTTTTTTCTTTAAAAATCACTACACTAATCCTCGTTTCTTCTCTGCCAATATACTCTATTATATTAGCACTGAGATTCATTTCGTAAGCACAACATTAATTTAATGCTTTTCTTCTCTGAAGTATGAAAACAGGCACTCAATAGGGGAAAAAGGCTGGTTATTATTCAGAGGGAATCCTCAACCTAATGGCTAGAAAAGATCGTCCTTCAATAGGTTATAGATATGGATAGCCATTAGGAATGGACCATTGAGTCACAAGACCCCCGAATCCTAAAGGCTGATACTCAACCCCTTTTTTGGGATTTGTAAAAGATTTTTATCCGATCATTTTTGATCCCTCAATCAAAAATTTAATAGGTTTTTTCTAGAATATATTGAGCATTCATGAATCAACATGCTCCCCATTTTTGTCCCGGGTCACTGGGTCATATCACGTCGGTGGTAGGAACTTTGGACGCTAATAATAATTGTAAAAGGGTATCAATGGATTTTCATTGGAATAATAGGTTAATGATGTGTGGACATCAATCGATAAACTGTAATCGTCTCAGGTTTTGACGTAATTCAAGTGGAAATCAGCAAGTTTTAAAGACTATCGCTATAGCTTGGAATAAAAGAGAAAGTTACATAGAATATTGCATTTACAAAAATCTCTATCATCTACCTTCTCCACCAGAAAGAGTAGATATTAAGAGATAAAATAGCTGTATTGTAATCGTTGCATTAGTGTCTAAACACACTAGGCCGAAGTTACGCGGCGTAAATTCCGCATGATTACGCCCGCGATTATTTTAAATTACTGACGACACACCATTCCGTCGCGTTCCGTCCGTATTTTGTATGCGTAACTTAATCGGCCTAGTGTGTTTAAAGACCATATTTAGACACTTAAAGACACGGTCCCATTACGTCGTAGCGAAGTCTACGCGTATCGTAGCTCTTCTACGTAGTGTCTACGAACTTCGTAGATAAAGTATTTTCCAATAGAATCATTTATTTCTTTTGTTGGGATTGCGTGTCACGAAAGCAACCAAATAACTCACGACGCGACTCTTACAACTATTTGATACCTTCTGTTGTGTCTAGACGTCTTCGATCACTAATATACAAGATTCACAGTCCGCGGCAAAAAACGACCTCATTAAAAGAGCACCAAACGCCAACATTCTGGTGGACTTTCGATTTAGTAGTGCTCAAACGCTCCGCTGGGAAGCATGTCCCAGTGATCGTTCAACAATTGTAAAAATCATACGTTTAAAACGCAAAAAAAGGATGGAATTTCATATTCCCGGTAAGTATTAATTTTATCCTAATATATTTCATACAATTGTATTATAAATATTGGTATTTCGTTAAGAAATCAACAAAAAACAGTTTTAAAATTAAGTTGTAAATAAATCAACACGAGGTATAAACCATCTCAATTGCGAATACTCATACTAAAGGTACTTATCGTAGTTTATCATGCCCACTTGAAATGTTCGGGTTATACACTGTGTTTCTGTTCCATTTGGTGGAGTCGCTATTAATTATTATTTATTTTATTGAGGAATATATATTTTTTTAGGTTTCCTCGAGATCCAGTTAGATGTGGAGATTGGTTTTCAGTTATAGCACGGCAAAGATGCGAACAATTTTTCAAGCCGACTTTAGCGAGCGTTGTATGTTCTAAGCATTTATATTCAATGTATACACGTATATTTTAGTTAACTATAAAATTAAACATATTAGAACAACATAATATTACAAGTAAAAATAATTACTCCACACTTTATACATTAAACTTTGGAAAAATTAAAAAATGTACTTACTATTAAAATTATTACAATCAACAAAAAATGTTGAACAGTTCGACTCCACTCATACTTTACTTCACCCTGTTCCAGCGGCGAAGTGCGGCCGTAAAATTATTGAAGTGCTTTTTTGGAATTGTAATAATTTAAACTTTAAGACATATTATGGACGATGGTTGAATTTAGTTTGAAGCGTGCGTCGTTCGTAAAAATGTATTGCTTTGTAAACACACATTGTACATTGTTTTAAAAAAAGATCTTTAATAACTATTATTAAGGTTGATTTTAGATAAATGTATACTTTTGTAAACACTTTTACTTGGCGACAGATTTTCGAGAGGTTTTGTATGGGACTGTGTATCTTGTATATTAGTGATCGAAGCTAGACGTCCTATATTCGGTATCGTCAAATCGCTCCACTTTCCCGTGCTCACACTATTTACGAGATGTGGGTCACTGAATCGCGCGGTAATTATCCTAATATCTTCGATCTATTCAAAAGCTCGTGACGTCACAACTCACACCTTACATAATATGACGCATGGGCTCATCAACATAATACGTGCGACGTGCGTAGTTGATTGGGGGCAGAGTCATTAGGGGCTAGGGAGGCGAGGCGTCGGTGGCGTGCGATAGTGCGGCAGTCGGTAGTCAGTCTGTGGGCCGCGCTCCTGCCACATGCGGCGGCTGTGCTGCCTGTGCGGGGGCGGCTCCGTGCACCCCGCGCCCCCCGCCGCGCCCCTCGCGCCCGCCGCGCCTGACCTCGTCGCCAACCTGCCCGCACTCACGCGGTAACTTTCCCGCCACCCCATTATCATTCATTTGCACTCGCGCCCATTATTGTACATAAACGTTTTTCTTCGCAGGGAATCGAGTCTGAGCGAGAAGGAGGCCGCGCCTAAGCATGTCATCGAAGCCGAGGACGTCAACTACGACGTCGAACCCGAGACGAAGCTCCCGGACGAGCCCGTCCCGCCGCGGACGCCGTCCATCCACATCGAGGACGTCTCCGAGAAATTCAATCCATCGATACACAGCTCGCAAACGATAGAGGGATCTACGAGGAGTGCTGCATCCTCTGAAAACTTGTCAAATCATAGGCCGGATACGCCGGACGCTCCTGTCGAAGTTGAATCTCAAACTAAAAGTGAAAAAGCGTCCCCCGCGGTTTCGGTTTCTAGTAAAGATACGAAATCACTGGTCTCGCAGGACACCGTTCAACTGGAATCGGAGCCGGAGACGCCCGAGCGCGTGTGCGTGAGGGACGTTCGCACCGCTATCTCGGAGTGCATAGCGCCGGCGAAGCACGAAGACTGGGAGACGACCCTGGGCGGGCTGCTGGAGCTGGAGCGCTTGGCCAGCGACGGCGGGGCGCACGCGCCGGCGGCGAGCTGGCGGGCCGCGGCGCGCTCCACCACGCTCCACGTCCGCTCGCTGCGGTCCCGGGTGGCGCGCGCGGCCTGCTCCACCCTGGGCACGCTGTTCGAGCGTCGGGGCAAAGTCCTGGATCCGGAGCTGGAGGAGGCGGCGCAGGCCCTGCTGGACCGGTGCGCCGACGTCAACAGGTTCCTGCGGGCGGACGCGACGGCGGCGCTGGGGCGCGTGGCGTGCGGGGGCGGGTACGTGCGGGCGGGGGTGGCGCTGGCCCGGCGGGGGGCGAGCCACCGCGCGGGCCCGGTGCGCGCCGCCGCCGCCCAGGCGCTCGCCCGCCTTGTGAAGCAGCAAGGCGCGGCTCGAGTGCTGGAGCTGCCCGGCGAGCCCCGCGTGCTGGTGCTGCGCGCGGTGGGCGAGCTGCTGGCCGACGCCAACGCGGACACGCGCCTGCACGCTCGTCACCTGTGCCTCGCGCTCGCCGAGGACCACCGCTTCGAACCCCTCCTAAAGGAGGCGATGGCGCCGAGTCGATATCGAGCCATTGAAAAGTTTGTTGATAAGTTGCGTTGTCGGTAGTAACAGGTAACTTTGTTACTCACCCTCCAGACAAAACAAAGTTGTTTGCGTTGCGCGCGATAGAGAGACGTAATACCTACCTACCTAAATGATATTAATTCATAATTAATATTATTATCTACGTTGGTAGAAAAACAACTTGAACTTGACATTATTTAGTTAAGTATAAGTAATTGTTTGTCTATATATGTAGAAGTAACAAATTTTTAGATATATTATGTCGTCTTTAAGAATGATAATATAAAAGATTTATGTACTTACTAATAATTACTCCTATTTAAAGTAAAATTTAAAAGTTTCTAAATAAACGTTATTTTGAAAATGTTGTTCTTTTATTAACTTATTAAGTACTTACCTATAATATTATTTAACATTATAGCTACGATATATAATAGCTATACGAATGTCCAACATTTGTGAATTTGTGATGTGATGTACCTACCTAAGTAAATGCACACGAATTATTTAAGTAGGTAGGTACCTACCTATTTTATTGGCACGTTCTTATGTAATGTTATACTTACTTTATCACCTTCTAACCTTTGAAAGTAGGTAAGTACCTAAGTTATTCTTACTCTTAGGTCAAAGTACCCAGGGCCTGATTAACCCTTAGGCTAATTAGGCTGCAGCCTATATAGGGCGCGAGGATCGGGGGGGCGCTGAAATCGTGTCTTCGCATGCACTTATCTAGCATCATTTCATCTACCCTAGATATTTCAATTAGACCGAGACAAAACATTAAAATTAAATGCGCTTGAGAGTCTCTGATTCTCATTCAATGATCAATTTTTTTAAAAATAAAATAATTAAATAAATTTCCCCCGTTTTTTCCACATTTTCCTCTATTTGTTCGATCCTATTAGTCTTAGATTGATAAAATACAGCCTATAGCCTTCCTCGATAAATGGGCTATCTAACAATGAAAGAGTTTTTCAAATCGAACTAGTAGTTCCTGAGATTAGCGCGTTCAAATAAGCTCTTTCAAATAATTTCCCCCGTTTTTTTCACACTTTCCTCTATTTCTTCGCTACTATTAGTATTAGCGTGATAAAATAGGCTTCCTCGACAAATGGGCTATCTAACACTGAAAGATTTTTTCAAATCGGAGCAGTAGTTCCTGAGATTAGCGCGTTCAAACAAACAAACTAACAAACTCTTCTGCTTTATAATATTAATTATAATATTAATAGTATATTATACTAAATGTTTGGCGCGGCTTCGCCCGCGTTATTTAGGAATGTCACGGAAACCGTACATTTTTCTGCAAAAAAGGAACCTATGTCCTTTCACGTGGTATATTCTTCATGAGTGCCAAATAACATAAAAATTGCTCCAGTAGTTTCTTCTTCGTGATCCAGTGGTTTAGAGCGCGGCTCTTGACTCGGAGGTCGTGGGTTCAATTTCCGCGTTGGAAACTTGTTATTTCCAAGTTTGGTTAGAACAATGCAGGCTGATCACCTGATTGTCTGACAAGTTAAAGATGACCCATGCGTCGGATGGGCATGTAAAAAGTCGGTCCTGCGCCTGATCTCTCGCCAGTCGTGTCGGTCGTCCGTCCCACTGGGCTATGGGAGTAAAGGAATAGAGAGTGCTCTTGTGTACTGCGCAAACACTTGGGCACTATAAAATTACTCCTGCGTAACTGGCCTGGTTTCAATGAAACTGGCCATCGTCACCGAAACCGGTGTGGGAGTTATCTTATCTTATATCTTTAAACGAGCAATTCTTGTATATATATGTATATATATACAGTGTGTAACAAAAATAAGTGATAATACTTAAGGGTGTGTACGTGTTCCTTGAAGAGAGTTCACTGTGAAAGTAGCAGCTCCGAAAGACGAATTTTTTTTTCACTTTTGTATGGGCAAGGGCCCGAGCGTCACGAGTTTCCCCATACAAAAGTGAAAAAAAATGTTGGTCTTTCAGCGCTGCTACTTTCACAGTGAACTCTTTACGAGGAATACGTACACACCCTAAAGTATTATCACTTATTTTTGTTACACCCTGTATATATATATATATATATAATAGGAATCTCGGAATCGGCTCCAACGATTTTCATGAAATTTAGTATATGGGGGGTTTCGGGGGCGATAAAGCGATCTAGCTAGGAATCATTTTTAGAAAATGTCTTTTTATTCGTGTTTTATCGATAATCGATAAACTGAAAAATATGACTGTTCCTGACATCTATTGGCGAATAATAAAACTATTTCGTGAGCAAGTAATTGCTTTAAAGACACAACAACAGCTAAAGCTATTCCAGCAGATGGCGTTGTTAAGTAACAAGAAGTCAATGAGTGTTTGCTATACCGAGCAAAGCTCGGTCATCCAGGTACTTATTATTAAACCGTGTTAAAATTTTCACACTACTACTCTACTCAGTTACTACTTTTTAGGCCGTCCGTAACACACCTAGCGGGGGCGCGTCCTCATAATTAGCCTAGGGCGGTCAGAACTCTTGATCAGTCGCTGAAAGTACCTATAGGTACTTATACTTAAATATTAGTATTTATGTTAAAAAAAATATCTAAGGAGGTACCTCAGGAGGTACCTACTCTGTCTTTGGTACTCATAGAGAAAAATAAACGTGATTATCTATAATATTCTCTTTGATTATAATACAGACACTAAAGCGCAGTAAGTGCAAAATCATGATTCGGAGAAAAACGCATTTAAAGTTTAAAAACGTAAATATATCAAAATGTATTTGTTTTATTCTTTGTCAACTTTATCTCAAAGGGAATAACGTAAACTTAATCCTAGAAGTAAAGAATGCCCTGAAAACCCCATGAATAATTTATTACAGGCATTAAGAGGATTCCACACCGCCATTTTTCCCATACAAACGCTGTCCCCTGTTTCCTCCCTGGATAATGCTAGTAGAGTTATAATTTTTTTCCTGAATATCTACGGCCACTAATACAATGTCCCTATGTTTTCCTTTTTTTCATAATTTAATTATTAAATAAGATATGAACGTTCAAAAACCCAAAAAAATGGCCAGATTTTCCACTGTGTTCAAACGTCCAGAAAACAGATTTGGATAGATTATACAAAAAAAGCAAAACATAGGAACACAGCTCAAGCCTTTTTTTAATCTTTAATGAAAAAAGTACTTAAATCGGTTAAGTTTTGGAGAAGGAATCAGGGGACAACGAATCGTTGATTTTCTGGATTTTCTGCAGTTGTCTCTATCGCGTTCTGCGGTATAGGCTTGAGGTAAGGGAGACAGCTATAGATATTACACGTACTTTTTTTTCATTTCTCTAGCTGCTGTGGTATCCTCTTAATATTTTTGGGGCCCCTTTACTGCACAGAAAAAAACCAAGAATTACATAATATTAAAACGCAGTAAAAAAAGGTGCATTACTGCACTTTAGTTAGTTTTGTGTTCTGGAACATAAAAGAAGTAGGTAGTGCATACAAATGAAACAGCATAATAATTTAATTATGAAAATTTTATTTTTAATAATCAAATAAGATGCGTTTTTCATTTGAACTTCGTTTCTAAGCTAAAAATTTATTAAAAAATCTGAATCGTTAATTAATATGGCGTCATTTTAACCATTGTTGATATAGTAAAAATATCTAATACTAGCTGTTGGCCGCGACTTCGTCCGCGTGGACTTCAGTTTATAGCGCGCGATGACAACAAAATTGGTGTCAAAAGCTTTTATAAAAAAACCCTAAAAAATGTGGAACGCTTCACGATTTTGCGTGTCATCCTTGCGCGGTACCCCTTAAATCAAAACAGCTGTGCAGAGTGCACACAATAAGTATTTAATTTTTTTTTATATTAAACTTCATATTTTATGCCAAATTTTAAAGCTTATTTAGCCCAGCAATAACCCATAAACTATTTATCATTGATAGTAAAACGTAGTAATTATATTCTCTTTGATTGATAGATTTAAGGTTACGTCACTGCATAGATAAAGTACTGATTTATTTAATAACGTAGAATAGATATAACAATCTAAAAAAATCGAAACTTGGATGTAAGATGATACCACCTCTTATAGAAAGACAGTTGAGCAAGCGTCAGCGCGATGTAGAAGACGCACGGCGCCATCTATTATGACTTTTGGAACTAACTTAATTTGAACAAATTTACGCATTTTCACCCCCTTTCAACCCTTTTTTCCAGTAAAAAAGTAGCCTATGTCCTACTCAGGCTTTAGACTATCTGTATACAACATTTCATTACAATCAGTTCGGTAGTTTTGGCGTTTGGCGTGAAAGCAAGACAAACAGACAGACAGACAGAGATACTTTCGCATTTATAATATTAGTATAGATTATGTGCACACTGCACCACTGTTTTTGGGTATTTTGATTAAGTAATTAAGGGCTGCGCTCACGCCGCGCTACACCTGAATGGCAGCGGCGAAGCGAGCACTTTCAGCGCTGCCATTCCGGTGTAGCGCGGCCCTAGGGGTACCCCGTACCACTAACCAGGGTTTTAAAAAGTTTTTAAATTTGACACAAATTTTGTTGACACCGCGCGCTATAAACTAAAGTCCACGCGGACGAAGTCGCGGGCAACAGCTAGTTAGAAACTATACAAATACTGCATTTTAGTAAGTAGTATAGATTATATCAATATAGCAATTAACTTTTTAAAATGCAGTATTATACCTGAATTTACTGCATTTTATTTAGTAATCACTAGTACTAATTAAATGCAGTAAAAACTGTTTGTATGGAGTTAACATATACTGAGTTTTAATTAGGTTTTCACGTGACTGTGAACGGAACTATTTAATAAACAGTATTTTATTTGCATTTACTGCGTTTTAATCTGAAATCACAAAAAAAAGCTTGCAGCAATTGATTTTACTGCGATTTATATAGCAATAATAGACATTATTGCTATATAAATCGCAGTAAAATCACTTGCTGTAAGCTTTTTTTTGGCAGTAAAATGGGGTAGATACTGCATTTTCAAAAAATTTTATGGTTAAAAATAAAATACTTCTATTTAACGTAGGATAATGTGAGTAAGCCAGAAATAAAGAGAAAAAAATGTAGATTTAGAATATTATATCAAAAACGGAAAATCACAAAAATGCGCCTTACTGTTACTGCGCTTTAGTGTCTGCACTAGGGTTGCTGAGGATTCCTCTTCCGCTTCCTCATAATGAGGAAGTTCCGCAATATTTTGGGTTCCTCAACCGTTACCGCATCCTCATAAATAAAAATAAAAAAATCCTCTTCCGCTATCGCTTCCTCAAAATTTAAGAAGAATTTATGAGGAATTTTACTGCGCATGCGCGTCGCGTATCCAATCATGGCAATGCACACGCCAGAGCCAGAGAATTGTATTATTTACTCATCTTTTTTTTGTATGCATGTGTTGTGTATGTTTTTTTTTATTGCTGAAGGCAGGTCATCTATTGTGACTACTTCGCATTAGAGTACCGTCCCCAACCCAATGCTGCTCATAAATTAAACGATGTGGTTATGGTTGGTGCCACGAATTTCCTCTGTGGATGAGTATTCGTAGCGACCAAGGTGCCTGTTCCTGCTCTGTAGTAGAGCAGGACAGTCAAGGAGAAGGTGTATAGGTGTCTCATCCTCCTCCTCGCAGAATCTGCAAGTCGTGAAGCTAACTAACACCTATTCTGTTATGGTGCTTATTGAGCTTGCAGTGCCCAGTTAGGCTTCTGGTAAGGATTCTTAATTGATTCCTACCCATGGTGAGCACTATTTTTGACAGTTTCTTGTTAAAGCCAGCAATTAGTGCCTTGGAGTGTTCAAGGCCTGGGACTCAACCCATTGCTTTCTGCTTAGTTCGCGAACCCATTCCTCGAGCACTTGCTTTGTAGTACTGGGAGATATTCCGCAGACCGGTTCTGGGCCATATATGAGACTCTCGGCCCCAAGCCTAGCCAGTTCGTCTGCGGTTTCGTTGCCGGGGACGTTACTGTATTGTCCCTCCCTAGCATGTTCAACGTCTCAATGCATTCCAGAACCAATTTCGATGAAACTTCTGCAGCAGTCAGTGCTTTAAGTGCAGCTTGACTATCAGAGAAGATAAAACATATTTTTGTTAACTAGTGCCATCTCTAGGCTTTCTAGTAAGCAACCGATGATTGCGAAGACCTCAGCCTGAAACATGGTCGCAAACTCCCCCAAACTGGCATGTTTGCCTCTTGGTGGCTTGCCCCCGTAGAATCCGGCTCCCGCACGGTTCTTTCCTTGATCCATCCGTGAACCAAACTATATCGCTAGGGCGAATATTAATTGGGATATTTCCTTTCTAGTCCTCCCTGGCAGGTATAAGAACCTGATATTGCTTCGAAAAGCTATGCACCTTGATCATGGCGTCTGATTGCATGTCCATGATGGGTGATTCACGAAGAGACTGTTCCAGCTGTCTAAATGGGGTGGAGGCCTAATTTGTCCTGCCCGCCGTCCTGGCCCTGGCCTTTCTAGCCTCCATCTGAACAAGCAGAGGAAGCGGAGTTAGGTTGATCAGGGCCTCGAGGGAAGCGGTGGGTATTGACGAAAGCGCACCCGTGATTATTAGGCATGCCAGTCTCTGGACGCTGTTCAGATTTTTGCGACAGTTTACTTGTTCAGCCTTTTTTTGACACACTACGCAGCCATAATATGCGGTAATCGGTCTCACTACGGCTGTATAAAGCCATTGTATATGTTACTGAACTCCTCCTTAATTGCTGGACCAATTTTGATGATTCTTTATTATGTGTGTGAGAATGGTTCAGATTCATAGTTTGGTCCACTGGAAAATGCCCTTTTAATTAATTTTTGTGTAATGTATGTACCTAGTTGTGTACAGACAGAACAAAGACTTTTGGGTTGGGTCCGCTAGTATTTATAATTTCCTATCATCCTCTTCCTCATCCGCTTCCTCATCCGCATCCTCTTCCTCAAAAAATATCCTCTTCCTCATCCGCATCCTCTAAATTTGCGCGTGAAAATTCCTCTTCCTCCTCCTCTTCCTCATAATCACTTCCTCAACAACCCTAGTCTGCACGGCAGAATAGACAAACAAGAAAGCGACCAGTGTTGCCAACTTAGTGGAATTTCCACTAGATCTGGTGGTTTAGACGTACCTTTCGGCGGGAAAAAATTGGTTTTAGTGGCTAGTGGATTTCTTAGTGGATTAGATTATTTAAGTTAGTGGTAGCTTCGACGTTAAACCACTAGTTTTTTTTATTATGTTTCTAACCCTTGAAGACGCACACTGGAAACTTAATTATATTATTATTATCTTTATTCGTTTTGCCGCATTCTAACGCTGATATAGAGCGATTATTTAGCATGATGAATGTTGCCAAGACTTAACAGAGAAACCGAATGAAGGGTTGCCTTTCTTTCGTGCAAGGTTAGCACGCGAAGGCAAAAGCTGTAATTATATTATATATAAAACTCAAAGGTGACTGACTGACTGATTGACATAGTGATCTATCAACGCACAGCCCAAACCACTGGACGGATCGGGCTAAAAGAACAATGGCCAAATCGTACCAGGTTGGCGGTGGCGTCCCGATATGCCATTAGTAGCAAAAATTCCCTAATATTTTAAGGCATCGAAAATCATTAGAAATGTGTCTATAAATAGCCACAAAAAAAAACAATATATTTTAGTTTCGTTATGTTCTTACAGCCGGCGATCATTCGCATTCGGTCTATTATTTGGGTAATACTCTAGGAAAAATTGAAATAATTAGAAACGAGATCGCCGAATATACACTTGTAGGCCACACCGCAGTCGGGAAAAAGGTAGTTCTTAAGTCTAACCATCGTAAATAAAATAATTGTAAACGTAATTATTATTATAAAAAAATCGTGGCTATTTAGACATAATTCTCAAACGGAATTATGTTTAGAGCATAAGAACAACCAAATCTAAATATAGTTTATTTTGGGACATCAAAAATAAAAGTCGAGTCCAGCTCCTATACAAATTTGGCCATGATTCTTTGAAATGATGCATGTAGATGTTATGACGTAGGCATCCGCTAAGAAAGGATCTTGATAAATTCCAACCCCAAGGGGTTCAAATAGGGGATAAAAGTTTGTATATAATAATACTTCTAACGCGAGCGAAGCCGCTGGCAAAAGCTCGTAACAACATAATACCAAATGCCGTATTACAAAATTAGAACTAAAGAAATTTATTCTTCACAAACTGAACAAGTAAATGACAATGATTCCTCTGAAGACATCTTTAGTTAAGTACCTACTTATACATAGGTACATAGGTAACTAAAGTTTTCCTTTTTGTAGTAACAAAAATAATTATTTCATAATAATAATAACGTTGTTGTATTATTTTCAAATTATATTCAGATAGGTTGTTGTTGTCTTTACGTTATTTAGAGGAATTCTGGTGGTTTGAGAGGCCATTTAGGTTTTAGCGGTTTCTGATGGTTTACGCTGCTGAATATGGTGGGTTAGTAAAAAAAAAGTTGGCAACACTGAAAGCGACATTTTACTTCATATTTAGCATAATTATATGTTTAGCTTGCTACATATATTATGTATTCGTATTATTTTAATTGTTCTAGTTATGCACTTTAAAGATGTAGGAAATAATAAGAAGCGAATACTGAATAGGTAACTAAATTAAATGGTCCTCTACACGAACTATGAACTATCCAACGCCGCTTTGATCAAACTGAGCTCTTTCTTGTTTTGGAGCTGGTGTTACCTGTGGTGCACCCAAGGGTTTCCGAGACATAAGCCAGAATGGTATTCACGAATGGTGACTCTGTTGCATGGATCCGTTGCCTCTTTCTTCGGATTCTATCAATGCGGTCTAACGAGTTTGTCTTACTCAAAATTAACAGGTACTTAAATAAGTAAGTAGAATTAAGTATCTGATACACGGTCGTCAACAGCAAAAAATAGTATGCGCGTTGCCAGCCACACTGTGCAGTGTGCACTGTTGTCAACGTGTTGTCGACCAAAGTTTTTCATACATTTTGCGTGGTCGTCAACGGCCGTTGACGACCGTGTATCAGATACCTACTTTAAGTGCAGAATGTTTGTCGAAACAAATGTTTACCTACTCAAAATCTATGGCCTTTGCTCTGTTGAGGTCTGTTGATTGATTTAAATGATATTCTCTGAACGAAGGAACCTCATCAAGTACCTATACTGTAGTGCCTGGGGGCTGGGACAGTTATTTTTAATGTCCGTGTGTATTAACCAGATGGGCAACCGCCATTTGGTCAATACGTCTGAGACCAACCATGTGGGGGTTTCCTCACGGGTATAACTGTACGTACTTGAGAAAGAATGAGCTTGCTCATAAGTGCGAGTCAAAGGTTTATTATACTTACCCACTAGGCCACAGACGCTCTATAAAAAATTGGCTTGTTACAAACGTCGCCACATTAAGCCTTGATTCAATACGGAAAGGGCTACTTAAAAGGCTGGTTATAAATTACCTTGAAGAGGCTTATGTGGCCCTCAAGCTTATCGTATTCCCTATCTCCGCAAAACGCCTTGTTAAAACTTAAAAGTAGAAAGAACCACGAATCTAATTTACAATGCCATTTGACTTGGATTCGAAAACTTTTAATCTATTGCATAGCTTTTATCGCGGGCTTTGAGCGTGGCTACCGGATCAAGAAATTCCGTAACGACAATAACACTTACACCCGGGGTGTTACACCCCCCACTCCGACCGACCCAGCGGTGCGCGGCGTTGGCGTGCATCGTCTAACGTCGTCGGCAGACTTCAGCATGGTGTACTTTGTGTGCATGCGACGAGACGTATGCGAATTATAATTGCATAAGCTGATAACTATAAGAAATGCTATGAATTTATAGCTTTAACGCGGCAGTCCCCGAGTGCCACACGTATTTTTTGGACGAAAAATTGGTCAACGATTCACTTGTGCAGTAAGTTTTCGTATCCGTAGAACAGGATTTGGGAATTCGTTGCTCAAAAGATAGTACCTACCTAACGCCAAAAATTTTGCTAACTTTAAGCGTGTGGCCTTTACCTTAGTTTTGATAGGTACTTAGTTATAATTATTATAGTAGCCATTCACCTAATTTTAGAGGACAATACCGCTAGTCAATATGCCCTCATGGTGTGGTCATGGGGCTACTTCGCATTTGACCTGATGTGGTGCCTGATCTACACGCCTCGAGACTACATCATACTGCTGCATCATGCTAGCGCGCTAGTTGGTGTCAACGTCTACATGGGCAAAGAGAACACTGGCTGCAGCTTCCCCTGTACCGTCGCCTTGTTGGAGATTACAAATCCTCTACTACAAACACGATGGTAAGGTTTTTAACCGAAAGATATCCTTCGATCGGAATTTCCAAGAATTGCTATTGTATTCTATTGTTGTCGCGATCACCGGTGCTCGCGCGGGGCTTGAAGGATTAAGCATAATAATATTAAAACGTAACTGGGTAGCCTACGTCCTGACTCTTGGGTCCACCAGCTTGATAACATTCTAGGCAATCTCTCGACGCAATGTACCTTTCTTGGTTTATAATAATTATGTTCGCCCGAGCCACAGAATACATAATATTAGTACAAGTACCCATGCATAATAGTTCGGAATTGTTAGTAATTTGAGCATAGGAGTCCCGAACATAGCTGTAGTTTGAAATTTTTCGTTTATATCAACGTACATCGACAAAAATTGAATATTGAACTTCAAGAGTACAGTACTCATCAGATTTCTTAAATAGGCATCATTATTAACTATTTCTCTAGTAAACTTACTAAAACGACACTTGGAATAACAAATACACACTTTTGTAAATACCAGCTCAAGTACTTATGTGCTTATAGGCTATAGCAAAGTAAATATAGTTCATTGTTTACCAGGTTTCTCCGCGAATGTGGTCACAACAAAACGGTTGTTTACTACACAGTTGAGATACTGTATTTGCTGATGTTCTTAGCGCTACGCGGGGTACTGTGTACCTACTTTATGTACAAAATAATCTTATCTGATACATTTGGAATGGACCAGAAACTTATATCGTTCGCTCTGTACATCGTGTCATCGGCCCTTGTGTATGAAATATTTGGCTACATAATGTACAAGTATGAGAAAATCATCGTAGAATTTATACGATGCATCAGTCAATAAAAGGATTTTTTATGATTTTTATGCGATTTTGGCTGTAATCTAACAATAGCACAAATGCTAATGGAAATAAAAATACAATGCAGTTGTGGATAACAAAAACAATAATGTATTTTAATAAATACTTACATTTTACAGAGATGTTTCAGTTTGTATTGATGTGGTGAATGTTATCATCTTTGTAATAAAATCTAAATAGAAATCATACCTACAACCATACACAGCAAAATCTAAAAAAATTCAACATGTGAATGTTTTCTCTTATTTATTGAAATAAATGTCTTATGAATGTTTTCAATGGTCTTTTCGTTATTTCTGTACATAGTTAAAAAAATGTTATGTAACATATTATTATGAAATCAATATGTCGATATTATAAACTGTATAGTATTACTTGTACAGTATATCCACAATCTTAATGTCTCAATAATTTTCGTGTTTTAATACAAAAATGTCCATAATTTTCATAATAAAACAATTAAGGCAGTCATTAACACTCTGGATTTACTGTAACTGTCATAAAGTTTCAACATACAAAGTGTAACTTATTTCTGGAGTCATAACAATTAAAACAAAGTAAAAATTAAATGTTTTTTTTTTATAAAATTCTGAAACTTTTTAGTCTTCTGAGCAAACTCCAATTAATCATCTACGACTCCTGTGATTTCTCCGTTCTCTCCAGCTACCGGAATGCTTGCTGCGAGATTTATAATCATCCCTGTCTTTGGTATCACTGTACCTGTAATCATGATTATCCCGGCTCTCTCCCCGTCTATAGTCATTGGAGTCATTGTGTCTGATATCTCTACTATGCATCTGGTCTTTTGGTCTGTACGGATGATGTCGGTGTGACCAGTTACCCTGTAAACTTGCCATCACGAGATTGTCTGCTGCATGCTGATTAACATCGTGGCTACTTTCTTGTGGCTGATTGGCACTGTACATCAATGGATTTTCCTGCTTCAACCTCTCTGTCATTTCCAAGAAATGCTGAGCCACATTGTCCTGGTTTTGGAAGTTCATTGGCATCTCAAGACCGTAACACCTGATCGGAGGCGGCAGCATAACCATTCGACCTTTGCTTTGTAGATTCAAAGTTCTATAAAAAAGGGCCGTCCCGCGAAATAAGTTAAGTGCATAGGGCACAGACACTTCGTGGCAATACGTTATGAAAGCAAAGTTTTTCTGTCGCCCATCTCTGTCCCTCGGAATCTTTACTTTTTCTAGTGGACCCGCCTGAAAGCAAAGTAACATCGCTCATAGGTTGTTGCAATACATTTGACAAATAATTATCATAAAACAAGAAATATTACTTGCAGAAACAGCTCATATAGTACTTCCTCAGTTACTTGATCCGCTAAATTACCACACCACAGTGTTTTGGTGTCTTCGTCTATCATTTTCAAAGACTTTGAAAAGTGTTTGTTGGTGGCAATTTATTTGCAGATCTTAACACATTTGCCTTCTGCGTTTAAAAGTTGTAACAATAAATGCTAATATCTTCGCTTTCCAAATGAATATTACAAATTATGTACACTTATTGTCATAAAAGAGAAAATTTAAAAACATTTTGGAAACGCAACAAATTGTACAAAATAATCACCCTCTTCTTTTTTTATTTTTTTCTTCAGCTTCTTCTTTCTTGGTCAGCCGTCAGAGACAAAAACTTTTATTTCTTAAAAGCCTGTTATGAAGCAAAGAGATATAAAAGGTAATGTAGACTTTTATTCAAGAAAAACAAATATGAAATTAATTTTAAAAGGCATGTATTTAACGCGGCGACAATTTTTTTTTTTATGAAATAAGGGGGCAAACGAGCAAACGGGTCACCTGATGGAAAGCAACTTCCGTCGCCCATGGACACTTACAGCATCAGAAGAGCTGCAAGTGCGTTGCCGGCCTTTAAGAGGGAATAGGGTAATAGGGGAGGGTAGGGAAGGGAAGGGAATAGGGAAGGGTAGGGAAGGGAAGGGAAAAGGGGAGAGTAGGGAAGGGAATAGGATAGGGGATTGAGCCTCCGGTAAACTCACTCACTCGGCGAAACACAGTGCAAGCGCTGTTTCACGCCGGTTTTCAAAATTGTTACCATTCCGGGTCTTAAAATAGCATTTTAACTAGAAAGCGGCGGCTTTTTATTGACTTTTGAGGTTTTATTTAAATTTTATTTGGCAGTGATTTTCTTTTGTGGCAACTGAATTTCTTCTAAAGAGACCCATTCACGGCAGGACTGCACGGCAGTCCTGCAGTGAATGGGCTTCACTGATTGGTCCACACTCGGCGTTGCCGACCGGAAACGCCGAGTGTGAACCAATCAGTGAGACCCATTCACTGCAGGACTGCCGTGCAGTCCTGCCGTGAATGGGCCTTTTAAGGTGACAAATTATTGGCGGATAAAAAAATTAAAATATGCTTTCATAAATTCTAAAATGGGGTTGTCTATAAACTTGACCAAGGTCTGAAATAAATACAAACAACATCTCATAAAAACTTATTTTGGCTACATTTTTAGGGATCTAAATAAACCAAATTGTGACATGCAAAAAAACTATTCTTGGTCTATTTAATTTTTTCTTGACTATCTTAAGTGTAACAAAAGGGAGTGAAAAAATTATGTATCGAACGGAAAAGTAATCTAAGTCAATCAAAATCGATTAATTTAATTAGTTTTGAATTAATCATGGGCGCCGGTAGGGGAGTGCCAGGTGGTGCACTTGCACCCCTTGGGAATCTTAGGATTAAATTAACCTACTTACTTTAAGTAACTTACTTTTTAACGCCTTTAACCCAACCTACAACGTGTTTTGTGACGTTCGCCGGCTGCTGCTGCAGCACAGTCACAGTTCTAACCTAACCAAATTTTGGACTTTCTGGATTGTGTTTGTTTTGGTTTTGGTTTGTTTTGGCGGGCTGCGCCCCCCCTTCCCCCCATTTCCGTATCCGTGGTTAAGTAGGCCTTCTGTTAAGTCTTTTCATTAATAATGAAATGAAATAAAACCCCCCGCTCCGCAGCCCTCGCACTGCTGAGACACACGAGCGCATTTGCCGCCTTTTTCAAGAATTTACGAATCTGCAAACAATATTCTAATATCCAAATACATTATTATAATACCCATTTTCAGTTTTAAAGCTACCTAATAATCGCTGCCAAATGTGTATTTTTATAATGAAAGCCAATAGTTGCCAGTGAAGAATGTTTGATATCCCCTCGGAAAAATTAGTCACCACATTAGGTTTTATAATACCATATCCAGTTTTACACTGATCCCGCTTGATATATTTGATACCTTACAGTAGCAGCCGTTTTTTAGTTTTTTTGATCCTAGCCTTTTGTTGCTTGTATAGTTTATTAGTTGCTAAGATATTTAATCACTGCAAAGTTAGTTTTTTTGTGACTTAATAGAAGTCGCCTGAAAAAGATACTAGTTGCCGTGTTATTTATTTACCATTTTAATAATATCTTGGCCCTTTTATACTAGGGCACTTGCCATTTGGCAACTGGCGTTTTGTGAGTAATTGTGACCCTGTCGATGTCGTGTCCCCTGATTCTGAGGCTGCTGAGCTCACCGTGAGCTCACCTTAATAGGGCCCATTCACGGCAGGTCGCCTTGCCGTCCGTCGGCTTATGCAGGATCAATGACATAAGAAACACATGCAGGATAGTGAATGGTGTCGCAGGCCTGCCGCCTGCATGGCCGGCCGGCAACGACACCATTCACTATCCTGCATAGCCGACGGACGGATACTAGTAATCTGTGACAGACGGCAAGGCGGCCTGCCGTGAATCATGAATGGGCCCTTTAATCCAAATTGCCGTAGACTACAGAAATTAAATATCGATGTCAAGCGTCAGCTGGAAGTTTTTGGGAGAATGTGAAAGAGTGATGTTGCGTTTTTATATTATTTTCCTAAAATTGTGTTATCTGGGTTTTTAATGTGTAATATTGGTAGGATATTAACCATTAAATATTCGTTATCGTGCACAAGTGTGGGAAAGTGATGAAGTAACCAGAAACGTGCTCTTTTGTGTTCCCTCCAAAACTCCATCAAAAGTTTTAGTAAAGCGTCCTACAACTTTACTGAATCGACCGACTTGACTTCTTGACTGTATTGACTTTATACTTAGATTTTGACTAGACTTTGGACCTGACTGACCTGACGATAATATATAAAAAATTGTATTAAAGAATATTGTTTTCCCGCCATAATATTATACTCGACACTGGCCATGGTTATAGCTGAAGTGCCATTATATGAAAAAAAAAAAAAGCGTCAGCTGTCAGTTGTCACAGATTGTCAAAATATTTTTGACGTTTGAGAAAAGTTTTATAGAGGCCTCGTTTTGTGCATTTTTAATTTACGAAATTTACGAAATTAACAAAATTAGATTTATTATATAAACGGGAATTATCACAAAATTATTAAATCTGCGCTTTAAATCAACAAATTTGACTTGAACAATAATGGTTTACTATGTACGTACTATTAATGTAACATCACCATAGATTTGTTAAATTATAATTAAAACTACGTAAAGGTTTTGGATTTCTTTTAGTTCAAAGCATTAGAAGCACCATGGACGACAGTAGTAAACTCCAACAGATGCAAGATGAAATGTCCAGGTAAGTAACTTGTTTTTATTTATAGAGTAAAAATATACCTACCTGAACAACTTGATTGTTTATTCTTGTATCAGATTTGAGGCGGAAATTTCTGGATCCGACCTGATAGTGCGGCCGGTGATCGGGGCGGGCACATTTGGTGCTGTACAGCAGCAGTTGGACAGGGCTTTGCCTCCTCCGCCCCCACCTCCGGCGATGCTCCAGCCGTTCGACCCCATGGGGCCGAGACTCATGTTCCCAACAGTACCACCACCCCCTCCGCCACCTAATATGATGGTACCTGCATCTGTAAGTTTAATTTCAATCTTTATTATATATAAAATCCTCATGTCACGGTGTTTGTGCACAAACTCCTCCAAAACTGCTCAAAAATATGCTATTGCTTATAAATGTTATTTGGTGTAGTGCTTTTATAAACTATAATAATTGTAATATTTGATTTGTATTGTATTTATAAGATTACCTACCGCTCTCAGAGACATTTAACTATGATACCTTCAATTTAATCAAGAGTTTGACAGATAATGTATGGGACTTATATCAAAATTTTGAATTAAATACATTTAAGTAAATAATGTTCCACTCTGAGTGCAGCAGTAATTTATCAATAAATTCCTCGATCGTGGGAAAACCAGACAATAGCTATTCTCTAGTTATCGCGTCCGCATGTGGCCGCTTGGGAATGAAGCATTAATGTAAATTTCAGGTGCAAAGGTTAAGACCTCCAATTGGTCCGGACGGGTTTCCAGGTCCGATGCCGTTCCTCCGTCCTGGGATGCCAGGGCCACAGTTGATACCACCACCACCTCCAAAGCCACAGCCCGTTGTGCTGTCTGCTGCCCCGAAGCTGTACAAGCAACCCCTAGAAGATGAGGAGAAAAAAGACAAGAAGGAGAAAAAACGGGTAAAACAAGCAATCTCACTCTCTTAAAGTGACTATTCAGTCTTTTACATGGCTAGCCGCGACTGACAAAAAATCAAATAAAATGCCACCTTGTGACATTGACTAAAGGTATCATTTTCTACTGACATTTATGTAGCGACCCATGCTGCCGCCGCCTGTGGCGTAGAGTAAAATGAATCATAATCTCAAAAAATCCGCATTAAAATGTTTACAGAAACGTGAGCGCGAGCGCACCCCTTCACCAGTACGTGTGGAGCCCGCCCCGGCGCCCACCCCCGCGCCCGCGCCCCCGCCGCCGCCCGTCGTCACGGAAACTATAGTCACCAAACCCAAGAAGGAGAAGAAACATAGAAAGGTAATATAGGCGTTATAATGATAATATGATATGAATTGAAGATATCACATGTCTTCAGCCTAATTTTTATTGACTACTAGCTCTATAGAAGTTATTTTAAAGTACTTTTTGCTATAATATTCAGGAATAAAAATTTTAGTTGTCTACCTGTCCATGAAGAGACTAATGATTGAATGTTATTTTATATAATATATTGCAAAGGTGAAACAGGATACCACAGTAGCTGTAACTACTACAGCGTCACGGCATGGCTTAATATTCTTTTTACGAAATATGAGCTAAACAGCACCACACGGCAATGAAACTCCACAACACAACAGTCTAGAACAGCCTTTCCCAAAGTGGGCGATAACACTGCACCACCTTGTGGGAGCTGAAGGTCTGAAGGGGGCAGTGTGGGACCCAGAAAAAAATGGGGGGTGTTGTGTAGAGGCTGGGGGGTGATTTATTTCATCAGGATGCATTTTAAATTGAAACAATGGGGGCGCTAAAATATATTTTGTTCTTAAAGTAGAATAGAGAAATAGTAAAGTAGGTAGACAAAATAAGTTTGGGAAACTCTACTCTAGAACTTTAAATGTCGAGTCACTTCGCTGCAGTGTAGTTGCTAAATGTAAAAATTTATACGTGGGAGAGCCATGCTTCGGCACGAATGGGCCGGCTCGACCGGATAAATACCACGTTCTCACAGAAAACCGGCGTGAAACAGCGCTTGCGCTGTGTTTCGCCGAGTGAGTGAGTTTACCGGAGGCCCAATCCCCTAACCCCTACCCTATTCCCTTCCCTACCCTCAACTATTCCCTTCCCTTCCCTTCCCTACCCTCCCCTATTACCCTATTCCCTCTTAAAAGGTCGGCAACGCACTTGCAGCTCTTCTGATGCTGCGAGTGTCCATGGGCGATGGAAGTTGCTTTCCATCAGGTGACCTGTTTGCTCGTTTGCACCCTTATTTCATAAAAAAAAAAAAATTCAAGCGCCCCATATTCATGGAGTAACTGAACTTGTGGTATTAACATTCGTTAATACCACAAGTTTATGAGACTCAACACATCAAATAATTTGGTATTGGTAGGTGGTGCGGACGGCTGGTGGGCAGGTGTGGGAGGATGTGACTCTTCTGGACTGGCCTGATGATGATTTCCGCATGTTCTGTGGGGACCTGGGCAATGATGTTACTGATGAACTACTGGTAATTACATATTTTGTATTATTTTTTCTTTATTATACTGAAAAATTTATAGTTTGACAATGCGACAGGGGGAACCTATATATTGTGTGTTTGTTCCATTGAAATCAAAAGTATCTCAGGCTTACAATATGCGATTCATCACTTTATACCATGTTAAACGTTAACGTGGGAGAGCCATGCTTCGGCACGAAAAAACCTTTGCAATTGCTTATATGGAATGATCCAGAAAAGCTTATAAAAAGAAATGAGACTACCATTTAGTGTATTTTCAATTATGACGCTCAATGATGATGATGATATAAAGGTACAGATGATCTCTATATTAAAGACGCGGACGGAGTCTATGGCTAGGACTAGGGCTGTAGGGCATTAGGGTGTTAGGTGTCAGGGATTTTAGTGTTAGAATATAGCTCTCCTCCATAGTAACATAGACCTATTCCTGGGTTTTGCAGTCCTCTTTAGATTTTTTCAGCATGTTAAGACTGGTGGGATCTGGGAAATGAAGGTTGCTTATATTTTGTATATTTTTTTTCAGACTAGAACATTCGGCAAATACGCCTCGTTCCAAAGGGCTAAAGTGATCAGAGACAAGAGAACTAACAAGAGCAAAGGTTTCGGCTTTGTTAGTTTCAAAGACCCGGGAGATTTCATCAAGGCGATGAAGGAAATGGATGGTATGTATTGTTTTGAAATATGTATGATAGTATGTATTGTTTTGAAGTACGGACGACTAGCCTTTAATTCAGCGGTAGGCAACAGGTGGACCGCGGTCCGTATGCGGACCGCGAAAGGTCGAATCTCAGACTGCGAAATATTGTAATGTATTTTTTTCCAAGTATCAATTAATACATTGATAAGGTATACGTAATACCTTTATTAATTAAAATAATATTTTTACGCTACATAGGACAAATGTGTTTTTTCTGGACGTCGTTAAAAATTTCCCACAGTATCCGGACCCCATCTAAAATTGCTTGTCGACCCCTGCTTTAATTAATTAAAGGCTAGACCTCCGTATATCAAATGATTAATCCAAAATCTGAAACTTAACCATGTTAATGTGTTATTTCTTATTCGCCCTGTAAGATTTAAAGTGATATTTAAATTGACAATGGGCTATTCAATGGGCTACAACCCATTATGAGCTCTACTTATATTTAGATCCAAATTAAAATTATATTATATTGAAAAACATTAACTAGCGGAAATTTTAAGAACGCGTCCGACGGCGCCGTGGCTTAGTTGGTTAAAGCGCCTGTCTAGTAAACAGGAGATCGCGAGTTCGAATCTCGCCGGGGCCTAGTGACTTGCTTTTTGAAATTGTATTAATTATTTCCAAGGTAGATAAAAATTAATATACCAAACGATTATGTGGTACTAGTGCATCCATACTAATAATATTATTATAAATGCCAAATGTGTCTGTCTGTTATCTCTTTACGCCCAAACCGCTGAACCCATTTCGGTGAAATTTGGTATGGAGATACTTTCAGCCCCGGGAAAGGACAAAGGATATCTCTTATCCCGGAAAAATGTACGGTTCCCGCGCGATAAATGGATTTCGGAGTTGCGGGCGTCATCTAGTTTTCAATATTATCTAACTGCAGGGCCCCCGTAAGTTCTACTGGCGCATGTGTGCAAAAAAAGAATTTTGGCGCCCCTTCAGGCAAATTTTTTGTGTCCTTGGTTTTGGCGCCCCTAAAGACGGCGATTTGGCGCCCCTAGAGGATGGCGCCCGTGTGCATTGCACACATTGCACATAATATGGTAGCGGAGGCCCTGTCTAACTGCGTTAATACTGGTTTGCGGGCTGTGGCAATAACTTTTTTATTTTAATTCTCAGGTCGGTACGTTGGAAGTCGGCCGATAAAGCTAAGAAAGAGCACGTGGAAGAACAGAGCACTTGACGTCGTTCGCAAGAAGGAGAAGGAAAAAGCGGCGCTGCTCTCTCTACTCATGTCCGGAAATAAGAGCTGACAAAACTAAACAACTCTATTCATTACTAGGCAGAAAGAGTTACTTTCACGTTCATAATAATATTATGTGTGGATTGTAAAAATGCGTTGAAAATTACATTTCTAGAAACTAGATTGGCAATGAATTTATGTTTTGTATATCTTGAGTGAGGCTTAATTATTTTTGCATGTCAAAAGTGATAATACTTTAGGGTGTGTATGTGTTCCTTGTAGAGAGTTCACTGTGAAAGTAGCAGCGCTGAAAACCAAAAAATTTTTCACTTTTGTATGGGCAAGCGCCCCAGAGTCACGAGTTTCCACATACAAAAGTGAAAAAACAATTGGTCTTTCAGCGCTGCTACTTTCACAGTGAACTCTCTACAAGGAACATGTACACACCCTAAAGTATTATCACTTATTTTTGTTACACCCTGTATAAGTAGAGCCATAGCTACTTATGAGCAATACTTAGCTAATCCTCAAAGCTCGTGAGTGAAGTCTATTTGCAATACTTAGTAGGCATGCTTGATACGTTATTAAGTTATCCCTTAATTAAAAGATCCGTAATATTATTTAAACTTACAATAAATTTGTAAAATAAAAGTTTATTTTATTTATAGCTGTATCTTAGGAGTCAATTAATAAAAACACAACAAAGGTCAATTTATAAAAACACAAGTAAAACTATGAATTCATTTATTCTTTGGTTCAACACAATAAAATTGTTTATTGTACTGTTGAAATGTTTTTCATACATTCTTTATTCAGATCACTTCCACTTTTAAACAAACATCATTCTTTACTTCATTCGGGTCCTGAATTCAGGAACCGAATGATAAGTATTAACGTAAAAACTAACCTAACTTATTAAATTAAATGCGACAAAAATCGGATGTTTGATCAGTATTCAGTACCTACACTGCATCCATCTCTGTAATCTCTATAGGCCAAACATTACCTATGGAATATTTTTGAACCCGGTCTGCAATATTATAGCGAAAACAAAAACTTTTTTGCCATAATATCAGACCGTCATTCCGCCATTGTAAGTACATGGCACCAAAACAATTTTGCGATATTATACACCGGTTTTAAAATATCACCTTCCACCACCACCAAAAATTCCTTGCCATCTCTAGTCAAAGAGCCTGTTATAGATATCGAAGTCGAACGTGGAATTCTGGTCGTAGTTGATCTTCAGTCGGTTGTTCCTCAGCCTGTGTCCCGGTCGTCGAGGACGGTTTGTGGTCGTCGTGGCCGCTGCAGCGTATTGCTCGTCTAAGCAGCAGCGGTCGTCGCCTTCTTTTAGACCACTCGTCTTTGGACAGAACGGTGGGGAGAAGTTCTCGACGCAGTATGCTCCGGATGCCCTGAAAGATGGTTTGAATTCCTGAGTTTGAAGTAGGTAATTGAGTTTGATTATTCGTCAGAGTAAAAAAAATATGAAAAAAGACTGAAAAATATAGAGCGTTGAGGCATATAGGTAGTATTATGTGAGAATGTAGGTTGAATATTTGCGGGTATTTTCAACAGCCTTAGGGGCGATTTCATCAAAGAAATGGAACGCGTTCAAAACACTCTGAACCGGTTCAAAACGTATAAACGCGATTATAACATCGAAATGCATTTCACCAGCATAAACTGAACGCGTTCACAGAAAATCCGAGTTTTATCTTCTGAACGCCCAAAGTCCGAAGTTTAACGTCATAAAACCCGTTCAACTTTAAAATGATAAAAACATGTAAAATAATCGCGTGACGTCACGTAAACTTAGATTTAATAATCGCGATCAAAAGAAGTTTGTGAAATCCAATCGAAACAAAACGAGATTTACGTCGCAGCATGAACGCGTTCAATGGGAACTAAGTTTTATGTGTGTTTGGTGAAATCCCACCTTAGGCATACCCAGGTAGGGGCAGGTTAGGTTAGGTTAGTTGGCAGCCCTAACACAGTCTGTACTCACGTCATGGGCGCGGTAACCCTGTTCGTGTGGCAGCCCTAACGCAGTCAGTACTCACGTCATGGGTGCGGTAACCCTGTTCGTGTGGCAGCCCTAACGCAGTCTGTACTCACGTCATGGGCGCGGGTTGTCCCAGCGGCACGGGCAGCGCGGACGCCCGCGCCGGCGGCACGCGCACCGAGCACCGCCGCCCGCACGGCACCGCCGCGCGCTCACGGAACAGGCTCTCCGCCTGGTAGCAGATCGCCCACACGTGGCTGCACAGTGCCTCATCTGGAATATAACGTGGAGGTTTAAGTCTCTATTTGGCAAATAAGAATGTATCTAAGGCACAGACAGATCAAGATAGATACCGCATGTCGCTCCATTTGTATGAAAACGAGCGTGCCACTTTTTTATAGATACTGTGACGTATCGATGATAAGAAAAGTGCCCATTATCTAGGCCAACGTTTATATTTGAATTTCTAGGACAGCTCAATACGGCACATTTAAGGCATTTTTAAAATTCCGATTGACGTCCGATTCCGATAGCAGACTAAAGAACAGACTTTCGAAAGACGAGCATTTGTCGTCGTTTGAGAGCGCGATATGGCACGCGAAGTACACACACATGCGGTATCTCTCATGATCTATGTCTGTGATCTAAGGTCAAATACGAGTGACCATTATCTGTTTGAAATGTTAAAAGTACTGCTAGCCCAGTTTTAAGTTTACTTACCCTATTGCTTTATCACAAAGGTCAACTTAAAAATTTGTTTCAAGGGCACAAATATTATACTTACTAGGCGTGTCCTCGCAGAAGGGCTGGCTGCGTCCGCCATTCAGGCAAAAGTCCGCGTGTCCCAGGCGCGCCGCCTCGCCGTATCTCCCGGCGTTGGTGTGGAGGACGTGGACGGCGCGAGCATCGCCCGGGTCCAGGCGCAGTGCTGGTGCTGAACGGATAAGCGGCCTGGCTGGGTCTAGACCTACAATGATAAAAGTTGCCAAGTTTCATTTTGTTACTGATGTAAACATAATATAATAGTTGTGGCAGATGCGAAGATATTCCCACCTACCGGGATATGCTAAATGTGATGATATGCTCGGTCAGGTCGAAACCCTGACGTCTTTATTGACGTTGTATATTATCGCGCGCCGATCTTAGAAACTTCGAAAGCGCCATTCAGTACCTACGTACGATAATATGCTAAGGGCCTGTTTCACCACTACTTAATAGATAAACTATGGAGAAACTGTCAAAAAAGCTGTGAATAGCCTATTCGCCACTTTATCGGAAAATGTTTAAATTTACGTGGGAGAGCCATGCTTCGGTACGAATGGGCCCGCTCGACCGGAAAAACACCACGTTCTCACAGAAAACCGGCGTGAAACAGCGCTTGCGCTGTGTTTCGCCGAGTGAGTGAGTTTACCGGAGGCCCAATCCCCTACCCTATTCCCTTCCCTACCCTCCCCTATTCCCTTCCCATCCCTACCCTATTACCCTATTCTCTCTTAAAAGGCCGGCAAACGCACCTGCAGCTCTTCTGATGCTGCAAGTGTCCATGGGCGACGGAAGTTGCTTTCCATCAGGTGGCTCGTTTGCCCCCTTATTTTATAAAAAAAAGTGGTGAAACAGGCCCTAAGTCAGCTAGTAGCCCTACTCAAGCTCACTCAATCTTAATGCTCGGGACTATGATTTGTTTTTGAGCACAAGCTGGTTGTCAATTTCACTCAAATAGAGCTAATATATGAAACGAGTGATGTTAACTTCAACCAAATAACACTGCTATCTACCCATTAGTTCCTCATAACGTCCAAACTAACCGATTATAACAATGGCAAACTCACCAATAATCCTGTTCAGCCTGAAGTTGAGGAAATTAGCCATAATCCCGCACATGTGCGCGCCGAGGGAGTGGCCCACGCACGTCAGTTTATCGGGCCTGAGGCCCGCGCGGCGGAGGGAGGCCAGGGCCTCGGACACGCAGCGCGCGACTGGCCTGAGGTTGTGGACGGCGGCGACGTAGCACGGCGGCTGGCACAGCTTGCCCCAGTCCACCATGAACACGTTGTAGCCCCCGCGACGAAGGTAGGCTGGAGATGGAGTGTCTTAGTTAGAATTTATATGCGTTTGTACAAAACATTTTACATTGTACGTTAAGTCTTCAGGGTTGTAGCTAGAGTCAGATTTGAGGTAGGACAGCATTGGTTACAGGTAGGGCGGAAGTAAAAAAAAAGTAATAATTGATTGGATTTTCTTGGGTTTTGGTATTTTTAAGGTAGGGCATTATGATTATAAGGTAGGGCATTGCCCCATAATGCCCCCCCCTAGCTACGGCCGTGTAAGTCTTATTACACGTAGGGGAAGCCAGCCCAAAGTGGCCACCTTAACTGCCAATTTAAAAAAAAGACGAAATATTATATATTTAAAAATAAAAAATGTACTACCAGATAGTGTATTTATTATATTTCTGTTATGTATAATTCATATTGACCCTAATCTTAAAATTAGCTCATGATTTACATATTACGACAATCTGTCAAAAAACCGCTTTGCCCGAGGGCCCGCCTAAAGCGGCCATAGGGGTAAGGGCAAAGTGGCCAGCCCAAATGTTCACAAGAAATGGATTTTTTTTCTTATATTTAAATGTAATTTTTTGGTAAAATGAATACAAAAAAGGTAGGTAGTAAAAATTTTTGGGGAAATTTCGTTAACAAATTTACCCCACTGGGGTTATTTCGAATGTTTATTAAAAATCATAGCTAGAGCAACATAACCTATTCTTAGGAAAGCAAAAAACGTCAAAGCTTCTTTAAAACAAACAAAATATTACGTAACTTACCTAATTTCTGTGTAAAACAAGTGTGGGGTAATTTCGATAATTTCGAAAATCCCAAAAAAATCATAAAATTGCACTTGGCGCGAAAAAATGAACTTAGCGCACATACACTGCCGGCTGACGGCTCGAGGGAAAGGAAGTGGGGGAGGTGATTAAATTGGCGTCTCGGTTAATGTAGCCAGAGCTCAAAATTACTTTCTGTTTGGTAATTATTTGCCATTTTCGGAATATCCCCATTTTTTTTTTCTTCCGAAGTTACCCCAATGCACCTTAAATATATTTCCGTTGTCTGGTACCTGAAACACAAGTCCTTAAAGTACATAGCACGGGGCCAGACTGACGTGGTGTGAAACGTCCATAGATATTATAAAAAAATTTAAATATAAAAATTATCATAGAAAACTATATATAATGGTGGACCGGGCAAAGCGGCCAGGTGGCCGCTTTGCCCGGTCCACTTTGCCCTTTGGGAACAGTTCTGTTTTAAACATAGTTTTCTCTCACATTTTTTATCATACTCAAGAATAAAAACAATATACATAAAGCTTAATAGATAAGAAACGACACCGGGACAACAGAAGCATTCAAACATACAAAAAAAAAATGAAAACAGGAAGAATTTACCTTGCATTTTTTTAATAAAACGTGCAATTCTAATGTTTTAGTCACAACAAGCGCGCGCCTTCCCCAACCGCTCCCGCGTCACTGCGCGGGGCGGGCCGGGATGTTCACAATGCGTAAGAGCGGAAACGTCGCACTGCCTTCACAAATAACCGAAATATTAAGGGTGGCCACTTTGCCTCCTATGGCCACTTTGGGCTGGCTTCCCCTAACTATACTATAATACTTATATGTTACATACTATACAGCCTATCTAGAGTTTCCATAAATGTTTAATCCCATTGGCTTCACACTTCTCTTACTGTTTACCTCCGCCTTGTAAATCCTGCAGTCTATAATACACGCAAGCTCAGCGGAGCTAAAATGGTCACATTTAGCAATTCCTCTCAATCAATTCAGCAAATGAATTGTCAAAACTGTCAAACTGACAAAATATGTCAAATCAGTACAAAAATACAGAAATGAATTGCAAGCAGAGTTGCATTTTGCGATTAAAGAAAAATGAATCATATTATGATTCATATCATGATTCTTCAAAGCGACTATTTTAGCTACGCTGAGACAGAATCAGCCATCGCCACTAATTTACAGTATGCTGCACATTGCACAATCGAACCGCAAACGTACCTATAGGTAGAGTTTATACCTTGAAATATGAACTTGATGCATACCGCGGGTATTGACCCGTACTGAGGAGAAAGTCAGGAAGCGAATGCAAGTGGTGGCAGATTTGCTGATCCCATAAACGTAGGACCACTTTCACTTACGTAATACCACCCAAAAGAAAGCTCATTTCAATATGGAAATATTCGCGAAGCATAAAATATCCTAATATAAAACGCTAATTTGTATGCAAGTTGCAACACTGTGATCTCTATAATATGGAGGCTACTATTTCGTAGCTAAGTTTTTTCAATAATATTATGATAACGATCTGAATCCTAATGAGTATAGAAAGTCTTATGGTTGTTTTGATTACAAGAATCCTGTATTTTTGGTCCGTAGATAACGTTGAAGATGGTACTTAAATATAACGACATTTTGGTCATGTTGGTGTTAGGAAATATTTGTTATGGTAATTGAAATTGACCGTTTACATCACCAGATACCGAATTCGTCTATTTGCTTGCACAAGCGAAGTCAGTCACAAGGTAAACACATTATTGAAACAATATCGCATTCCTTAGATTTGGTAAGAAACATTAAGAAACGGCAAGAAAAACTCAACTATCAGAGGGACACATCTTGGTAGTTGTCTGGTAGTTTGGTAGAGCTAGGGCCTAGGTGTAAATTCCTAGAGCCGCTACGAGGGTAGTCCCTTTAAAATTGACGAGTTTCTTCCATCGTTTCTTATCGCCGAGTCGGGTTAGTTCCAGTAGTAAACATAGTAAGTGTTTAGAAATTACAGAATTTGGATTATAATGCAAAATAAATCTGTTGTTTTCCTCATCTTTCTCCTTAGGACGCCATAGGACGCTTCACGCTGCCGCCGATAGGCATTGGTCTATCGGCGGAATATTATTTATGTTTAGACAGTATAGGCCATGGCCTAAACATAAATTTATAGAGCAGCCTTAAACCATTGGCCATAATATATGTTTTCTAAAATTTACCATCTCTTAGCACAATGATGGGCAGGGTGTCGTCTCCGCCGGCGTACCCGTGTACGAGCAGGATGGTCTCGTGCGACGGGTCGAAGCTGCTCTGGCGGAGCCAGTCCTCGCTGAACACGTTTACCTGAAACGGGAAATTATAGTTAAAATTAATTAAGGAATACTAAAAAAAGTATTTATAAACTCTAACTCCGTTTTAGGGTTCCGTAGTCAACGAGGACTTGTTGATTACAGAACCCTAAAACGGAACCCTAACCGGCTGATTTTTTGTATATTGATAGGTAAGTAGTAATATAATTTAAGAGTAACATTGTTCTACAAATAGAACAATCCATATTTTAAGACCATCAAATCGAAATATTAAATCCTTTTCATCTCTGTCAGAGCTACCACTTTCGCAAATTTTCGCAGAGGAAATTGTTGTACGTCTTATCAAAATGAAGCTACTCATGAAAAATTAGCTTGATAGTAATTTAAAAAAAATCTTCTAGGAAACCTGCACGAATACGGATGTGGCAGGCATGGATTGCTTAGGGCATCAAGTAGTCTTATATTCTTAATCCGTCACTGCACACAAACTCAAACTTGTAACTCCCGGCCCCTCAGTTTTCGTCGGGGGTTAAAAATTAAGTAATTTGTAACTGTGTAAAGACATCTTTACACAGTTAAAAATTCCTTAATTTTTAATTTTGGTAAACAACATAACCCGCTTTTCGGAAGTCGGTTTAAAAGTGCGTTTATCCTACCTGTGTTGTACAAATTGTGAGAAAAAACATATCAATAGAGAAATATAGAGCAGTGTCAATACAATACAATTCAATAGCCACACAAGAAACAAGGTGAATATCAATAGATTGGTAGATACGCAGGTAACAAATACCGGAGTATGAATGGTTCTAACTTATAAGGCAACGTGCATGGTCTATTTAAAATTTAGTATTTTGAATTTTCACTTCGGTAGCATAGTATTTATATACTTTAACATTTATATATCATGTAGAGCATGTATTATGTAGTTCATATTGTTTTTTCTTTTTAAGTTTTCTGTCATCACGCTAAATCTTCGATTCGGGTAACAATAATTTAATTAAAATCTATACTTAACCCGAATATTAAGATTTATAGGTACACGAGGGCGACAATTTATTTGTTACGTACGAGCATATACAGCCTAAACCACTCGACAGTTGACTCTTGAACTCTTGAAAGTTGATCCACCAGTCAGTAAACTATTATACTTACTAGATGATGCATGCAACTCCGTTTCGCCAAAACTCGTGTATCGCGCGGGAACCGTACATTTTCCTGGGGCAAAAAGTATCCTATGTCCTTTCCCGGGACTCAAAGTATCTCCATACCAAATTTCAGCAAAATCGGTTCAGCGGCTTAGGCGTGAAGAGGTAACAGACAGACAGACAGACAGACAGACAGACAGACAGACAGACAGACAGACAGACAGACAGACAGACAGGCAGATAGACAGACAGACTGGATATACAAGCAATCGCTAAATAAAAGAATAAAAAATCATAAAGGATAAAATAGGAGATCTCGAAATTTGCATAGAGAAAAAGACTTCAACGCAAATGAAGCTCCTGCCAAAATAATTCCAAAAAAATTATAATTAATTGTTATTTTGCGAAAATTGAGTAAGTACCTACATTAGTTGGGTACCTATGTAAATTTAAAAAAAAAATTGACTAACTTGTATATTTTACAATATTGCTAATCATAAATTTATTACTTGTGATATATCAAACTCTATCGTTGTTTGCAAAATTATTTGCACTTGAAAAGCCATCAGTTAAAAGTGAAAACTAATCGATGAAAATACTTTCATCGTGAAAAGTAAAACTGAATCATTATAAAAATAGCAAAAAAAAAGTTAGAAATTCAAAAGTTAAAACTGAAAAATTCGATTCATTTTTTTTACTTTCGAATTTTGGCTTTGCCGTATTTGCTCTTTACGGTTTTTAACTCCAAAACTCATTTTCCCACTATTCGTCTCAACTAGTTAAGAATTACGTGGGTTTCATTGTAAAGTGGTGTCTCCAATACAATAGAATGTTTTCTCCAAGAGCGTGACAAATGGGTCACACAGCGACCGGTTGAAAGGACATGATAATATTATGTGACATTGTAAATGTATGCTTCTTTAGGTACATTCCAATCGCAGGTAGGCTTTTGGAATTCTTTACAGTATTAAACTTACTTACATATATTCGGGATAAGAAGAAATGCATGCGGGAAAATTAGTAACACAAAAGCTTTATAACTAACTAATATGTTCAGGGCCAAGAAAATAATGCTATTTTGACTTTGCCTTCTTAACGCAAATAAAAAAAAACCGGCCAAGTGCGAGTTGGACCCGCCCATGTAGGGTTCCGCAGCAGCAGTAAGGTTTATTTTTATGAAATTAAAAAGTTTTTGATTTATTTTTATATTTCAGTTGATTTAATGAAAGTTTATTTAATGTTTACCATTTATAAGGTAAAAAAAACTACTAGCTAGATCTCGTTCAAACCAATTTTCGTTGGTAGTTTTTATAGTAATGTACATCATATATTTTGTACATCATATATTGAACATGTATTGTTATTTTAATGTTATTTTTATTTTAAAATTTTTAAGTATCTACTCACAAATTGACGTACAGTAGATACTCTATTTACCCAGAGCCTATACTTACTTAATACAACCTTGCAGTTTCTCAATATTTCTATGGTAAGGTTGACTATGGTCTAAATGAGTGTGGAATGTGGTAAAGGGACCATATAATTATGGAACCCATTAGGTATTCTGGACGTGGCTCTGTAACGGACGACCTGCGCAGCGGTAAGTCGACCATGACCCACATACACCGCGACATCCATACATCACAATTTGTTTACAATTGTTACAGTTATTAATTACTGATATTTTACATTGATCTATGTTTATCTATTGGGGTCTTAGGAGAAAACAATTGCTTAACCCTTATCACAGTGGATTACTTCATTTGTAAGACAAATTAAGGAATCCACTGTGCAGATGATGACTTATATTGTAGTAGCATATTTTCTTTTTGTCCTTGTTTAGCCACTACCATAGACAAAGGAAAAGATCTGGTCTCTGCCACTACATACTTTTATTAGTCCTAGTCATGCCATCTTTTTATTAGTCAGTTAACATCTTTTAATTATTCCTAGCAATTACATAGATGTTCTAGCCATTACATAGATGTTCTAGCCATTACATAGACGTGTAATTAGTCCTAGTCATTAAACATTATTTTAATTAGTAAAAGGGGAATGGGATTATCCTTATCGACCTCTGTGGCTCAGCGGTGAGCGCGTTGGCACGGCTCAAGCCGGGGGTCGTGGGTTCGAATCCCGCTGACGAAACAAAAAGTTTTCAAAGTTCCTGGGTCATGGGTGTGTATTAAATATATGTATCTTATAATAAAAAAATCTTAAATGTGTATAGTATAAAAGTATTAAATATATTTCCGTTGTCTGGTACCTGTAACACAAGTCCATCAGGTACTTACCACGGGGCCAGACTGACGTGGTGTGAAGCGTCCATAGATATTATTATATTATATTATTATTATCGTGTTTTTGTACTTACATTTTTTCACCCTGAGCATAAAAGTGTAAAAGTTTAGAAATAGTACCTACACACTAATCCGAATAGCTTAAGCGCTGCTTTTGCCTACGGCCTACCTAAGCATAAAACTAAGGGCCTGTTTCACCACTTACTGATAAGTGCCGGATAGGCTATCCACAACTTTTCTGACAGATAGAGTATGGAGTATCTGTCAGATAAGTTGTGGATAGCTTATCCAGCACTTGTCAGTAAACGGTGAAACAGACCCTGAGAGTCGTAGAAAATGACAGAAAATACCATTTATTCTCTAATAGTTAACATATATTTATTGCCTATTCTCTAACAATGCTTGCTCGTGAGAGTTTTATAAACAATACCAGCTAATGTGCAATATCTGATAACTATGTAGCTAGGATATTAAACGCGTAGACATATTTTGTAATTCGTATGCAAATAGCTAAGAGGATATCCTAATAGATAGGTAGTAGATAGATCTATAGAATAGGCAATAGCCTAGGACGCTGATAAATAACTAGCCAAGCAATCAGCGTATAATTTATCATTGGGCTATCAAGTAAATTTATGTTTATTATTGGTTTAATGTTTGTCTAGTTACTGATCATTTGGCTATTTACCTGTCTTAGTGGCTGTTACCTTAACAACCTAATAGTCAGCCTTTAATTAATAATAGTAATAACAGTGTTAAAACTATTGTTATTTATAGTCAGTCAGTAAAATATACCTACTATTAAATAAGAACCGTATGCATAAAAATAGGATTTTGAAATTTATGAATAAAAATTCTGAATGATCATACAACTGACACTTTACAACGAGATTAAGAATAAACAAGGGCTACGTCATAGATACAGTGTGACGTGGGAGAGCCATGCTTCGGCATGAATGGGCCGGCTCGACCGGAGAAATACCACGTCCTCACAGAAAACCGGCGTGAAACAGCGCTTGCGCTGTGTTTCGCCGAGTGAGTGAGTTTACCGGAGGCCCAATCCCCTACCCTATTCCCTTTTCTACCCTCCCTTATTCCGTTCCCTTTCCATCCCTGCCCTCCCCTATTACCCTATTCCCTCTTAAAAGGCCGGCAACGCACCTGCAGCTCTTCTGATGCTGCGAGTGTCCATGGGCGACGGAAGTTGCTTTCCATCAGGTGACCCGTTTGCTCGTTTGCCCCCTTATTTAATAATAAAAAAAAAAAACAGAAGGAGTTAGAGAATCATAAATGCATATGCAATCAAGTAGATCTCATACAACACTAGACTAAACGTAATATTATATTCTACCTCCAAACAAAAACTGTTTGATGACCAAGAGGTATCTAAATAAGTTGAAGTACTCACAGTGTGCTTGAACGGCTCAGCCTCAGTGTACAAGTTGATGGTGACGTTGGCGTCGGGGCAGGGCTCCAGCTCTCGCCGCCACACGCAGTCCTCCAGGGTCGTGTTGAACATGTCCGTGTTCAGGAACAGAGCCTCCTTGATCGGCTGCCGCTGGCTGCTGCAGCCTGAAAGGAAACTTACGTTGAGAGTCTCCCAGGGTTAACAAGGCCGGCGACGCATCTGCAGCTCTTCTAATGTTGCGAGTGTCCATGGGCGACGGTAGTTGCTTTCCATCAGGTGACCCCTTTGCTCGTTTGTAAGTTCCCAAAGTCACATTGTGATTTGCGGAATGATTGACTTAAGAGTTGAGAGGGAACGTAAAGGAAGCTGAATATAAAAGCCTCCCATGGTACTACTTTTATTTGCTTGATATCTAAATGAAAAGTTAAGAGGGAGCTGTATTATAGTGTGTACGACAGAAAATAACAATGATTTGAGCTTATGTCTTTAGAATAGTTAGCTGTAGTAGAGTCCATGGTAGAGTCACATTGTCTCAAGTCAAAATTTCATGTAGATATGTTAGGTATAGGTCTTTGAGATAGGTCTACCTATATAATATTTTTGGCTAATATTATTGCAAACGTGCTCAGCTATAACATTGCCTTGTTAGTTGTTACTATGACCTATGTGTAACAAAACAATTTGTAATAAAATAAATATGTACATCACTACCTAAAGCGGTATAGTCAGAACTCAGACCGCAGACGTTATAAATTATAATAGATTATACTATAATAAAATTGTGTTTGGATTAATAATAAATTTATTAATCCAAACACAATTTTATAAGGTTTAAAATACATAAGGAATTAAAAAAAAAATTTCAAAAATCCCAAAAAAACATTGTCCCTTACTACACTATAATTTACACTCAACATAAAAAAATCCTTACCTAAAACCAAGCTCTAAAAATTGTACGTACCGTTTAGAAAGACCGCAAGGAGCAGCAAATGTGCGCGCGCCATCCTTGAAGGCTCGCGAGCGTGTGGCCGGCGCAGGCGCAGGAGTGGGAACGATTTGTATGCAATAGCCGCGAAATATCAGTGAAATGCATGGCGCGAAAGCAAAATTCCCCCCGTAGCTAAATTATTATGCGGAAAGTGACGAAAAAGCGTACGGATCGAAAGTTATTAATAACTAGATAATGCCCGCAACTCCGTTGCGCCAAAATCATTTATCACGCGGGAACCGTACATTTTCCTGGGACAAAAAGTATCCTATGTCCTTTTCCGGGACTCAAAGTATCTCCATACCAAATTTCAGCAAAATCAGTTCAGCAGTTTGGGCGTGAAGAGGTAACAGACAGACAGACAGACAGACAGACGGACAGACAGACAGACACACTTTCGCATTTATAATATTAGTATGGATAAATTGATAGTTTAGTGTGATTGTGATTTGTGTATTATAAAGATATTTTTTAGGACTTGATTATCTACAAGAATGTTACATCGTCCAATGTAAATACATTCTTATTATAAACTAGCTGACCCGGCGAACTTCGTATCGCCTAACAGTCGATTCTTTAACTTTTGTATGGGAGTATAGAAAAGTGTTGTTTTTAGACTTTTTCAGGAAATTTAATTTTTTTTTTGAATTTTTCTCTCCGTAAGAACCATCCTCGTACTTCAAGGAATATTTTAAAAAAAGAATTAGCGAAATCGGTCCAACCGTTCTCGAGTTTTGCGCTTAGCAACACATTCAGCGACTCATTTTTATATTATAGATTATACTTCACTACTACATTCAAAATACGTCTACTATCTCTATCAAAATGTAGAGTTTGCAATGAATTAGAGCTACAAAATAAAGATCCTAGGTGGTTCAATAATACATTAACTATCCTTCAGAGTTCAGATTTAGAGGAGGTAAAAAATTAATATAAATTATAGAGCAATACACTATAAGTACTTGAGTCATCATAAACAATAACAGCAATTATGGTTCACTTAATTTCGTCAGCAGGGCTTGAGAGAACCGAATGGCAGTTGTAGAATTTTCTTTTTTGCACTTCTCGCAGACCAGTAAAAAGAGGGATGAGGTCACAATAAGTATTGTGACATATTATTGTGTACTAGAGTAAGGGTAAGAACCAGGGGTCAAACAAAAGATTAATCCAAACGAAATCCTCTAGGTATTGGGTTCCCATGTTATTATTATTATTAGGAGTAAGTATGCGTATACACCTATTCTATTTTTTTATATTGCCTATATAATATTCATCTCTATTATAGAGCCTATCGTGATGTTATAAATTACGACATAAGTAGGTACTAACGTATAATCTCTATTTCAAAAGTTAAAACATTTGTAAGTGTTTAGTAACAAAATAAGTCAGTAATCTAATTTAGAAAATAATGTGAACTTTCGTTATGTAAATCTTCGGTGATGAAATTATACTATTGTCACATTGCAGTGTGCGTGAATACGTGAATGGCTGTGCGTGTGTGCGGCGCAGGTAAGAGAGAGCGCGGTATAGCGCCGCGAAGCCTCCGCGCGCGCGCAGGTAGAGACATACTCTACAGCCAGTCAGAGCAACGCGCCCCGCGCGCGCCCGCGTCCATAGAGAATAACTCGTTTCATAAAAACAACATAATTCCAACCTCAAACTCCAAATATAAACACGAGCTTGTGAAACGTCGGAATATACTGTGAACTAATATTAATAAGTGCAAAACGGACGTGTAATATTGTTGCGTGAATGCCACGGTCTACGGCCTACGCGGCCGGCGGCGTTCCCCTCCTACGTTCATTCAAGGACCAGCCGATGAACCTATGTCGCCACAGCTACAGATTGCGCGTGCTCCGTTCGATTTGGAAATGTTTATGAAAAATCGCGCCGAGTAGATCGACCGATGACTGTTTCGGAATCGAGCGATACGATGTCAAACGCGGCTCAGTTCAACAAACACAAGCAACAACAACTGGGTAAACAGGGCTCGGAACCGGTCAGCTTTCCACCTCGCTATCATCCGCCGCCACCTGCCGCGGCCGGCTCTAACGTCGTCACTATAGACGCGACGTCTAAGGAGTTCAATCCTCCGTACGCGAGTAAGCACGTCGACCCCGGCAAATTGCAGTATCCGACTCAGAATCCCGGGCCCCTTCCGTATCAGAGCGGACCGTATCCTCCCGTCAAGTATCCTCAGGGCTACCCGACTGGATATCCCGTCCCTCCCGGAGCGGGAAGAGTTCTGAGACCGTCGGGCGAGATTATCACTAAGGCGATCGTGCACGAGCCGGGCGAGGCGACGCGCTCGCGCAGCGCCGACGACACTCAGCGGGTTCAACGTAACTTCGAGGAGGAACAGATTCACCGCCGCTCCGCTGACATGCTCAAATTCACGAAGCGAATCGAGCCGGACAACAGACAACCGACGGATCAGAGGCGACAGATTCAAACGCTTTTGGATGAAATTAAGCAGCTGAAGGAGGCTAACCGTCGCCTGAGCGAGGACAACCAGGAGTTGAGGGATCTATGCTGTTTTCTGGACGACGACCGCCAGAAGGGACGAAAATTGGCTCGAGAATGGCAGCGATTCGGAAGGTACACGGCTTCGGTGATGCGGCAGGAGGTGTCGGCTTATCAGAGCAAACTGAGGGAGCTGGACGATAAGCAGCAGGAGTTGATACGTGACAATTTGGAACTTAAGGAGCTATGTTTATATTTGGACGAGGAACGGGAGCGCAGTGCGTGCGTTAACTGTGGGAGGACAGCTGGAAGGGAGAGGGACGACGGCGACGGCAGCAGCAGCGGGACAAACGCCGACGAGCCCCCCCGTCCCGCGCCCCCGGCCGTCTCCATTACCCATCCTCAACTAGCCGAGAGAACGGTCCAGTACGTCAGAGATCTGGAGCAGAAAGTGCGAAGGTTGGAGGCCGAGAAAGGGATCGGAAGTGGATTGGGCGAGAGGCCCGAAGCGGTCGTCCGTGCCCTCCAAGTGTTGGAAGTGCGGGAACGCGTAGAAAGGGAGCGTCGAAGGCCGGCGCCGGACCTTGACACTGGAGAACAGGCTTTGGTCAGGGAGATGTGCAACGTCGTGTGGGGGAAACTGGAGGATGCCCCGCCTCAAGCTCCCCCGCGCTGAGAATTCTGTGTCAGATAACACGAGCAGAAGTGAAACTGTGTGAATGCAGTGGAATTCTCGATCGAGGTCAGAGTGAACGATGTCGGACCTACAGTGCCTTTAGTAATGACCTTGTTTAAACGTGTCTATCGATTGACGTGCCGTCTATGTACTATCTTGCCGTAGTTGTATGCCGTGTTAATGCCCGAAAAGTACAAACGTAGCATTTATGATTTAGATTAGTCTAGATAAGTACCACTTAAGTAGCATTTACTTCTATAATAGTTAAGTGTTTATTTCAATGAGTTTCTAAAATACTAGAGTAGCAATGTCTTACAAAAGATTCTCAGAAATGCGTAACCACTTTTTTGTTCAAAAGACAATGTCAAGTCATATATTCGTTATGTCATTATGTATGTGAGATATGCCTGCAGGCATCTTCGAAGTGGCAACGCGTTGCTACCGTAAACTTCCAATCTAGTTACGTTAGTAACATAGAATATCATTGGTTTATTTGGTCAAAAACATTATGTCAAACGCTAAACAATAATCTTGTTTCGTTTAATACTTTGACCCCCTTATAAAAGGGGGTAAATGTACAACAATCAAGACAATGAGGCTATGAAATAGTTTACCTTTTTAAATTTTATGTCAACCCATGTAAGTTTTTTTTTCCTAGCATTCTGTTATCTAGTCACAAACTACAAACAATAAAATCTTGTAAATTATTATGAATTTATTTTAAGAATAAACTATCAGTTTTAATTTACCTAAGCACAGTTCCTTTCTGAAATATTTGTTAGGTAATAGATAAGGCCGTTCTTACTTCTTGCTAGTGTTATTAATTTATTTGTAGTGATTCCGAACTAATAAATTATTGCTGTTTTAATAGTGGTTGTTCTTTGATTGTGTAGTTTTAAATGTATTAGGTACCTGCTACCTACCTATTTAGTATTTACATAAGTATACCAACATTATTGCCTACCTCCTACATTGCCTAAACCTAAAGGCATCTCAAGCACCGAAAAAAACTTTATTTTCAAACATTTTAGGAATACTTCTACAGATCTGGGTTAAAGTTAGCAGTAGGTCATAAAGCTCAGCTCTCTCCTTCTTCATATTATTTAACAAAAGAGATAGGTAACACACGGAGAGGTAACATAATAAGCCCATGGTTAACTTTCATCGAAGTCTGTGCAAGGGGTCTAATGACGTTTTACAATAATTTAATTTTTTCATTAATTTTTTTTTCGTTCCTTGTTGTCAATCACTGACAGCCAAAGGTAATAGGTGTGATTTATTGGCTTTGCGCTACGGTTTGCTGTTATATTTCCTTTTAAAAATAACTTGGTAGTGAATTATGTCATATGTAGACGATCAGGGAGAAGGTGGAGAGGATAAAGACACCATCGGTGTAAGCATCCAGACCTCTTGCTACCTATGTTTGCAGTAATTTTTCCGTTGACAAGATCTAGCCAACATGGAATACCCTCAAAGAAACTTCGCTGTGAAAAAACTATGAGTGGACTGTCCACTCATAGTTTCTTTTACAGCGAAGCTTAGTAAAGTATAGTATAGCTTTTGTATAATCCACTGTCCGGGACAGTGGATTGTATATAGCCTGTACTTATTGGCTATTATAGTTTGTACCTATTCGAGTACACAATTAATAGCCTTTTTAATAAGGGCTATTAATTGTGTACGCAATCACTAAAACCAAAAAACCTTCACGAAAATAGGACATAAGAAAATAATCGTAAGGTTCCTGCGGGATCTCCTTCTATCTGGCCGTAAGCATGGGCGTATATAAGGGGGGTGTCCTGGGGGTCCGGACCCCCCCATTACTATCCATCTTACTTATCCAATTTCGACAGTAATATTATATGTATCTCGCCGATTAAAATGGAAAAATATTTTATATAAAAAATATTTTTAATTTCCTAAACACGTTGCCTATTTGCTGCTGCGGAACCCTTCATGGGCTATTCCAACTCACACTTGGCCGCTTTTTTACGTTAGGGATCCCCCTTATCAAAGCTATATAATATACGCCCGTGGCCGTAAGAAATTGCGAGCAAAATTCTTAAACGTAGGCGCTATATCATTTCACTCATTATCGACTTTTGTTTTCTGTTTTGTTATCAAAAATTATTTGAAATACATTGATAGAGTATAGAATAGAAGCGAATAATCAGCTAAGAAGCTGCTACGTAAAAGAAGCAATATACACTTTGTACATTTGCTCAACAGACTTATGTAGGCGCTCGCAACGATAAAGGAGAGAGGCACGGGCGCGGCTGGGCTCTGCTGCCAAACGGCGACTTCTATGAAGGTTGCTACTGCCAGGGCATGAGAAACGGGAAAGGCTTGTACGTATTCAAGAACGGAGCTAGATACGATGGTGAATATCTTCTGCTTAACCCTGCTACGCATAAAAATTGTTACTAGGTACTTACTGATTTTTTACTGAGGAATATTGCATAATAGCAAATGGCACGCCATCTAAAGTACGTCGCTCTTCGACGATTCGACGATTGGAACTTAGATACAACCTGTTTATAGCTAGCTATCTATGGATATCCCTTTGAGTATTATTCTATCTTTCTGCTATAACGTTATAGCCTCTCCTCTAATAAAAACCCTGAAACTAACTCTAGATAGAGTTAACTAGTACAGATATAACTCTGTACCTTACAGGCGAATGGCGCCAATCCCTGAAATACGGCGTGGGGACAATGATATACCCGGATGGATCGCGGTACGAAGGAGACTGGAGACACGATATGAAACACGGATTCGGGGCCTATTACTACCCCAATGGTGATATCTACGAAGGCGCCTGGTTTAAGGGCAAACGGCACGGGATGGGAACCTACTTTTATGCTGAGAGCCAAGTAATTCTGATAAGTACCTACACGTTTTATCTTATTAAAAAGTTTCTTTATTATAACGACGATTAAAGAATCGTGTTTTGCTATAGGTATACGTTATTTCGGCTATGAAAAATTGATGCTGATCGATTCTCAGACCTACCCGATAAGCATACAAAATTTTAATATCGGTCCAGCCATTTTCAGAGGAAATTATAAACACTGTGATACGATTTACGAATATATTGATTATGATTTGACGGAAATTCTTATAATATTTTCTAAATAGCTCTCCTAATCCAGTCCTAGAAATCGCAGTATCCACCGGTCACTTTATAGCGGTCATAGTTTAAAGAGTTATGTTTCTCAGGCAAAATTCATGGGTACCTGGGTCAATGGAGTCATAGATGGCCCTGGACAAATCATTTACCCAAGAGTACGATTCCACGGCTCATGGCTGAAGGGAAAACCGAAGGGTCCAGGCTGTTTCGTTTTCGACTCGAATTGTATGCAGCACGGCTTCTATACTTGGATCAAAAAACCTGATCTTGCTGGAGGTGAAGAGGAAAGTGAAATAGGAAGTCTAAAAGAGGATGTGGGCGAGGAAGAAATTGATAAGGATGCAGGTTACAATTTACTTACGTTGTACTACAATTTAGTTAGAACTATAATGCTTCGACTCCTCGTTGCTTGGATTTTAGGAGTATTTTAATTACGGGGTATAACAAGGACCAAGGTTGGAATACATCAATATTAATAAAAGAGAAAGTGAAAGGTGGAGGATGCAGGATACACTATAACAGTATTTTTCAATCTGTGGATCGCGAAGCCTTACTCGGAGGGTTGCCAGTATATTTCAATCCGTAAAGGGGTCGCGAAATCAAAAAGATTGAAAAACACTGCACTATAACATTGTTTCATAATGTACCCTACAGTTGCCGGAATTTTAGGAATATTTTTTATCTCACATAATATGAACTAGGTATATGTATAATATAATTACGAACGGATGTACTCTATCTTCAATAGAATACAGTCACTATACAGTACTAACTGAGCCTAAAGATTATGTTCTAGTTGCTGGAGAAGCTATGGTAAAAATTGTTTTCATACTTACCATTAAAAAATTTAGAGATCTAAGCATATATTAGGAACAATTCAAAATATAATTTAAACAGAGCCGTCTCTAGCCCATGTGGCGCCCGTGTGCAAATATTACTCTAGCGCCCCCTAGCAAGCGCGCGGTCAAAATGAAATGTTTTTTATGGGTTATTTAAAGCCTTTTTAGATATCAGGACAGAGACTAAGAAAATCTCAATCATTACTCAAAAATTACAGATAAAATACCTGTATGGAGATCCCGGTCGGTAACTGCATATGTGTCAGAGCTCATGCCACCCGAACCAGTTCCACTACCAGTGCATGACTCCCTGGCCTCACTGGTGGCTGAGTCGGTTGAGGCTTGTGCAAGTATCCAATTCGACCAGCCATCGATATCTCTTGGCTTCTACACCGACAAAAATTCATTGAAGAAGCTGAGAAGCAAGATGTTGCAAATGATGTGTAGAATCACTTTCAATTTAGTGTTTGAATTTACACAGTAATAAAAGATGCTTTGGCAAATGTTTTTTATTACAATTTTGCTTGATTTCTTTCTCTTTAATTCAAGTAAAGCTCTTACAGATTCAAGAAATAAACTATAAAGGAATATGCTCTATGTTAAAATAATAAAATAGCATAAAAGAAAGAAATGTAATTTTTTATGAACTTTATTAGTCAAAAATACAATCTCATACAACCAATTATGTAAGGTTATCAAACTGGATCCATTTGTAAACTAAATGTTTGGTTTTTTTAATGATAACTTAAAATATGTACAAATAAGAAGGAGAACCAAAGTTCAAAAACATAATAACACGCATCGAAGACTGAAATGGAGTTGGATAGGGCATATGTTACACTGTAATAATAACAAATGGAGCAAACATGTAACTCTGTGGTATCCTAGAGAAAATACAAGAAAACAAGGGCCACCCAAGAGTGAGATGGAGAGATGACATTCGCCTGACTTTGGGTCCTTACTGGACAAGAGTCGCAGATGACAGAGCTCAGTGGAGAGCACTGGAGGAGGCCTATGCCAAGAGGCACACTGAACTGTGTGATCTACTATAACACTGGATTAACCAAATTAAAAAGAAAACGTAACGCTTTTCAGTAACAAAAAGACTATATTATTATTATTAAAATATGTACAATAATGATAAGCATGGGTGTACCAAGGATTTTAGCTAGGGGGGGGCAGCATACCTGTTTCGAAAAGATAGTCGGTCTGGTATATTAAAAAAAATCATGAAAATTGACTTTTATTAATCTGACTGAAAAGATATTTTGTTTCCAACACTTCATTTTGCGCAAAGTAAGTAACACATTTTTAATTCCCACTTGCCATGAAAATTGAAGTTTATTTTATCTTCTAGGGCAGCCTCTATTTACTTTAACATAACAATATTGAAAATATTGTTATACATATTTTGAAATTAAGTGATCTGATAAATTACTAATTTCATCAATATAATAAAAAACTGTAGAGCAGGCTAGTAAGTGGCTGTATTCAAATATTCATATTAATATTAGAAAAATTCCCAATAATACAACTTCCCTGTAATATTTTAACAAATCTCGGAGCCTCAGTACAGAATATATATTTCAAAATGTTAGTTTAAGTGCAAAAACTCACCATACTTCACTTTTTAGTTGAATTTAAACTTCACAATTATAGAAATACCTTTTATTGCTCCACTTCTATTTCAATAAAAGTTTAAATTAAAATTAAACACCTATAAAGTCTTTATATCACTTCATTAGTAATTTTCCATACATTATAACTAACTTAAAATAGTGAGCCCAAGTTTAAACCCATATCCATAGTACATTACACCTCTGGCATTGCAGAAGTTGTCTATGTTTGAGGATTTGGTTGAGGATTATTATTTGACGGAGCATTGCTATTATTATCAAATGTAGTTTTGTTTTTCAATAGATAGGCGGCTAGGTAGTTGATGGGATCTGGAGGTCTTTCTTTGGCTAATGCGGAGAGTCCTTGTAATAATATGGGAACAACAGTCTGGTCCAAGTATTGGCGGGTTGGCAGTGCATTGAGATCAATTCGAGATTTTCGATTTGCATTGTTTTCGTTCTCTTTCTCCATCGTCAAAATTTTCTGCAAGAAAAAGCTCAAGTTACAAGGTATATTCACAGAAAAGTTTGCCGCTTTAATTATGATTAATTTAATAGTTAAAATTACTTAAGTATTAAGAAAACTAACCTTAACGGATTCCGGTATTTTGGACGAAGGCTGTTCTTCTTTTGAGGTTTGATTATCTTTTAAAGAAGACTCTGACATCGGTTGTAGTTATGCTATGGTTTTCAACATACAAGTTACTATTTGTATTTGAAGTAGTAAATATTTATTTTAGGTAAATACAGAAGCCAAAAATTTAATTTACAATAAACGTAAATATTTGCAAAATAAAATCGCATTTGTCAGTTTTGTTTCGATTTTCGATCTTGACAAATGACAGTGACAAGGGTGTGTTCCATAAAAATCAAAGTACGCTCGTCCTCGCGACTTGAATCCAAACAAGATTTGATTGGCTGCAGAGACGTCAAAATGTCTGATACACTATGGTCTATACACTGTAACTAAAACATAAACGCATTCCTTATGTCAAAATGTTTTTTTTTTCGTCAGCAAACTGCACTGAACTGGGACTCCTTGTTAAAAAAAATATGACTGCGCTATTATTAAAATGTATATACTCCTGCAAATTCGATTTAAAATTTAATTTTTACTGTTACTTCGCTTTGTTGTTTTTATCTCACCAGTCGCCTAAAAAAATATATGAGATTTTAACATTTTTCTAGAGATTTCGAAAACTTGTTTTGATCTCGCATGGTTAAGGCTCTAGTCGAGTCTAGTTCTACTCGGGGTTGGGAATGTGCCCCAGATTAAAGCTGAACCCCGGAGGTACCTATAGACTTACTATCTACAACTAGACTGGTCAACAAGAAACCTACCCACTAAAATCACCTGCGGATTGCCATTGGCCGTTTGAAATGGGTGTGTCGTGAACTTCTGACTTCTGGATCCGGGATAACAAAATTTTATTAATATGACACCCGACGGCCGGTTTATCCCAACACTCAACAGATTCTCATACTTTACACCAGCTGGTGCCCGGTAGACGTTAAGAGGTTTATTTTTTATTTATTTAAAGTAGAGGAATAAAACGAATAAAATTATTTCACATTCTTTATTACTTTCTATTGCTTATACAATTTTAGAATAAAATAATATATACAAACAAATCAATGTACACGCAACACGCATTAAGTAGGTACAAGTTTTAAGAAGAAAAATATTTCAGGGTATGTTTGCGCATACGGGAAATATTTAAATCTTAAAGGCGGTTTAATTAAGTAATAAGAAGTTAACTTTTTTCTATTTTCAAATGTAAGTACGTCACTAATAATCTCATTCAAAATTATTTTCACATTGTAATGCTGTTACTCAATTAAAATAAAACATTTTTTACAGTGCAAAAATCATATATCTTGATTCGATAGTTAAGGGTGTGGGACCCAGAAAATATTTTTGGGAGCTTGTGTAGAGGCTTGGGGGGGGGGCTGATTTATTTCATCTAAATGCATTTTAAATTGAAACAAAAGTGGCGCTAAAAATAATTTGTTCTTAAAGTGGGCAGTAGACAAAATAAGTTTGGGAAGTTCTGTAGAGTGTAAAGGCACTAGTTATTTCTATTTAACTTATCTTATTTTGTAGACGAACGAATTTTAGTTTAACGCATTTGAATGGACTTCTATATTGTATCATTATTTTAGTTACTTCATATTTTGCTTTTGTTCATAAAATGAATATTATTGACTTCAACTTCAGACGATTTATAGCAGACGAATGCAATTCTCTTGATAGATTTCCTGCTGTTTTACGATAATTGATGTTGAACGCGTGAATGTATTACTGACTGGTTTGACGTCAAATCAAAAACGGAGGAAAGGCCGGTAATGAAATAGCCAAGGATGTTTAGCTAAGTACAACTATTGAAATTCTAGAATATTTTGTTACATTCACAACAACATAGATTTTGAACTCATTCTTAAACTAGTTACGTTATCCACTTTCTAAAAATGTCTATTTCAATATGACTCGGAGTAGGTAAGTATACGAGATCACTAGCCCCAAAATTTAAAGAAGACATTGTTTCAAACAAGCCTCGTTGTGTCCAAGCATTGAGCTCTATGTGACTCTAAGGCTCAACTCACACCGGAATAGCAGAGGCGAGGCGAGCAGTTTCAGTGCCATTCCGGTGTGAATTGAGCCTAACTGCCGCACTCAAAGACATAATGATGATACCGTATGGAGTTTTTGTCAAAATCTTCATAAAATTAAAATTAAGTATTAAATGTCTTCGAGGTACTCGCATCTTGAAATAGACAAGTCGGAAACAAAAACCACTGCTGAGTATATAATTTATTATGTTCTAAGATAGTGTGGTGGGGGCGGGGGCGGCGGCGCGGGGCGGAGTCTCGGGCCCCGCTCGAGCTGCCGTCGCCAGGACGCCATGGTCTCGCTCAGGGTCCACAGTTCCGAGAGCAGGGAGAGATCCAACTGACGCAGGCTGGCCTGAAATGAAGAAAGAAACCGTTAATCACTGAAGGTCAATTTGTAGTACTAGATTACAAAAAGGTTATAGGTAAGATTATTTCGATAATACATTTTTGGGATTTCACATTAATGAAAAGTATAAAATTATATGTATAATGCATACAGCAGTTGTTTTTTGTAACGTTGACAAAGCAAAGTAAGGTTTATGTGTTGTATTATGATTTATGATATAAAGCTTTCTTAATGAAAAATAAAACTTGAGAGGTGTCAAGGGACACCCGGATGGAACGAAGTTATAAAAAGATAAAAACTCATAACTGGCTTGCTTTCTACGCGAGACAGAGAGAGACAGACAGAGAAACACGCGCAGGCCGCACGGCTAATGTCTGTAGCAAAAAGTGTTCGTCAAAATGTGTCGTGTCGTTACAACTTTTTCCGTCCGTCCGTCCTTTCGCAACGCACGATAAGGAACTTCGTTCCAAATTTTTTACGAAGAAACCTAACCTACGACAAATATATTATAAGTATTAGGGAAAAAAGGTGGGTCCTATTTTTCATTTCCACGAGAGGGACTTCCTGTTTTTCTAATTTCCCTTATAATATGTATTTGCAATGGACCTATCCACCTAAAACAAATTTGTGTTAACAGTAAAACGAACAACGTAGAGAAACACTAGCAAATTGTTTTTAATGTTCGTACGCAAATCACAAAAGTCGGTCGTGCGACCTTCCCGCTGCGTTCTCCGAGATTGCGTTAGGTAGGAATGTGGCGTGCTAAGCTGCTCACGTTTGACATTATGTAGGTACAAGAAGACAAAAGCTTTATTAAGAACTAGCTGTTGCCCGCGCCTTCGTTCGCGTGGACCTTACTTTATAGTTGTTGCCGTACATCGATTGAGTCGTTTACGCGCAAATCAGAAAAGTATATTGTGTGGGAACCGCACATTTTTCCGGGACAAAAAAACATTCCTTGTCCCAGATTCCAATTAGCATCTCCAATCTCCATTTCATCAAAATAGATTAAATAGTTTAGGCGATAATCATAAAAGTTTATTGTGCGGGAACCGTACATTTTCCGAGACAAAATTAGTATTCCTTGTCCTTTCCCAAGACTCAAAGTATCTTTGTACCAAATTTCAGCAAAATGGGTCCAGCCGTTTACGCGTGATGTCGTGACCACGCAAAATATAACGTTCCGCGCAGCTTCGCCCGCGTAAATTATATATTTCACAGATAAATTAGTCCACAAAAAAAGCCTATGATCCTTCATGTGGTCTACTTCTTATCTGTGCCAAATAACAGAAAAATTGCTCCAGTAGTTCGTGAGATAGGCCCTTTCAAATAATTTCCCCAATTTTTTCCACATTTTTCTCTATTTATTCGCTTCCATTAGTCCTAGCGTGATAAAATATGGCTTATAGCCTTTCTCGATAAATGGGCTATCTAACACTGAAAGAACTTTTCAAATCGGACGAGTGGTTCCTGAGATTAGCGCATTCAAATAAGCCATTTCAAATAATTTCTCCCGTTTTTTCCACACTTTCCTCTATTTCTTCGCTCCTATTAGTCTTAGCGTAATAAAATATCGCCTATAGCATTCCTCGATAAATAGGCTATCTAACATTGAAATAATTTTTCAAATCGGACCAGTAGTTCCTGAGATTAGCGCGTTCAAACAAACAAACAAACTCTTCCCAATTATAATATTAGTATAGATTTTCTAGAACACCTTTGAGAAATCCTCAACATTAATTAGGACTTATTTGATGATGAGAAATGATTTGATTTGATTTGATTAGCATTAGTACTCTGCACTATTTAGATTTAATTAATATCAAACGAAAACAAGACGAATGAAGTAACGAAAGATGAACACGTTTTCTATTTCTAACAATTAGTGAAACAGAAAAAAAGAAATGGAATCGTTTCATGTGTCACGAGATAAAAACGATTATTCGTGATCTTTCGTGAACAGCGAGAGTACCTACTATTAGCAAGGAAAACTGCAAAGATGATCAAAACAAAAGGGTTAAAATGATTACCGAAAATGATCATTATATTAAGTACATCACCCGGGTGCCGCATTACAATTGAATATCTATAATTGTGTCTGTAATTCCCACGATCGAGGTATAAAAGGCTGTCGTAGCAACTTTAACTCCAGAAAATAAGTTAACTGATAGAATTAAGATTATAGTCAATAAACAATAATAAATTTTGACTGGGATCATTTCGAAAACAAAAAAATTGGCTGTGAATTCATTTCTCAGCAAATGCTGCACTACAATAACGAAGATTATTATAGACAACTGTTGACAACAGCTGTTAGACAACTGAAGACTGTAACGATTAGCATAATAGATCCATACTGAAGATGTGCTTAAGGAGTACCATTTAATTTGTGCGCAGCTGCTGCATCTTCTGGCAGCCAACGTCATCTAATAATGGAGAATGGCGAGCGAATACTGAGTCACAATATTATTCGGTAGCGGGAGAAGCCGCTATAAATAATTTGGGTAAATTTGAAATCACAAACCAATATAGCGGAACAGTTGCGCCGAATCGTTTGTTTAAGCGTGCAATAAACACTGTGAATGAATGATGTCAAGGGAACAACATTACGACGGCTATAGAATATTTTTACTTGAAGAACTATGTGAACTGAGCAAGACGAAAATGCGACAAAAATTTTAGATAATACAAAAAGTGCCCAATCTAAATCTGACGAAAAATATTATTCGTTTCCGCAACTGAACCTAACCATGAAGATTATTGATTTTTTTTTAATAATTTAGATCAGGTAAATAAGCCTTTAGTATCATTTGCAAGGTGAGCTATCGGACGTTATAAACGACTATTACTTCACCTGCAATTAAAGTGGCCTACATCCATACTTAATGAGGACATAATCAATTTTTAACGATAAATCAAGCAAAACGATACCGCGACACGAAAATATAATCTTGATTGAAACTTTAGATTACTTTTCCTCTAACTTAAATTTTCTTTAAAAGATTCGTAGTACAATTTCACGCCAATAAAAAATAAAGTATAGGCTTAAAGCTATATTGGTAACATCCGCTATTGGAGACTAAAGAATGCAAGTGGAACAACTGTTTTGAGTTGTTATTGTTGCAACTAGTTCAAAGGAAACCCCTATTAGAGTTCAGTACGTCCGAGCTATTGTGTACAAATACCAGTCTATAGTTGGCAGTTGGAACAAAGCGGTTACACCACGCCACCCAATCATTAACGGTGAAATTTTTGAATGCAGATTACGTCAAAGTTGTACTTTGCAACAATAGAGTCAATTGTACATTTCTTATTCGATCTATATTCAAAGTATCTTTAGAGTCCAACTTAGCAGACGTATTATTAGCATTATTAACATTTCACAGTTTATTGAAGAAAAAATTAAGGAGTTTTAAATTTGAATGTGTTTCGAATTTATCTTCATTAGTAAAAGAGGGATTATGTTCTTATTTTGAATCCTTATCTACAGCTTCTTTAAACGAGTGAGTTCTTCTATCAAAAGCCCATGGAGCTATAAACCTGTTAGTACTTTGTAACGACGGCGCCGGCGCCTACCGGTAGGTCTTACGCCTACAGTCCAATACACCCTTCATACTAATTTGAATTCAATGCGCTTCCGGCATCATATTACTATCGCTACCAGAAGAAAGCACGTAATCCTACGATTTCCTTAATGTTGTTAAAGGTAATATGACAGATGATGGTTATAATTACACACCAAAAAGTAAAACTCTTAGAGGTATTTCTTTAATATCAATTGCTGTCGAAATTGTTGCAAGAAAATCAAACACAAAGCAAATTATCTACAAAAAGCCCATTCGATGTTTTAATTGAAGGATTCTTCTATATATATTTTTTTAATTCTACTAAAAAAACATAATAGTAGGATAACAATGCAGTGGCGAACAGCTGACCAACTAAATCGATCACCCAGGAATTTGTAACACAAAAGCTAACTGTTTCTACTCGTATGTTGTCACAACCAATAGCTGCTGTTACTTGCGTAGGTAGTAGATTGAATGAATGAGTGCATACAAGTCTAAATAGCCAAGTATACGATGCGACAACGGTACACGTGATAGTATTGACATACCAGAGAACAGTTAGGTACGGAGGCGTTAGAAAAACCGTGTACCGGTCCACCCACTTGCCCTAACGATTTTAGCCAAATATGTTAACCTGTCTTGACTCTTGTAATCATTGATACTTCATCTAACACCACAAGTACTTGAGTTCCGTTCCATTTCTTCTTTAAAAGCTGTAGCATCAGTGTCTGTTGAATACAGTTTATATTATGTACCTAATGCTACTCTGTTTCTAAGTTTTTGGTTAAATTTTAAAAAAGATATGGACAAAAATCAAAACAATTTGAAAATTAGATCAAAATAATCATTATCTTTTCAGAACTCAGACCTACTTAATAAAAAAAAAAGTTATCTACAATCTGGCTAGTCCAAAGTCCAAACTAAAACTATTCCTTGTCTTATTAGTAAAACATGTCACGTGTGGTTATTGTTTCACACAGTTTTTTCGACCTCAGATCTCTGTCTACTTTTTATTTGCTCCGAGATTAAACGGAAGCCTACATAAACACGGCTGCGAATGTGGAGTAAAAAACATTCGGCGAGACCTTTGAGGATATACCTGCTCCAGATCTTGAGGTATTCGCATTCGTGAACACGCGCGCCCCAGCCACGGATCCGGTTCCATATAACGCCGTAAAAATATTACGAGACCAGCATTCACCACGCTCAATTACAACTTATCAATGTTTAATGGTCTATTGATTAAACTATGATTAAGAAAGAATGGCGGGTGAAGAAATGTATCGAGCGACGTGGGTTCTGAAAGTATGCAATAAGTAGGTGACATGAAAAAATATCTATTTAGATAATCAATAGCATAACATCTTTTAAATAGAACGAAGCTCCATTTCTTATTAAGTATATTATGTTTTATCTTTTCATTCCGTAATGCTTTATTTTTTTTATTTCCTTAAATGATTCAATGGATGTCAACGCAAACCCTTTCTAAAAAAATTCAAAGCATTCATAATGTTAAAAGCAGATGATTCAGTCTGGAACTAGTAATCGGTCTGTTAAGCCCAGTGACAATGTATAAAAACCTACACACGTGCCACTACAATTATCACCAGCAGATGTGGCAAACTCTTCAAAAACATCTGCTTGAGGCTCAGGTAGTTGAACGTTATAGAATGGAGTTTCAAGTAGAAAAACTGAATAATGTTATGTATTTGATACCGTTCATTCCGCATTTTATAACATTCCTACAATCAATAATAAAGTATTCAAGGTTTCAAATATACTTTCACTGACAGCCTTTGTATTTAGCGAAGCAAAAGGGCAACGCTGGTATCTTGTTAATATAATATCTGGAAGATCAGAAGAAACTTTGTCAAAAGTCTTGAGATTCTTACTTAGTAGTGCATGCAAATATTTTTAATTCAGTAAAATAAAATATTTAAGTAAGTCTAAAATTAGTTTACTTTTGTTTCTGGTCCAATAATTTTCTGGGTTTCATCTAAATCATTAAATGCTTTTTATTCTAGTTTAACAATATTATACATTTTTCGACACGTCATAATAAAGAAATTTTTGGATAATGTATGGTCAATTATTACTATTCAAAAATTTGCTACCAATCTTTTTATAAGATCTACAGCTACAAATAATGTTGTCAAGAAACTACTAGTTTTTAATCAATTAGAATTCTCAAATAAAGCCTTGATGGTTTCAAAGGAGTTGACGTCATGATAAACCGGGTTGAAGGCACTTGAAGGTGACTGGTGTTCATAGTTCCCTGTTCACGCCTCGAATGACGTGTATATTGTGTGCCTTTTATTGACTCGAGAATCGAGATATTATCATCTCGTCAACTATCTGTATTGTGAATCTTAGGACGTAGAATAATATATTCCTTCTTGGCAAAATTTCGAAAGAGTTTCACTATAGTCTTGCTAAGATTTCGGATACATTGCGAGCCAAATTTGGATATGGTCTTTCAAATATAAACTTTCACATTACATAGATATTGCCTAAAAGAGAAATTATTATAAGATCTTTGCAAATTGTTTAATACTTCAAGGATATTAGAATTAAACATTATTTGTTGCTTACTTAGTTTATTTTTACAATAATCGTAATTAACGTCAATTATGTTTCTACCTCTACCGAGAATATTATAATTACCCCCTTGTTTAATGACAACGCAAGTGCGCAGTGCCCATTAAATATTATGCTACCGTACGTTTATTTTATGATTATTTATAAATTTTAATACATATATTTATAATTTTATATTAGAGATATACTTTTATACTGGTCTACGAATCAAGCAATTATTATAGCTTTACAATATAATAATTATAATAAGTATGCGTATAGTATTGATCGAAGTGTCAAATTTATTATCAGTGTAAGAAAAAATTGCAATTAATACACGCTAGAATATAGATGGATCGCAGTGATTTGAAGCAGACAATATTTTATATTTTATAAAAAATAATATTGTTGATAATATGTAGGTAATATTCATGCAAAGTTTTGAAATCGTCAGTCATTTCAGGTAAACAAAAACCTCGCTCCAAAACGTTACGTTAAGCTATTAGCACCCAATTAGCACATTAGTTGAATACCGAAACGTTAAAAATTGGTGAAATCGTACAAATATTTTTAGCATTTTAAGTATTTAAAAATTCCAAATGAAGGTAAACAACGAAACACCACCAAAGAAATCAGGTGCATAAAACAGGATATTGAACTTGAAAGTGGGTATTTGGAAATGTTGCCGAATTCGAGGCACGCCCTGCTGGTAGGTCGTCCGGTACATGACCTTAGTGTGTTACAGTCGTGTTATGACTAACTAATCGCTTTAGGACATTTCAATAACTGTGCCATTGTTGGATTAGAACAATGTGCTTTTAAAGTTTTAATCAGATTCGATGTCATCCACGAAGGCACAATTGACAGAAGCAGTTTGGTTTTAATTTACAAGTCTTTAAGAAGGAACTCTATTGAGACGGCTAAATGACATCAAAGAATATTTAACTTAATAGAACTTAAAGAGAGGTTAAGTACCTCTTAATACGCTTCCTCAACTAAGAAAGGGTAGGTTGTACAATGTACACCAATGGCAATAAGTTGTGTTTTAATCGATATGGACACAATGAAAGCAATATCCGACCCAAGTACCTTTTCCGTATTACCTGAATTGCATAATCATCGATTTAACAAACCATAACCAAAGGCTTAATGTCCCTTAACATTCGAAACAAAAATTGTTATGGAGGCTCGTGAACCAGCAACAGAATAAACAATGGATGTTGATTTTGTAATATTCTCATTATACCTACCTTGACACGCTGGCCTTGTTATAAAATTTAATAAAAATCATGTCTCAAAACAGCTGTTTGATTAATTTAAACCACACATAGAACAGGTTATACATGCTAAAAATCTTATGATGATTATTTTCTAGAGAATAGTTTCGTTAAATCCTAGATCTGCTGAAGTTATACACGTTCTGCATGGTTAAACCATGACTAATTTAATTTTTGATCCCACAGCCAGGTCGTTGGCAGCGCAAATTTAGCCACAGAAAGACTACCGATGATTCACCGTAATAACCACTTATTATACCGGCGGATATCATACTTAATTCGCGATACATATCAAATAATTGATTGGCCGCAGTAACATACGATATACAATTTGCTTCGTGTCTTCGGAAGTGGTGTACACTTTACATTGTAGAAGATCTAAAATACATTCAATTCCCTGAACGCGAGGGTGGTACAAAAAAATATCTGTCGAGTACCCATAAATCTTATATTCCTTTCATCTTTCAGCCTGTTTGTTCAAACCAAAGATATATTTGAAGTAGAAAAGTACTAGAAGTATTGTTTATTTGTGATGATAAAAATTATTTATAAAAGGAGAGGCAGCGAGGGTGCATATTTTAAGATTAGTTTTTGAACTTGCAAATGAAAGAGGTATTTTGTTTTTGCTATATTCGTTTTTCCCACGATTTGTAACGATAACAAAAAATATTGAAGGCCTTTGCTGATTCATAGATGGAAGAGGCCCCAGTCTCGCTCTGCTTAATACATATAAAAGAAACAATGCTCTTACGATACTTATTTCAGTACTAAGCCGTACTTCCTTGCACAACATTAAAATTAGATGTACCGTTGCAACTCATGTGAAAATTGCAAAAGTTATTCATGATTATAAAACGAAAACATAATACATAACGTTTTTACACAATGACGATTCCTACTTAATTATTGCAGACTGCAGTAGAGTCGTTTGGGACACTTTTTGATGAAGTTCTCCCACGTTACTTCAGACATCATATTTAAGATTCAAGCTAGCAGTAAGTTGTAACGGATCCTGCTTTTAGACATTCCGACTTAACTCCTTGAACTTTTCGATCACGTTTACCACAACCGCAAAATGCAATACCTGTGCGAACAAACACAGGTCTTTGTGTTTAAACGATGCTGTATAGAGAAGTGTTTTTAATCTGTATGTGGAGATATTATAACTCTTTAAATTGTTCCTTAAATTATTACATTTCTAATTACTTTTAGCAAACTTTTGAACCTTTAAATAAATGTAAGTAAATACATATTTCTAACCAAACATTTATCTCGACACGAGGAGCAGGTTGAAATGTATAAAACGAGTTAGTACAATAATACCGGCTTCTCGTTGAACCCAAAAAGTAAAACCTAAAGCTTTCTTTTTCTCGTCAAAATGTAGGTGAAATCACCTTAATATAGAGTACATGCAAATCGAAAAGCGAGAGACGCAATTGAAAGACTTATCTCGAAAACAATATTGAAAGCGTGACCGAGGCGCAGTAAAAGTGTTACTAAATGTTCTTCGATGATTGTAATTAGAGGAAACTAAGCAGCATTCGATAATAACATCGATGACATAATAATTATAAGCCGTTACATTCGTATCATCTAAATTAAGGCATGAAGATAGCTCGATAACATTGTTCCACCGAAAACGGAAGTTACGAAGCAACTTGTTTATTATAGATCAAGAAATGCTTTTAAGCGTTAAGGCGAGGACAAACCCCATCTTGATATTTATTGACTCCCGGTTTACCTAGTTCCATTAAAAAAACGCTATGTAAAAAATATGAGATATAAAGCACAATATTTAAAAGGGTTTAAATCAAAACATTTTAATAAAACGTAATACTTTGGCTGTAAATTAATTTACAAACTCACCTCCGAGAAAAATCTTTATCACCAAAATATAAGTATTAACTAGGATAACATACATTTTATTTCAATAAATTGTTAGTGAATCTATATTAAAAAGGTCTGAACCGAACAATTTTGTTTCTTAATATTTATTTCCTAAGATATTTCAAACATGAAAAATAACATAGAGAAGATCCGCCCCTCGAAACTACAATTTTATGCTAAGCTAAAATGAATCTTATTGCGATGCGTATACGAATTCGGTTGTGTGCAAGGTTATCGTTTCGGAATTGAGGTAAGTGCTCGCCTTAAGTGTGAACATTTAAGTAGTAATTATGAACTACTGTAAGAGAAAATATTTACACTATTACAAATTTGTCATTCAGAATTGAGCATTTTGTACATTCTAAGGTTTAATCCAGCATAAAGCCATACATAATTAAGGTTGAATCAAAGAGCTTTCTTTCAAAGGTTCAAAAGCTCTCTCTCACACAACAATGGTCTGATTAAGACCATTTAAGACGTAGCATCAAATAAATCATAACTATCAGCGTTCGCGTTGCGCGTTCATCGTTACGTAGGCGATTTGAATACAAAAAATGTAGGTGAAATTGATTTTATTGTTTATGGATAACGTGTGAAAGTACCTGCGTCCGGTGGCGGTGATGCGAGACGGACGATATCGATCACGCAAGATAATTATGCCTTAGCCCGCATACGCATACTCCGATTTGCATAGCCTCAGAAGATGGCGGTCTAGTAAGGTGTTGGTTAATGACTGAAGTGGATTTCATTCGTAGGATGTAGAGTGGACACCAAGATTGGTCTACATGTAAAAGTTTTAAAAGCGCAGAAATGCTAGCTAGAAATTTCAAAATGGGAAAATTAGGAACGCAAATATGCTATTATATTTTGGGAAAGAAAATACACGCTTAAACGACATTAAATGTTAATAAAAATAATAAATAAACGATCAGTGCAAACCAATCCTAATGTTGGTACTAACGAATAACGATATATGTAATAATATAGTTTTTCACACTTGGCAACATAGAGATGGGTGTGAATATAGTCCATGCATGACGAATAAAATAGGTTATATAAATATTTACTTTAGCTTTATGATCTGTTTTTATTATTTCCAAACATTTTACAAATCCACATACAGCAATCACATCAGTGTAACAAGTTAGCAAATAACACGCAAGCCCTAAAATAAAGTTTTTTTTTATGAAACGGTTTTAAACATGAGCAATGATAATTCATGTGGATATGAAATAAAAATCATCAAGGCATTATCGCAAGTGATGCATGCTGTGTTAGGTTTGACCTTCGAAGACTACAAGAATTGACCCTATTTGAATTTGACCCTAGAAGAATTGAAGACCCTACATGATGTCAGCAATCAATACAAACAAGGCTAATCGGTCAATGATATCATAATCTTCGGATTACGTAAAAACGTCAGCGTCACGGAAGCCAACGATTTTGTAATCAAAAAGCCCTGTATGGGACTAAAGAATGTTGTGACGTAGTCATGTAAAAAAATAAGTCTAATGGCCAAGTGCGAAAAATGTAAAATTATAGTCTAATAGCCAAGTGCGAGTCGGATTTGCGCACGAAGGGTTCCGTAGCGTTATAGAGCGAAAGTAGGCAAAAATTGTTTTTTTTTGTATACAATAAAAAAATACTTATTAACTAGAATAGAAGTTAAGGTACAAACGCATTACCACATGGAAAATAATGGTGACCCAACAAATATAACCAGATTGATCAAATGAACAAAAGCTCATTTGATTAAAAGTACATAATATATCAGAAAAAGAGTCGAACATAATCGATTTCCAAAACTGCTGGAATCTGAGAAAACTGCGTTTGAGGTCATAATGGCTATTTATATTTATGGACTAATAAAGTATATCAATAAAATGTCGATAAAATAAATTATATTTCAAACTATGTTGCAACAATGAAAGCCACAAACGTAAATTACACTAGAACTAATGTTTTTATAATTGGCATATTCAAATGTATTCAAAGTTGCGCTTACCGAATCAGATCTCTACAAAGTGCGCAATAGGCAATTTTTTTTTATGAAATAAGGGGGCAAACGAGCAAACGGGTCACCTGATGGAAAGCAACTTCCGTCGCCCATGGACACTCGCAGCATCAGAAGAGCTGCAGGTGCGTTGCCAGCCTTTAAAGGGGTAACAGGGGAGGGTAGGGAAGGGAATTAAAGGGGAGGGTGAGGAAGGAAATAGGGGAGGGAAGGGAAGGGAAAAGGGTAGGGGATTGGGCCTCCGGTAAACTCACTCACTCGGCGAAACACAGCGCAAGCGCTGTTTCACGCCGGTTTTCTGTGAGGACGTTGTATTTCTCCGGTCGAGCCGGCCCATTCGTGCCGAAGCATGGCTCTCCCACGTCAAATATGAGAAATCTTAAGAGGATACACCAGGGGCTAGAGAAATGACAAAAAAGTCGTGTAATATCTATAGCTGTCTCTCTTACCTCAAGCCTATACCGCAGAACGCTATAGAGACAATAGCAGAAAATCAACGATTCGTTGTCCCCTAATTCCTTCTCCAAAACTTCACCGATTTAAGTACTTTTTTCATTAAAGACTAAAGAAAGGCCTGAGCTGTGTTTCTATGTTTTAGTTTTTTTTGTATAATCTAGCCAAATCTGTTTTCTGGATGTTTGAACACAGCGGAAATACTGGCCATTTTTTTGGGTTTTTGAACGTTCATATCTTACGAGCTTTTGCCCGCGGCTTCGCTCGCGTTAAGAAGGATTATTATATACAAACTTTCATCCCCTATTTCAACCCCTTGGAGTTGGAATTGATCAAAATCCATTCTTAGCGGATGCCTATACGTCGTAACATCTACCTGCATGCCAAATTTCAGCCCGATCCGTCCAGTGGTTTGGGCTGTGCGTTGATAGATCACTATGTCAATCAGTCAGTCAGTCACCCTTGAGTTTTATATATATAGATTTAATAATTAAATTATGAAAAAAAAAAAGAAAACATAGGGACATTGTATTAGTGGCCGTAGATATTCAGGGAAAAAATTATAACTCTACTAGCATTATCCAGGGAGGAAACAGGGGACAATGTTTGTATGGAAAAAAGGGCGGTGTGGACTCCTCTTAACACTCGTACGAGTAGATATACAGGGTGTAACACAACAAACTGATAACTGATAATACTATAGGGTGTGGAATGTGTATGTGCCCATATTATATTATGTAGAGTTTACTGTAAAGGTAGCAACCACAACGCTGAAAGATTTGACTTCTATCTTCCTATGAGAAATGTCATCAATTTGTCCACACAAATTCACACAATCGTTTAAAAAAAATCTCTTTAATTGCTGCTACTTTTACAGTGCACTTTATACGAAGCACTCATACACGACATTAACAATATTTTTTTGTTACACTTGTTGTTGTATAAGTAATACTTTCTTATTTAATTGGTAAACAATTTTCATCTTTTACTTATTATATCAGTAAAATATCACAATTTTCTCACTACTGGATAGAGCTCTTTAGATGATTGCGGAATTCCTTCACATTTTCTCGGTTTGACCTCTGCTCTTTCGACATCTACTTTGTGGTTATTACGTGACTAAACACAACAAATTACCCTTATACTCGTGGTACAGTATAGGATTACCTTTTAGCCCAATTTTAATAGAGCTAGGATACAAAGTTCATACTACTATATGAGTAGAATTGAAGGAAATTGAAATGAAGCTAAAAGTAGACTAATTTTTTTTCGGTCTTGTCCTAGGTTGACAAGATTGAATCTTTAGATCAAAGAATTTCTTGGGAACAAGACTCTTTTGCCTTGTGCCAATTCAGAAACAAATTATAACCGTATGTTGAGTAAGATCAAAAAAAAATAATGTTGGAATTGTTCCTACTAGTATTTGTATCTACAATTTATAATGATCAATATTTTTGTTTGATCAGAACTATCAGCACACAAAAATTTACACTAGAGAAAATAAGAACATAGCATGAAACATTTGAGGCTTATTATGAAGTAGAAACAGCGAACGATAAATATCAACCTAATGGTAGCAAAATAGTACCTTCAGAAAACCGTTTCGTCGTGATCACGCTATTATTTCTTGCGTTAGGCTTCAAAGATCTCATGCAATTGGACAATACAAACATTACCCGAAGGTATGTATTACCTTTCGTTTTTGTTGTAATATAGTTCCATTTGTATATTTGCACATTAACTGCACAATAAAGGTCATACATAATCTCACCTCTATTAATTTACCACAATGTATAGAGGTCCCTAGATATACAGACTATTGTAGGCGGTAGGCTTACATAATGGAAGTCTTATTGTCAAACCTGGATGTAACGTGCATTATAAAGGGTTGATCTATTTCATCAGTGATGACAGTTAATTGACTATAATAGTAAGAGCAGATTATATAATCAGTAAAACTAAAAAAAAAAACAAGGCGGTGGCCGGTTTCATTGAAACCAGGCCTGGTGTGTGCGCAGTACACAAGAGCACTCTTAGACGAACAACATTTTTATTTGCGAAACTCACTCTCTTCTTGCAACTGCATGTTTCTGTCTGTAGTCTCTTAATATTTTATAACAAGGAGCAAATTCAGGTTAATGTGATTTACTTCACCTATTAGGTACTGACATTTGCACATTGCATACGTGCCACATCTCCATTCTCCACACAGAAGCTTGAAGCAAGAAGTTGATTAATGACATAATAAGTATAATTTTTGATGCACCTTACAAAATTGTACTTGTCGTTAAACCTAACATAGATTAAGAAACTAACACCGACAACATACTAATTACCGCCACAATTATCGCGGACAACACTTTTGCAACGTGTATTTAGACCATTCGTGTGCTTTTTAAACTTAGAATACAGAATTGAATGAAAAGTGTTTTTGTAATATTTTACGTAACTAGGTACACTGATGAGTATCGTAGTTTTTCTTGTAATTTTCAGTTTCAACTACCTTCATTCAAAAAGAATCTAAAGCTCTTTTGTAAGATGTAAATAAAATAATTCGGAAAGAACCACATAAAGACAAATGTAAACTTTATATGATCATTGCATAATAATTTTTCTCATAGCTTAGCGTTATCAATAAAAATCTTGTATTCGTGTTCCCAAAATATATTGGACTTTTATGCTTATCTTTAGAATCCAATATGGCTGAAACACGATGCGTCACGTCTAACGCCATTACAGTTATAGGGTTTCCATGACAAGCCTAAATTAAACTGCTTTCGAATATAAAAGTGGCCATAATGGTACAAAGTAGCGGTTTACATAAATAAGGCCCTTGAGTGAGTAAATATGGACATTTATGTAACGTTATCAGGATTATATCACAAAAAAGTAATAGCGAAAAGAACACTTAAGATTTTTGACAAGGTAAAGGTAGTATTTTCTGGTCACGTTGTATACAAGAAAATACAATATTTTTAACTGCTACGTTTTCAATTACAACTCTTTTATTTGATGCTCCATCTATGAACAAAATAAGTTTTATATAACGCCGTCTTTGCATAATGTTATGGTGTAGTAGTAGCCATACCTGATGCTCTTTTTCTCGTGCTAGTAACTGGTAGGTACTATGAGACACGACGCGGACATGGATTTACAAATTACGACATACATAATTACAGATTTGAAGGTATAGTTTACCTCTATTGGTATAATCCAATGAATGTCCTTCACAAAACTGTAAATAAATATTTACGCGAGGTTAACTTCGATTGGGCAGAACCAAAGATAGATAATTATAACCAAAGATAGATATTAATAAGAAACAAAATGAGCCTTGTAGGAGACGATTAGTAACAAATAAGCGATGTAAATCCAATCCTTTGTAAATTGACGTATCGCGCCCGCGTCTTGTGCGGTGTGATGGGACTTTAATTCGTCAGTGGCGAGCAATGAGTAGCGTTATGTCACAATGGCTAAGAGGTTGATGCCCCTTCATTGATTGCCCGTTTATTTCCTTGTGGAGCTCCCCTTGCAACCTTTAAACGATTGACCATACCTTACATAGACGATGCATTTACAATATTAATACGAAACGAAATTGAATAACAAGTTAAAAGTATAAATTAAATTAGTGGTAGCTCAAGAGACCAAAATTTCAAAATACATATTCGTCTTATTCCAAGGAATAAGACGAATATTTTCAAATTTTGGTTCAATTGCCAGCCCTGGATGTTTTAAAAACGAAAAAGAGTCACCTAATGAGTTTCGCATCCCTGTTACGTCAACAGATTGTCGCTGAGTTAACGGCGCGGCGCCGATGACCGACTTTATTTATAGTCGATGCGGTTAGTTAGATCAAAACGCAGTTATAATGTGTTGGTTTTAGACGAGTAAATCTCTACAGAATACAAGACAGCGAATATGCGAGAAACAATGGTATGTAAATGTAAAGAAAAATTTCGTGAAACTATTTTAAACAGGGATCGTATTGTCTGTTTACTCGTGCATAATGAAAAAACCAATTTCATGGTACATTTGTTTGACCGTGAAGGAGCGTCGCTTTCATCATTGATGGTGACATTTCGTTTGATCCAGTTATAGGGCTGACGTAACAACGCTGGGTGTCGTCTGCTATTAATACCGGTGCGTGTACAGGACTGCGTAACTTAGGGCTGCTACACCCAAAATTTGTAGCAAATTACGTACTTTAGACAAAATTACACAAAAGGATCTACTAGTTTTTGAACTGATACTAAACATCAGCTATACATAGCATTTATTGTTTAATGCATTGCGATCATCTATATAATTATATAAAAATGGATTTTCAATTGTATTAGTAACGCTAAAACTGGAAAGCGGCTGAACGGATTGCGCTAATTTTAGTCTTGAAATATTCGTAGAAGTCCAGGGAAGGTTATAAAGTGACACGAAGTTCACTGGGACAGCTAGTATTTGATATTTCATCTTTTAAGCTAAACATTAATAAACATTTAATTGTCTCTGGACTCTGAAGTCTGGACACTCTTAGTACCTTTCGACAATAATATTGTATACAATAGTATTTACTATTTCAAGACAAGATTTTTGGACAGCCCTAAGCACCTGATATAGGAACTGATTTATGAAAGCTGCTCGGAACTAATTATGCATCATAAGTGAGAAAGAAAAGTTAACTAGTCTAATAGGCGTAAAAGTTTAAAAAGATTTGGAATTTGTTTTGTTTATGAGACAGTGTTAAGAAAAAGGTACCATCGAGGAAATTGATTCCTAGGCAGTTGACAGACCAACGCCATTTGGTCGGATCATGTCAATTCAATGTTAATTGTGATTTGTCGGCTGGGTTTGACGTAACGCTACTAAACTTTGTAGGTCTCCCATCTGCCTAGGAATCAACTTCTCTGATAGGACATTACTTAAAAGCTAAATGCAGTCGTTTAAATATACCGTTTTATTTTCACCAACGCATATCTTAAGTGCATTTACTTGAAATTTACTTCGCCTCGCTACAGGAAGGGCTTTAATTTTGACAGGTAGCCCCGCCTTAATCAACGTGCCTCAAAGTTTCCCTTCAGGAAAGCCTTTTACATTATACAGAACAAGTTTAGGGTTCACCGCCTTGATTTCGTATAAACTGATTACCACAATGAATATGAAAATTTTCGTAACAAAATTAGAGTTTTGTTCACGTTTTCGGCGTTGAGGTACGAAAACTTACTGAGCAAAATTTTTTGGATTCTAAAAAGTGAAAAAAAAAACCGACTGAATATCACTAGTCACTATCAAAGGCTAGAAAATATCTGCGACAAGCACACGTTTAAGATGCGCTAAGCAAGGAAAGAAATATGACTTTAAAACCAGACATAGGCGCAAGGCTAAAAGAAAATCTCTGACATGGAAACACACGTCTCAAATGCACCAGTTCAATTATTCCGATCTAGCGAGCACGACTGAGAGCTGAGGCCTAGATCCAGATCTCCCAGGCTGCCAACGCGGATGTGTCCGAGTGACATTATAAAGAATACGGGTTAAACAGCTATGATTAATGTTAATTAATGATCTTTACTGGTTGCTAGCCGACAGTTAGAAATGTGAAAGTGATCTAGACAAATTAGTTTTGAGACCTAGATTCGGAAGAAAATAGAAGACAGGTTATTTTTGGGTGTAAATCGAAAACGACGTGGAAGATAACACGATAAAGCACACAGTGATATAGAATAAAGAAATGCTGATACTTCTACTATTGTCGTAATTCAACAAGGCTTGCCCATGATTTTTAACTAACAGAGTAAAAAATTTAATATTCATTTGTATTACGATATTTACGTCAGAGTTACATCCTATCGAATCTACAAATAACAAAAACATCAAAGGAGTTACTTACTTGATGTTGCGAGAAGGCGTTACATAGGTTAGGGTATCCGGGAAGCGAATCTTATTAAAACATTCCGGTAGTTTAGGAATCATATTATAATTTACAGATATTATTAATCAATAATGTAGTGCAAGAATAACAGTAATCATAAGAATAAGTTAAATTAAAAATTAGGATGCAAAACTGCTCATGTTTCTAATTTTGGTAAATAAATTACGTAACATAATATCCAAAATAGATGCAAATTACGTGTTAAACGTAATTATATATCCAAAATAGATGTATACAAACAAATAGGTAACTAAATAAGGTGCGTAAAGAAAGCACTTGTCCCTTTCACATGGCTGCACATAGCTGTACCGACAAACGGCGTGGGAGCCCCTGGCCAAACACATAGAAAGTTGCTTGTTTTGGTCGCTATAATGTTATCACAACAATATCCAATCTACGGCACGCCGCTCGCCGAAATGTGAACAATGACGCATGGAAATCAATCAAAGTCAAAAAAGTTTGTAATTAATTTGAGAATTTGAACAGAGAGTTTGGTCCAAACAACGAGACATAAAATTCACAACTTTGACATTCAATTTCAAGTTTTGTGAGAGAAAGAATTTCCATTCTGTCTTTTACAAAACTTGAAATTACCGTAAAACTAACACTATACCTACCTCAGTATAGTGTCAGTTTAAGGGGAAGATATTAGTTATCTACAGAAAGTGGTAGAACAGAATAAATCTTAGGTTAAGCTACTTTATCATACGTATTACACTCAAGAAGATACTACTACAAATCTTATTAAATGAATATTAATAACTAATAAGTAATAACTAATAACATAACCAAAAAATGGAGTAAAAAATTATAATGTATCTCATAAACATTTTTCTATGAATAATGATCTTAGATTGTATCAGGAAATCTTTTACGGTATGGTAAAACCATAAAAAGCGAACATCCGCTATTAAAAATTCCGAGACCAAACCATTTTGACTTTATGTGTCGTTTTTCACCAATTTAGAAAATCTTGACTTCCGTGATCTTATGTTAATTTTCATCACTGGCACATCATGGTATTATGCAATATATTTAAATATTGGTATACCTATGATCCCTTTTACATAATTCAAGCCGCACAAAATTTATTTAAAATACTAACTTTTCAGTTACTCAACCATTGATGATTTTGAGATAAAGTACCCATGCAAAAAACTTACAAAACAGGCAATTCACAGTTCACTGCATGTTACTTAAAAACAATAGACTTTTTAACAACAATGATAAATGTACAGTAAACGGCAAAGGTCATTGTGCAATACAGCCAGTTGATGGCAAAATACATTAGACTTAGGTCTAAGACAATAGAGGAACCCCGACAGTCCATTACCATTAAAAAGTAAGTGTAACATCCGGCCACAAGATGTTCCGGTTGAAAAGAACTTGGCGGTGTCACTTTACTTAAAATGTACCACACGTCGCAGGAGTAAAAAATCTTGACACGTGTTTTGACGTTGACAGTTTCTATTAACGACGCATTTGAGGTTATGTTTACATGAACTTTCCAAAATTGAAATTTAAAAATGGTAGTTTATAAAAGAAGAAGAATTAAGAATTAATTCATTGGGAACAATGTCCCAACTCCCAAAGACTAGAAGGTTGCGATGAATCAATTTTCGTAGCTGAGGCAACAAAATAACAAGTTCCTACTTTGCAAATGAGGCCAGAGTTTATAGTAATATTTCAAACAAACTCAATTAATAAAAGGAACGTAAGTGTGGGATGCAAATTATGACAAGGACTTCAAGGTTGTGACTGTGCTAACTTGCAGCACTAGCACACACTAACGACAATGTTAAGTTATTACTTTTATTAAAAGGATCTCCACGAATCAATTTCAAAAAAAGGATAATTTTGCAGAGAAATTTATGAATATTAAATAAAATACATATATGGGAAGGATTAGAAACATAATAATAATTATTTTAAATAATAAAATTAATGTACAATCGAAGTAAAGTAAACCTCAAAATAAACAACGTGATTATTTACAGAAGAGAGTATAGTCAAAACCAATATGAAACAAATAGTTAAAAGATACATACTATTTTAACAACGCACCAAGATAGGTAAACATGGTTAAATAAAATCATAAGGTGTGGAGGTAAATAATATGAGAATATTTATAATACTACGTCAAGAGCGTGTTCTGAATCACTTAGCGTATAACAGGTTCCATTTAAATGCCTGTATAATGACATAAGTGTTCAGTACTACCTTTATATTTTGTACAATATCATTAATAGGCACCCACAGACGTAAAAAAAGTACGGACGTAATCTTCTCTAATCACGAGTGAAGCCTAGTAATGGCCGCCCGTGTAGGACGTGTGCGTGATATGAGGGTTGCCATATTTATATGTTTTTTTTTGCTTCAGAAATGTAAGCGGTTATTAAAGATGTCATAATGAAAATATTATTTTTATGACACTATAGATAGAAAAAAAACACATGTTATGTACAGAGAAGTATATTATTTACATAACATTATTAGTAATAATGATTATGTACAAACATTTACAATAATAAAATTATTACTAGCTATTTGACCGAGCTTTGCTCGGTATTCGATAAAACACGAATAAAATGACATTTTCTAAAAATAATTCCTAGCTAGACAGATTTTTCGCCCCCGAAACCTATATAAGAAACCTGTATACGAAAAGATATAAGATACTTAAGTCCCATAACCCGTTTCATCAAACAATCAAGTAATTTTAAATAAATAATGGCTTGTTAAATCAGTTAACGGTCTGTTAGAGCTATCGAGAGTTCTACCATGCGCTAACGTCAAATCAAATCACATAACATGGTGTTAAATTTATTCCTGGTCTAGAGGTCCATTCAATATTTTCATTCCTACTAGGTCTCAATGACGCTCGAGTGACTACACCAATAGCACCTTCCCTCCCCTACTACTGAAGGAAATCTAAGACAACAATTTTATCTATGGACGCTTCACACCACGTCAGTCTGACCCCGTGCTAAGTACCTGAAGGACTTGTGTTACGGGTACCAGACAACGGAAATATATTTAATACTGTTATACTATACATATATTTAAGATTTTTATTATATGATACACATATTTAATACACACCCATGACCCAGGAACTTTGAAAACTTTTTGTTCCGTCGGCAGGATTCGAACCCGCGACCCCCGGCTTGAAACACCGACAGCCCACCCACTGAGCCACAGAGGTCGTCAAACAACAGTTATATCCACTTTTGTAAATTAAGAAATTAATAGGGGTGTAGACTATTTTTAGGAAATGTATTTATTTTACAGATGTACCATTAAGGAAGTTGATTCCTATGCAACTGACAGACCAACGTTATTTGGTCGAATACTTATGTCAATTCAATGTTAATTGTGATCTGTCGGCTGGGTTTGACGTAACGCAACCAAACTACTTATGTCCCCGATTTGCATAGGAATCAACTTCTCTGATAGTACATAAGTATTTTGGTACACCTAAAAATATGTACTTATAAAAAATAAATACACTCTTATTTCAATAAAAAAAATCACTTATTAAATATAAAAAATATTATAAAGTTATTAAGTAAAATATGTCCATTTTCGGTAATTCTATAATACAAACTCTCAAAAAAACAATAATTTGTATTAGATTTCGTTTACTGTCTACACCCCTATTATTGTATTCCTGCCTAATTACTGGTCAATAGTATGCTAAATACTTACATGACACTAATAAAAGACAATAAAATTAATTATTTGATTATTTAAAAATAATTTAAAATTTTCCCCGGTTTGGGGAAAATTTCCCCACTTTGTTATGGACATTACTGACCTGTTGAAGTTGAATTAATATTTACATTATTTTATCAAAATACTTTAAAAATATGTTATCTTACCTATGAAATATTATTCCTTGATGTTTTTTGTGTAAGGTTGTATTGTTCTTGCACCATTTTACAACACAAGATGGCATATTTATTTTTATTTATGAATGACAAAGATGTGTCACCGCGATGCAGTCTAATTGCGTAATGGCGGTACGATCGGCTTATTACAGTGCTAGTGTTTGTGCAAGATGTGTACATATGATCGCCTGGGCTTATTAAGGGTGCTTCACTAATTTCTTAATGGCGATCCGTCCGTATTTTTTTTACGTCCGTGTAGGCACCATTATATTTTATTCTATTGTTAAATATCAAAAACACAAAAAGGTATATTTTGTCAATTTTTGAAACAGTACTTTTTAAGGTGAGTCTGAGTCCCATTTAAAGTTTATTAAAAGTCTTAAAAGACAAGATATTGTAGGCAAGGGGACAATAATTTTAACCGTTCAATATTTTAATAAAGTTCATAAAATTAAGGCTTGATAAGATTTCAATTATTTTCATTCGCAGCTATATTTACAAAGCACTTCGTATTCCAACAGACTTGGTATCAGTGACGTTTTTAGTCGTCAGTCGTCAGTCGTCAACATAACAATACAACAATTATCTTGTGCGCCGGCGCACGATGACACGTAAGCTTACGTGAGTCATTTCATCACCTAAAACTGCATGTTAATCTTCGTCATAAAAAAGCAATCATTGTTTTAGTAGGTATCTAGGCCTACGTCAAGGCATGAGATAAAGAATATATTTTTTTAAATAATGACAACAAATATACAAATGTTTAAAAAGAAGTTTTGAAAATCTTGAGCAGCCCTCGGTTATCTTCGATTTTCAAATGAAAATGATAGACGTAAAAAGAAAACGGACTATTCCATAAATAAACTAACGTAATTGACTCGATGTTCATTCTGCAGGTATGACCTTTGTGTTGGAGGTTAATGCTAGCCTAAAACAAGACAAAAGATATAAACCACGATCGGTGAAACCCTACTGAATAGGAACAAACCGAAGTTTAAATGAGATTAATGATTCCTAAGGATTCCTAACGGATGCAACAATAAACTTAATGCTTTTTATGTAACCAGGGAAAGAATCTATATTTGCACATGTCTACATAACTTGGTAACAATAGAAGTGATAAGACAAGCAAAAGTAGAGATCAATAATAAGTAATGAACTAACCAGTAATAACACACATTGGCTTCTTCCAAGCCATTGAGATTGTCTAAAACTATTTAAATAAATATGTAAGTATTTAATAAAATGTATACTTACTAACATTTATTTTCGAGTAATATGTTAAACAAAGGATAGTTATTTGTGAAAAAATCATCGTTTTAGACATCACATTGCAGGTGTTGCTTATCAAGCCGTGAGTGGATGAGTCAGTGTGGCATATTTCAAATATCTCGTATCTTACTTGAGTTTTAAAAATATAGTTTTTAAGAAACTACAGCTTGCTCATATTTTTAAATTATTTACATTATAATAATTAAAGAGAATACAACTATTCTGCATTAAAATTAAAATATTTAAAGTTAACTGTATAAAAATTTAAGTAGTAGTAGGTAGTAATTTGCAGTAAAAGTTGAAACTGCGTGAAAATTTCTGCATTCCTGTAATTGTTGCAAAAAGCACTAGGTCCGCTTTTACATTTAAAAGTGTGAATTATTATTTGAATGATGCATTATAGTTCGCACTTTTCTATAAAACAATGGAAGGCTGCGTAACTTAGAACTGAATTTCTTTACAAATTAAATTGCACTTATGTCGATTTAAAAATAAGAGCATTATTTTCAAACCTAAAGGAACTTCGCTATTAAATTTTTGTATAATATAATAAAAATTCTTTAATTAAAACTTTCTCTCGAAACACAAACAAAATATCTAATAAGCTTATAGCATCTTTCTCCCATTTGCTGTTCTCGGTCAAGCAATTAATATTATTAACGCCTATCAAGTATACGACCTCGATGTTTCAAAATACTAGTCACATGAATTTATTACAGAAGTGCAAGATAAATTAACTATTAAATGTGCAATTCAGTTTATACATAACACTTGCTCCTAAGCAATACGAAACCAATAAATACATAATTTGGTCAAATCGCAATACAGTCAAAAAGAAAGGCAAAATGCTTCGCAACCACAATCAATAGTATGTATTTTACCTCATGCAATATCAAGAAACGGAAATTAAAGATAATAAAAAGAACTAGAAGTTTGAGAAGAATTTTGTCTATAGTAAAGACGATTTTAAATAAATTACAAACGATTCAAGATTGAAAACAGGTACATGTGTTATAGAATTGAGACTTTAGCTCCATTCATCTTTAAATGGTACTAAAAAGTGAAACCAGATTGGTCGATGTGGAACATGGCTACATCTAAATTCGAAATAGCAGATAAACTAAAAAGGGCAAGCGATCCAGTGCGCAATCAGTTTTATTTGGGCAACGATAAATGGCGATAAACTAATGTACAACATCTGTTTTTCAAACTGCAAGCTCGTCTGTTGCAAGCGATATGTTCTAGTTATCTGAATTATGCTTTTAAACAAAAATTCAGCTATTTTTGTTTTTATTGCAGCATGCTGGTGAATTCAGAAATGTTAGGCAAGATCCTTAATAAAAGAATATTAGAAGTTAGTATGCGAATTAAAGATACGGATGACAACGATGAAATCATAATAAACGATTTGTATGACAAAAATGTGGTTAAAATAAATTTTGAGACAATGCATCAGATGATTAATGGATAAAAAGCAATACGAGCCTTACGCTTAGATAGGTTAGAGCTTAAACATATTCGGTCTTACCACAAAAGATCTAAACATCTATTGAACAGTTGTTTTGAGACCATTATGTACTGAATTTTTTTCTAATCAACTGTTCAACAGGTGTTTAAATCTTTTGTAGTAAGACCGGTTATGTCTATTATTATGAACCAGAATCCATATTAATACACATACAAAACCAGAAAAATCGTATTATATCTATTACAAACCATAATTAAATCATGAATGTCGACTTCTTTACCTTTCTGTCAGTATAACTCATTTTATATCCTCCCAAAACGTTCAACTAATTAAGATTTTACATTTCCGAGAAACCCAGATGGAAGAATACAAAAATAGACAAAAGCAGTTCTGTACGAATGTTTACTTAACTATTTTGGTCGCGGGAGTTCCAGATTTTTTAACGTATTTACTAAAGGTAAAGGATTCTAGCTATTATGTAATAAATAATATAATCTTAGTTTAGAACTTATATTGGGAGTTCATCGGTGACTACTATAAGCGAATGATGACAAGAAGCTCGGGGTATACACACCCTTACACAAGTCTGTCTAGCGTTAATAAATACAGCCACTGACCTCCATTATACAAGTACGCTGGACATAATATGATACCCACCTGCTTTTTGTGCCTATTTGAAGCGGAATCAGCGCCCCCAATGCGGGGGAAGAGAACTAAATTTGACGTACATTGCAAATGGCCGCTTAATCATTATTGGTTGTCAACACTAGCATTAGTTCCAAATACTCTCACTATTGCTATCAGCGCCAATATGGCGACTTTCAAACGTCATTTTTACGTCAGATTTAGTTCTCTCCCCCCGCATTGGGGGCGCTGATTCCGCTTCAAATAGGCACAAAAAATAGCTGTCATTTCAAAGGGTATCATAAGTCCAGCGTACTTGTATAATGGAGGTCAGTGAATACAGCTAATATTAACCGATTCAGTGCGGATGACACGGGAGCCATGTCATTTGAAAAACGATTGTACCTCCCTCAAATTACACTTTAGAAGGTTCTACTCTGAACAAAATCATCTTATTTTTCCACGTAGAACAAGCCTGAATTGAAAAAAAGTAGGGTCCGTCAACCTTTTTTAAAAGGTGCATTCATTGCGAATTATACGGCAGCCGCGTCTTATGGGTTTTTAACGTGTGGCGTATGACACGTGAGCCGTGTCATTTAAAAAGCGATTGTATCTCCCTCAAATTACACTTTAGAAGGTTCTACTCCGAACAAAACCGTCTAAATTTTCTACGTAAAACAAGCTTATAGGCTTCCTCTCTGAATTGAAAAAAGTAGGTGGTGTCTCCTTTTTTAGCCCACCGTACATTATCCGAAATTTCTGATCACAAAAATTCGGACGCCCGACGGCTAACTAACCGCCAGCTAACCTAATCGCCAGGTCTATGACAGAATAATGTAACTGCAACTTATAGGACTGGTACTGACTTCAAAATTATGAAGATTGAGAACAGAAATACCTACTGAGTACAGAATAAGAATTATTATTTAATACTTTTTAGTTCAGTTTAGAAAATTACTATTGTTTTTACCTTGGAAGTCGGTTTTAATTTTTTTGTTTAAAAATAATAATTTTACTCTTTTTAGTTATTCTTAAGGTTTTCTACACAGTTTTGGCGTTTTTTATTAACATAATTGTAACCAACACACCTTGGTAGCCATAACATTAAATTCGAATAATAGTATTATGCTTTAAAATAACAATTTTTTTTTTATGAAATAAGGGGGCAAACGAGCAAACGGGTCACCTGATGGAAAGCATCTTCCGTCGCCCATGGACACTCGCAGCATCAGAAGAGCTGCAGGTGCGTTGCCGGCCTTTAAGAGGGAATAGGGTAATAGGGGAGGGTAGGGATGGGAAGGGAATAGGGGAGGGTTTTCTGTGAGAACGTGGTATTTCTCCGGTCGAGCCGGCCCATTCCAAGCCCAAGCATGGCTCTCCCACGTATAATCGATACGTACGACGACACGTACGACGATATTAAAATCATTAGACAAACTACAGAATAATGATCAAAAACATCAGTCTGGATCTATAAGACTATGAAAAGTACTAATAACATGGTCATAATTTGATGATGCATGGTGTAGTGTTTATGATGATGTTTAATGTAATCAGCGAAACTCCCAAACACGTATCTATAAGGAATCAGGAGTTCTGTTCAGCACCTTCAGGACCGTGGTATACCATGGTGCAAAATTTTACTTTTTGGTAGCATAATATGATCAAAACACATCCCATAAAACCAAAATAACCATATGTTCCCATTTGATTTTCAAGAAGTCCCTTGGATTCCTCATGGTTCCCATCATCAGATCACCACTTTTGTGAACATGGTACCAACTCGGAACCGGATCAATCGGAACAAATACCCCATACAACAAAATAAAAATTTTGAAAATCGGTTCACAAACGGCGGAGTAATCGTTGAATACACCTCCTCTTTTTTGGAAGTCAGTTAAAAAAACTTAACAACGAACTTCTTTAAATTTATCTACGAACGTATTATTTACTTTGGAAACCCAGATCTATTTAATATAGGTAGGTACTCATTTTTCTAACTTTGAAACCTAGAAAAGGTTTGCAACATCTGAATAAAAAAACCGCTTACCTGCCATTTTCAGGTTTACTTAGTAAAACTACTCGAAATCAACTCAAAACAACGTAGCCTTCCGTCAACAACAATGGTTTGGTCTCAACTAAATAAATCAAGTTAATACAAGCGTAAAAACCAAAAAAAAACCATAAAGCTTTTTGAACGTGGCGGATGACACGGTAGCCGTGTCATCTACTTCTATGGCGTATGACACGGCTCACGTGTCACGGGAAAATTGTATGCCGCCACGACTGAAAGTCTTCAAAAAGGTGCGCCGCATTGAATCGGTTAAATGAATACTCTATACATATAATAATAATACTCCCCACACCGGTTTCGGTTCCAGGCATGTTACGCAGGAGTAGTTTTATAGTGCCCAAGTGTGTGCGCAGTACACAAGAGCACTCTCTCTTCCTTTCACTCTCATAACCCAGTGGGACGGAAGACCGACACGACTGGCGAGAGATCAGGCGCAGGACCGACTTTTTTTTTACATGCCCATCCGACGCATGGATCATCTTACTTTTCAGACAATCAAATGATCAGCCGGCATTGTCCTAACCAAACTTGGAAATAACATGTTTCTAACGCGGGATTCGAACCCACGACCTCCGGAGTCGAGAGCCGCGCTCTAACCACTAGACCACGGAGGCGTTACATATACATATACAGAGGGAACTAGTAGCAATCCGGAGAAAAGTGATTTGACTATGCAAACACTTTCGCTGCGATAAAAGGGAACACCTGAATAAGAGCGCCGAGTCTTCAGAAACTAAACACTCCATATTTTCAAAAGAGACTTTTCACTTCCATAAATAGGTTTTACGCATTCAAAATGTTACGTCTAAAGTAGAAGGAAATGAGGTTGCAGTACAGATCGTAAGTCGTAATCTAACGCAAATTTTATATGAATCATAATCTTCGATCACTAAGTGATGGAAGATCATAATATAGTTTATTTTAGAGACATTTTACATGGAGTTTTTCCAGTAGAAATTTGAAATACATGAACTTAAGAAATCACTGTTGTTTCACAGAGTTTCAATTTTTAAACTTAGCTCAATGGCCTACCAAAATTTTAATACTAAAGGCTGGAAACTACTTTATACTCGCCTCGTTTATACAAATGAGATCCAAATCCATAAATACATAAGTAATATATGCGTTACTTAAATCCAAGCTATAATAATAATATGAATATGCAACGAAAGAATATTGGTTAAAGTAGCCTAAGGCCCATAGCAAGACCGCACCAGAATGGGTTTTTTCATTTAAAAAAATAATGCACGATTTATGTGTCCCATAACTGTTATTATCTAGACGACATCTCCAGCAGAACTAGGATCGCTAAAAAAACTAACTAAAATCTATAAAAAAACACCTAATTCAACTCTCTATTCCTATGGTATACCTAAATCATATCGGCGGATAGCGGACGTATTACTTTTCGGTACTCACCATTTCCTTTTTCAAATAGACGAGCTGCGAATCGAGATCAGTCGGTGGGTGCTCTTCAACAGCCGCTTCCGGCTCCGGCTCCGGCTCGGGCTCGGCGTCGGCGAAGCCACTGAGACTCTTGGGCAGAGGGGGCAGGCCTTGGAGCGACATTGTGCTTATGGCCTTGAACTGCTTCCTTAACCTGCAAAAAATCTGATGTGAGACGAGATAAAGAAAGGCGCTATTGTGGTTTAGAACAAGTTTGATAGTTTGAGGATCACGGAGCTAATATCGAGCTTTTTTTGGCAGGAGTTCATCTATTCAAATATGTTGTGGTTTAGAACCAGGCCTTGTACCATGAAACTGTTTTGAGACTCAAACAATCGGACGAGAATGTCGCGTCTTGCTCTAACAAACGTGAAATGACGTTGTTAGAGCAGGACGCGGCATTCTCGTCCGATTGCTTGAGCCTCAAAACAGTTTCGTAGTAGGCCTACAGTTTGACAATTGAGGATCGCGGAGCTAATTACGGGTATTTGAGGTTTTTTTGAAAAGAGTTCATCTATTTACTAATACTTCTGAATTCTGATTGGCTAACGTCGAAAAAAGCGAAATCAACCAAAGTTGTTGAACATTTTTTTTTTTTATGAAATAAGGGGGCAAACGAGCAAAAACCTGATGGAAAGCAACTTCCGTCGCCCATGGACACTCGCAGCATCAGAAGAGCTGCAAGTGCGTTGCCGGCCTTTGAAGAGGGAATAGGGTAATAGGGGAGGGTAGGGATGGGAAGGGAAGGGAATAGGGCAGGGTAGGAAAGGGAATAGGGTAGGGGGTTGGGCCTCCGGTAAACTCACTCACTCGGCGAAACACAGCGCAAGCGCTGTTTCACGCCGGTTTTCTGTGAGAACGTGGTATTTCTCCGGTCGAGCCGGCCCATTCGTGCCGAAGCATGGCTCTCCCACGTATAAAATTTCTGTCAAATTCTCAGAAATGAAGGATAATTAGACAAGGATAAAACTAATACAAACGTACAAGGATAAAAAGTCGTTAAAGTAAATTATGTCTCATAATATTATGTATGAGGTTTGACAAATTGTAGAAATTCTACAAGCTAGCTATTACACCACGCAAAATGATAGAAAAATACTCAATAGTTAGAAAGAGTTGAGCACTTAACTCTAGCTATTATATTTATCTGACACTAATACGTCCTAATACAATAATTGAATAAGAAGTCATTGACATCCTTCACAATTTAGCCTAGTTTCAAGTATCATGTACTACAAAATGTGCATCGGTCGTTCAGGGCAAGCGGGATTCCTGTCAAGTGCTACTTGCAGATATCTTTCCTTTTACTTTTAATATTATTAATTTTATTCAGCACAGAAGCCTTATTGTGGAACATTCTAGCGATGCAGAAGTATTTAATTATATTATTGTCTTTGCTTAGCGAAAAGTATCAAAATAATTAGGGAGAACCATTAGGCATCATTGGGTTCAAAAGTTAATTAAAAAAAAAACATTCATAATTTTATTCAATGTAAGTGAGTGATAAATACTAGTGTTCGAGTAAATTTTTAAGCTTGAATGTAAGTAGGTATACTAGTAATCCAAAATCTCTGGAAGACTAAATAATCCAAAACACAGTCAAACTACGCACAATCGATGCAAAATTCATCGCATTGCGGCACCGATTTTGGCAAAAGATTTCAATTTGTTTGAGCCTTTGAAGTTGTTTGGACAGCGCTGATATAATAGAACCAATCATTCATTTATACGGATAATGGAGTAGTGAAGGTCTTGCATTGTTAAACTGCGTATAATCTGCGAGGCCATGGCCCATGTGTTAGTGGGCTGATTGACCGTAGGGAATATTTATCATTGTTGATAATGCATTATCATTAGCTCTATTAGTATTACAGGCGTACATGCCCCCGCTATTTCTTCAACATTTCGCTACGTACTTTGGTTTTAAATGATAATATTGATCATATAATAATATTCAGCTTATTTTTGAAGACTTTTTTAAGAACATTTTAAAGAAGGACTGTGGAGTATGGAATAATAGTTTATTGCTGGAACTACCAATTTTTTTTTTAATTGAGTGTATAGTAACATAATATTATTATTAAGAAGATTAATTACGCGTGAATATAATATACTTAATGCGGTTTTCGTAATCACTAGAAAAATATAAGTTTTTCACAAGGAACAGCTGCTAGGTAACTACTAATATAAGGTGTTTAGCACTAGATTTTCAATATTAGACGGGGGTTGAAAATAACAAGGGTTGAACATCAATAAGAAGTTGAAAGTAAATAAGTGGTTGAACATTAAATAGAAGTTGAAAATAAACAAGTGGTGATCATCAATAAGAGTTCAAAATTAAAAAAGAGGTTAGTCTAGAGGAAGTCTAGGGGTGAAACGGAGTATTTTTTAAATTATTAATAACATCTAAATTCTAAATCCTGAGCCCACGATTAAAATCAATAAAGCTAACTGAGAACTTCTTGACCTTTCAGTAAAACTGCTACATTATTAGCTGAGAAGGTCAAACGATCTTAAGTTATAAGCAGCACTTGAAAATATTAAACGTACCGATCCAAAAATATAAATACCCCTGACACAGTTGAAAAATATATTTGACGTTAAATTAATAATTTCGGTACTTAATAAAATGCTTCCTTTGAATATTTTGTAATTAAGGACAAAAATAACTAATGAATTCAAACGTAATACTTATTAGTTAAGTTAATTAGTTAGTTACGGGGATTAATCTCAATCCAAAACGATAACCTTGCACACAACCAAAGACCAAGCGTATACGCATCGCAATAAGATTCATTTTAGCTTAGCATAAAACTGTAGTTACTCGGGCGGATCTTCTCTATTTTTCATGTTTTTTTTTTTAATATCTTTGGAAATAAACAAAAGAAACAAAATTGTTCGGTTAAGGACATTTTAATATAGATTTACTATAAAATGTATAATTATCCTAGTTAATACTTATATTTCGGTGAAATAGATTTTTATCGGAGATGAGTTTGTGAGGTGATTAATTACAGCCAAAGTATTACGTTTTATTAAAATGTTTATGGTTTAAGGTATTTTAAATATTGTGCTTTATATCTCATATTTTTTAACACTTCGTTATTATATTGGAACTAGGTAAACCGGGAGTCACGGAATAACAAAATTGGGGTTTATCCTCGCCTTAACATCTAAATTCTTATTATTAGATGTAAGAAATGACCTACACACGAAATAAGCGTTAACAACAATTCATTTGCATAATAAGACACGGTCATAACTCTGTACAACAAACACAGTTACCTTGATTTAAGATCATCATCTCTTATGCTCGCGTACGCCTGATCACAGTCATCCATGTTTTCACTTGTCACTGATGATACAGCATAGTTCACCTCTGAATCAGAGTCGCACTGCATCGACGAATTCATATCAATAACCTCAGGTACGTTGGACTGCGAATGCATCGTCTGCAATTCGTATATTAGCATCTCGTGGTTATTCAAGTCCTTCATATTTTCAAATTCTGGGGACAGGTTCCCGTTGGTTAGCGGGAGATCTTTCCCCTTATCGATAACCGTGTTTGGCTCCTCTTTGTTGTTGTTTCTGCTGGCCAGTATTTCGGATATTAACATTTCGGTCACTTGAGAGGTTTTTCTCTCCAAAGAATTGTTGTTTTTATTTAAAGCGTCACAAGATAATGAATTGCGTTTGTTTTGAATAACTTTGCAGGTGTCATTGTTTTGCGTTGACGTAATATTCCGAAGCCTGTCCTCGATATCCTGAACTTCATCAATTGACGCATACGCGGCCTCCTGAGGCACAGGTTTAGGTTTAGCGTCGATAGGCAAAGAGTACGAGGATATTTCCGGATCCTCTATTCTTTTATATGACTCGTCCACACTTTTTTGTACAGGTAGCTGTTTCATTGGCTTCAGTTTTGGTTTCGGTGATAGAGGCGGCGGGGGAGCCTTACGCAAAGGAAGGGTCTTTTCGGCGAAACTAGACGATTTAGACACTTTACATTTGGAGTCTTGATCTAGCTTGTTAGAAGTAGACAGAGATCGCACCAGGATCTGTTTACAAGTTTTAACGGCCTTTGAATTGAGCGACTCGTTCGACTTCTTATTGGATGCCGGCGATTGAATCGTGCTGCTGTCGCTGGAGCTCCGTCGAGAGTTCTGTCCGCTCGATCTTCTCTCGTCGGACGAGGAACTCCTGTCGCTTATCACATCCTTAATGAAAGATTTTACTCGCGCCAGGCCGTTCTGCCGGGGAGACACCGAAGGTTTACTCAGGGTGGCGGTCCTATCCAAGGTTTTCGCCTTCGACGAAACTTTGGGTGCCTCATTTTTGGTGTACGTTTTGCTTTTTGTTAGATTCGCTTTAGAATCGGCGACCGCTTTTCTAGTTTTGGCGAGCGCCTCAGCGACCATGCTCTGGCTGGGCCGCGGGGGGACCGGCGGCGGTCCCTTGATTTTGGTCGTCTTCATCGGTTGGGAGTTAGTCTGAACCATCAGCATGCTGAACGAGGCGTCGCTCGGACAATACTATAAGGAGAAGTATAGTATAATGAGCGCGGTGATAGACGCGACACGCGCGGGCTGAGCGCTCGTCACACGACCGTCCGCGACCGCGCGCCACACTGACTAACTGCCCGCCTGACTGCAATCGTGATTCGTGATTCATGAATAGTGCGACCACCGCGACGCAATTACTGCACCGCGCCGATTCGCTTTCAATAATAATTAGCGATAGCGCCCTAATACTTTTATTAGTGATCTAGTACACAAACTGACCCGTAGCCCGTACCACACACCATACTTATTTCACAAAGGCTATTGTTTATATGGGAATAAAGCGTCGTTATTGCGGGCGAGGCGGGCGGCACGCTACGTTGCATGCGGCTATGATTTGTTGGCAAACCACTTTAGAAAACGCTTTGTAAGCCATTGTGTCGAGAACGTCGATCGCCAAAATGAGTTATCCTGATTTGCAAACATCATGGTGTGCCTGTATGCTAACATTTATTATGGCCTTATGAAATATTAAGTATAATAATAATAATTGAAAATCAGAGTTTTCATGAAAATTGAAAAACTTCTATTCTATTTAGATGGTAATTACATATTTGCAACCTATTACGTTTGCAACTATCTAGTTAAGGGGAGGTTATTCCTAAATTAGCAGGCCGATGTCTGTCAGTGCGAATATCGACGTAAAAGACATTAAAATAACATTCATATCAGCGCGCCTTGTACAGTGGCGGTTACGACGATCGCCGCGTCCATGATAGGGCGAAATAGGAGAGAAAACCTTTTTACTTAGATAAAAAATAGTATAACTAAACATGTATCCGTACATTTCCCTGTAAAATTTTAATAGTAATCGAACTATCCAAATTATTTTTTGATTGAGTCCCTGTTAGTCCTATAAAACTGAAAATGTTTTTAAAATCGAGGTTGTTTCGGAAATTTTTTTTATCGAGTAAAATTATCTGTATTGTGTTTCTAACCGTAAAAGTCACTAGTTAAAAGATGTATCTATACATGTATATATTTTTCAGTTTTTTTTAATGACGCTTTCTTTAAAAATTACTCATTCTAGAAACGTGAATTTGGAATATCCTAGCCTTAAGTTTAGTATAAATTAAATCAATAAGAATGAAAAATTTTCTAGAGTTCTGTACCCAAAGGGTAAAAATGGGACCTTATTATTGAGACTTTGATGTCTGTCTGTCCGTCTGTCTGTCTCCAGGCTGTATCTCAAGAACCGCTATAGCAAGACTTCTGAAATTTTCACAGATTGTGTATTATCTGATGCCACTATAATAAAATACATACATACATACAGGCCAAAATCATAACCCTCATTTTGGCTTCACCGTAGTCGGGTAAAAATACTAAAAACAAAATAAATTAAATATTAATTATGCTCTATAATGGTATGGAACCCTTCGCGGGCGAGTCAAACTCGCACTTGGCCAATTTTTATGTCCCTCCTATTCAGTACTTATTGAGGCAAGCAGCAACAAATTTTAAAATAATGTTCGTAATTGTTTTTTAACTGAGTAACAAAAAATTTTACAAAAAATATTTTATATAAAACAACAGGATTTTTTTTATATAAAATATTTTTTCTCAGCATAATATGATTTCAGATATTTAATAGTTAATTTACCTACTATTATACATAGTTTATTTGTCTGCCATGCCAAGTTACCCCAAAGTTGTAATTTTAAACAATGAAAGAAATTAAAAATGGAAATAATTAACGGACAAAACAGAATTCATACAAGTTTGGGTAAATATTCCATATCGCGCCACCAGCGATTTTGAGGCCGTTTTTTTTTTACAGTCGCATTATAATCTGTAAACATCAGAACTAGTATTGTTATGATGGCACATAACTATTTCTGGTTAAAAAAAAAAAAAAAATTTTCAAAGTATGTCGACGGAGCCTCGCTACTTGGGGCTCCTATTTATGGGTGTTGTGGTCTACGTTCCAACCTAACCTAACCTTCTTTTGGACTTTCTGGATTGTGTTAGTTTTTGTTTTGGCGGGCTTTGCCTAGGGGGGCTGCCCCCCCCAAACTCATCAGGGGCTCAGCCCCCCGCCAAAACAAAAACATACACAATCCAGAAAGTCTAAAAGTAGGTTAGGTTAGGTTGGAACAGCCCTGTCTTAACAAAACAAGTAACATAGTTTGCAACACTTACTATTTATTTATTGTCAAACTTCCAATCCTGCCGGCACATAGGACACTGTTGCTGCGGTTGGGACCGGAGCCACTTGTCGATGCAATGTATGTGAAAGCAGTGGGAGCAGGCACCCCAGACCAGGGGGCAATCGTCACCAGGTAACTTGCAATCCGGACAGCAACTATCGAATGGCATACGACAAATACCACAGTTATCGTCGTTTGCGATCCAGCGCCAAGTTGCTACGCCTGTCCAACCTAGAGAATTAGAATAAAAACGGAATTACACACCGCTGTTTACATGGGGTTTCAAAGCCTTGAGTGGTTCACAAAACAAACTTACTTTTAATGGTCACTTTCATTTCAGTCCTATGGCATCACAATTTAGCTAGTTTTTACGATTAAATTCCTATTTCCTATGAGTTTATAAAAATAGCTAAACTTAAAATCAGAACAATACACGAAGCCAAAAAATACTTCTGTCACTGTCAAGTGTCAGTTGTCACATCATTTTTTTCTTATAATGGCACTTCTTCAACATGGCAATTCTTGACACAAGGCCAGTGTCGAGTATAATATTATGGCCGGAAAACAATATTCTTTAATACAATTTTTTTTATATCGTCAGGTCAGTCAGGTCTAAAGTCTAGTCAAAGTCTAAGTATAAAGTCAATACAGTCAAGAAGTCAAGTCGGTCGATTCAGTAAAGTGGTAGACGCTTTACTGAAACTTTCGATGGAGTTTTGGAGGGAACACAAAAGAGCACGTTTCTGGTTATTACATCACTTTCCCACACTTGTGCACGATAACGAATATCTAATGGTTAATATCCTACCAATATTACACATTAACACAATTTTAGGAAAATAATATTAAAACACAACATCACCATTTCACATTCCCGGCAAAACTCCCGTTGTCACATCATTCAAGTTTCAACTGTCAATATTTTTTTCCCTTTTTCTATAAAGTAATGAAACTAAACTAGATAGCCCGTAGGTATTCAACTATCAACTTTTGCGCGTACTCAAAATCCAACTCAATATAATATACGTGGTGGGCTTAAAGGTAAGGTAAGCCTGTAGGGACATTCATTTAAAATATTATAAAAAACAAAGCTTCACTTTTCATAACTAAGTTTCCCAGATATTTTATATTGCACTTAAAATGATTTAGTCCTTGCTGTCTAAAATCTTAATATATTATATTATAGTCTGTCAAAAAAGTGAAGAAATTAAAAAGTGGCAACATCGTAGTGTCATCCCTTTTTTCTTAGATTGATTTGAAAAGGATGACACTACGATGTTGCTACTTTTTAATTTCTTCACTTTTTTGACAGACTATAATTTACCTATAAATAAGCAATTTTCTGAATATATTTTCTTTTTTAGGGTTCCGTAGTCAACAAGGAACCCTTATAGTTTCGGTCTGTCCATCCGTTCGTCTGTCTATCCGTGGATTTGCTAAGAGACTATAGAATCTACAAAGCTGCTTTGTTATGAATGCACATAATATTAATGATGCCGACAAAATGGTACGTAAAACCTTAAAAACAATTTTTTGGGATACCCCCCCTACACATCATGCGGGGATGAATTTTTTTTCGCGTCCATCCCATCGTGTCGTTGGATAGGTTTTTTAAAAATATTTTAAGTAAGTATAGATCATTTTCCGATTTAGGGATCCATTTGTGAAATAGGTCTTCAGTTTTAAAGTGGAAAAAATCGTTAGAGTCTAGTGTCGCCTCCTTCTACCAGCTAAACCGTTGTATATGGAAGTATGAAAAAATTCACGGGAGTAGTAAATATGCTGAATTCAAAAGGAAAACGGCTAAGAAGTCTTCTTAAGTTATTGAGTAAATATAGTCGATCAACTAAAAAAATGTATTCAGTCAAGTATAAACTAGGAACTTTTCAGTAAAATTTCTTTGAAAATAACTAAGATAATGTTGTAACTTGTAACGGCCGTTCCCAATATTCAATCTATCTCTGGTTTGACATACAACCGATCGCAGCTGACATTGAATTGACATAAAATATATGTCTCTAATGTCTAATGTGATCTATTCCTATCTCTAGTAGGGCAAAACCAGAGATAGATCAAATATTGGGAACGGCTGTAAGTAATGTAAAACACGTTGTAAACATAAACTTATAATGCATAGACCAACAAAGAGTGAGAATCATTTACCTTTATATTTATCACCTTAAAAAGGACATATTATCTTATTTTAACGATTATTTTTAAGTAATAATTATCTTTTGACATAGGTACCTAGTATAAAATCAAGGTTTCACAGATCAGTCACTTGAACCTAATACTCATTAAATGCAGCTTTCAATAATATAATAGACAGTTCTCTGACAGAATAGGTATAAGTGCAACTTATATTATACTTAATAGGACTGGTACCGACTTCAAAATTATGAAGATTGAGAACAGAAATACTGAATACAGAATAAGGATTATTTAATACTTTTTAGTTCATTTAAGTACAATATTACTATTGTCTTTACCTTCAAATCGGTTCACAAACGGCGGAATAGTCGTTGAACATACACAAAAAATATTATATCCACAGCCGAACGTCTAACCTCCTCCTTAAAGTCGGTTAAAAATTATTGTAATAAAAAGTATTAGGGAGTGCCTCCGCTGCCGGCGCTGGTTGCCAAAATGGCTGCCAGCGCCGTTTTCCGAAATCCGTAGTTTGCCGAAGTCACGCGATGTTTGCCGAATAGGCTGCCGGCGCCTATTCGGCAAATATCACTTGTCAAACAGAATAATGATCAAAAACATTAGACTTGAGCTAAATGACTATGAAAAGTACAAATAATAAGGTCATAATAATTGTAAGGATGCATAATTATTTGAATCCTTCGATCGGGGATTCTCGGAAATGCTATTGTATTCTATTGTTGTCGCGATCACCGGTGCTCGTATGGGGCTTGAATCTTGGATGGGTTAATGGTGGTGATGATGAAGATGCTGATAAATGTGATCTGCATAGTAGCATTTAAAGACAATATATTTGCTTCTTTAAACAACGCTGAAACTCTCTAACATGTATAAGGAATCTGAAGTTCTGTTCAGTACCTTCGGAAGTATACCACGGAGTTTATAACTGTAGCTGTGGTGCAAAATCTTACTTTTTGGTAGCTGAAAAAAGATAGCTAAGGTAAAGCTAAGCTAAGAAAATGCATCACAATAAACTAAAATATCCACAGCCGAACAAATAGGTACCAAACCTTCACCTTTGGAAGTCGGTAAAGTCGAATATATAAATTGAGATTATAATTATTATTTCTTTTTAAAATTTGTGTATCGGCACTGGAACCTAGCGCTTTACGCATTATCACCGGCTCCCATTTTGAGTGCTAGCGCCGGCAGTCGTTGTTTTATATCTCTGCTGCCGGCAGTATACTTACCGTAGTTCCCATTACTGATATTTTTGGGAGCCGGCGCCGGCAGCGGAGGCACTCCCAAAAGTATTATGCTATTTTATGATATGTATTTAATTTAAGAATAAAATATAATATACTATGTGTGTTGTTTACTTTCAACGTTTACTTTCAATGTAGCAATGTAAGGGCTGATTTACATTTAGATAGATTTTACCTGAGTAATAAATAAGTAACTTTATAATGTGTTATGTGTATATTATTTACCCCTATAAGAACCTCATGTCATAAGTCATAACATATCCGACGAATGACGACTGAAAAATCATTCCAAACGAAAATGTGTATCTACTTTTCAATCGTCACCTTTTTTGCCAATTAAAATGTGATGATGTGTGAATGATACCTAATTTGAAATACAAAATCTGTCAAAGTTGCATATTATTTATATCTTATATAAACTCAGGTAAAATAACTCGTACGGACTAAACTATCGATAGTAAAATATATATACGACAGTATATATTAAGTCTATGTATTCATTGACCAATGACCTTACATTTTTTAAAAAAAACAAGCCGTGGTACTACGGATTAAGGAGCCCTATATTGCGCGTGGCCCGACACGCACTTGGCAGTTTCTGAACTTATCGCTAAAATAAAAAACGCTCAGATTATTATTTCAAAATCAGTTTTACATAATCTAAAAAACATATTAGGTCTCCATGACGCTCGAGTAACTACACAAATAGCCCTCTGTGCTACTTTGAGATCTGACTGGATTTCTCCATTAATTTATCGATGTAAAAAAGGGTTTTATAATTATATTATTAATAGGGTGAACATGACTAGTGACTGGACAGTTCTAGTCATTGGACAGAGCACAAAAACACTATAATATATTTATTAAGGTTGCTTTAAAAACTACCTGTTTTTCTTTAAAATCAGGTGTTCTTTAACTTTAAAAACAGGCAATTTTTAAAGCAACATTAAAAAATATTGTGTTTTTGTGCTTCTTCCAATGACTGTTACAGCTGTCCAATTAGTTTACCCTATCCAAGTAATTTACCCTATTAAGTTGCAAATATAATTTTTTGCCAAAAAAAGAGAAAGAAGAAGGTGTTATATTTTTTATCTGTAGACAGTGTCAAGTGTCAATCTGTCATTTACGATTTTGACATTTTGTAATTGATGTGTTGGTATGTTGGATTCATGGATTAGTTAGATTTTGTTGTTGTTTCACAAAATTAAGTGCTGAAATCTACATTAATAATAGCTGAAAGTGATAGAAATAATACTTTTTAGGTTATAAAGTGAAACCATTCACTAAATATGACGACTTTTGATTCCAAGTACGATGTAAGTATGTTCGGCAAATGGAGTGAATTTGCCATTTGCTTTTGAATTTCAAGTAAAAATATTAATTAAACCACTCATTTAGAATATAATTTACATGATAGTTTAAAGTTTCTATATAAATTAATTATGATAGTGGAAATATTGCATCTGGAACTAGACGTAAACAACTAGTAATTCGAAATCAGAAATTTTATTAATTTTTCCATTCTCAACCTTTCAGATGTACCCAGCGGGGGATGTAGGTGTTGTAGAGGGTGAAATGAATATTCCAGGAAGAGGGCCAACAACTGGTGATAGCATGGAATTCAATACACTCGATGAGCCTATCAAGGAGACATTTGTAAGTTTTAATTTACTGACACAGTGAAGACGAGTAAAGTAATTTACTCGTCTTCACTGCAAGAGTAATATTACTTTATTATAAAATCCATGATACTGCACTTACTGCTATCAATTCATAATATAATGCTAAGTACTCAAATACAGATTTAATCGATTGAGCAATCACATAGAGTAAAACCCACAGCTTGGTCTTTTGTCCACACATTCAGAATTAATCTATTGAGTGCCGTGCGACGTTAAGTTTTCACCGAATTGTTCGAGCCAAAAGATGTCTGTTCAACTAAGGAAATGGTGGCTGCACTTAGCAAGTCTCACAATTTGTACATACGCTAGAGTGAAGCTCGACGACTCGCATCTAGTAAGTTAGAAGGAAATTAGATTTATTTAATTCCTTCGAGCCGGCTCGAGGCAAGCCTTCGAGTTGTGAGTTTTGTGGTCCACACAATAACTTTTACTTTGCTTTGGAGTAAAACCATTAAGTAATACCTGTAGGTATTACTTAATGGTGAGTACTAACCATAAGGGTGATATTATTATGTGCATTTATAGATTAATGTGGAGGTTCATAAAAATTTAGACATACCGACCATAAAAGAGGAGATACTGAGGTCCACAGAAAAATACAAAAAAAGGCTAGAGGTCCACCCGAATGCTTTAGCTTCTGGCCTTGTTAGCCGTAATTATAACAAGCGCCTGAAAAGGAAGGACATCTTTTAAATGAAAGAACTAAATTATAGTAAACTATGAGTAATGCTATCTACAGTGGTAGAAGCACTCTACCTGCCATGCGTAGTACATCTCACCTGCTTATAGTTAAATACTGATTGCAGATAAGAAGGAAAAAAAAATTATAGATTTATACATTGAAATTAGCCATATTTGTTTTATTTTTCAGCTACGTGATCTAAGAGCAGTTGGTAACAAATTCTTTCATGTCCTCATACCAAGAGAGAAAACCAGTTTATTAAAAGAATGTGAGTTATGCTAGTGATTAATTTTGTACCCATTCTAATATTATAAATGAAAAGAAATATCTATCTCTTACCTCTTGATACTTCAATTGCTAAACCAATTTAAATAAAATTGGTTATGGGAATTTTTTGAGTTCTGGAAAAGTACATGCAGTAGTTTAATAAATATGTGATTTTACTCACTATATATTCAACTACATTCAATTTAAATACTTAACACACCATATATTATTTTACACACTCTACATCAGCCTTTCCCAAAGTGGGCGATAATGCCCCCTTGTGGGCGCTGAAGGTCTAAAGGGGGTGTGGGACCCAGAAAAAAAATGCAGGCTTGGGGGTGATTTGTTATTTCATTTCATCTGGATGCATTTAAAATTTAAACAATGGAAGCGCTAAAACATAATTTTTTCTCAAAGTAGGCAGTAGACAAAATAAGTTTGGGAACCCCTGCTCTACATGAATGTATCCCAACAATATATTACAAACAATAAATAATAAAAATGTATAATTTCAGGGGATTTATGGGGTCCGCTATTGCTCTGTACATTCATGGCCACAATACTACAAGGTAGTACGGAACGTGCCGACAACTCCAACGACGGTGGCCCCGAGTTTGCTGAAGTGTTTGTACTTGTGTGGATTGGAGCCGCCGTAGTTACGTTAAACTCAAAACTTTTAGGTGGTAACATGTAAGTATATTTTATTTGTTTGTGTCTTCATTAAAAAACTTAAATACTGTGCCAAATATTTAAGGAGGAAAGGCCTTATCAATATAAGGAGGAAAGATGGAATACTGTGACTTATAAAGCTGTGTAAAATGTGTAAATAAAAAAAACCGGCCGTTTTTTCGCACCGGCCAGTGCGAGTTGGACTCGCCCATGAAAAATTCCGCAGCAGCAATAAGGTTTATTTTTATGAAATTTATATTTCAGTTGATTTAATGACGTATAAAAAAAACTACTTGCTAGATCTCGTTCAAACCAATTTTCGTTGGTAGTTTTTATAGTAATGTACATCATATATATTTTTTAGACTTATCATGCGGCATGCTTAGAAGTTAGAGGGGGGGGGACACAAACATTTTACCACTTTATCTTACCAGTTCATTGAGTCTCTCTCGCAAATTATTCTGGTTAGAAAAATATGATATTAGAAACCTCAATATGATTTTTAAAGACCTATACATAGATACCCCACACATACAGGTTAGGTAAATTTTTTTTTCAGTTGTACCTATGGGGACAGGAGACCCCTAAAATTTTTAATATTTTTTTCCATTTTTGTATCAAAATCTTAATGCGGTTCACAGACTACATCTACTTACCAAGTTTCAATAGTATAGCTCTTATAGTTTCGGACAAAAGTGGTATGTCACAGACATACGGACGGACAGACAGACATGACGAATGTATAAGGGTTCCGTTTTTTGCCATTTGGATACGGAACCCTAAAAAGAATTAGTCTAATTTGATTAACAATAGTCTCATAAGTTTTTTTCTTTTCAGTTCATTCTTTCAATCAGTGTGTGTGCTGGGCTATTGTTTGCTGCCAATCGCAATATCTCTAGTGATATGTAGAGTGATACTGTTTACTACACAAAATACATTCCTCTTCTTTCTACGGTTCACAATCTCCATGTTTGGATTTACTTGGGCTACCTTTGGTAAGTCATTTGTATTATTATATGTATCAATTAATCTTAGGCAAATTGCTAACCTATACAATTTGGTCGGGTCAAAATCAGCCAATAAACCATGAATTTATAGTTTATAGTGTGTCAAGAAAGTGAAGAAACGCACGCGTTCTTGACGCACTATACATTAAAGTTATTAAGATATAGAAGAAGAACTTGTCCTTTTCTATACAAACCGCAATTGACAAAATGTTTCTAGTCTAAGGTTGATATCGTATTTTGCATACACGATGTGAATAGGCTACTTGACCTATATTCAATTTCATTGAACGAAATGCATATTTCTAGTAGAACTTGGCCTAGGAAACCGTATTTCACCCTTATCATCAAATACAAGCTTATGATTGATAAATAAAGTCGATTTGAAAATATGATTTTATGAAAATAGGATTTGTACTGACGAAAACGCTTTTGCGGTACTTCCGATTTGGATGTGACGTCATCATACTTGTAATTTAATATCTTTTATTTATCGCGCTCGTTATATGTAAGTTTATTTGTTCATAAATAATAAGAATAAGCCTAGAAAGATTTGTAAAATATATTTTCTTGAATAATTCAAATAAAACATCAGTTTTATAAATTATCTCCATTTATTGTAGACGGGAAATGAAATGGCCAAAACTTTTCTCCAAAAGTTTTCAACATTACTAATTATTTCTAATTTCTTATTTAATTCTTTTATAATTTTTGGGCACTTTTAGACTCGTACATTTAGCTCACAAAAAATGTTCAATAAAGAGAGTCTAAAATACAAAACGTATGATGTCACACTATGGCGGACAGTGTTTTCGGCGCCATTTATAAGGCATATTTTTCAATTAACATTTTTATGGGTTTCTACTGTGTAAAATATTAAAATATTAGTTTTTTTTGTGAAAATGAATGATTAAGAAGCGATTAGCATGAAGAAAAAAATTAGGTCAAGTAGCCTATTAGTGATATACTTAATTCATACTGTGTTCACAAAAAGTCGGAGATTATCATATCACCCCAGAAGAGGTAACCAAGTTGTTATCCAATGAAAATATAATAGTCCACTTCTGAATGCAGTGCGAGTATTTTAGCTCCTAGTCTAGAAAGATCAATGACCGCTGGTACCACCTTAAATTGTCCTGACTAGTATCTTATGTGTTGCAAAATATTAATTTCCATTTGAATTGCTGTATTGTAAATGCATTATGTTTCTCTATGAATTCCCTGTGTTTATTTATAAGACTATTTTTATTTTTTAGCTGCAACAAAGTTCCTTGGAGACAGTCAACCAGAAGGTAAAAAGTGTCTTGCCATGTATCCGATATGCTTATTCTATTTCATACTGTCGTGGCTGGTCGTCTCACACAGTAATGTCTAGGTAATAATATAGTCCAGTTTATTATTTGTATTTATTATTGTGATATAAATATTTTAGGATAATTAGTGTATATTAAGAAGTTTTTCTAATGTAAAAATAATATATGTCGTATGTTTTAACTTGTACAGATGGATAGAAATAGGTTTTTCCTAGTTTTCTAAATTTTCTTGTGTATTTCATTAAATGCGTGTGCAAAAAACCATACATGTGATCAGGCACAGAAAATATAATCGAGGCTAATCATAGCCATATGTGAGATACAGGTTTTCGTTCATCACTTCTGTGAATATACCTTCGGATTAAATTTTTTTGGCATGCAGTTACCGAAATTATACATTATTTTGTTGACTAGACTTACCATCGTTTAAGCCAGTATTAAACGTAAGTGTGTACTTATTTAATACCCGAAATGTGACGAGGATTTTTTTGATATAGCTCTTATGTGAAACGACTGTCCCTCAATTGACACTTTACAATTATTATAGTAGGGGACAGTCGTTCTAATTTTGACCACGCGCCAAATCAGCCTTGTATGAACAGAAACGACTGGTTTGTCCTAGTCAAACATTAAACTATTATTATTTTATTTTATTTTAGCAGTAATAAAATCTAAAGTGATTTATGATTGCAATTAATTAAATAATTTTATTATTGTCAAGTAAATGTCTCATTATTATGTTTGTATTTATGATAAAAAACGTAAACTTAGTTATATCAATAGCACACAAAATACATAAACAATTTAATGCACAAAATAAGATTAAAAATATTGCATACCATAGTTTTTGTGAATATTATGGTAATAAACCTATTGCAGGTTCATGTATAATTTAATCGATGTATTTTTACCGACTTAGCCGGCCCCTAGACGAGCAATTTTATTGTCAATATATCAATCCTAGACGGTAAATAATATTATGCAATAAGTGACATTGACTATAAAATTGCTTGTCTAGGCGGCCGGTTAAAAGTTGTTCTCTTTCTTCTCAAATAAAAGTTTTATGTTTGGCTTGTAATAAAATTGAGTAAGCAAACATTATTTGATTGCATAAAACAGTATACTTTTGGCTTGTTAATAAATGGTGTTTTGTACCATCGAGGAAACTGATTCCTAGGCAGCTGACAGACCAACGTCATTTGGTCGGATCATGTCAATTCAATGTTAGCTGTGAATTGTGATCTGTCGGCTGGGTTTGACGTAACGCGACCAAACTACGTAGACCCCCCATCTGCGTAGGAATCAACTTCTCTAATAGTACATTCGAATGTTTCCAAAGTTGGGTTACCAACTCTTTGGTTTGATTTCTGTCTCCAAGAAGCCCAATGAGCCATCAGTGGCTATGTGCCGTAGCCAGCCAACTGTAAGAACAAAACGTTGCAGTGAGTTTACTGTTGGAGAAGCCACATTCCTTCTTTGCGTTGCGTAGTCGGAACGGATTGAAATAACGCTTTGTGACAGATTGATGTCGCGTCGACGCTACGATACATAACAAAATAACATTACGACGTTCGTGTTGAATCTGCAGTACCTACAGCGCGGCGGGGCTAGCCAAGTGGCAAGCGATTATCGTAAACGCTAACGCTACAAAATGTATGGGATTTGACATTAGTAATCGCTAGCGAAGCGATAACTTATATCAAATCGCATACATTTTGTAGCGTTAGCGTTTACGATAATCGCTTGCCACTTGTCCAGCGCCGCAGTTCATTGTAGCGTCAATGTCTGCACGAATACAACGGTATAGTATCGGCCATCAGAACGTATCGCCATGCCTCCGGTTTTGTTACCTTGTAAATTCGTTGATCGCGTCTAAGTTCTAATACATAATGAGCATTTCTCAAAAAAAATGTACTATCTATCTAAATCTTTGTCCCACATTTTAAAATATGTTTTTCTATAAATAAAATTAACCATTACCCGTTTCTATTAAATTATATACGTAGTAAATTTAATAAATTCAGTAAAAGGCATTTACAAATTAGAATTATATTAGTATTTTTTTTTTTAAATAAGGCAGGTCACTGTAGCCCTGACGTCACTGCGACCCATGAGGATCTATTGTGACTCCTTCGCACTAGAGTATCATCCCCAACCCTATACTGCTCATAAATTGAACGATATGGTTGGGGTTGGTGCCACGAATTTCCTCTGTGGACGAGTATTCGTGGCGACCAAGGTGCCTGTTCCTGCTCTGTAGTAGAGCAGGGCAGTCGAGGAGAAGGTGAATAGGTGTTTCATCCTCCTCCTCACAGAATCTGCAAGTCATTATGCTACAAATACCCATTCTGTTTAGGTGTTTGTTGAGCTTGCAGTGCCCAGTTAGGCTTCTGGTAAGGATTTTTAATTGGTTCCTACCCAAGGTGAGCACTAATTCTGATTGTTTCTTGTTGAAGTCAGGAATTAGTGCCTTGGAGTGTTCAAGGCCAGGGGTCTCAGCCCATTGCTTCCTGCATAGTCTGTGACCCCATTCCTTGAGCACTTGCTTTGTGGTACTGGGAGTTATACCACAGACTGGTTCTGGACCATATATGAGACTCTCGGCCCCAAGCCTAGCCAGCTCGTCAGCGGTTTCATTGCCGGGGACGTTGCTGTGGCCCGGGACCCATACTAGGCGGATGTTGTTGTTCCTTCCCAGCATGTTTAACGTCTCAATGCATTCCAGAACTAATTTGGACGAGACTTCTGCGGCAGTCAGTGCTTTAAGTGCAGCTTGACTATCGGAGAAGATAAAAACGTTTTTATTAACTAGGGCCATCTCCAGGCTTTCTAGTGAACAACCGAGGATAGCGAAGACTTCAGCCTGAAACACGGTCGCAAACTCCCCCAAACAGGCGTATTTGCCTTTTGGTGGCCTGCCTCCGTAGATTCCGGCTCCCGCACGGTTGTCTTTCCTTGATCCATCCGTGAACCAAACTATGTCGCTAGGGCGGACATCGATTGGATTTTTCCTTTCCCAGTCCTCCCTGGAAGGTATAAAAACCTGGTACTGCTTCGAAAAGCTATACACCTTGATCATGGCATCTGATGGCATGGCCATGATAGGTGATTCACTGAGAGACTGTTCCAGCTGTCGAAATTATTAACTATAAAAATATTTTGAAAATCGGTCTAATCTAGTCGTATGAAAAGTGACGTGTCCCAATTTCATACCTTCCCAAACAATTGGTTGTATTTGTAAGGCCTTGCGGAAATTTTTGAAACAACTTATGTATTTATTTAGGGCTGCAAGACCATCAATCATTTAAAAAGAATATTTGGTGGTATTTGAACAAATTTATTTAATAAATAATGTTTTTATTGTATCGCGGAAAAAGTTCCTCTTTGAAATTCCTTTTTTGTGACCATATTTTTTAAAATTTTGGAGTCTTTTTTGGTATAAATATGTTTTAGTATAGTGGCAAAATTGTTAAGCTCGATATCCATCTTATTTTCGTTTTGATATTTCTTTTACGTTCCACGTGCGCGAACAGAAGGTTGTCTATTAGCGTAAAGGTCCACAAAATTTCCAGTCTTTGTTACCCAAGAAACGCAGGTAAGCTCTAATATTATTATTATTTCGCCATATGATCCATTAAAGCTCCCAATCTTGATTTCGTAAGTCAAATCATAAACGAGTATTAGTTTTAGTTGTATGCGTATACAAGTTGAAAAGTTTATTTAACTTTATTCGTTACTTCCTTTTTTGTTACTTTTGAGTGGTAACGTATATAAGGAAAAGAAGGTAACAAAATAGGAAATTGTAAGGCAGAGTGTTGACTATGTGATTTTTATTATAATAATTATGAAAATTACATGAGTCGTAGCTAAGCTTTTAAAGATTCTATAATTTGCTCATCTTGTTTTGTCACATAATTTTAAGCAACATTGATATTTTTGATTATTATGTAATAAGATTAGACAAACAATATTTTGTTTCAGATACTGATTTATTAACCAAAGGATCGCAAAGAAACACAGAAATGATACTCTTAAATATAACAGATTTTTTTATTTGTACTACTGTGTAGACTAGGTTTAAGAAATCCTATTTTGTTACCAAAATTATATTTTGGTTACTGTCCCATAAAATCGTACGCATATTTCTTTGGTTCTTTTAATATTTTATTAGGATATTATTATGTTTTTGTGATGAAGACAAAAATAAAAACTTCGTTTTTGCATTATATATGTATAAAAAAATTATACAAGATAAAATAGACTCAATATTGTAAAGATGAGAAAGAGTTGTGGCCGAATAGTAACGTAAAGGAAACATTACCGACTATATTTTAAGATTCTACTGTTAAAAATAGACAGATATTTTAAAAACAAATTAAATTTTGTTTTGTTATCCCATATAATCAAATAAAATTTCTTATAACACAATTCAACATTGAATTTACGTAATCTAGTAAAGGTAACAAAATAGGAAATTTTCTGCACCACAGGTTTGTTTTAATAGATTTTTCTAGTTATTAACATTTTATATCTGAAAACAACCCCTATTCCAAATTTTGTAGACATTTACCCATATCTTAAAATAAAAAAATCGGTAATATTTAAACATTTTTATTTTATCATATTTTCTAAGAAATGGTACAATTTTTTTGAGAAATGCTCTAATACATTATGATAAAACGTCGTTGATTTGACGCACCGCAATATGGAGCAACGTGGCTTCATTAATACTATGGAGGAGAACTATCTTATATGGGGGATATTTGAAAAAGTGTCCAGCTGTACGCAGTAAATAACAGTTGAAAAATCCTCCAAGAGTGGCGCTAGCTGCAGCAAAGGGTATGGAATGAATGTAGCCTTTGGTGACAAAATATAAATTGAAGTATATTAAAATATAACCTTTAGTAGCTGAAATAACAGCTGCTAAATGATTTAAAATGTACCCTGTTGCTACTGTAGCGCCACCCTAATTTAACGCATTTCAGCGGCCACTTTTTACATACAGAGATAGTTCTCCCCCATCTACACTCCATAATTAATACTTACATTCCAATTGAAAATGTACTGAATTCTCGCTTTTGTACAGAATATGTATTTCTAAATAAAAGACTATTTTCCATCCATTGTAAATTTTATTCGAATACGTTATACAAAACATTTATCACAAAAATACATCACGTTGAAGATGTAGAACGAAACGTGAATACTAAATATATAGAAACATTCCTTAGGCCCCGTGTGTACTACGCGACGTCACATCCATTTGTAGTTTGACTACAACGCAGTTGTAACGTTGGAAAATCGCATAGTGCGTATGGGACCTTATCTATATCCTTACTGTAAATTACATGACATGTGTTTTATGCAACAAAAGAACAAGGTTTTATTTTAAATCGAGAAATAAATACATTTTTATTTTAGCATCTAAAGTCTAAATCTACAAAAATATGAAATTTAGCACATCTACTTTGCAATGGCTTCTAGAAGCCTCGACGATTAGAGAGTATATAAGTCTTTGGATTTTCTTTTTTTAATCACGGCTTTTGACTTAAGTGATCGTTTTAAGGAAAAAAAATAAGACTGAAAAATTATGAATACTTTAAATTATTTTTGTAGTTCTCAGAGTTTCTTTAAAATAAGTACTTTCTGTTTATAAAACTATAAATATGAAATTATCATTTCACTAAGTATCATTCATCAATTATCACTATAAATATAGAATTATCAATATGAAATTATCAGAGTATAATATTTATACTAAAATTGTATGAGTATGAACTGGATTCCATAGTTTGACGTAGGAAGTATATGACGCAAATATATACATTTGTCTTTTGAAAACAAACATACAACATTTAATTGATTGATATTCCTGTTTCTTATCGACTAATGTTGAAAAATAAAATGCTATTTGCAAAAATGAAAATATTTCTTACTACTATTATTTACATAGAATATTCTTTCGGCTAATTTAACAATAACAGCTGCAAATAAAATTAAAACTAATAACTAATTGATCACATTGGCATACACTTTATGTGCGTCAAAAAAGCAGTAATATCGGCGCAAAATGTGCAAAATGTAGCGATTTTAATAATTTCTATATTGTAACCGAGCAAAACATTTACTCTTTTAACAAAATTTTGCCATTCATTTTGCGCCGAAGAATTTGATGTGTGTGCAGTAGTGACAGATAATATTCTCATATCTTAATTCGTTTTGCGTAAATCTATATTCATTAAAAAGTGTAATACTTGAAATTGTATAAACATTTGTAAATTTTCCAAAATTTTTGTACAGACTTCAAAAGTAATATTTTCCAGATAGATTTTGAAAAATGCTTGTGAAATAGTGAATTACTATTAATCTAAACTTTTTAGTTTTTGGGTACAAAATGCAGATTCGGAATGTTAACACTTGAAATGTTATTTTCAATTGAAAACGTGTAGCATCATAAGAGCAATTACTGGCAGCTAGTGAGTTCAGTTTTGCGTACCTATTAATGTTTATTGTAAAACATGTAATTTTAAAGTGAATAAAGTATTTGAAAAAAAAGTTAGTACGTGGTTCACAAAACATCTACAAAACGAATGTTGGAATATCAGAAGTGGGATTAGGAACAACACTCAGATCAATAAATTCGAGGGAGGGACGGGACGCACGGGTTTTAATGCGGTTGTTTTTTTTGAACGATGGATCTAACCTTAATAATCGGTGACCGAGATATTGACGGTTAAAACTAAAACACACGATTATCTGATTTAGAGCACTAGACAAGTTTTTAGGGAGTATTTATGTAATGTAATGATTCCAGCGAAGGTTACACCTATCCTGACCTTTGAAACTTAACAAAACAAAGAAAGGTTTTCATTTCCATCCATACATTCATACATGGTGCGATTTTGCGATGCGATGGGATGTCTCGCTTTATATGTGCTTATCTAGATGCCCTTAAAATCCGATCTAATTGGAGTCCGACGAAGTTTTGTCGGGCGACCGCGGCGGGGAGCGGGGAGGCGTGTGCAGCGGCGACTTCTCAAGCGGCTGGTACGACATGTGCGTCTGAATGGTGTCGCGAGCCTTACGCGCCGTTTTGTACGTGAGGGAATTGCGCGGCTTGCGGCGAGAGAAGTGACGCTCTATCCACTTGAGCATCGCTAGAACTGAGTCGGTCGAGGGCAGACGACGCTCGGCCGACGTCTTGATGATGTTGGACGATGCCACACGGAACGTCGCCGCCATACCTTTGAGCGCCTGTGAAGAGAGGGGTTTTATGAACAAGTCATGTTCGACGTAGACTTGTCTCTATGTAACGCTTAGGCTAAAGAAAAGCTAGTACATCGTAGAAACTACGAATAATAAAAACTAAGGAAGAGTAACTGTGTCAAAAAATTTGTTCCGATGTAGGTTCCGATTCTACAAAATGTGACCCGAATACATGCAAGAATTTTGTGTAATTATAGAAGTGACAATTATTGTCGACGGCTTTTTTTGTCAATTTGAATGTAGTGTAGTGTTTCGTAGCTATTGCCATATTATTTTAGTTTGCGAAAAGAAAGGACCAAATTCAAAACGATTGAAGTATGGGAGTTACGTTTCCTTAGTTTTTATTATTCGTAGTGTAGAAAACATATTTGTGCACCGAATCATCTTTTCCTTAACTAACAGCTTATTGATAGAGTTGTCTCTAGACTCTATGCAATGCCAGCTGCGAAGACGATAAGCTATACTAGCTTTTCGTGCCATTATCATATTATAATGTTATGAGTTATGACTATAAACTTTTTTTTAGTATTTTAAAGCATGTAGGTATTTACCATCATAGCATCTTCGTCTGTGGCGTCATCACCGGCGTATATGATCCTGATCCTCTCACTCCAGTCCAGACCGAATGCCGTGCGTAGAATGTAGATCGATGCTCGGCCTGTAAATATCAAAATAATCATGCCACAGATCGATAGAACATAAACACAAAAGACACAAGACGTTTTTGGAATGTAGCACGGCTTCGCTTACGGAAAAAAGTGTTTAGTCAAGAGGCATTCAATTCAAAGGTGAAGTTCGAAAACAAAATTATGTATGAGAATAGACATGAGCCATCCAAAATGTCGCGCCAACAAGAAGGTACGGTTATTTGGCGATGACTTTTGTCAAGGCCGAGCCGCGCAACGGAGATAAACAAAATATTATGCTTCTAAAGCACAAAATAGACGATAATTCAGCATTACATGCGTTTCGTGCTGCCATGCACGCATGATCGTTTATTGTATTGGTTGATGTGAATGACATGCAAACTATGTGCTGTACATTGATTGACGAGTTCTTTAATTTTTCGTCCTGCAATATGTGCATTACATGCACGCATGATCGTTTCGCGATCGGCATGTCATGCAACAATTAATACTGTCACGTAGATGCATGTCATGCTGAATTACCGTCTAGGGAGCACTCTGACTAAAGGTTCCAGGTTTCCATTTTTTTTAAATGAAATAAGGGGGCAAACGAGCAAACGGGTCACCTGATGGAAAGCAACTTCCGTCGCCCATGGACACTCGCAGCATCAGAAGAGCTGCAGGTGCGTTGCCGGCTTTTAAGAGGGAATAGGGTAATAGGGGGGGCAGGGAAGGGAATAGGGTAGGGGATTGGGCCTCCGGTAAATTCATTCACTCGAGCGCAAGTGCTGTTTCACGCCAGTTTTCTGTGAGAACGTGGTATTTCTCCGGTCGAGCCGGCCAATTCGTGCCAAACATGGCTCTCCCGTGTGATTGTGATTTTGGTTGAACATACCCTTATTCCACTGCACAGGCGGGCGCGCTTCCAACGCGCAATGCGCAGGCGCAGGCGTGAACCCGGCGGCGGCGATCAGCTTGCGCGCCTGCTCGGCGAGTGCTGCGCGCTTGTGCACGGGCGTCTCGCGGTAGTGGAACGTCAGGAGTGCACCCTTGTTCTCCACCCATGCTCCGTCTTTGCACACCTGGCAGACGTATAGAGGTCAGAGCATAAAGTTAATATACCTAGCGGAATAGAGAAACAAAAGGCCTGAGCAAGCGAGATGTCACTATCAGTAACACTGCGTGGTAAAAAGAGACGTGTGATACATGACCAGAACAGCAGAACCAACTTTTTTTCATCTGTTTGACGTCCAGTCAGCACTTATCGGCACGTTGACAATTTAATCTCTTAGAAAGATGCTTGTGTAAGACGTAAGTGTATACGTAAACAAATTTTTACACACAGATTATGTATATGTATGAATGATAGGACACTAGTTCTGTTCAGTGCAAAATACCAATTTGCTTAACAGTGGCTAGAAGTTGATGGATGCTGAAATGTCTAGCGATAACAGATTACCAGTGAAATGATGGGTTCGCTATCGATGCTTCAACATTTCGAATTACTTCTGGTGGAAGGGAAATAAGATGTGGAGAAGATGCTTCTACAACATATTTTACCTGTTCCTGTAGCGATTTCAGCAAGTCGACCACTTTGTCTTGCAGCTCCAGAGGCATGGGATGTACGAATTTACTGCCATCAGGATGCAGAATCTCCAGACCGTGGTTACCAGCGTACGTGATGCCTTCTATTCCCACCTACAAAATTAACAAGTACACTATATGAAGTGCCAAATCATAAGCAGGAATGTAGCTTAAAATGACGTAATAAAAAAAATTTATTAAAAGAAAAAACTGACTGAAACAATCTGATTAGTTTACCGAGCAACGTCTAGAAAGAAAGTACGATTTCCTAAATTAAGAAGATTAGGCAAGCGACCACAAACGACAAAACTGATAAATTGTAGGTGGTGTGATATTACTACATAATTTGGTATGTAATTCTATCGCGCGAGGGTCAAGCCTAATTAATTCGTAGATAAAATATATATTCAAAGTTCGATTCGATAAATGTTTGTAACTGGGGCGGGTCGTATCAGAAGTGGGATAGAAATATTTGCTTTATGATAATTCAAAGGTAAAGTTTATCTCGGTACCTATTCAAGTTTACTTAAACCTAAAATAGGTGATAGTTGCATACTATCTACTGGTTCTAAAAGTATGTCAAACGTAGCAGAAACTAATCGACTTTCCGGATTGGATCTAATAAGTAGCTATGTATTAACCATAAAGTTTATACCTAGCGGAATAGAGCAACAATCTCGAGCTGTCAAAGGAAACCGAAATTGGTTTCATCTGTGTGTAAAAATATGTGTACGTATACACTTACACAAGCATGATTGAACATGACTTCTATGAGATTAAATTGTCAACGTGCGGCACGTGGCGACTGGACGTCAAAAAAAGAGTGCTGCTGTCATGTATCACGTCTCTTTTTACCACGCAGTGTTACTGTCTTACTGATAGTGACATCTCTCTTGCTCAGGCCTTTGTTTATTCCGCTAGGTATATTAACTTTATGGTATTAACAATGTATTTGACAGTACAATCAAACTTATCCTTCAAACTACAAACATTGAGGATTATATCCTCGTTTTTCCAAAGGAGACAGGAGTAGTGAAAGATAAGACACAACCAATTGACCACAATCAACATACTGGTATCACGTGTCTTTCGTTGACCGTGGCAATTTCGTGCATGACTTTGATCTTATAGAAAGAGGTGCAATTGATACCATTTCACAGGGGTCAATAACAATGTGTTTACAGATAGATGCGGCCGGCGATAACATCACGAGTTATTGATGCCACGCGCCGTGATTTGCCGGCACAAGGCCAGGCGCGCGGGTGGCCATTTCATCAGACTTCGTCGCCAATTGTGGCGTGCCTATTTTAAAGACAATCCATCCACCCAACTTAGAAAGTCAAAGTTTTATTGGTTGTTCCCACATTCCTACAGATCTACGATTTATGTTGCATAATGGGTAAAAATTTAAGGAATCCATGCCACAAAGAGGACCAGTCATTAACCAAGTCATTCTATTTTTTTGTCTCTTACCATTTCCTTAACATTGTTGACGTTTCTGCCAGAGATGATGGCGATGTAGACATCTGACATGTTGGACAGCCGCTGGAGCGTGTGCTTGGTCTCCAAGGGCAGGGTGGCGAGATCGGGGTGAGGAGCTATCGGTGCTAGGGTACCGTCGTAGTCCAGCAGTAGAGCTAATTTCTGAGTGAAGCCTATGTACCTGGAAGAAGATGCAAAATATGTTAAGAAGAGATAAAAGGTATACACACGCAGAAGTTAACTAATCACCTCGTTCTTAGGAAGCAGAATAGAAGCAAGCCTTATGTCAATTTTTGCTTGTTGTGGTCATACATTTATACATTGAATTTTTTCGGTAAGGACATTTTTGAAGATTTTTATGTCTTGATCATACAGAGTTATCCACGCGTGAGAAAGTTATATCACTAAGATAGGTGTTGGTTCTCAAGGAGTGAAGTTAGTCACACATTCAAATCAGGCAAATAATTACTTGTTCGTCGACTGGATTTGGAGGAGTATGGGTATATTACTTGGTGAGGTAGTCGTTGAAGTCGTCTATGGTGACGGGCTGCATGGATGTGGCTCCGATGTCGTCGGCCTCCTCCTCGAGGGAATCCATGGCCTTGAGGAAGGCCTTCATCCAGCTGTCCACGTCGTTGAGCTGTTCCCGCCGCCGGAGGTGGTTCATGCGGACCGTGCGCTCGTCCTCCGGCATTATGAGGGCTCTGCGGATAAAAGATATAATCTATATGTATAATATATAAAAATGGATTTTCAATTGTGTTAGTAATGCTATAACTCGATAACGGCTAACCGATTTGGCTAATTTTAGTAATGAAAATCAAACCAAAGGTTTAGTATAGGAAAAGTTTAGTATAAGTGACACAAAGTTCACCGGGACATCTGCAACTATGGTTCAATATAGTACAATAAAGTAAAATATGTAATCGATTTTACTGTCGGTTCTTGGTGGAAATTCATTTTAAACACAAATAAAACACAATTTTACATGCACTTTTTCCACTCAATTAATGAATAGTGGAAAAAGTGCACATAAAATTGTGTTTCATTTGTGTGTATATCTATATGGTGATGGTCTATGGTGCAGGTTGAACTAAGTTCGTCTCTCATTGAGCCATGACAATAGGAACAATTTATATTTCCATATTAATATAATGAATGCGAAAGTGTGTCTGTCTGTCTTTTACTTCTTCACGCCTGATTCGGGGCGGAGGGCCCATGCCCTATGATAGTTTATATTTCTTAAAACATACGGATGCTTTTTTTTGTTATAAATTAGGATATCATAATAAATTCTTCAAATTTATGAGATAAAAAAGGTTTAAGTTTTCATCTTCAACTCAGAATGAACCATAGTTACAGAACTATTTACGGAGTGGTCGTGAACTCTGCCCGACACAATCCTTTGTCCCGATAAGATGTGGGATACGCGAAGTGCGCTGTTTCTGTTATTGTAGCACTATCGGGGGCCAGCATTTCGTCAGGCCGTGATAACCCCGTGACGTCAATATACTGCTGGCAATTTAAAGATGGCGAAAAAACAAAACAATAAACTTATGATATCAATAATAACGGCTATTTATTGGCTATGCTTAGATATACGCGTCATTTAATACTGTGGAAAGTTACAGTCGTAAAACTATTTCTAAAGTGGTTTGAATAAGATTAGCCTCTAAAATCTTATTGATAGTATTTCTAAAAAGAACTCTGAAAGAAGGTGCATCTTTTTGCATTCCCTCGTCCAGTAAAATATCCACAGCCGAATACAAAACCTCATTAAGGTCAGTTAAAAGGAGGTATCTTTTGTTACCTGTGTATAACCTCAGCAGCGTCGTCGAGCTCATAGGGGTTACATATCAGCGCCTCGTGCATCATCTCGCCGGCTCCAGCGAAGGGAGACACGATGAGTACACCAGGGGGTTGCTTGATCTGGCACGCCACGAATTCCTTAGCCACGAGGTTCATGCCGTCTCGCAGCGGTGTGACGAGAGCCACAGCAGCGTCACGGTAGAACGCGGCCAGCTCGTCCTGACCCACGCAGCCGTAGATGTATCTAGAACAAGATGGATTATGTACACTATACATCAGGCCTCAGGAGTTCCCAAACTTATTTTGTCTATCGCCCACTTTGAAAAAAAAAATGTTTCAGCCATTGTTTTAATTTAAAATGCACCCAGATGAAATAAATCACCCCCCAGGCCTCTACATAACGCCCCTATTTTTTTCTGAGTCTCACACGGGCGGTGTGAGACTCAGAAAAAAACTCCCCCCTTTAGACCTTCAGCGCCCACAAGGAAGCGTTATCGCCCACTTTGGGAAAGGCTGGTCTACGTTGTAGACCGATATTTTCGGTGATTGACTTGGTTAGTGTGCCATCAGAAGTAACAGAGCTCTAGCTGATAAAGCAGTTCCAAGTCCCATCGTGAGTGGAAACATGTCCAACCTATAATTTACTTTGTATGTAAGAAATCTGACTGACTGATAGATGAAAAGCTTGAAATTTCGTACACGAATTCCTTTTATGATGTAGGGTACGATGTAGGCCAGAATTCATCAGAATTCCATCCCCTTGGGGATCAAAGTTTGTATGCCCGGTATGATATTTCAAAAAACGACGAATAAAAGCTAGTATTTTCTATAGCTAGTGATCATTTCTGTGTCTTACCTGATAGGAGACCAGTTGGGTGTGGTAAACCGTCCGTTGATCCTGCCCACCAGTTGATCCATCTCCTCTTTCAGATCCTGGTACTCCTTCACGTCGGTTCTGGATGGCACCGCTATTTGCATCAGAATCACATTCTCTATGTGTTCTGGATGCTTCTCTAGCAGCCTCTCGAAGGCTTTCAGTCTGTGCACTAGACCTTTTGTGTAATCTAGCCTGTCGACTCCGAGTATAACTTTTTGACTAGTCGAAAGGACCGGCTTAGCTTTCTGGGCTAACGCCACGAATCTGTCGAAGGGTACTCCGATAGGAAGGGGTCTGATGCAGATAGTTCTGCCGCCGAGTTCTACAAGAAGGTTCTTTCTGTCGACACGGCAACCCAACTCCCTTTGACAGCAGTCGATGAAGTTCAGACAGTAGTCGGTTATGTGGAAACCTACCATGTCGCACCCTGAAAATATTTAAAAAGTAAACTTACACTTTCAGAAAAGTGGTTAAATTGTAAACCAATATTATATTACTTTAAAACTTGTCGATAATATAACTTTAAGACTATCAGTACCATATTAAATCTGGGGACTTTTATAACTTTGTAAATAAAAGTTTTATGACGTTTTAGGCCACTTTTTGTAAGTCCCAACGAATGAAATATTAGTATGTTTAATAACTATTATATTTCAAAAACAAGTTAGCATTACTCTAACAATACTCGTCGATAAACAAACATTTTTTTTTACTCGCCTAAAATGCCCTGAAGGACCACATCCGACCAGGGTAAAAGGCGGAAGATGTCCCAGGGTGGGAAGGGTATGTGCAAGAAGAATGCTAGTTTAAATTTCAAATTCTCCTCTTCAGCTCGCTGTAACAAAATATTTCTTCTTATTTAAACAATAAAAAGATTAAAACTATAAGCTTAGCAAATTGTATGTTACTTGTTCTAATCTAAATTTACTTCTCAATGATTACAATCGTATAAGTAGTTTAGATGCTTGTTGCGTCAATGAAACACACGTCTTTACGACTATCATTAACCATAGGGATTCTGTAGCTTCATTCTAATTGAATTTACCTCACTCTTACAATTTGAAAATTGACCTTTAATCTCTACCTAATGAACAGGCTAAGGCATATTCCCTGATGAAGTGTCAGCCTTCTCCATTGATACATACAGAAACAGCCTTTCCAAACCCGTACCCATTCTTTTGACTCCCTCTGTCAGGTAAAAATGGCCATTTAAATAAAATAATAAAAATCGGCCAAGTGCGAGTTAAACTCGCACACGAAGGGTTCCGTACCTCAATCGAGCAAAAATAGGCTGAAAATTGTGTTTTTTTGTATGGTAGCCCCCTTAAATATTTAATTTATTTAAATTTTATTATTGATTATTAACGTACAAATATAACTGAGTATTTCGTGAATATTTCAAGTGCCTATGTGTTGCAGTTATTGATATCGACCAAAAAATAGCAAAAATATCACGTTTGTTGTATGGGAGCCCCCCTTAAATATTAATTTTATTTTGTTTTTAGTATTTGTTGTTAAAGCGGCAACAGATATACACAATCTGTGAAAATTTCAGAAATCTAGCTATAGCGGTTCTTGAGTTACAGACAGATAGACCGGTCAGACAGACATTGAAGTCTTAGTAATAGGGTCCCGTTTTTACCCTTTGGGTACGGAACCCTAAAAAAAGAGCCGCTAATAAAGCCCTTTGCTCACCTCTCTAATCCAGTTAGCAGCCAGCATAAGGTGGTAATCGTGCACCCATACTATCGGCGGCGACGCGCAGTTCTCTTTATTCAATAGTCTGAGAGCCTGCACAGTTTTCTCCGCAAACTCTTTATTGAGCTTGATGTACGCGTTCCAGTGGTCAGCGATGAAGGTTGCGCGGTCCGGCATCGAGTGGAACAGCGGCCAGAGGGTGCCGTTGCAGCAGCCATTGTAGTAGCTGTCGAACAGCTTCGGTTCCGCGTGTATAGCTACTATCTGTAACGAATAGTTCACTTTATTGACGACATGCTGTTAGTAGCTCAAGCGGGGGGTCGCGGGTTCGAATCCCGCCGATGGAACAAACAGTTTTCAAAGTTCCTGGGTCATGGATGTGTATTAAATATTGAATATGTATGTGTATCATATTATATGATACGCATACATAAATAGGTATATGTATAGTATAAAAGTATTAAATATATTTCCGTTGTCTGGTACCCGTAACACAAGTCCTTCAGGTACTTAACACGGGGCCAGACTGACGTGGTGTAAAGCGTCAATAGATAATATTAAGTTATTGCTAACTTTAGTTATCAAAATGATAATGCTGCTTTTGCTTTATTAACTAAAAATATTAATTGGCAGTGATAGTTGTGAGATCTGAAAAATTGTTACAGTACTTACGAGTACTTGGAAAAAGAAACAAAAAAAAAAAACTAATAAAAGAAATATAACACCCCTCTTTTTGGTCGGGGTTAAAATAAGTAATCCGTAGCCAAATGGCAAAAAATGGAACCCTAAAAAAGAATAGGCGTTACGCTGCGCTACGCGCCTCTACGCGGCGTAGTTCCTCGCTACGGCCTACGACATTCTATGCTACGCACTTCTACGGCTTGCTACGCTTTCTATTTACTACAAAAAAATATCCACAGCCGAACATAATAATAGAACCTCCATATTTGGAAGTCGGGTAAAAAGGGGCTGTCTGCTAGTAAATAGTAGGATTAGTAGGTACCAAGCGCCGGATTTATATTTTTAATGCGTATAATTTTGCCGCCCCTATGTACGAACTCTGCCGCCATCCTACGACGCTGCCGACCCCCTTAGGACGCCATAGGACGCTATTGCCCATAGGTCATGACCTATACTGCCTATACATAAATCCAGACATTAATATTGAAACTTAAAATGTTCTCTTTTTTGCGTTGTATTTAGAAACGATAAATTAATATTGTTTATTTTGCTCATAGCATACTCGTTAACTTGTAATGTATTGAAATTAATTCGTAAAGTAGAATTATAATTTAATTAAATCATAGTAACAAAACCCAACATGTTTAGAATAATAAACACATTGTAATTTATGACTGTGAATATGAATATCATAAATCATAATTCATATATGAAAGTAAGTAAATGTTTGATATTAGTATATTCCGAAACAAACAGTGAAGGGAAAACTACCACTCGTTATCGGATAAAGTGATATTCCAACCGGTTTGCTCGCACTAGCAAATATAATTATCATTGTAAATATTGTGTGACTTCCGAGTTCCGCGTAAGTGCTAAACACGATAGACTAGATGTCCCGCGCGGCTTCGCCCGCGTAAATTAGGAATTTTACGGAAACCGTACATTTTCCCATCAAAAATAGCTCTTATGTTCTTACTCCCTTCACTTGGTCTACTATAGAGTATAGTAGCTATTTTTTATGGGAAAATTTCCGGGAAGGTTTCCGGGAAGGTTTCCGTAAAATTCCTAATTTACGCAAGCGAAGCCGCGCGGGACATATAGTTTTATTATAATTATCGTATCCAATCCAATCGCAACTTTTATGGCAATATTTGGCACAGATATAGATCTGTGCCAAATATTGCCATAAAAATTGCTCCAGTAGTTCGTAATTTCTAATATTTCCCACGTTTTTCTTCGGTTCTTAGGTCGCATTAGTCTTAGCGTGATAATATATAGCCTATAGTCTTACTCGATAAATGATCTATCTAACACTGAAATAAGTTTCCAAATCGGGCCAGTAGTTCCTGAGATAAGTGCGTTCAAGCAAACATACTCTTCAGGTTTATAATATTAAGTATAGATTTTTTTCAATTATCGCTTGACAAACTCGAGTCCCGATCTAAAAGACTATGAAAAGTACCAATGACAGGGTCATTATAGGCTCATAAGTCATAACCATGGGACGATGTATGGTATAATAATATGGTAGTGATGATGATGATGATGATGATGATGAATGTAATTTGCATAGTAGCATATGCTTTCCGTTCTTAAAACAACGCCGAAACTCCCAAACTTTTATCTATAAAGAATCAGGAGTTGTCTCAGCACCTTCCGAACCACGGTATACCAGGTATATCTCGGTGCAAAATCTCACTTGTTGGTAGCATATGCTTAGAATACTTCTCACGAAACCGAAGTCACCACATGTTTCCATATAAATTTTGAGGAGTTCCCTCGATTACTTATGCATCCTTCATCAGATCACCACTTTTGTGCATATAATACCAAATTGGGATGATACCAAAAGAAAAATTGTTGAACATAAGAAAACGAACATAACACCTCCCCCATTTTGAAAGTCGGTTAAAATTGTAGCCTATGTGTTATTCTGATGTATAAGCTATATTATTGTAAAGTTTCATTAAAATCCGTTCAGTAGTTTTTGCGTGAAAGAGTAACAAACATCCATACATCCACACATCCATACATCCAAACAAACTTTCGCCTTTATAATATCAGTAGGATAGCAGGATATAGATCTGTAGATATAGATATATCAGGTATTATTCCTTCTGAGGGGTATTCCACGCAAGAGTTAAAACACAAACACACACAGTGTTACCAGATTACTTCTTAGAAACATTCCTTTTATAAAAGTTTTAAGGCAAAATTGGGCAAAGATGTAAAAATTAAAATGTGCAGAGTGCAGACCAAGAAAAGGCATTGGGGAAAAAATGAAGTCGAACTAAGGACACACACAATGCAGGGAATACTTATAGACCTTATTTTATGCACGAGCAAGGCATAGCAATGCAATACACTTCGCGAGAATTCATTCTATTGAAAGCATCGCACAACAAGTTTTATTTGTTGTCAGTTGAGGTTCCTGCTATAAAGTAAGTGATATAACGTGGATATAACTTACGAGTAAGTAGATACTTATATATATTTCTTTATTAAGGGGGCGACTAACCCTAAATTGACGATTTTATAATTAATTTTTATATCTGAAAATAAGCCCCGAATTGTTTCATTTTCTAAAATTAGATACTACATTATATTTCCGAGAATTCGATCTGAGCAAAAATACGATATCTTAAAATTTTCTCGATAGAAAAAAATCACAAAGAAGCATCTAAATTTCACGAATTTTTTGTTTATTGCCATAACCGTGCATTGAACTAAGTTAATATTTTAACACATTGTATAAAATTCTATCATTGAGAGATGGATCTAGCGGATTTTTAAAATGTTGTATATTTATCGAGTTATTGAGAAAAAACTAATTTGGCGATGAATCCGCGTCGTTCTTTTTCACCTGGCATATGAGAGACGGGCGTGAGTGTGAAGAGAGAAGGACGATGTATGATTTTTGGGGTTAGTCGCCCTCTTAATCTGTGCTTCTACTTTTTTCATTGTGACATAAAATACTTCAGTAACAAACTGGGTAAATCTCAAACTGAACAAGGATTCGACGTTTATTGTGATGCCTGAAAGACGCATAAAATGTTATACAAAGTAGCGCGGTTATCTCAGAAACTAACAGAAAAAGTTTTGACAAGTAAATTTTTGTGGAGTTAAACCAAAGACACATCACACAACCCATAAAGCCAGTAGCCAACGTATGGTTGAAACTGTGACACGAGTCACATTGCTTACTTTTCACGTTTACTTTGGAGATTCGTAACTTCTCTAATCTATACTAATATTATAAATGCGAAAGTATCTCTGTCTGTCTGTCTTTCCGCTTTCACGCCAAAACTACCGAACCGATTGTAATGAAATTTTGTATACAGATAGTCTAAAGCCTGAGAAAGGACATAGGCTACTTTTTTACTGGAAAAAAGGGTTTTAAGGGGGTGAAAATACGAAAATTTGTTCAAATTAAGTTAGTTCCAAAAATTCATACTAGATGGCGCCGTGCGTCTCTTACATCGCGCTAACGCTTGCCCAACATCTTTCTATAAGAGTATGTAAGAGTATGGCATTTCGAGTTTCGATTTTTTTCGATTGTTATTACTTTTTTTACGTTATTTAATAAGTCAGTACTTTATATTATATACAGTGACGTAACCTTAAACCTATCAATGATAAATAGTTTATGGGTAAAGTTGTGTAATTGGGGGGCTAAATAAGCTTTAAAATTTGGCATAATATATAAAGTTTAATTTTAAAAAATTAAATATTATGTGCACACTGCACAGCTGTTTTGATATAAGGGGTACCAGGGTTTTTTTTACATAAAAGCTTTTGACACCAATTTTGTTGACATCGCGCGCTATAAACTGAAGTCCACGCGGAAGAAGTCGCGGGCAACAGCTAGTGGTATATAGATCATAGTATACTTATAAGCGGCAATAACGCCATTTTAACGTACCTACGTACTTTTTAAGTAATTGATAGTTATTAAGAATCTGTTGTATAATGTATGCCACACGTACTTTACATAACATACTAGCTGTTGCCCGCGACTTCGTCCGCGTGGACTTTAGTTTATAGCGCGCGGTGTCAACAAAATTTGTGTCAAATTTAAAAACTTTTTAAAACCCTGGTAAGTGGTACCCCTCTTAGGGCCGCGCAGCGCGCTATACCGGAATGGCAGCGCTGAAAGTGAAACTGAAAGCGTTTTGTTGACACCGCGCGCTATAAACTAAAGTCCACGCAGACGAAGTCGCGGGCAACAGCTAGTTATGAATAAAAACAATAATAATATATAATAAAGTAGGTATGATTAGTTCTGTTATAATAATGAAGTAAAAAATAAAGCGCCATCTGTTTTCATATATTAGAATTAAAATGTTGATTGCATTGATATATTTTCTGGATGGAATATAGGCCAACACGGTACACTCGAACTCCTTAGAAATGCAGTAGGGGTTCTATAAGATAAGATAGATTGATTATTATTATAGCAAGTGATAATATTATTAAACATAATATTCTAACGTATTAAAAACTATAAACAAAAACATTATAACTAATAAGTATGATTAGTTCTATGTTACAATGAAGTAAAAAAAAGCGCCATCTGTTGAATCGTATTAGAACTAAAATGTTCATTGCATCGATATATTTCTAGATTTTTTATAATATTATACACAAAATATATTTAAGATTTTTTAAATATTATTTTAATACACATCCAAGACCCAGGAACATTGAAAACTTTTTGTTCCGCCTGCGGGACTCGAACCCAGGACCCCCGGGATGAGCGCTGGCCACGCGCAATGCGAAGTAATTTTCATCGATATTTTCATGGAAATAAGATATTTTCCCACATCAAAATGTAGCCTATGTCCTTTCTCAGACTCTAGAATAACTGTGTACAAAATTTCATTGCAATCGGTTCAGTGGTTTTGGCGTGAAAGCGAGACAGACAGACAGACAGACAGACAGAGATACTTTCGCATTTATAATATTAGTATAGATTACAATAAATTATGCTATACATTACATCAGTAGTTATCTGTCATGGAGCACAGTCATCAAGATATTAACCTAATGAAATAAATGCTGTCTAGGCTACAAATTACAACCGTTTTAATCTAATAATTACAAAGACAGCGCTAATTATTGTAGTAAACAAAATTATTATCGTAAGCAACTACCGCACTAGAAATTATTACTTTGAATTTTACTACCTTTTCACGAATCACGACTCAATTGAAAAATGTTGACTTTAAAAGTCATCCTATGTCCTTTTAAGTGCGAGTGGTGGAGACCTTTGGTTCGCACTCGAGAGGGTGCAGTAGACCTACTACGAAACCGTTTTGAGACTCAAACAATGGAGAATGTTACTAGATATGTCAAATTGCTTGAAATTTTGTCACAGTAAAGCGTGTATGTATACAAATACACTAGTTTTTGTTGCAGTCAAAAATACCTTGTAGTTTTGATTTTACAGGGATTCAAAGTTTCTAAAAATATCGATTCCCGCTAACAGTCCCGCGACCGCTTTTGACGTCATAGCACAATTCTGCCGCGCGGGCCCCATACAATAAACGTGATTTTTTGCTCTATGTCAACAACGGCAACAGGCAAGCACTTGAAATTTTCACTAAGGTCTTAATTATATGTGCACTTTAATAATTAATAATAATATTATAATAAAATAAAAAATTGGGCCCCCATACAAAAATCACAATTTTTGGCCTATTTTGCTCTATAAACTATATTCTCTATTTTAGACGTGGGAGAGCCATGCTTCGGCACGAATGGGCCGGCTCGACCGGAGAAATACCACGCTCTCACAGAAAACCGGCGTGAAACAGCGCTTGCGCTGTGTTTCGCCGAGTGAGTGAGTTTACCGGAGGCCCAATCCCCTACCCTGTTCCCTTCTCTACCCTCCCCTATTCCCTTCCCATCCCATCCTTACCCTTCCCTATTACCCTGTTCCCTCTTAAAAGGCCGGCAACGCACCTGCTGCTGCGAGTGTCCATGGGCGACGGAAGTTGCTTTCCATCAGGTGACCCGTTTGCTCGTTTGCCCCCTTATTTCATAAAAAAATAACGGTATGTGTAGTCATGAGCGAGTATGATTAGTAAAAAAATACAAATAAATAATCGGCCAAGTGCGAGTCGGACTGGCGCACGAAGAGTTCCGTACCGCTACAGTGATTTTTGTATGGGAGCCCCCTTAAATTTTTATTTTAATATTATTATTAAATATTAAAGTAAACATATAATAGTGTCATACATATAGTAGTTATTAAATATTAAAGTACACGTTTAATAGTGTAATATTACAGTAGTGTGAAGTCACACGGTATCCAGGCGACCGCGTCGTGCGGTTACAACTACTTGTTTAACGTATAAACTAACTAGCTGTTGCCCGCGACTTCGTCCGCGTGGAATTCAATTTATAGCGCGCGATGTCAACAAAATTGGTGTCAAAAGCTTTTATAAAAAAAAACCCTGGTACCCCTTAAATCAAAACAGCTGTGCAGTGTGCACATAATATTTCATTTTTTGAAATAAAACTTTATATATTATGCCAAATTTTAAAGCTTATTTAGCCCCCCAATTACACAACTTTACCCATAAACTATTTATCATTAATAGTCGAAAAAAATCTAAGCTTGAATGTATGATGATACCACCTCTTATAGAAAGATGTTGGGCAAGCGTTAGCGCGATGTAAGAGACGGCGCCATCTAGTATGAATTTTCAGAACTAACTTAATTTGAAGAAATTTTCGTATTTTCACCCCCTTACAACCCTTTTTTCCAGTAAAAAGTAGCCTATGTCCATTCTCAGGCTTTATACTATCTGTATACAAAATTTCATTACAATCGGTTCGGTAGTTTTGGCGTGAAAGCGAGACAGACAGACAGACAGAGATACTTTCGCATTTATAATATTAGTATAGATTAACTTATCCAAGTAATTCTTTCACTAATATTCTTTATTTTTGACAGAGAATGTGGACTGCTAATAATGAAAATTAGGTAACATTCTCCATTGGAAGAGAATGCCGCGACCTGCTCTAACAACGTCATTTCACGTTTGTAAGAGTAGGACGCAACATTCACGTACGATTGTTTGAGTCTCAAAACCGTTTCGTGGTATGGGCCCAGGTTTGATCCCGGGTGGAGGCGTGAACCAATTAGGCATTTTCAGACCTCAAGTACATAATTCGGACGCTCGTACGGTAAAGAAAACATCGAGAGGAAACCCACACATAGTTGGTCCCAGACATATTATTAGTCATTCCTCTGGACTAGGCCGAATATGTAGCGAGAATGCCGTATGTACATGGGCGCCGGCAGAAATAATTTCCAAGGGGTGCTGTTTAGTTTTCTTTCTTTTCTTTTCTTTTTACTTTTTACGAACAACAATGACTGTATATTTACATCAGTCGTCAACAGAATCATTTAGTGCCGAAACATTACGAACTATCTTTGAACGGCATGGTAATAGGGTTACAAAATGCTCCTGTTGATCCCGAGATTCCCAAGGGGTGCAAGTGCACCACCTAGCAAGCCCCTGCCGGCGCCCATGCGTATGTACTTGGACTACTTGACCAACAGTACGGACATTTATAATCTTGTCCCAGGCACTACAGTATTTGAAGAGTGGTAGCTACGCTTTGAAAATACTGCATAAAACATGGCCTTTACGTCTACGAGAGATGCAAAGCTGCTATATTTCTTTATGTCCTTTTCCGGGAATCAAAGTACTGTAAAGTGCAACAACTATCTTCAGTTACCTTGTCCGAGCGCAGGCCGGCGGTGGGCGTGTTGTCGTTGGGGTCTGACTCCGGGATGCGGGTTGCGGGGTCGTCCAGGTGGATGCCCGGCCACCCCACCCAGATGCCCCCGCCGCGGATCACTACCGGCGCTACTGCTGTCACCAGCCCGCCCGCGCTGAAGACAAACGTGATGGTTAGCTCATTAAGAACTAAAACTTACGTATTAGGACGGGGCATTGATTATGAACTTAAACCAGCTATAGCCGGTCATGTTTTTAAACCGACTTTCACAAAAGGAGGAGGTTCTATGTAGTCTATATCGGCTGAGAGTATTATTTCAAACTTTGCAAAACAAACGCAAATAATCGGCCAAGTGCGAGGCGGACTCGCACACGAAGGGTTCCGTACCATTACAGAGAAAAATTAGGCCAACATTTGTGTTTCTTGTATGGGAGCCCCCTTAAAAATTAATTTTATTTTGATTTTAGTATTTGTTGTAATAGCATAGCGGCAACGGATATAGACAATGTGTGAAAATTTCAACTCTCTAGCTATTACCGTTCTTGAGTTACAACCTGGAGACATACAGACGGACAGACAACGAAGTCTTAGTAATAGGGTCCCGTTTTTACCCTTACCCTAAAAAGAAAACTTATTAAATTGTTACATTTTTAAGAATTTAAACAACAAGATTCTGACGCAGTTGGTAGAAGTTATAATAAGCAGCCTATTACGCTATCATAGCTAAATTACAGCACGATGACAAACCTATATGAATATTTAATAGACGGGAACACTCTCATATTATACTACAATTATACTTTATACGTGGGAGAGCCATGCTTCGGCACGAATGGGCCGGCTCGACCGGAGAAATACCACGTTCTCACAGAAAACCGGCGTGAAACAGCGCTAGCGCTGTGTTTCGCCGAGTGAGTGAGTTTACCGGAGGCCCAATCCCTTACTTTATTCCCTTCCCTACCCTACCCTAATTCCTTCTCATCCCTACCCTCCCCTATTACCCTATTCCCTCTTAAAAGGCCGGCAACGCACCTGCAGCTCTTCTGATGCTGCGAGTGTCCATGGGCGACGGAAGTTGCTTACCATCAGGTGACCCGTTTGCTCGTTTGCCCCCTAATTTCATTAAAAAAAAAAAAAAATTAAAATAGGTGCGAAACCCTAGTCCCTAAAGTATTTACAAAACAAAATAAAAAATAGCTAAGTACTTTCTTCATTTTCATGGTCAATAAAATGCGGAATTATTTAAATAAGTATATACCTCTATAATCTGATTTAACGTATTAATGAATTTAACGTAAATCTCTGTACGTTAAATACATCAGAACAATATTGTATGAACTTCATAATTATTATGGTACAAGGTCGAGCATGTTTACGCATACAACTTCATACACGCGACAAGGACGCCTCCGTTTACAGTTAATTTACCTCCGATACGTACCTCTTTGGGCGTACGACATAAGAATCATTATCAAACAAATATAAATAAAATAATATGTAGGACGTTCTATACATAACACCTCGGTAAACCACAGTTCTATATTATCGTAATGGTGGTTAATTAAATTAGAAAACCGCGACACGGTTATTTTTAACATACAGTGCCTTCTTATCTTTTTTTTATAAAAAAAGTTTTATTTCATGTACTTAATACTTATCAAAGAAGAAATCATAATATTACCATCATCTTAGAACCTGCAAATAAATTTTCAGGTACCGTAACTGAACACTTAGGTATAATGTTAAGAAATTTATTCTTAAAAATTCTACCTACGTGTTTTCCCAAAACTTTGTAGCACAGAAATTCGTTTTCCGTAATTAAAGTATTTTTGTCCTTTCTAGGGACTCCATGTCACCAATCACCATACCAATTTCATCAAACTCGGTGCAACTGTTTAAGCGTGAAGAGGAAGCAGACAGATCATAAACAGTAAACACACTTTCGCTATCCCATAAGTGTAGACATTTTTGCATAGTAATCCAAAGAGTTACGAAAAAGTTTTAACAGAAACCGTTTTTTTTTGGAGGTAAAATCATAAAATGCATTTTTACGTATTCCTTTGCTTCCATAAAGCTGCAGTTTGACCCCGAGTGAGGGCATTGAGAAGTTACCAGAGTGACCAGGCATTGACCATGAAATTGAGAAATATTGATGAATGATGAGGAAATATCAACCAAAACACAATTTTGTCACTTCAAAATCCATACTAATATTATAAATGCGAAAGTCCGTCTGTCTGTTACCTCTTCACGCCCAAATCGCTGAACCGATTTCGCTGAGACATGGAGATGCTTTGAGTCCCGGGAAAGGATGTCCTTGACCGTACATTTTGTACAGGATAAAAAGTAGCCTAAGTATGTACTTAGGCTACTTTTTATCCTGTACAAAATGTACGGTTCCCGCGCGAGCGTCATCTAGTACGTATGTGAAAACTGAAAAGTAAAACGTCTTACTCGGGTGCCCAAAATTTTAATTTGACTGGATCGTAAAATTAGGGCATTTAAACAGCTCAGTGATGGTTGTGAGATAATATTAAGAAAAATTAATTAAAAAGGCGTACTTGCTCTTTATAAACGTAATAAAGAAAAGTCGGCTCTTTAAATTATTCATATAACACATCTATCCGCCGACTGAAAAGTAATTAATTAAAAAATAAAAGTAATATCCAACCTTGGATATGATAATTCTTGATTAAAGTCACGGACTTTGAAAGGTAAAATTTCTAAGATAAGTATGTTATTTTTTTTAATAAATTTTGTGTATAGGTAAGTTTTTAGTAGTCTCAGAGATTGTGTGTCAGAGAGTCGATCATTGTGAATTGTGAATATCATACATATTAGAGATCACACTCAATCACACCAAGTTACATTTAGAAAACTTTATCAGAAGTTTTTGATTTGCATGGTGGTGACGGCCTTGCACGAATTTGCTTACATTATTTTTCAACGCTAAAAAGCTGCTGCTTAATCGATTTTTTATTATGTACTTATCTTTTATCCCGAAAAAATGTAAGGTTTCCGCGATATTTATAGCTAGTGCAACATTTAATTAAATTTCGCAGTGACATAGCCTTCTTCTTTTTCCACAGGGGTAAAAAAAGCAAATTTAACGGGCTTTTTTACTTCCATAATAAAATCGGGCATCGTTTATGTCTATTTTATTTCTTAAGAATGGCCTCGATGGTTATTGTTTTATGTTGACGCTGGTTTACAAACATACAATACTAGCTGTCCCGGTGAACTTCGTCTCACTTAAAAACCTTCCCTGTACTTCAAGGATTATTTTAAGACTAAAATTAGCCCAATCCGTTCAGCCGTTTTCGAGTTTTAGCGTTACTAACACAATTGAAAATCCATTTTTATATATATAGATATAGATTAATCTGCAATGCGTTTGTCGTCTGTCTGTGTCAAAGAGAAACGCCTCTGACGGCCATTAGTGAAGTTCGTGATCCTTATCAATTCGAGACCTGGGGGCTAAGCCAAAATGTTTTCGTTTTCACTTCGTTATAGAATCGCCGATGAAAATGTATGGAATTGACATAAGCGTTCGTTAATATGACGTTGATGTTCGACTCGTCTAATGTCAATTCCATACATTTTGATCGGCGATTCTATAACGAAGCGAAAACGAAAAAGTTTCGGCTAAATGGCCTGGACAGTAGACAGACGATTCTGTAACTTTTTAACTACAACTTAATAGTAAGCCGTAATAGCTGTGTAATATTATGTCATACAACATTATTTACGGTACTATCGACAAAGCTGCCACTCGACCAGAAACACAATACAAAATGTTGAACAGCACCGTTGAATCGGGCGCAAGCACTCGTAAGTACCGTATATAAAGAGTTCTAGCATGCGTCGATGCGGTCATTTCCATTAATGCTTAATAACCACTATCAGGCATTCCGCCATACTGAAATAGAGACACAGTACAATGAGGGTGTTTGAAATTCTATTTGCCACCAGGTGCCGCTGTAGCCTGAGGGTCTATCGTGTCAAATAGGCATATTATCGTGACACATGACAGCTATATCGTGACAACACATGACAGCTAACCCTTAAGTTTCGGTCTGTCCGTCCGTCTGTCTGTCTGTCCGCGGTTTTGCTTAGGGACTATAGGACCTACAAAGCTGTAATTTGGCATGAATGCACATATTAATGATGCCAACAAAATGGTACATGAAATCTTTAAAAAACTTTTTTTATGGTAAGTACCTTCCCTACACATCAAGCGGGAATGAAATTTTTTTCGCGTCCACCCCATCGTGTGGGGTGTCGTTGGATAGGTTTTTAAAAAATATTATGAGTATTCATAGATCATTTTCCGATTTAGGGATCCGTTTGTGAAAAGTTTTAAAGTGTAAAAAATCGTTAGTCCAGCCCCCTTCTACCAGCTAAATGGTTGCTTCTGGAAATGTGAAAAAAATCACGAGAGTAGAAAATATGCTGATTTTAAAAGGAAAACTATCACGGCTAAGAATACTTCATAAGTTATTGAGTAATAGTCGATCAACTAAAAAAAATATATTTGGCGAAGTATATAGTGAACTTTTCGTTCAAATTCCTTTGAACGTAACTGAGATGATGTTGTTAGTAGTGTAAAACACGTTATAAATGTACCATCGAGGAAGTTGATTCCTATGCAATTGACAGACCAACGTTATTTGGTCGAATATGTCAATTCAATGTTAATTGTGATCTGTCAGCTGGGTTTGACGTAACGAGACCAAACTACTTAGGTCCCCGATTTGCATAGGAATCAACTTCTCTGATAGTACATTCATTGACCACACAAAAATTAAAAAAAAACTAGCGGTAGGTACTACGGAACCCTATATTGCGCGTGGCCTGACACGCACTTGGCCGGTTTATTTTATTTTATTTTGTTTTTAGTATTTGTTGTTATAGCGGCAACAGAAATACATGATCTGTGAAAATTTCCGAAGTCTAGCAGCTATAGCGGTTGTTTAAATACAGCCTGGAGACAGACAGACGGACAGACATACAACGAAGTCTCAGTAATAGGGTCCCGTTTTTACCCTTTGGGTACGGAACCCTAAAAACCCTCATTAGGAAAAACTAAATACATTATTTATAGACATTATTAAAACTGTATGCACAAGAAGTAACACGGGTAAGACGTCTTCGAAAGATTAAAGTTCTGCAAAGTATAAAGTGGATATTAAATTACAAGAGCGAAGAATAAAGTACTTAGTTCGAAACTTTTAACTTTTTGAAGTTTGAACTATCAAGAGGATAATTTTGTATCAATTATATTTTATAGACACTTGATAAAATCAATAAATGTTTATAGCATGTATCGGAATATACATAGGAAGCGCCATTTATTTAGATAAGTAGGTGCATAAAACCCATAAAACCTATTTCTCTATCAAGGGATTTTCCAACATCAAGATAACAGTGGAATACATTATTATCCTCCTGTTAATTACCCGAGATCTAAGTGGACTACACTAATTGACAAGTGACGTCATAGTTTCTGTAGTCTATTTAAAGTGCGATAAGGCTTTAAATGAACGTGGGCGGGGGCGCTGCTGGTAAAGGAGAACTGTCAAAAATGACGTTTTTGTATGATAGCAGCGTTAGTTCCTTTTTTCGCCACGTTCATTTAAAGCCTTGTCGAGCTGTACAACTAGACAAGTGAGTAGTGACGTCCATGTTTCTTTTAAACTTAAGTTTAACTTAACGATTATTGTTAAGTACAAAATTTTGTAATATTTTTTCCCATAATCGGCTATCTGGGGGCACGGGAGTGCCCCCGCCAAGATGAACCAAGCGAAGCGCGCAAGGGCACTACCTACCTTTTCTCGAAACGTTTCGTCGTATTTTTGAACCCTCGTAACTTTGGTTTGAATAATGCCAGACAGTTGAAATTTTTATATATAATGACATGGGTATAGTTATTAAATGCGCAAATTTTGAATATCGTAGCTATTATACTTTAGATTTTATAGGTGTCCAAAAATCCACAATTTGGTCACTGACTCACCGATCATCAAAACTGTTAGGGTACTTCCTGAAGTCTTAGAAAACTGAAATTTGGTATGTAACATAATATTAGTACTGAAACAACATAAAAATTATCAAACCCAACTTAACCTATATCCGTACCATTATAGAGCAAAATTAGGCAAAAATTTGTGTTTTTTGTATGGGAGCCCCCCTTAATTTTTTATTTTATTTTAATATTATTATTAAATATTAAAGTAGACATATAACTAAGGACTTTGAGAAAAATTCAAGTACCTACCTGTTGCCATTATTGATATAGAGCAAAAAAGGCCACAAAATCACGTTTGTTGTATGGGAGGCCCCTTAAATATAAATTTCATTTTGTTTTTAGTATTTGTTATTACGGCGGCAACAGATATACATAATCTGTGAAAATTTCAACTCTCTAGCTATTACCGTTCTTAAGTTACAGCCTGGAGACAGACGGACAGACATCGAAGTCTCAGTAATAGGGTCCCGTTTCTACTCTATGGGTACGGAACCCTAAAAAATGAACTAAAAGAAAAAACAATGTAAACCAGCTTACAAAAAGAAATGAAATCCCACCAAAAACATTTTCATGTAAAAATGTTGCCAAGATGAGAACATAATATTATAGTTCGTCGTGTCAAAAAGTAGTGAGATCTCATGTAGAGCCAAGTTTCTAACCTTACATACTCAACCCTAAATCTAAAAACCTTAATTTTACCCTAAAGCGCGGCAAAATATTTGATAATATTATAATGTGTCAGCCGCACGAGGAGAATCTATAAACTCTACACATTAATCAAAATCGGTGGCCTGGCCATTTATCATTAGTTACTGTATATTAAGTTCAAAGCCCTGGCGAATAACAAAATGGCCAAGCCACCGATTTTGACTAATGTGTAGAGTTTTTAGATTCTTCTCGTGCGGCTGACACATTATAATATTATTATCAAATATTTTGCCGCGCTTTAGGGTAAAATTAAGGTTTTTAGATTTAGGGTTGAGTATGTAAGGTTAGAAACTTGGCTCTACATGAGATCTCACTACTTTTTGACACGACGAACTATAATATTATGTTGTCATCTTGGCAACATTTTTACATGAAAATGTTTTTGGTGGGATAGATTTATGTAGCAAGTCACGATACAACACTTTAATTTTTATGGTTCCATACCCAAAGGGTAAAACCCGGACCCTATTACTAAGACTTCGTTGTCTGTCCGTCTGTCTGTCTCCATGCTCCACCTTAGGAACCGCTATAGCTAAACTTCTGAAATTTTCACAGATTGTGTGTATCTGTTGCCGCTATAACAACAAATACTAAAAACAAAATAAAATTAATATTTAAGGGGGGCTCCCATACAACAAACGTGATTTTTTTGGCATTTTTGCTCTCGATATCAATAATGGCAACAGGTAGGCACTTGAAATTTTCACAAAGGCTTTAATTATATGTCTACTTTTGTTATCACATTTTGTTGACTCGGACGAAATCGCGGGCAACAGCTAGTTAATAATAATATTAAAATAATATAAAAAAATAATTTAATTCCCATACAAAAAACACAATTTTTGGCCTATTTTTGCTCTGTTAAGAAGTGAGCACACTGAGACGGGCCGTGCCGGGGCTCAGCGTGCCGGGGCTCATCGCAAAAATCCGCCTGCATACAATTTGTATGGAAGCGGATGCGCGTATCGCACACTGTGTCGGGGCGCAGCGGATTTCCGCTTCCATACAAATTGTATGGAGGGGGATTTTTGCGATGAGCCCCGGCACGGCCCGTATCAGTGTGCTCACTCCTTAACGGTACGAAACCCTTCATGCGCGAGTCCGACTCGCACTTGACCGATTATTTTTATTTTACTCGAAGTGACGACTGCAGACGAGTTGAACCAAGTAATTACGCGTACATACATACAAAGCGGCAACTGAATAATTTTTGTCGTATGATTATTCTCGATCGATCGGCAACATAGTCGATATGTCGCAGCCGACTGGTTTAAATAGCCGTTCAATCAAACAGCTAGCCCTTTGACTGGTCAACGCCATTCAATCACACGTCTAGCTTTTATATTGAATATTTTAATCGCTCAAAACGTTCAACAGCTGATTCAAAAGCCGCCGTCTAATTGAAGTAGTTCAGCGCGCACCGCTACGGCGCTAGGTGCGTTTTATTTCGGTCGTCGGCTGCGACAGATATATTATTAAAATATCTATAAATATTTTATAGTGGCAGTGAATGTTGGATTGTTTTTTCTAGATGTTTGAACAAAAATGGATCAATATTTACAAATCATTATATCCAGAAGTCTGTATACGACTGTTTAATATCCCTAATCCCTTTATTTCCTTTTGATCCACATTCGAAGGAATCGAAGGGATTTGAAGGTCGGAACGGGTGCGGTCACCAATAAAACTGTTTGAAAAGTTGTGAACCCTTATACCTACGTTTCGCATGTTTGGATACCATATCGGGTTTATTTGGTAACGATTTAGGTAGATCTGGATTAGAAATTTTAATGCTTATTTCTCGGTTCAAACGTGATAAATCAGATCTATCATCGATTGTATCAACAATGTAAAGTTTTTACATTTTTGTGTTCCACAAACCTATTTTTTTATTTATTTATAAAAAGATTAAAATGTAGGTCAACAATAATTTAGATCTTTGTGTACATTACATGCGAAATTAAAGATGATATCAGGATTGTGAAATCTCTCACCGTGTTTTCACCTTTTGTTATGTTTCGATCAAGTTTTGAACATACGCCAAAACAACCTTGTAAGTCCCTAGTGTCTAAGAATATTTTTGGGAGATTTGTATGGGCAACACCCGAGCGTCATGCATTTGCTCTTTCAGCGCTGCTACTTTCACAGTGAACTCTATAAGGGACACGTACACACATAAAGTACTATCACTTAGTTTTGTTACAGCCTGTATATTAATTTTAGAATGAAATTAATGCGTAGCGTGTTTGCTGATAGCGTTTAGCTTCAGTCGCTATGCACCGTACGCAGGTTCCTATTGATTTATCCCGCACTTCCTTGGAATGATATTGAAAAGGTCACCCATAAGCCTCGTCCCAACTCATAAATCTGATCTGACCTTGTCTAGTGTTTACGTGATTTTCAGATTCGCAAATGTAAACGGGCACTGGAACGCACTGGATTGCAATTTACCAAAAATGTGCTGGATTTGATTACTGGATTGGAATAATGTAAGCCGGTCATTGTTGTTGACAATGAGGCTTCATTGTAGGTACTAGGTAAGTACGTGGGATGTCTAGTAATTGTGTTTTAAGCGAATTCATGTCATTTAACAATTTAGCAGCTACATAATGATCTTTCAAGTTTCAAGGCTTGCATTTTCAACAGCTAATGGGTTTTTTATTTGACTGTTAAAGAAGTGAGGGTGTATTATTTTAAGATTATAGTTAGGACAAGACAGGTATATGAAAAATGAAAATAATTACGTTTTCTAGGTATGAGCAAAAAAAACCGAGACTGCAAGACCACGAGAAAAATTTGCCTTGGTCTTGCAAAATGGCAAGACAAAGACCAAGATTTTGCTCATCAGTCATCACCAGAGTAGACAGAATTATATCATCACTATCATACCCATAAAATTAAATGACAATGTAGATATTTTCCGTACTTTTTGTCTATACTTATAAAATTACATGTCCTGACTGACTGACTGACTGATTCATCATCGCTGAGCAAAAACTGTAAAAGTTACAGCCACGAAATTTGGTGAGTAGGGTTGTTTTATTAAGTAGACACCCACTAAGGAAGGAATTTTGAAAATTTTACCCCGAAGGGGGTGAAATAAGGGTTGAAAGTTTTAATGAAAGTCCGTCATTTCTTGACTTAGAAACATGAAACTTGGATACGTATTTAAGCGTTTTTGGAAATTCTACCCCCAAGGGGGTGAAATTGGGGTTGAAAGTTTGAATGAAACTCCGTTATTTCTTGAGTTAGAAACATGAAATTTTATGTTTGGGTTACTGACTAAAAATGATTGGATACCTGTTTAAGCGTTTCTGAAAATTCTACCCCCAAGGGGGTCAAATAGGGGTTGAAAGTTTTTATGAAAGTCCGTCATTTCTTAAGTTAGAAACATGAAAGTTCATTTTTGGACTGCTGATTAAAAATGAATGGATAGGTATTTAAGCGTTTTTAGAAATTCTACCCCCAAGGGGGTGAAATTGGAGTTGAAAGTTTGAATGAAAGTCCGTCATTTCTTGAGTTAGAAACATGAAACTTTATTTTTGTGCTACTGATTAAAAATGAATGGATACGTATTTAAGTGTTTCTGGTAATTCTACCCCCAAGGGGGTGAAATTGGGGTAGAAAGTTTCAATGAAAGTCCGTCATTTCTTGAGTTAGAAACATGAAAGTTTATTGACGTTTGCGTTTGACGTTTGCTTAAATAGGGTCCGGTTTTACCCTTTGTATAAGGAACCACAAAAACAATTAAATTAAGAAATTTAAAAAAACCCCCGCCAAACAACTTTAAAAAGAAATGAAATAATATTTACTGCCTTTAAGTTCAAATAATTTCTAACTTGTCTAAAGTAATATTTTAGTCCAATAATTGTTGTCACGGTGTGTCGGGGGACCGCCAAGTAAACTACAAACTACAACCGCCAAGACGCTGATTATCTCGACTCAGTTCGCTGTGAACTGATCCTTAAACTTTAATGTTATGTGAAATCAAACATCTACATTAGCGGTCCCCCGACACACCTTGACAACAATTATGGACTAAAATATTACTTTAGACAAGTTAGAAATTATTTGAACTTAAGGGCAGTAAATATTATTTCATTTCTTTTTAAAGTTGTTTGGCGGGGGTTTTTTTTTAATTTCTTAATTTAATTTTATTTCATAATTTTTAAACTTGTGTTGGTTATAGTGCAGAATAATTCCTATCAACAAAATCATATTCTCATGATTACCATATCTATCAATGTTCTTTTCGATGAGGCCGTTAATATGAGCCCAAACATGAAACCTCCACTTTGGGTTCATAGGAAGCTCGGTTCCTAGGTATAGAATCCAGGTGATGCTGCAGCAGCAGCATGTAAATATTTACTGTCTATCTACATCTTACTGGTTGTCAAACACGAAACCTCTGCTCTAAGTTGGCGAGGAGTTGGATATCCTATTGACTACCAGCTGACGCTGCAGCACCAGGTCAACTTTCCAGTAATATGTGTATATGTATATTGTATACTCACAAATGTCACGAACTAGAATGAAATATAAAACCTTTTAAACGACAACAAGTTGCTAACGGCCTTTCATGAACCAGATAAACCCTGATTGTCCAGCACTGAGCAGGCTGATGATGATGAATTATAGCTAAGAACACTCTCGATCATGTCAGCTTTTAAACAAAAAAAACTAGATCAAAATCGGTCCACCCGTTTGGATGCTACGATGCCACGGACAGATACACACACAGACAAACAGACAGACAGACAGACAGACACGTCAAACTTATAACACCCCTCTTTTTTGTCGGGGGTTAAAAAGGAGAAAACTATTTTATCTTTGTTATTATACTATGTTAACGCGGATGAAGTCGCGGGCAACAGCTAGTTGACGATATATTATTATCTTGAAGTCGGAAGTAGATTAAAACAGTAGATAGTAATCTTATATATAAAAATGGATTTTCAAATGTGTTAGTCGCGCTAAAACTCGAAAACGGCTGAACGGATTGGGCTGATTTTAGTCTTAAAATATTCGTAGAAGTCCAGGGAAGGTTTTAAAGTGACACGAAGTTCACCGGGACAGCTAGTTTATATATAGTAATATAGTATTTTGTTACACATTGTCTTAGCAATGATAAGTAGACTTTTACTAGATTTTGGATTTTTCTTACACTTGATAAAAAAAAAACGAAATTAAACGTGTATTTGAGTTACGTCAGAACATTTGGCAAGGGTGCAAAAAAGCTTCAAGCTCTTTTAAGCATTTCGAAAGTAGACGAAAGCTTTTTAGAAAGTTCAAAATGAATGCAGTAAAAGCAATGTAAAAGCCAGAATGAGCTTCGTAAAACTAACTATATCAGCTTCGAATGTAAATATTTTTATTTCGACTTGAAGCTGTGGGATATATTTCACTTTGAGTGTCCGTAATTTACTTTACAGCCTTTCCCAAAGTGGGCGATAACGCCCCTGAAGGTCTGAAGGGGGGCGGCGTGGACCCAGAAAAAAATGGGGGCGTTGTGTAGAGGCTTGGGGGGCGATTTATTTCATCACGATGCATTTTAAATTGAAGCTTTAACGTTGTTAGTGGCGGCCGAAAAGGAAGAAGAAGATAGCATGCTCGGTCAGGCCGAAGCCCACTGACGTCATTTCAGACGTTGTATATATCTTGCCGTTCTCCGAAACTTCGATAGCGCGATGCAGGAATGTTAGGCGGATTGTGGGTATCGCCACATCACTCCCCCCCGAAGACCTGTGGTATTCTTCGATGCGCTTGAGTTGTCAGGTGTGGGCCGAAGCTACGCGTGCAATGACCAGGAGAGGGACCCCGTGCTCTGCTTGTTGACCGGTCGTTGTAGCCTATGGCTGCCCCGTTCAAGCCAGACACGGGTTCGACCGGCGCGGACCTCCAACGCGGCTTATGGTCGAGGCGACCCGGTTATGCTTGATGTCTGCTGACGTGGTGCGGAGGGGCGGGCAGTGTTGATGATGATTGATGTCCAGAAGGATGCGTGTTCTTGTCGGTGGTCACCAATTTAACGTTGTTAGTGGCGGCCGAAAAGGAAGATCTTCCGACCGAGAGAGATAGCATGCTCGGTCAGGCCGAAGCCCACTGACGTCATTTCAGACGTTGTATATATCTTGCCGTTCTCCGAAACTTCGATAGCGCGATGCAGGAATGTTAGGCGGATTGTGGGTATCGCCACAAAGCAATGGGGGGCACTAAAATATAATTTGTTCTTAAAGTGGGCGGTAGACAAAATAAGTTAGGGAACCTCTGCTTTATTATTCCTTTATTAGGATCAAACCTTTGTATTTTTTATTTATTTTTATGAAAGAAGGGGGCAAACAGGCAAACGGGTCACCTGGTGGAAAGCAACTTCCGTCGCCCATGGACACTCGCAGCATCAGAAGAGCTGCAGGTGCGTTGCCGGCCTTTTAAGAAGGAATAGGGTAATAGGGGAGGGTAGGGATGGGAAGGGAAGGGAGTAGGGGAGGGTAGGGAAGGGAATAGGGTAGGGGATTGGGCCTCCGGTAAACTCACTCACTCGGCGAAACACAGCGCAAGCGCTGTTTCACGCCGGTTTTCTGTGGGAACGTGGTATTTCTCCGGTCGAGCCGGCCCATTCGTGCCGAAGCATGGCTCTCCCACGTATGATTTATTTATTACATTACTAGCTGTCCCGGTGACGGGTGAACTTCGTGTCACTTTAAAACCTTCCCTGGACTTCTACGAACATTTTAAGACTAAAATCAGCCCAATCCGTTCAGCCGTTTTCGAGTTTTAGCGCGACTAACACATTTGAAAATCCATTTTTATATATAAGAAGAAGAAGACTAGACTAGATGGGGGTTGTTCTTGGGTTGGGTTCACTACGCTAGACACCGGCCTTCATGACGCTCTCCATTCTGTCTTGTACTAGTAATATGTATTCTGTGATTCTGCCAAGGACGCCACAGCCCACAAGTGGCGTAATATGGTCACGACTAAGCTCCTAAAGGGGAATCACGACCCTCAGCAATGAGGAACACAACGCGAGGAGGAGACTAGATGACACCCGCAATTTTACGCCAAAATTCGTTTAACGCCCGGAAACCGTAGCTGTATATTTCCGGGAAAAAGTATTCTAGATGTAGGTACTTTGTCTCCATTCCAAATTTCAGCAAAATCGGTTCAGCGGTTCGACAGTGAAGAGGTTGTAGACAAACAGCCAATTATTATATACTTTCGCATTTATCTATACAGTGTGTAACAAAAATAAGTGATAATACTTTAGGGTGTGTACGTGTTCCTTGTAGAGAGTTCACTGTGAAAGTAGCAGCGCTGAAAGACCAAAATTTTTTTTCACTTTTGTATGGGCAAGGGCCTGAGCGTCACGAGTTTCCCCATACAAGTGAAAAAATTTTTTGGTCTTTCAGCGCTGCTACTTTCACAGTGAACTCTCTTCAATTGCAATTCAAGCAACACGTACACGCCCTAAAGTATTATCACTTATTTTTGTTATTATAAAAATGGATTTTCAATTGTGTTAGTAACGCTAAAACTCGAAAACGGCTGAACGGATTGGGCTAATTTTAGTCTTAAAATATTCGTAGAAGTTCAGGGAAGGTTTTAAAGTGACACGAAGTTCACCGAGACAGCTAGTAAATAATATTAGTTTGGAAGTATGGATGAAAAAAAAAGAACATTAATTTACTTACTTACTTGTTAAAGATTTGTACGCACTACGCGCTTGTTTAAAAATAGATAGTTTCTTTTAAAATACTTTGAAATGTTAATTGAGTTGTTCAGACTTCAGACACAAAATCAATGAATTCTTCGAGTTCTTTGACTAAAGTACTAAATAGCTATAAATAGGCATAAAAAAATAACGCTGCCAATTGCCATCTTGTCACAATACAATCAGCTGTTCACAGAAATGACAGCTTTGGTGTTTGTTTATGCTTATTTAACATTTTTTTTATATTTTAGGGTTCCGTACCCAAAGGGTGAAAACGGGACCCTATTACTAATTTTTATAACTAAATCACGTTCAGAGATTTGTGATCACGGGAGAAGTCAGAAGACGCGTGAGAGCGCCTGACGGCTTCCCGAACGTTCCAGTAACCGAGAGAATCATACCGCGGTGCACTGTTCACACTTCACAGTTATATTACCCCTGACTTCGCCCTGACGTGACCTTTATTACAAGCAAATAAGAATCACTTTCACGGACACTCCGAGGTAAAACGACTGATCGGGCTAACCTTGGAATTTACTTTAAAACAAACCAAATTCACTGGTGCCTGATAATTTTATTTAAATTAACAATTAAAATTTTACTTTATTATCTTAATACTTAGATTTGAATTTAAATTTTCATACACTTGCGCGTGTTTTTAGACATCATTCGTAATTTATGTAAGGAAAAATGTACTCACCCTGTAATTTTAGATTTTTACAGCATTTTTTAGCATGACAATGAATTAATTAGCTTTAAATTCTACGGATTTAATTAATAATTCAACGGAGATATTGACATTATAGATATTACGTCTTATTGACATAACAACACAAGTCACAACAACACATATCACTTAAATAATACAAATCAAGCACATTATTGACAAATTCTTACCTGGCCTTTCTCTCTAGTTCACCGGTTTTCTCATTTTTCCTCAAAACAAACGGTAATCTGTTCGAAACAACAATCATGCTCCCTTTGCTGTTGCACGCCGAGCGACTAACGCCGTTTTTCGATTCACTCATTTTTCTCGACGGTCTCCCGGCCGACCAATCACAGCGAAGCGTTTGCGCGTGCGCGGAAAAGAGAGGGAATTTTGAATATTTTTTTAAGCACAACTATTTGTTTTGTTTGTGTACCGTGACATCGCACGCGAGGTTACTCGGTTTTATTGTATAATCTCGGCCGCGGTGATGATACACATCATCGGCTGACGACGGTGGACTGTTTTCTTTGTGTGTGCTAGGTGCCTTTATAGACTGACGCGGCGCAGAGGGTGAAGCTACTCGTCTCGGACTGAGGTCTGAGTGTCGTAAAGACGAAGAAGGTTATCAGTGGACTGACCCACAGGGGTGGAGCTAGTATATCGAATTTTATTTGTCCTCTTGTAATCGAAGGAATGATGTAGAACTCAGAAGGCATCGGGCATTTAACTATTTAAATGTAGTTGCATATTGTATTATTTGTTAATGTTTAGTTTGTTTACGTCCCACTGTTTTTAATTTACTTAGATAATAATGAGTTCAATATTGTTATAAATTTGTTTAGTTCAAGCTTTGTTACATAATTGTAAGCAACACAGAAGACTGGTAGTAAAATATAGTGGACTGTCATGGAAGTAGAGGTAAAAGCATTAGCTCGAACGAAAATTAACCTGACAAGAATTAACCTGGGCCACAGGACAGAACGATCTCCAAAAAAATATACAAAGCCCAACATATTATTATTTATTATCTCCTCCTTTTTGGAAGTCGGTTAAAAACCACGAGTCTGATCAACCTTTGCAGGTATTGCTTTCAAAGCAAATATTTATAGACCTACTGAAGCATCTGAAGACCGAATACTACTCTGGCTATCCTCTTCATTATTATTTGCCAAGTGACATTAAAAATTGATTTTCTTTGTTTATCAAAAAAATAAACAGAGCGATCCAATAATTATGAATGCATGATACAATTCGCGTGAGTTACACCGAAGGCGGAATTGAATTACAATTCACGATGCTTCAGATTGAAATTTAGTTAACCTTATTATTAGGATTAAGGTCGCGCTGGCCAAACGAGATTAAACGCTATCCGCAGGATTAAAATTCGGCAAATAATGGATTAATGAAGCGACGTGCGACGTCACAGAATAAAAGCAGAGAGCGTGGAAACATAAATTAAATTTTAGATGTTAAATTCTTCTGCTGTTGCGAGTGTCCAAGAGCGACGGTATAGTTACTTTCCATGAGGTGACCTGTTTTTTCGTTTTTACCTTAATCTTCTCTTTAAATATATAAAATTCTCGTGTCACAATGTTAGGCCGCGTACTCCTCCGAAACGGCTTTACTGATTTAAACCAAATTTTATATGCATATTCAGTGGGTCTGAGAATCGGCTACTGGGTACTTTTTAAATCGATAAGTGCATTTGTTGAATAAATAATCGTAAATTATTACAACTCGAGACTGACAGCGACCATTGTTTGTGCGACGGGATAGCGATGGACATTGCCATGGTGACATACTTATTTAGTCACTTCAATAAAATAATACGGCCGAAATACTTTATATGGCAAAGAAACGTTTGCCGGGACAGCTAGATTTATATAAAAAATCAGTAAACATTATTATTTGTAGAAAGAGCCGTAGCATCACGGAAATATGAATTTTGCGCCTACAGCGACGTTCGATAAAAACCATTTGAGGTTTTTTACAGTTGGCACTTGGCGCCCAAACTGAGACCTCAAACGTTGCAGTCCTGGCGTCTTTATCAAATACCTAGCACTAGGGAGGCTATCGCTAAAAACCATTATTCCGAATAATATCTATTAATGAGGAGATAATATTATCTTCATTTTAAAATTTGCTAAAAACTAGGCCTTTACATCCGTTGTGGAAGATGAAATAAGGGGGCAAACGAGCAAACGGGTCACCCGATGGAAAGCAACTTCCGTCGCCTATGGACACTCGCTGCATCAGAAGAGCTGCAGGTGCGTTGCTGGCCTTTTAAGAGGGAATAGGGTAATAGGGGAGGGTAGGGAAGGGAAGGAAAGGGAATAGGGGAGGGTAAGGAAGGGAATACGGTAGGGGATTGGGCCTCCGGTAAACTCACTCACTCGGCGAAACGCCGGTGTTCTGTGATAACGTAGTATTTCTCCAGTCGAGCCGGCCCATTCGTGCCGAAGCATGGCTCTCCCACGTACATTTTCATTGCTCCGTGGTATCTTCAGAATGTAGGTCGTCTTTGGTTATCGTCGTTTCCCCGCAGAAAAATAATACTCTAAGCTCCTTTCCGCCTTTCTGAGTGCTAATTATAAATCACATAATGTCCCATACGCATGTGTCACAGTTGTATAATTATTATCGTTCGCGGAAAATATGTCCCGGCATTTCCACGCATGTGCGGCGCGCGTGGAGCGTGCATGCGGCGCACGCGCATGCGGCATGTTCATTATTTTGCATGAATGAAGCGATTACTATGACCCCGCTCTGTCTGCGCCGCGTCGTTATGTAATGCGCTGTAAACGTGTCTCTGTAGTCTGTATCAAGGTTTCACGATCCGTGTGTGTAATACAGTTTCAGAACACTAAGTACCTACGCCTTTTAAGTTTTAACGGGTGGGAACCGTCCATTTTTCCGGGAAAAAAAGTATCCTATGTCCTTTGCCGGGACTTAAAGTATCTCCATACAGCAAAATCGGTTCAGCGGCTTTGGCGTGAAGAGGTAACAGACAGACAGACAGACACAATTTCGCATTTATAATATTAGTATGGATTATGCATACTCGATAATTTCGCGCCTAAACTTTTTTCTCCCAGTTTAGAGGTTGTGTTCAAAAAGACAATATATTTTGTAATTATTCAGGGATTTTTTTCATGTAAAAATAGTAAATATACTTTAAAGTCTGATTGATTATTATTTTTAACAAAAAATTAAAACCGACTTCCAAGGTAAAGACAATAATAATATGAACTAAAAAGTATTAAATAACTCTTACTCTATAATAGTGCCTTTTTCAGAATTCGTCTAAATCTCAACTATTTCTGTACATACTACAGTCTTCATTATTTGAAGTCTCTTTTTAGTTATCTACAAGATAAGGCTTTATGCGTAAATAACCACTACGAATGTTAACTATTCACATTATGTTACTGTAAGCGAAATTGTGGTAAATGCTTGCAGTTATCTAAGCGTAAAGCGATGCTGCAATTTAAAAACTTTTATCTTTAAAGGTTCAGGAGTTCTGTTCAGTGCCTTTGGACCAAGAAATACCTTCGTATAAACTATTTCTTATTCGTAACATATGTTTAAGTTACTAGAAACAACATTTTGACCACTATGAGTCTTTTGATAAATTTCAAGGATTTCTCTCGATTGCTCATAGAACCCATCATCAACTCACCACTTTCGTAATTATTAAACAAAAGCAAGATTATATCTTATACAACAACACAAGAATTTTGAAAATCGGTCCACAAACAGCGAAATAATCATCGAAAACATCTGCTTCGATGCAAAATATCACGAAAAGCATCAATAATTGGGTCATAATGTGATGACCCATGGCATAATTATGATTTTGATGATGATGATCAAATAAATTGATGTGTTGGCTTATGCTTTCAGTTGTTTAAACAACGCCGCAATCCCCGAACCTGTATCTATAAGGATTCAAAAGTTCTGTTGGGTACCTTCGGATTCAGGGTATAACCTGGTGCGAAATCTTACTTTTTGGTAGCATTTACCTTGAATGCTTCAGAAAAAATTGAAATCACTATATGTTTCCATACAAATTTCGAGGAGTTCCCTCGATTCCTCCAGGATCCCATCATCAGATCACCACTTTACCAAATTCGAGTTAAACCCTATACAACACAAAAAGAATTTTGAAAATCGGATCACATGGCTGAATTATCGTTGAACATAAAAAAAAATAAAAAAAAAGATACATACAGCCGAACGTATAACCTCCTCCTTTTTGGAAATCGGTAAAAAGACTGAATTACAAAAAATATATCGAATCCTTATTAATATTATAAATGCTAAAGTGTGTCTGTCTGTTTGTGTGTCTGTCTGTCTGTCTAAGAACTCTAAGAGGTAACAATCTCTTCACGCCCAAACCGCTGAACCAATTTTGCTGATATTTGGTATGGAGATACTTTGAGTCCCGGGAAAGGACATAGGATACTTTTCATCCCGGTGAAATGTACGGTTCCCGCGCGATAAACGTATTTTGGCGCAATGGAGCTGCAGGCTTTCTCTAGTGTAAAATGAATCTGTATTTTCATCCGTCCGTCTATTTTTCATTTGACCTTCTACTCAGTAGTTTACTCGGCTGCCCTTGCCCTTTGACAACTGTTTCAATATATTTTCATCGTCGTGTTTTTCAGTTCATGTAATGTAGATTTAATGTAATTCATTTTTTAAGGTTACCTCTTATACTCAGCTAGCTGAGGCCCTCAGAAACGATTTTGAATTGTGAATTATTATTGTATAATTCATGTGCATAATATTCAAAATTATTGATTGAAATTTAGTTTGTTATTATTTTTAGCAATCCGGTGGCGGCACTTGACTGACGTTGTTCGTAGAGTCCACATCCTGAGGATGCTCCGGTCTTGGGGCAAAACGCACGTCGATGTGTTCAACCTGCATGGCGCATGCACGGATTTGCCAACATTATTGTTTGTGCTGTGGTGGTGTTTGCAGGTTCTTGTATGCGAGTGTACGCATAGACAGTGTGGGAGAGGAGGGAGGTGCTGTACGCATGCTTATGCGTACACTCACTCATTCACTTAAAGGTTGAGGTTTATTTCGCTAAATATTGCTAAAAATAATAACAAACTAAATTTTAAGCTATGGATTTCTGCAAAGTAACGCCTGATTCTATTAACTAATTATTGATTGATTCCTAAAAGTGTAGTGTCATTTAAGTTTTCTTTAAAAAAATATACGAAAAGGATATGGATAAAAGTTGCACTTTGTTCGTAATAAAAGACCACTATATTGAAATTTCCATTAAATCCAAGCAAAACAATAGATACTAAATCAATTATTGGTCTACTTTAATATAATATGAAAATATTTTATTGTTACTTTCCTGTACTTTTAACACTATTATTATTATTTATTATGTTTATTGTTTGTATGTTGTATGTCACCTTTTGGACCAGGACCTCACAACTTAACATTATGTAATGCTGATAAGACTGTATTTACAAAACTATGTATTCGCCGAATAATTATTGATAACAATATAACAGTCATATGTTTTCGTTACATCATTTACTGTTTTTGATAAGTATTGTTGAATATTATTTTATGGAACATTATATAGATATTTTGCGCCTTTTACTACTTTGTGCACAGCGCAATGTGTATAATCAATAGAAATGTCTTCCAAAGTGCTAACAAACTTTTACTACGTTAACTGTGTACTTTTAAAAATAACTATTTTTCGACATTTTTCCTAAAAGATGGCCTCTTGCGCGTTTCTTACGTTGTTCCTTTTCGACGGTTTAGTTCCCGAATCGGTTGTGTGACTTTATAAAAGTGGTCGATCTTTAATTTGCTGACAAAACATTTTTCATTCGTTTTATTATTATCTCAAATATTATGCTTTGCAAGTCAATTATAACTTATTTAAGTTACTGTTTTTAAATATTGAAGTAGATCATTCGATAAGTTTTTTGGTGTCCAAAGTATTGAAAATTTAATTAACAATTAACTGTAACTAAAACTTGAGACGATTTTATCAAAGGAAAACAAGTTGAGGTCAGTATGTATGTTATAATATGTGCCTTCATTAGGGTTATCACTGCTCAGCTGATATACAAGAAGACGATTGAAAAAAATCCGACACAATAATAATTAAGAGATTTAATATTTTGGATCATTACAGCATCAGGTAGAAAAAAAACCCCAAAAAGTCTTCATACAAATTCATCAAACTAGGCTATTTCTTGTCGTCTTTCCTATGCACGTTGTATTGTTGACTGGCCGTAGAAGTTTAAGGGCGCGGCTAACCCAAAATTGTCGAATTTATAATTCATTTTTATACTTGAAAATAAGCCCCGAATCGTTTCATTTTCTAAACATAGATACCACATTATATTTCCAAGAATTTGATCTGAGCTAAAACACGATATATTAAAATTTTCTCTATAGAAAAAATCACAAAGATGCATCTAATTTTCACGAATTTTTCATATGTTGCTATATTATCCGTGCATAAAACGAAGTTAATATTTTAACACATTGTATAAAATTCTATCATTGAGACACTGACCTAGCAGATTTTTTAAATTTTGTATATTTATCGAGTAAGTAATTAAGAAAAAACTAACTTGGCGATGATTCCGCGTCGTCCCTTTTCACCTGGCATATGAAAGACGGGCGTGAGTGTGAAGAGAGAAGGACGATGTTTGAGTTTTTGGGTTAGGCACCCTCTAATTTTTCTTCGTAGAGCCCTTCCGTGTACTTTTAATTTGGTCTAAGTTACAGTTTAAAGTAACAGTTTAAGCCTTGATTACCCCATGTAATCGAGTGATTACCCCAAGTTATCGAGTGATTACCCCAAGTAATCGAGTGATTACCCCAAGTAATCGGGTGATTACCCCAAGTAATCGAGTGATTACCCCATGTAATCGAGGCATAAGTATCCACGCCTATAATACTGTTTACGTTGTTTTGGTGCTCCTTTATTTTCACAAATACTACAAGCAAGAGATTTTGAATATAGCTGGAGTGTTCATCGTTTTTTTACCTCATTTGTCAAAGTATACCGTAATTAAAGTATAAAACCAGTCCTTTATTGGCAAAATGTAGATTTGAAAATTGCCCACACGTCTGTTGCATAATTTTTCTTTAGTTACTACCATCAGTTTCGTTTCAGCCGGCCCTTTCATACCAATCACAATAGGTTATCTGTTATAGTTATTGTGCGTACTCCCAGCCCTACGCGTAAAGTGTGCGCCGCCACGTGACTGATAAAATATTGATTGCGTTAATCGACATCATCATGTCACTGGCCGTGTTCGTCGGCGTAATTTTTAGCGCATTCACTGCAAAACCTAGTTATTGCGCATGTCCAAATCATGTCATGCCATGGCAACGACAACTGTTTACGACTTGACATTTAACCCAATTGCAATTTGTTTGTGGCGTTGCAATGATCAAACCTAATGGGAGAGCCATGCTTCGGCATGAATGGGCCGGCTCGACCGGAGAAATACCACGCTCTCACAGAAAACCTGCGTGAAACAGCGCTTGCGCTGTGTTTCTCCGAGTGAGTGAGTTTACCGGAGGCCCAATCCCCTACCCTATTCCCTTCCCTACCTTCCCCTATTCCCTTCCCTTCCCATCCCTACCCTCCCCTGTTACCCTATTCCCTCTTAAAACTAGGCCGGCAACGCACCTGCATCTCTTCTGATGCTACGAGTGTCCATGGGTGACGGAAGTTGCTTTCCATCAGGTGACCCGTTTGCTCGTTTGCCCTCTTATTTCATAAAAAAAAAAACAATTAAATTTTTAAATTTTTTCAAGTGATGCATATCCATATTTTCCAAAATAAAATAATCAAACACTATCATAGTGTTAAATAAATTATTTGTGCGGCTGTTAGACAATTTAGGCTTATGTATTTATGTTTAGCTTTTATTATTTTAATCATGTATAAACAATTAAGACGTTGTTTACGACTTGACCAGCAACTTGTTATGGCGTTGCCATGACATCTTTTGGACATGCGCAATAAAAGGTTTGTCCAAAAATACGCCGACGAACACGGCCACTGACGATCCTCAATCCTGATACCTGGGATTTTGTACCACCGTGAGAGTTAGGGACTGATTCTCATTCCTCGAATATATCGCTTCTACCGCAAAACGAGTCATCCCAGAGATAGCATTTGTGTTTGAGTAAGACAGTTTGCGATCCAAGTGACTTTAAATACGGAAGAATCGCATGCTCATTACTGCCTGGCAATCCACTATCCATCGTCCTCCATCAAACACCATTACCCCGTCTACTGGTAATGGTGTATGACTTGTAGTGGGTCAGCATGGTCCATTGTGAAGAAAGCACCTTTAGAGTTTAAGGTCGCTCTCAATAAGACAAACTATCTCAACTCTCAATAGATAAAGCAAAATATTTATTTATTGGGTTTTATTTATTTATCTGCCTTTCCTCATTCCGAGCTTCTGGGAAATATGAATCGTCACATGACACTATAATGCTAAGTACTCACATGCGGTTTTGCTTGATAGTTTTACTCCAAATCAAGTAATAATTACTGTGTGGACCGCAAAACTGACAGCTCGAAAGCTCGCATCGAGCCGGTTTGATGGAATTAAATATGTCAATTTAGGATAAAATATCGAGCAATGCTGAATGTGTGGACGAAGTCCCGAGCCGCGGGTCTTGCTCGACGTTATTGCTCGATCGAGCAAAACCGTATGTGAAGAAAGAGTACAAAGAGTACAGATTAAAAAATAGTTACCTACTACGATATTGTGTTGTTGTTATGTCCACACATTTGTACTCTTTTATCTTCTATTCCCGAAACTTACTAGTAACGGATACAATAATTATTGTTAATTGCATATGAATAATAATAAATCCCACCAAAACATTAAATGTAAAAAGGAGCCAAGCAAAATATTGCATAGCCATGCAATATATCAATCGTAAAAAGTTTTCAGATCACATTCAAGCCAAGCCTTTAACTTATTTTGTAATTTAAATCAACATTCAGTGAATTTATCAATAGTTTTCTTTATTTTATAATTATTATAGTGGCTCGGCAATGAGCACAAGAAAATCAAATAAGTATAAAACTTCATATTTGGGGTAGTTCATACACACACAAACGGCAAGCGTAAAGTGTTTTTTAGTATGTAACGACGCATGTGGACGATGGTACCCAATAAATCCAATCAGTCGCTGATTATTTCTCTTATTAGACCTACCTTGTTGCCAAATTTCAAGGTTCTAAGTCTGCTAGAAGTACCTTAGAGTTTTGATGATCTGTCAGTCAGTGAGTGACAAAATGTAGTAACTTTGATCATCCGTAACTATTAAAGTATTTATCGAAATGTTATGTAATTTGGAGGTTAATCTAGTTTTAATACTTGCTCCTAGTGACCGAAATTCTAAATTCCTAGCTTTGTTAACATCGAAGATAAAGGGGGTGTGAAAAAGCCGCGAACCGCATCGAGAAAAGTATGCTACGGCCGTGCCTTTGCTAAAAAAATTGGCTGGAGCACTGCCGTGTTCCCAGATGTAATAGCTTCTAGAAAATATTATGTAATAAGCTCCACCTTAGATCTTTCTGCGGGGCTAAAATGGTCGCTTTGAAGAATCACATTATGAATCATGTTATGATTCATTCTTTTAAAATCGCAAATTGCAAGTCTGCTTGCAATTCATATCTAGTAATTCGTACTAATTTGACATTTGTCAGTTTGACAGTTTTGACAATTCATTTGCTGAATTGATTGAGAGGAATTGCTAAATGTGACCATTTTAGCCCCGCAGTACACGTTTAATACGACTATAACAGTTTTTATTATGATTTAAAAATATCTTATTAATGATCTGTTTAATTTTATTATGTGACTAGGCATTACATACGACTAAAATTTTTATATCTGCAAATTGAAAAAATTCCCCGCAAAAGTAGATAGTATGCCTATAAATTCTTACCAAAATAGAATCTTGGAAACCCAATTAAAATAAACTGTAGCTTAAGCGTATACGAAATTGTTTCAGTTGTACCTATGGCTAACCCTAAAAATTTTTATATTTTTTTCATTTTTATATAAAAATCTTAATGCGGTTCACAGACTACATATACTACTAACCAAGTTTCAATAGTATAGCTCGTATAGTTTCGGAGAAAAGTGGTTGTGACATACGGACAGACAGAAAGACAGACACGACGAATCTATAAGGGTTCGGTTTTTTGCCATTTGGCTACGGAACCCTAAAAAGAAACATACTTATACCAAACATAATTATGACAAAATCATTTCATTCCGATTTCGGTAAAAATATAATATAAAAGTTCGTAGTGCCTCTACGCCGTCGCACCATTTTCCTTATTCGTAGCGCTACGCGTCTGGGGCCACTGCCTACAGCTGCCCATTTCTGTACAAAGTCCGTCAAACGCAAACAGTGCCAATGCCATTATTTACTCACTTTATTTACCCTTGCAATAATATTTATTGTATTATTGCATCATTATTTTTCTTATTCGTAGGCTTTAACTTTCTTGGAGCTGTAAACTAGAATACTGAAATAAGATTTCTTTAACGTATGAGTAATTCTGCTATATATTTTATAAATGCCCAAAACTGTGATGGGGAAATAGAAATTATTCGTGTGTTGTTTTGTGTTAGATATGCAATAAAAGAACTGGATTATTTATTTTGATAAAAATCGACAAAGATATAAAATCGATAACGGGACAGGAGTTAAGTATTACTTTGTATCGCAATAAGATGTTCACTTCCACTAATGTAAACTAAGGTAAATAATGGCAAGGTAAACATGTTACTCACACAACAATATATTGTTTTAATAACATTTTTATTAGTTATATGGTCATTAGAATTCCTAGGTAAACAATAAACATGTAGGTTGTTATATTAAACAAGTGTAACCTCTACCCCAATTATTTCTCTATCACAACCCTTCTTGAACCGCTGGAGAGAGATAACCCATTGACGTCATTTATCACGGAGAAAAATATGGGTTAATGCATGATCAATAGTCTAGTTATAACCTGTGTGGCTCAATAGTTGAGCGTGTGGCAGCTCAAGCCCTGTAGCGGGTTTGAGTCCCACCGACGGAACAAAAGTTTTCAAACGTTGTCTCGTACCCGTAACACAAGTCCTTCAGGTATTTAGGACAGGGCCACACTGACGTGGTGTGAAGCGTCCATAGGTTTCGAATATTGGCAAGAAAACAGTCCTGACAAACAAGGCTAACTGAATACAAAGTGTGTTTTTTTATTATAGAAAAGCACAATAGTTTTGTAGATTCACTGCCCTTACTTATAAAAATATCAACATTGTTTATTTATGAATACAGATGTTAAAGTTATGCAGTCTCCATTAACACAGATATTCGTTTCTAGTGCGGGACATTCGCAAATGGACTGTGGATTTTTGCACGTTTAAAAATAATGATTAAGGACGCTATCACAAAAATTATTACAAAAATTAGCAGTTCAGTACGAATATCGACCTTAGGCACATTAAAATAATATTCAATATCAGCGCATCTTGTACAGTGGCGGTTACGACGCTCGCCGCGTTCTTGATAGGGCGAAAATGTATTTATAAATTTGAGAGCGTTTCTTATTTTTTAACCGACTTCCAAAAAGGAGGAGGTTATATTATGTTCGTCTGTTTATATATTTTTTTGTATGTTCAACCATAACTTCGCCGTTTGTGGACCGGTTTTCATGATTCTTTTGTTGTTGTACAGGGTTGGTACCATGTTCACGAAAGTGGCGATCTGATTCTTCATTAGTGCCTTTTTTAAAATTCGACTAAATCTCAACGAATTCTGTAAGTACTCAATTTTCATTCTTTTGAAGTCGGTACAGGCTAAGACCTAAGTTCTATGTCAAGTATCTCAGTTCTGGGCTGGTACCGACTTCAAAAGAATGAAAATTGAGTACAGAATTCGTTGAGATTTAGTCGAATTTTGAAAGAGGCACTAATCGTCGTTGCAAAGATAAAACCTCTTGCATTTTGCATTTTTGTATTCAGAATTTCAAGAGATATCCACTACAAAAACTCTTATGTTCATATATAGACAATTGTCTTAGCTAGAACTCTTTTTTAAAATATCCTATGTGTGAGCGTGCATAATATGTATAGCAAAATCTCTCATGTGACTGAGATGACACATAAGAGGATATTCACTGACCAATATTATTCAAATTGTTGAAAGTGACTTACAAGTTACAACACAAAATCTCTTATGTGCTTCAGACAGATGATTCAGATGACACTGAGGTTTCACTCACCGTTTTTATTCAAATTGTTGCAAGTTACTGATCTTATATGTGAAGTTATGTGATCTTAGTACGCATAGATTTCGTGCCTTTTTTAGACAGAAAGCGAAATAATTCATCGACGCATTGGAAGTGAGACGGAACGAAAACAAATGCATCACACCCTGTGATCACATCACTACTAGTTCGAGGCCACCTTCAGTGCTATCCCACTGCTAGGCAAAGGCCTCCCCCAAGGTCTGCCACCTGTCTCGCTCAAACGCCACCGCAGGTCAGCCTGGTTTGTAGGCATCCAGTTCATCTCGCCATTTCAGTCCTTTGGAACCATTTCAGTCCCTCTTGAATTTTGCAGCTTTCATGCGCGACGTCTTTAACACCTGTTTTAGAGCGCAGCGTGCTGTTTTTTATTCGGTCAGCTAGTCTTATACACCTAACATGCTCTTTGACTAACCCCGAGCTGGAACCTTTGCGACTCGGTCAATGACCAGGTCTGAGCACCGTAGGTTAGGATGGGCAGAATACACGTCATGTCGACGAGTCTGCGTTTCAGGGTGATTGGCAAATCTCCCCTCATCAGCGTCTTCATGGACCAGTAGCTCTTCTAGGCGTTTTAAATTCGACGATTGACTTCCTTTCCTAGTCTTTTGTTAAAGGAGACTGGCCCAAGTAGATATTATACTCGTCGACAAATTTTAATTCTTGCCCGCGTGGAAATATCTACCGTTATTTCTTTCATTGTAATTGAGCAGTTGTATTTAGAAAAAGGTCATACGATGATGGAAGTGGACAGTGTCCATTCAACTATTGAACAGTACATCAAACCTCCTATTTACGCGCCTAGTGATTACGTGTATCGAATGCAGCAAGCTCGACCAAAATACCCGTTCGATGTTAAAATTTAACATCCTCTTCCTCACTGTAGTGGATACCTAGGCGATGGTTTCCTCCTGCCCGTATGGTGCAGGTAATGACTAAAGGTAAAGGCGTCCCTCGAATGTCTGATCCTCTGTTGTAGTATCGACCAGATCGGCGGCTGGCAGTTGGGAAGGTCATGTGGTCTTGCCAGGTACGTAATGTAATGACAAGTACCTGTTGGCGCCATTGGGTTAGCACACTCTCCTTCATATCCCTGCGATGTGCAGTAATGCTGCCGCAAAGGCGGCGCTTTGAAGGTCCAAATACTTGGCCTACGTCGTTTCGACTGCGATCCGCAGCCCTAACGTTTCTATAAGCAGCACCACCTGAGCCACCTGAGACACGCAATTTTTTTATGTAGAAGGGCGCCACTTTTAGTTTTCGCACCGCCTAAAGATTTGGCTAGGACCGGCACTGTGTTAAATCAGTTCTTTCTTAATTACGAAGAACTCCAAACAAACTTAAAATCTATACGTCCCGGCAAAAAAAGGAGATCCAGTCATGGTAGACATAAGAGGGCTGAAATATACGCCAGATGGTTCTGTGCTTTATAAGTTGCGCCTTAATGATGAGTGGACCACCTTACCAGAGTGAAAAGCTACTAGTCACCACTCACCAAATTATTTGGCTGATTATTTTTAATTTATTAAGTTCTATGAATGGTTAAAATATCTTAGTTGCAAAAAGAAAACACAAAGAAATAATGCAGAATATCTCTTATGTAACAAAATTTAGCAGCTAACATCTCTTATGTGCAGCGGAATCGTTAAAAAAATACTTTTCAGGCTTTTCTAAACATTTATTACTGATAATTATATCCACAAATATCCATTTGTAAATGCTAAATATATCTGCATTAAAAAAATTACAAATCTTCTAACATTTTTTTTCAGTAGACAGTTTTTATCGTTTTTCTCGAAAACTTAAAATTGTCACATGAGAGATTTTATCTTTGCAACGACGTAATGAAGAATAAGAATTATTTCATAATTTTTAGGTCATTTTAAGAATATTGTTTTTTCCTTGGAAGTCGAGTTCAATTTTTTGTTAAAAAATAATAATCTTATAAATGGAAATGTTATTTATTTTTATATAAAATATTTAGCTATTCGTACAGGGGACCAAATAAGCAACATTTTTTTTATATTTATTTTCCTTAGTTCAGTGTATTTAAGTAGCTATAATGGTACCTAATCAAACCCCATTTTTTAAATCTTTTGCGATTATTGTGATGGTTAAAACGTATTTTGTGAAAATTTCGTATGCGGCTATGACATTTTTATGGTGTAGACGTGGAAATAAATATATTATCTTTCATTTGAAACCAAAATATCCTCGCAGTGTGACTCCTAATTCTTTAAAATGGTACCTGAAAGTCGCTGATATTTGTGAAAAAATGTGATAGCGTCCTTAATCGTTAAAATTATTTCAATTAAATATAACGTAATTATTCTCATTAATTATTATGCTATTGCTAACGATGTAGATTCCGGATAGTGTGAGTTGTGCATTATAAGCGATAATCCCAAGTTCTGTTGAAATTTCTCCGTACGTGTATATTGTGTATTTGTATAATTGTATGCAATTGTGCATACACTCAATTAAATATGTGTGTGTATGTGGTCTGTGTGTGTGTGTGTGATTCCGGGTCACAAGTGTAATGTCACAGTTATCGTCCATTACGGATAATTAATAAATAATAATCTTGAACTGGCGATGACGTACATCAGCACTGGATGACACTAGATTCCACTGACATTCTTAATTCTTACTGCCGCCTTCAGAGGCGCATATTCATTACATAACTGTAATTAAAATAAGTATGAAGATTTCGACATAAACCCCATACATTATCTGTCAAATTCTTCATTAAATTGGAGTTATTAAGGCGGGGATTAATCTCAATCAAAATCGATAACCTTGCACACAACCAAAGACCAAGCGTATACGCATCGCAATAAGATTCATTTTAGCTTAGCATAAAACTACAGGTTCTCGGGCGGATCTTCTCTATTTTTCATGTTTTTTTTAAATATCTTTGGAAATAAATATTAAGAAACAAAATTGTTCGGTTAAAGAATTTTTAATATAGATTTACTAACAATTTATTCAAATAAAATGTACAATTATCCTAGTTAATACTTATATTTCGATGAAATAGAGTTTTTTCGGAGGTAAGTTTGTAAATTAATTACAGCCAAAGTATTACGTTTTATTCAAATGTTTATGGTTTAAGGTAATTTGAATATTGTGCTTTATATATCATATTTTTTAACACTTCGTTATTATATTGGAACTAGGTAAACCGGGAGTCACGGAATAACAAATTGGGGTTTATCCTCGCCTTAAGCTTAGGCCAAACCTACGCGACCAGGCGACTGCGAAGCGGAGCGTCAAGTTGTCAAATGTGTGTTTTGTATACAAAAAACACATTTGACAACTTGACGCTCCGCTTCGCAGTCGCCTGGTCGCGTAGGCTTGGCCTAAGCTTTATCATCGTTAAGTGCTTGTTCAGACACAGCGAGAACCGCGTGGTTCCCGTTCAGAAACCGGAACGCTGTAATACAACGCCTTTGAAATAAGCTGCGAGCGGTTCAATTTTAACTGCTCGCACCGTTTGGACCCGTGCGTTTTAACTGTTAAATCGCACGGGTCCAAACCGCGCGGTTCCTGCTTTGTCTGAACAAGCTCATAATGTCTCTGAGTGCGGCCGATATAATAGACTGTAATGGAGCATTTATACGTTTAGCTAAAGCTATTCGGTTATGTCGCGTCTATTTTGTCATTTTTCTGTCTGTTACAAATGCACTAAAGCTATTGATCGCGTCTATTTTGTAATTTTTCTGTCTGTTACATTATCTGTCAGATATGCCTTAGCATACTATATACAGTTCGACAAGGCTTTATATGAACGTGGCGAGAAAAGGAACTAAACGCTTCTATAATACAAAAACGTATTTTTGATATGTGTTTTACAGTTCTCCTTTACCAGCAGCGCTCCCATCAATGTCACCCACGTTCATTTAAAGCGCCTGATACACGGTTTCAAACTTCAGTTTTAAACCGCCGTTTTAAACCGTGTATCAGGCGCTTAAAGCCTTGTCGAGCTATAGCCTATAGTATTGTGGTCTGTTATTAAACTATGACCCGCAAAAATTTCAGCAGCGTATACGGTTGCCGCGTGCTAATCGAATGCTGCTACAAAAATGCTGAGGCCACAGACATATATCGTGATAGATACCGCATGTGTATGTACTTCGCGTGCCATATCGCGCTCCCAAACGACGAGCAATGCTCGCCTTTCGAAAGTCTGTTCTTTAGTCTGCTATCGGAATCGGACGTCAATCGGAATTTTAAAAACTAGAGATCGCCCAGTGGTCGAAATTCGACCTTAGTTTCAACGACATTAGGACTACTACCTGTATTTTGAAAAAAATATTGACTTTATCCTTTTATAAATTTTTTTTCAACTCTTGTCTCTGGGACTTAGCTGATCTCAGACTGGCCGTGTAAGAATTGTCTAATAGTATCTTAGATTCAATAAAAAAAACAATAATCCATTTTCAATTTGTCAACTTGTTGTCAACAGACTTCAACCATAAATAAAAGAGTATAATTCATATGTATAGGCTTGTCACTCAAAAATCTGTCATTTCTCATGTGTGTGTGTTGTAGTGTGTGTAATGTTTTATTTGTTAAAAAAATGTATGATAAAAGCATAATTTCAAAATAAGATTAGTTCGATACACTCCTTCACCATATAAACTATAACTGTGCAAAATTTCATGCACCTACGTTTCCCCATTTTTCGTAAAAAGGGTTACAAAGTTTTTCGTTCGCGTATTAATATTATGATGCCTAAATGCCTAAAAGTGCCGTATTGAGCTGTAGAAATTCAAAAAGAAACGTTGGCCTAGATAATGGGCACTTTTCTTATCATCAGTACGTCACAGTAGCTATAGAAAAGTGGCACGCTCGTTTTCATACAAATGGAGCGACATGCGGCATCTATCTTGATCTATGTCTGTGGCGGAGGCAAATTATTATAAAGCTTTAGTAAATTTTGCTGGTTCGGATTTATGGGGATACTTTATAAGTTGTCTGTTGGTGGCTTTCCGTCTAAAATTTTGGGCTCTATAAAATAAAATACCAAATCTAAGTAATTATATTTCTTTTTATTTAAAAATTGTCTTTCAAAAGTATAAATACAGTACCTCAATGTACTCATAAAATGTAAAAACCTACGAAACCATTCTATACACCTTGTTATAATTTACTTGAGCAATCGTTTATGGTTAAATGCTACAATTTTCTATGACCCTGCAGTTTATGATATATACGATAAATATAACCGACTAAAGCCCGGCTTCTAAGGTTTTTTTTACATAAGTTTGTCCATTCTCTAGCGCTTTTGCTTAATTTGCAAACGTCAAAATACCGACCAATCAAAACGCTCCCGAATAGATAAACTTCTGTCAACTTTTCCGACAACCTTAGAGATTAGGCATAGGATACACAACAGACACAAATTAACTTGGCACTCGCTGTAATAGAGTTTCCTTGGAACGAACTGCCTTGTTAACTTCTGTGTATTAAACATTTTTTTATAAATATATCGATTACTATATAAAGTCACAAACAATCTCAATTTTAAATAAAAAACACCTTTTTGTCTTGTTGTTCGTATAGTATATTATAATTTATTTAAATCGTAATTAAATCTAACACAAAAACTTGTGTACACTACTCCTACATTACTGGTAGGTACTAAATTACCCTGTATGTAGGGGATGCACTCACTTGTTGACCTCACCTGACAAACTTATAATATACACAAAATATCAAGGCACAGAATTTCTTAAGAACTGAAATTTTATATGAAGTCTTGTGCCTCTTTCAGTCTTGAAAGAGGCCTGCACAATTGCACATGTTTGGCAAGCAGCTTGGAAATCATAGATTAAGCTTGGCTTAAAATTTAAGCTTAAAATATTTGTTTACTTCACAAGCTGCTTTCTTATACTTAAAACATTAAAAAATGACTAATATTTTGAACACTAAAACCCCTCAACTGCCTAGTAAGTAACATTCGTCCATTATTTAAAATTATAAACAAATCATCATACACAAAAGGAACTATGAATAATTATATTTTAGAGTCAGCTTACACCGAAACTACAGAAGACGATATGTCATACAGTAATGTAGATTTTTGTTTCGGTAGAAACAGTGTGAGCTGATCCTAAGTCGCCCAGCATTATACATGCTTCATCTAAAGACTTTAGATTAAAGCTATAATAATATCAAATATCAACATTAGTAGACATACATTTTAATGGCAATGATATCTAAATAAGCAATCAAAATATAATTGTACTTTTCGTTAAAAGTACTTACTTAAAATTTTATAGTAGCCATGATATTAAGCACATAGTACGTTATACTCGTAATGGGTAAAAGTATATATCAAAGACTAACACCTAAAACCTAATAACCTAAATGGAAATACTTATAAAATAGGCTGCTCACATAAGATTAGTAGTCTAAAAATTTGGGATGATCGCACATACTAAGTTTACCAGGGTTAAAAACAATAATAATAAGTCGTTTTAATTATTAGCTGCCGACTGCAGTGTGTTTTCAGTTGCTAGTAAAGTTAGACATACGTATATATAAATATATAACAATAAAAATACCGGTTTTAGAAATTTTGCATAATAATTATGAGGGATATGCCACACTTTTATCTAAGCGCGTAACCCCAACACGTAAAATTGAATCCTTTTATCTTTATAATTTTCTATCACAGAAGGCTCAACGACTGAACTATCCACTAAGGAATATATTTTAAGCACTAATATTTAAATAACTAACATCCAATTTGGTACAAAACTCACGTCAAATACTCCAACAATTTATTTTTAAAATCCTCCCACTAAAAAAAATATGTACGCACGTTCTTGGTCCACTAGTGTTTTTGTCGTTGTCTGTTATTAGATTTTTTTGATGTGCCATACGAAGACAACAGACCTTGTATAGTTATTCGCTGTATAAATATTTTTATTAGTAAAAGGTTTAACTTCTCACTCTAACTTTGCACCTATCTATCTATCAACAAAACTAATCCCTAGCTTTTGGTATCTTGGCAATCGCAGTAGCACCAACTGAGTTCTTAGTCAAAATGCATTGCAGTACAAGCTCGTCATGGCACTTGCGATGGTTTTTTTTTTAAATAAAATAAAGAGTCAAAGGAGCAAACGGGTCGCCTGAAGAGAAACAACTCCCGTCGCCCATGGACACTCGCAACATTAGAAGAGCTGCAGGTGCGTTGCCGGCCTTTTAAGAGGGAATACGCTCTTGGAGTTTTACTTTACGTCCGGAAATACTGCTGGTGAATCCCATACATTTTTGACATCTTACTTCACTATAGTAACTGGCAAATGCTGCTAATGCATTTTGACTACGGCCCGAAGTCAGCACGAACTATGCGAAGTGAAGTTATCGCACGGCGGTGATCTTCCACTTGAGGAGGAGGAAGGCGGCCGTCCGCAGCACCAGGAGAGTGACGGTCAGCGCCAGGATGTCCCACCAGAAGTTGTGGGGGGACATCGCGATGTCGGTCAGGAACGTGCGGGGGTACCTGTAGGACGATATTTTGTTAGTATCTGTTGCGAGGTGTCGAGATAATGTTAATCGTGCGGAAATCGCGAAGTTTTACTTCCTAACTACTCATTTTTTCCCGGCAGTTAAAATTTTGTCGCTAAATCCTGATTTTATAATTCTAATAATAATTGTTTTTTTTATTCACTGGACTTTCATTGTCTTATTTTGACTTGGACTTTTTTTTAAGAAATAAGGGGCAAACGAGCAAACGGGTCACCTGAAGCATCAGAAGAGCTGCATGTGCGTTGCCGGCCTTTTAAGAGGGAATAGGGTAATAGGGGAGGGTAGGGAAGGGAAGGGAATAGGAGAGGATAGGAAACGGAATAGGGTAGGGGATTGGGCCTCCGGTAAACTCACTCACTCGGCGAAACACAGCGCAAGCGCTGTTTCATGCCGGTTTTCTGTGAGAACGTGGTATTTATCCGGTCGAGCCGGCCCATTCGTGCCGAAGCATGACTCTCCCATGCTTCGGCACTTAAGTATATGGTAAATGTTACAAACATGAACTATGGCTCCAATATAATGTGCAAGTGCTTATGCATTGTGAGATAAAATTCATATTAGTACATAATTCAGTCGAGGGATGTCACCTTAACATTACCCAACCAAAATATATTTCCCATAATATTATAGCAATTTTCATATTTCCCTGATGGTTTAAAGTGCATATCACTCACCTATAATGGCAGTATTCATCATCATTACAGGCCAACATGGGCCTGTCCAGGCCGTAGATAGCCGCGATGTAGCCCTCCAGGCCGTACCGCAGGTAGGACACGTAGGAACCCCAGGCCAGGTACGGCGGCAGGTCGCGCAGAGTCACACCGAAGCCCGCGAACATCATCATGGGTACCGATAAAACGGGACCCACGAATGTGCCGTTCTGGAATATAAATGTTATAATGTTACCGAGATAAAAGCGTCGTTAAAGGTATTAGCTGGTATTTTGGCAAAAGGTTTCTTTTGCCAAAATACCAGTTTTTCATGGTAAGTACCTTTCATTTTACATATGAAGCGGGGATGGAATTTTTTTTCGCGTCCACCCCATCGTGTGGGGTGTCGTTGGATAGGTTTCTTAAAAATATTATGAGTATTCACTATTCATAGATCATTTTACGATTTAGGGATCTGTTTGTGAAATATTAAGTTTTAAAGTGTAAAAAATCGTTAGAGTCCAGTGTACTTAGTCCCTTCTACCAGGTAAACGGTTGCTTCTGGAAATGTGAATAAATTCACGGGAGTAGGAAATATGCTGAATTTAAAAGGAAAACTATCACGGCTAAGAAGACTTCATAAGTTATTGAGTAATAGTCGATCAACTAATAAAAATGTAAATTCGGAGAAGTACAACGTTCAAATTCCTTTTAAAGTAACTGAAATGATGTTGTTAGTAAGTGTAAAATACGTTTAAATAAATGTACATTCATTGACCATACAAAAAAACAAAACTAGCGGTACTACGGAACCCTATATTGCGCGTGGCCCGAGACTCACTTGGCCGGTTTTTTTAATACGATTTTCTGAAAAAGTTTTATGATATTCGAAAATATTGTGTAGGCAATGAAATGGCATATCCAGGCTCGATTATCAATAAGAACTATAGTTTCTGAGCTTGCCTAGCCTTCATTTTCAACTCTATTTTCTGTCAGATTGATTTAATTTTTCATTGAGAGTATGTCTTATGTACTATCAGAGAAGTTGATTCCTATGCAAATCGGGGACATAAGTAGTTTGGTCACGTTACGTCAAACCCAGCCGACAGATCACAATTAACATTGAATTGACATAAGTATTCGACCAAATAACGTTGGTCTGTCAACTGCCTAGGAATCAATTTCCTCGATGGTACTTACACATCTAGCGTCTAGATAATATTGCCTTTACATAAAAGCCATAACTATCTTGTATTTACGGGTGATTTTCTGGAACGTTTCCAAATGGGTAACAAAGGGTTTTTCAATAGCAATACTCACAACGACATCGAACACAGCACCAATCATCAGTCCGAAGCTCTGTGCGACAAGGACGGTGTAGAGCGAGATGGCGAAAAACATGGCGAAACGCGCCGCGTCTAGCGGCTGCGACGACATGAGATACACTATGACGCTGAATATTGCGCATGATACTATCTGGAATAGAAAAAAACATCGGTAAGGTAAATGAGATGGTGCATTAGCAATTCTTTAATACATGGACACCTCTTTAAATTTGCCTTGACTGTCCTGACTTGACTCTACAACGAGCAGAAACAGGTGCATAGAGCGCTACAAATAGCACGTTTGTAGCTTCTTACTTCGGGAATGTACTCTAATGCAAATGAGTCACAATAAGTGCATTTGGGTCGCAGTGACATCAGGGCTCTAAAGTCCTCCCGTCGGACAAAAAGAAACAAAAAAAAAATACAATGGTACATACCGATATGGGTAGATCGACTAGAGTGATCGATATATAGTAGGAGCCCAGCGAGTACCAGCGGTTAAAGTGTTCCTTCAGGAGTATTGACATCTCGGAGGGGACTGAAAACAACGGAAGTCAATTATTGTAAAAGTTTCAGCAGTGGACGCTTTATAATAGAGAAAATTCTCTTAAACAAAATTATAGTTTCTCAACGGAAAAGCTTAAGCTAGTTTGTATTTTTCTTTAAAAAGGGATAAACATCTTGTCTACTATTATCAAATCTAATTCTACTAATCCAGCTAATCTATCATTAGCTCTTATGAAAACCGCTGCGTAGTTACTGGACTCTGGGGCCAAAACTACTCAAGAATTTTCCTCCATAAATATATCCTTTTTATAAAGAAACTAGCGACCCGCCCCGGCGTCGCACGGGTATAAAATATATAGCCACTGAAAAAATGATTAAATTCGATAGCCTATGATGATCCTTCACGTGGTCTACTTCTTATCTGTGCCAAATAACATAAAAATTACTCCAGTAGTTCGCGAGATAAGCCCTTTCAAATAATTTCCCCCGTTTTTCCACATTCTCCTATTAGTCTTAGCGTGAGGGCTATCTAACACTGAAAGAATCATTAAAATCCGTTGCGTAGTTTAAAGGGAACAAAGGGACATGAGAGAAAAAAAAGCGACTTTGTTTTATAATATGTATAAATGAAAATACATTTAAAATTACTTATTTAAAATTATAGGTAATGTAGTAGGGTTTATAATAGTGCAATTGACTTAGACTAAGAATTTATGTCAGAAATTAAAAAAAAAACATTTTGTTGAAAAGAAGATACTTCGCCATTGACAGAAAATGTTAGAGTGGCGATCATTAAGGGAGGTAATAGGCTGATGATGATAATTATGAAAGCAAATACCGTTTGAAGTCAGTTTCTTAGTTAAAATGACGTTGGTGACTTACTGCAGGTGACTATAGTGAGCATCATATACGTTGGTGACTTACAGGTGAGTATAGTGAGCATCATGGGCGACATCATGTGGTGCATGAGTATGGCGAACAGCAAGTTGTAGTTCTCCAGCACTCGGGAGCCCTCGTTGCCGGCGTTGATGAACAGCGCGCCCAGCATTATGCCCACTACCACGTTCACCATCAGACGCAGGTGGGTCATCGTCTGGAAGATAAAGCAGGGTTTTGGTTTCTTTTCCGACTGTGACTAAGACTAAGATTAGACTGGTAGCAATTTATACTTAACTTCAAGTCAAGAAAAGTGTGACAAAAATTATAATTATTTTTGTCACACTTTGACACAATTAGTAACATAGAATATCATTGCTTTGACATGAATTAAATTATATGACATGATTTAAAATATGTCAAAATTTTATGTTTAAGACTGGCCATAGACTGACCACAAGTTGCTGTAGGTCGGTCCCGACGTGGTCCCGACTTTCAATTCCTGTCACACATGGCAAGGATCGTAATCGTATCAATTTCCTTTTTAAATATTTTTTAAATGCACTAAAGGAAATAATCTTAACCAATATGTCTTATTCAATTGATATTGATTAAGAAGTAACAAGTTTGTACGAACTTTGATTCCATAAACGAGAAACCAATTACTTGTTTATTGCATGTTAATTAAAGTCCAAGTTTAAAACAGCCGTAATAGGTGCTTGTAGTTAGGATGTACTATTGAATTAAACTAGTCATTACTAGATCATACATAGAGATTCTAAACTGCTAGTTGTTGAATCTTAAAAGACATATTTTTTTTATATTATTCTCTGAACATCAGCTAGCTTAATTACACATTTTAGTTAAACTTAATTTCCCTTTACATTACCTATTTCACCAATAAAAATGGCGATACGAGGCGCAGAATTTCATACTAACATTTTATATTAACTTTTGTACCTTAATCGTGGGAATCGCAGACACAATAGATTGTTATGCGACAGCCGGGTGTCGCTTGGGGATATTGATGGGTTAATCACCGCTATTTAACTAAAGTCTTGTAAACTTACCGGATCCCGCTTCGCTTTCATGAACCCTCGTTTGATGAGCACGGAGCGCTGGTTGGACTGCGACGTCTCCTCACTCCCGGAGCCGCCATCTTGGTCCTTCAGCGACGTCAGCGGGTACTGCTTTCTCAGTTCCTCCATCGTCGGTATCGTCTCCGGATCGTCGAACCATTCTAACGCTTTGCCGTTCTCGATCTTTGTCGTTAGAACCTCCATTTTGTCGTCGCCGTACTCCCCGCAGGCTAGCTCGATTACTGTCATAAAAGAGAGGAAATTTGTTAAAGATAACCCGCTATCTACATTATTTGTTAAGAAGCAAGATGTTCATATAATTAGGGTTAACATAACTACTATGACAGTCAACGCCATGCCTAGCTCGAAAAAAAATGATAGTTACTGAAATTGGAATCAAGAACTTGATAGTTATTGCTTAAAGTTACGGCTTAAAAGTTAGTTTTAAGAACTAAGTACAAAAATTGCTTAATCATTTTGAAGTCTACCATGCTATCTGTGACCATGCTATATACACGTGAGGTGGTTTCATGAAATACAAAAATGCAAGATCATTTTGATGTCTACGTAATCCTCGATGCTACAGATACATTACATAGATAGATCCAATTTATTACACGCGCATTATCAGAAATAAAGCAGTCGAGGTGTATCCTTAAGGTTGTTGGTTTTTGTTGCAATTTGAAGATTATCAGTAACTGAGCTCATATATGCATACTAATATTATAAATGCGAAAGTGTGTCTGTCTGTCTGTTACCTCTTCACGCCCAAACCGCTGGACCGATTTTGCTGAAATTTGGCATGAAGATACTTTGAGTCCCGGGAAAGGACATAGGATACTTTTTATCCCGGAAAAATGTACGGTACGCGATAAACGAGTTTTGGCGCAACGGAGTTGTGGACGTCATCTAGTTATTATTATGAAGTTTTATTGTTTCGCTTATTGAATGTCTTTCTAGTTTTAGCAAACACGTTGCAGCATAATTTGTGACTTAAAATATTATATTGAGAGTATTCTGTGCAGGGTAAGTAGAGCGTATCATTAAAGGTTTCTATAAATTCTTTGTCTAAATTCTAAAGCAAACAATTTGATTTTCTTGCTTATTGCTTGTCACTAGACATCCAAGGTCGTTGATAACAAAACAGAAGCATAAAATTTATTGGTTGATGATTTTGAACGACCAACCTTCCTTATAACTCAAACTATTTATTTAAGTTTTTTATATGCATTAAAGGATGGAAGGAAGGACAATGAGGCCAATCTGTAAGTTCGCCCATGATGCAAAGCCATGAAGAACAAACCAGTATTATGCACCTGTCTACAGTATGCACAATCGATGTCGATTAAGGAAAATTAAACTCGAATATTACGCTCCTCAATACGTTCGAACTCTGTATATTTTGTCCATCATGGACCAACGTGTGGAGACCGTATTATGTACACATATAATAAAGGCAAAAGATAACGATAAATAATAATAAGGAAAACACAGGAGGTGAGCCAAATTCTTTTCGTTTTCGCTTCGTTATAGAATCGCCGATGAAAATGTATGGAATTGACATAACCGTTCGTTAATAAGACGTTAACGTTCGACTCGTCTTATGTCAATTCCATACATTTTCAAACAAAAAGATTTTAGCTCACCCCCCTGGTTACAAAATACTTACTATAATCGGCAGGATTGTGGTAAATAGGGCACGGTATGCCCGCCTGTTCCAGATACGGAACAACATTCCTGGTAGTCCCTTGGTAGAGACAGCGGCCGGCAGATAACACGTACACCTGCGAAATTAAGTTACCTAAATTAGTTAAAAAACTCCATGTAAAACAAATAGTTTATAGTATGGATGACGACGCCTCCGTGGTTGAGTGTCTGAGCCTTTTGTGCCTGAATTCGACGTCAAGGGTTTGAGCTCCTTCCACGAAACCACATTAAATATGTTGTTTCCAAATTTGTTAAGATGGAGTTGGTAAAAAACACTTGGGCACATAACTAATTCTTACTTGCTGGCTTGGTCTTATGAACCGTCGACTAAGGGTCAATTCAGACCGCAATGGGACGCGTAGATTGCATTTCTAAATTTGTACTGAATTGACAGATTTCGTGAGCTTGAGTGTCTACACACACCATGCCGAAGTTACGCGGCCGAAGTTCCGCATGATTACGTCAGCAGTGTCAAACGCATACAATTTAACGCGACGTAATTTCGGCATGGTGTGTCATCGGTAATTTAAAATACATGCAGTCGTAATCATACGGAACTTCAGCCGCGTTTTTTCGGCCTGTTTAGACACTGAGACGTGTCGCAAATCTGTCAAATCCATACTTTAGAAATGCATCTATTCGTTGCGTTGCGGTCTGAATTGCCCCTTAAACCGGTACACGGATATATGAACAGTACTTTGAAGTAGAAGAATATAGATTAATTAGTCAAATAAAATGTTCTATTTCATATTTAATGCTATTATGTACTATCGCTATTTTACGTCACATCAAAACTACTGAGAAATGGAATTTTCAAAAATGGAATACCTGGTCAAACATGGCGAAGAGCGTGGCGGATGGCTGGTGGACAGTACAAAGGATGGTGCGACCCTGGTGCGCCAGGTTCCGGCACAGCTGCACCACCTGGGTGCACGAGGAGCTGTCTAGACCTCTGGAATGATAACATTGTGAAAGTTTAACAAACATTCGGTAGTTGGTGAGTCAATAAAAAAAAGCGTGCAGAACAATCGACGTGTGAATGGTTCTATCCAGATTGTATGCACCACTATTTATGCGTTAAGACGTATACTGCAAAAAACGTGCAGGAAACGTGCAGGATTATGCCTTAGTGAACTAAGCAATTCGTTGTAAATAAACTATATAAAAGTAGACGCCAAGTTCATTTCTGCGTACTTATAGTCATTTGAAACATAACAACGATTTTGTTTCGTTTTTTTTCCTTTTCTTAATGTGGCGGTACCCACAATTGGCCTAACATTCCTGCATCGCGCTATCGAAGTTTCGGAGAACGGCAAGATATATACAACGTCTGAAATGACGTCAGTGGGCTTCGGCCTGACCGAGCATGCTATCTCGCTCGGTCGGAAGATCTTCCTTTTCAGCCGCCACTACCAACGTTAAAATAAAATACAAGTTTATAGTACGGGAGCCCTAGAACATTTTTTTTGTGTTAAGCTATTTTTTGTGAGTACAAGCTAATTTTTTGTGAGTACATTTTGATAAGACGAAAAACGTTTTTATTTTCGAAAAATCTCGAAAGTGGTAGCTAACAGAGAAAGAAAGGATTTCATACTTTGACTTGATGGACTTAAAATATGGATTGTTTTATTTATAGACTTAAAATATGGATTGTTTTATTTATACCTACCAATATACAAAAAAACAGCTGGTTACGGTTCCGTTTTAGGGTTCTGTAATCAACAAAACTTGGTTGACTACTGTACCCTAAAACGGAACCCTAACCAGCTGATTTTTGTATATTGGTAGGTTAATAGTTATACACTTCTATTATTCCTTACAGTAGGATTTTTTAAAGCATAATAGGGGCACGACGGCGTACTCGTTACAAGTATTTTCAGAACTCTACATTACAGTCACAGGTAAGTTATGAGTTGATTATAGCAAACACCGAGTAAGTATGCTTTATAATTTTTTCCTATCAATATTTTATGAGAATCTTATAAAAGGTCTACCTTTTAAGGCAATCCTCTAGCATTGCTTTACTTAACAAGCATCCAAAATGCGTTTTAAAATGTGTTCTAACGACTAACTCTAACTATCTGTCGGTATATTAACTCTATCTCTGGCAAAATTCATAAATCATAAGTTACGACTTGACACTAAGGGTTGCTTCAGACCGCAATGCGACGCGTAGATGCATTTCTAAATTAGTATGGATTTGACAGATTCGCAAGACGTTTTACGCTGACGACATGTGTCAAATCCATACAAATTTAGGTCGCGCCGCGCCTCGCCTCGCCTCGTCGCGTTGTGGTCTGAATTGAGCCTTAATCACTGTTTTTAATTTATTTTATTGCTATCACTTTATGTTGTTGACGAGTAGTCCGTACTAAGCATATCAAAGTCCAAAGAACAGTAGGATTATAATTTATTATTGCAACATTCCATAACATAATGTGAATCACCATTCACAGTACAAAGTTTAAAAACACTGAACGGAAATGCAGCGACCTACGCGATGTTTCGCAACTATGTAAAATCCCAGAGCCCTTAGTCACAATAGAAATAAGGACCAGTAGTTCGACTGCAAAGAAACGGACAGGTTTCAATATCTGTCAAATTCGTCGGGTTTCACTAGGATTATGAACGGAATGTGCCTCGCGCTGGCTGATATAATTTATTTTTAAATATTTAAAATAAAGATTTCAAAATTGGATTCTGACAATTTTAATCACATGTGCCAAAACACAAACAACAATACGACCAAAGAGGAACACGTCCAGCGAATATGTCATAGTTTTAAATTCGTAGGTAACAAGTTAACAACCCTAGCGACGATTTTCGTCATAATACGTCAAATTTAAAAATTTCAACATCAGTTCTAAGTCGGCATACTCTATCATTCTGTCTACTCTGCCTTAGTATCTACTATCTAGATAGAATTTGACATCATACTTCATAATAAGGGTCAATTCAGACCGCAACGCGATTTGACAGATTTCAACATATAAATTAAGAAATGCATCTACGCGTCGCGTTGCGGTTTGAATCAACCCTAAGAATATAGAGGCAAAAGTCTGTTTGTTTGTTACCTTTTCACGCCTAAACCGCCAAAAGGATTTTGCTGGGTATGACGACACTTTTAGTCCTGACTCCCGGGAATGGACATAGGTATAGTATAATATATTATATATATATATTATATATATATATAATATATTTTTATCCCGAAAAAATATTTGCAGGTGTCATCTAGTGCTTTATAATATTACTATATGTTGCCCGCGAATTTTGACGCAACGGAGTTGTCCTATGTCCTTTACTTCAAAGTATCTATGTACCTTTATGAAAAATCAGTTCAGTGATTTAGGCGTGAAGAGGTAACAGACAGACAGACAGATACACAGTTTCGCATTTATAATAATGAGACGTATGAATGGAAATCCATACTTCCATCGATAGTTATTACTTATTATTAACTATTCATAGATACTGTACAATATAAATAATACACAGTAATATTATATCTTCGGTTTCAGTACAGCATCCATAAACAGTACTCATCTTCCTGAACATGGCGTACACACACATAAACAGTAAACACGTCTTGTATAATATTATTTGTATATTTATATTGCGGTTACAATTTTCCACACTTTTGAGAAGTGCCATAAAAATATTTAACAGAAAACTATAAAATTTGAAGCACTAAAGGTGATCGCACCTTTATCAACACAATGTGCGATCAGCTTTAAATGATTATAACGATGATAATAACAATTACTAGGGAACAAATAAATATTTATTTATCGTGATCTCCGCCTCGTTGCCCCTAGGTGTTAATAACATGCTGTTTATTCGAAATGATTATTCTGCGAATTATAACTATAATAAAATTGCAACTTTAAATGCCAACTAAATAAATCCATTTAAGATAATATCTTAGATGATAAAATGTTGAATTTTTATGTTTTAATGGTAAGGTTCGTTGTAAGCAATTCTAAAATTAAATACTTAGTTATGAAAATAATTTTTGTCCATTACTTAAAACATAATATTTACGTACCGTACAGAATACCTCATAATATTTTTGTTTATACAATTGAATGTGCCTGCTTGTGCATATACGCCTGAGCCCTGTGCATTTGTATGAAAATGTTAATTGCTATATTATAATATTATACTGTTATAATATAACAGCTGTGGTATCCATACTAATATTATAAATGCGAAAGTGTGTCTGTCTGTCTGTTACCTCTTCACGCCCAAACTGCTGAACCGATTTTGCTGAAATTTGGTATGGAAACACTTTGGGTTCCGGGATAACTTTTTTTTAAAATAATAATATCTTCACACCACGTCAGTCTGGCCCCATGCTAAGTACCTGAGGGACTTGTGTTACGGGTACCAGACAACGGAAATATATTTAACACTTTTATACTACATTTAAGATTTTTATTATATGATACACATATTTAATACACATCCATGACCCAGGAACTTTGAAAACTTTATGTTCAGTCGGCGCGATTTGAACCCGCGACTCCCGGCTTGAGCTACCAGCAGCCCACCAACTGAGCCACAGAGGTCGTCAACTTTTGGCGCAACCGAGTTGCGGGCGTCATCTAGTTTGGTAATAAGTTAGGCTTTAATGAGACACGACAAAGACAGACATACTTACAAGACGGACACAGACATAGCCTATCCTAAGTCGTGTCTCAAACAAGCGCCCATTCAGTGGCGTACTCACGTGGTGGGCTCGTCGAGGAACATGATGAGGGGATTGTTGATCAGCTCCAAGGCTATAGAGAGCCTCTTCCTCTGGCCGCCGGAGAGCTGTGCCGCGCGCGTGTTCATGTGCTCGTACAGACCGAGGTTCGTCAGGATTTCTTCTATCTAGAATGAGGGTGAAGGCATGTTAGAAAGAGACAGCTGTAGAGAATTCGGAGGATAGATAAAGAATGTTGAAAAGAGACAGTTATAGAGTGAAGGTAACAAGACGTAAGCTTACCTTGTCACGACAGCAGCTAGTCGAGAGTCAAAATTGCTTCGTCTATTTTAGATATGATGATGATTTGTCAGGAAGCAAGGCCTATCCTTCTGCTAAAGTCAGATCACATCAAAACGGGATAGTAACTCTATAATCATGTGCATAAAACGTAGAGATGCATAGAGATCGGTATGTTCGGTGTGACTGACTCTTACAATCTACAGACGTGAATCACACTTTAGAGCAATATTAATATTAGCAAATACTTTATAAATGATAGTTTAACCAATATTCAGCCTCTACACACTTCACAGTCCCTTTTAACCTTAGCCAGAAGTTGGCTTAGCCTATAGGTCCAGGAATAATTTTTCACCTACCCTCTCTTCCTTCTCGTATTTGTTCATTGATGTGGGTAGTTTGAGGTCGGCAGCCAAACTCATGTTCTCGCTGACAGTCAATAGACCCTGCAGTCTATCATCCTGCTGGATGTAACACGACATCTTCTTAAATCTCTCTGAAAATATAAAGGTAACATGTGGTTTGCACTCCAAAAAGAAGCTAGTGGACATGAGCAGAAAAGCGGCTAGTTTTAAAGTGGAACTGCAGGGCTTTTTTTTTTCCCGACATTTTCCGTTCGATACGGATTCGGAAACTTTACCGTGCGGTCATTGGTCAATTCCTGGCGTGTGCGCGTTTATGGGATGTCGTGCGATGAAGTCTCCGAACCCGAGTCGAATTGCGCATTGTGAATCAGGGCCCAGCCTGCCTAGCATACGCCAACGAGATATCTCACTCTCGATTAAAAACTACTCGTCTCATAATGTCAAAACCTCGACATTATCTCGACAAACCTCTATAAAAATGTGTTATTTCGATGATAGATGTACGCGAGAAATAACGTTTGTCATGCTAGGGTCAATAGAGATGAAGAGACAAACCATCAGACATCGAGAAAACATGTAGAATGAGATATCTCGTTGGCGTATGCTAGGCAGGCTGGTCAGGGCACGTCACCCGAAGCGGGCGCCGGTCGATATATGTCACGGAGTGGCATATATCGACCGGTCGGCGAAATAGGGGCAGAGCGTGGGCAGAGCCAAGAAAAGGTGGCGCGACGAACTAAACGCTGTAGAGTGAGATAAATAGTGGTCAAACAAAGTGAAGGATAGAGACGTGTGGAAGGAAAGAGGGGAGACCTTTGCCCAGCACCACTATTATTATTAATAATAATAATGATGATTTACATTTTATTGATTTTAATTAGCAATTAATGTTAATATGCTTATCACGGATCAAGGATGTTTAGAATTAATGTCAAGTATGTTATAAAGTTTTTGCGCTACCAGATCGGTTAGAAATTTTACATCTTGAGAAAATCCATAAATAATCTCTTTACAATTTATACTTCGTTAGTCTACAATATTATAAACCTATAACTTTGGCAATAAAATATGTAAAGGATATTCATGGCGTTCTCAAGTAGGTACTAAAATGTGTAGCACTATACTGTACTCGGTGAAACATGTCGGAAGCGATCATTGACTCCCTGTCAAAAACTTGTCATTTTCTATATAAACCGCGATTGACAATGAATTGTCAGATGTTGTAAATCGCTCCTTTGTATAGAAAATGACAAGTTTTTGTCAGGGAGTCAATGACCGCTACCGCCATGATTCGCCGAGTACAGTATAATAACATCAGGTAATAAAATTACAGTCGACTATAAACGCAGTAATAAAACTATACGCGTATAGCTCCCAAAGTATACTGTTGAATTATTGTAAAGTACAGATACTGTAATAATAATTATTATTCTGAATTATAATAATTATTGTTCTTCGAAAGTAATCAAGGTTGTAAGAAGCACCATGGCACCGTATACCATGATGCTTTACATCTTCAAGAACTCCTACTCACTCATGACTCTCCCCCGTCCGTTGATGAAGATGGCTCCACCGACGCCGGTGTTCCGGTAGCCGGACAGGACGTCCAGCAGCGTAGACTTGCCGGCGCCGGACGGACCCATGATGGCGATCAGCTGCTTCGGCCGGAACCGACCATTCACGCTATGGAGGATCTGCTTTGAACCTGAAAAATGGGTTTAGGTTAGTAATGATAAGAAAACAAAATATTATGTTTCATTGCTGTACTTGATAGATCATAACAAAACTTTAATTTAATGAAAAGTATGCACTCTGCAATATATTCAAACATTTATGGCGACGCCTTGATAATTTGGCTGTAGCGATATCGATTTTTCTCAGCAATGACTGAAGCTAAGAAATTAAAGTTCATTGTCAGTATTATCATGTCATACATAGGTGTTTGAATTACCCATAGCATAACATGATTGGCCAACTTTTATAACACAGGATTTACTTTACACGTGGGAGAGCCATGCTTCGGCACGAATGGGCCGGCTCGACCGGATAAATACCACGTTCTCACAGAAAACCGGCGTGAAACAGCGCTCGCGCTGTGTTTCGCCGAGTGAATGAGTTTACCGGAGGCCCAATCCCCTACCCTATTCCCTTTCCTACCCTCTCCTATCCCTTCCCTTCCCTACCCTCCCCTATTACCCTATTCCCTCTTAAAAGGCCGGCAACGCACATGCAGCTCTTCTGATGCTGCGAGTGTCCATGGGCGACGGAAGTTGCTTTCCATCAGGTGACCCGTTTGCTCGTTTACCCCCTTATTTCATAAAAAAAAAACACAGAATAATCAATCAAAAAGACTTCTGTAAAAAAACGGATTCTAATTTTGCCAACAGAGGAGAGTGATTTAAGTTTACAAACTTTGTACATAGATTGGTTCAAGCATACACTTTAATTTGCCCATAGCTTATTATGAAATATATTTATGGTTTTGAAATTACGCGACAAAAACCATTTTGTCGCTTACGCCCTTTCCATTTCTTGCTGTTCCATTTCTTGTTTTGAAAACAAGCAATCTAAAACATATTATAATCCAACACGGTTTTTTACTTTAACGTGGCGTCACCTTAATGAAGAGTAATGTAGAGTCGAATTCACTTGCAAAATACTACAAAAAAAAACTTCAAGATAGAGAGGACGACGGCGTAGCGCTTTCTGAGGACACAGTTTAATTAGAGAAAGAGGATAAGAGAAATTGTCGGTACTCGAGTACGAGTATTTACGTGACATAATAATTATTATTATTTTAAGGAAAATAGTCGATAATTTGCCCTATAGTGATATGTGGAGCAACTTTTTGAGAGGCAAACATAATTAATACTTAATTTAATTAAGCTAATTAAACGCATGTGGCGATTACCGCACTTTTTTGTAAGTGAAACCTCCCAATGTATTTTGCTTTTAATCGACTTTACAAAAGATTTTAAATTCCGCATATTTTCAACGTAAAGAACACTAAAACCTATAGACTAGTCGCATTACATATGGGTCAATTCAGACCACAACGCGACGCGTAGACAGATGCATTTGTACTGAATAGATTTGCATGAGACGTCTTGCAAATCTGTCAAATCCTTACTTTAGAAATCGACCTACGCGTCGCGTTGCGGTGTGAATTGACCCATATGATCAAAAAGACTTCGTAAATTATCTTATCTGTGATACCGACACTTATTTAATTCTGCCTAATTATTGGCAAACCTTCTGGTAAACATCACCTTGTAACACGATTAGATCAGTATCCGCGACCCGCTGCCCTCTCGCGGGGTGGATTTCCTCAATGGCGGCGATAACCTTTTCGCGCGTCACCGCTCTTATCTGTTTGTCAGTAGGGCTAATTATATCGCGAGTTAATTCCAATACACGACGAACTTACGAATTGTTATTATGTATACTTCGTTTTCTGAAGTGCTAAAACATGCATGGCTATAACTAGGCTCAACGCAAAGTCGTTCGCGCAGAAAGTCACTGCTAATAGTGCTTAGACATTTTTCGGAAAGGCAACTATCCTGTGAAAAATCCCAGGCTTAAGGCTGCAGTCTTGCAAAATTTATACGTGGGAGAGCCATGCTTCGGCACGAATGGGCCGGCTCGACCGGAGAAATACCACGTTCTCACAAAAAACCGGCGTGAAACAGCGCTTGCGCTGTGTTTCGCCGAGTGAGTGAGTTTACCGGAGGCCCAATCCCCTATTCCCTACCCTACCCTATTCCCTTCCCTTCCCATCCCTACCCTTCCCTATTCCCTCTTAAAAGGCCGGCAACGCACCTGCAGCTCTTCTGATGCTGCGAGTGTCCATGGGCGACTGAAGTTGCTTTCCATCAGGTGACCCGTTTGCTCGTTTGCCCCCTTATCTCATAAAAAAAAAAATCACTCGCTGCGAATTATTTGCGCATTTTTGTATATATTTTATTGGACAAACTAACACTAACTAATGAAATAACACTAAATATTATTATTGCGTATAATATAAGTAAGTTTTAAGTTCATAAATGTGGATAATGTTAGGTAAATCAAGCGTTAAAACAGCTCTTCGTCCCCAATGTCTTCGTGCTCAATTAAAATTTGCAAGACTGCAGCCTGAAACCAACTTTAACCAGCTGTTTTTTTGTATATTGATAGGTTAATAGTTAAATAATTTAAGAGTAACATTGTCCTACTAATAGAACAATCCGTATCTTAGAACCATTAAATCAAAATATAGATACAATTTTTTAAAATGTAATTTCAATAATATGTTATTTCAATAATAATTAATAAAAAGCCGGATAGTCGGCGCTTTTTGCCGACTATTCGCTGACTAGTCGCCGAATAGGAAAGTGGCCGGATAGTCGGCTTTACCGAATAGTCGATACATCTCTAATTATTAACCTTTTGATGTGTTACCGTTTTTAACAGCTTCGAATAATTTAATTACTTGATGGCTCTATGACGCAGACGTACTTTTGACGACTCAAAATACGAGGAAGATTTGAAGATTACGAAAACAGCTGCTTTTATGAGGCGTCAAAGGTCAAAGTCAAGATATGGTAAAAAACCTCATAAAAAACTCACAAATAGCAGGTGTCATCTGTGTGTACTGTGTACGTCACTACCACATCGAAGACGAGTCACGAGAATTAATTATGCTGTATAGTAATACAGCAGCATATACTATGTATAGTAATACGGTAGCGACAAGCGCCATTAGCAACTAATCCTAGCACGCAATATTATACCTAGCGGAATAGAGCAACAATCTCGAGCTGTCAACTGAAGCCGAAATTCGTTTACCCTGTGTGTAAAAATATGTGTACGTATACACTTACACAAGCATGATTGAAAATTATCCTAAGATCCGACCGTAAAATTCTGCATGAATCATTTTTTTCGATCAAATATATTTTAAAATAATCTTTAGATCGTATAGAATGGATTAATGTTGGGTTGTCTCTTTTTACCATGCTGTGTTACTGATAGTGACATCTCGCTTGCTCAGGTCTTTGTTTCTCTATTCCGCTAGGTGTATTAAGTTAATGCCACAGAATATAATATATTAGTAGTACCAATTTATGCGCAATATACATTATACAGCACAGTATAAATATACAGTTTATCTTCAACCTGGCATGTACAAAGTCGGTCCTGCTCCTGATCTCTCACCAGTCGTGTCGGTCTTCCGTCCCACTGGGTTATGAGAGTACATATAGGAATAGAGAGTGCTCTTATGTACTGCTCACACACTTGGGCACTATAAAATTATTCCTACGTAACTGGCATGAAATTTCAATAAAACCGGCCACCGTCACCTAAACCGGTGTGGGAATTCTTCCTCCTAGAACCCAAGTTCAATTGCGCCATAGATTTAAAGTTACGTATAGATTATAATATAACTAAAAGTGTAAATTTCCCCGACGTTATTTTTAATCATCAAGATTTTTTGAGTTTTGAACAATTTAATCCCGTTCGACGTTTTTTAGACTACATTGTAGAACTTTCATTTTATCGAGATTGCTTAGAAATTATAAAAAAAGTCAATTAAGTATTATATTCTTTAGTACAAACTATAAATATTTAATAAGTATAAGCAATCTACTTGTCAGTGCTCTACAACATAATATCGTTTAGCCTTCTTAATTTTTGCCACTGCATCCGTAGATATTTTTCCTGAACTGCATAATCAATAATGATTAATCATACAATATATGAATTATTTATAACAAACATTATAATATATTTTAAATAACACAGGAAGTGCCATAACGTAATGTGAAGCAAGAAGTTCATATGTAAATATTTTCATACTCCACAAAAACAAAAATATTATTTTATGTTCCATACGCGATAATTAATTTATTATGATTAAAAATACATCTAGTAGGTTTTCAAGTGCCTCTGGGGCGAGTAATCCGAGGAGGGGACCACCATGGCAGACGACCAGTGGTGTTCCTAACGGCTATATTTTCGTAACACGCTATATGGAATATGCTACATTTTTCAAGCGCGCTAGTTTTGACGCTACGTTATAACGAATGAAATCCCGATTCTTTCAAGCGCACTTGCTTTGACGCTACGTTATAACGAATTTCAAACGCGCTAGTTTTGACGCTACGTTATAAGTTATAACGTCGTTATAACTTATAACGAATTTCAAGCGCGCTAGTTTTCACGCTACGTTCTAACGAATTTCAAGCGCGCTAGTTTTGACGCTACATTCTAACGAATTTCAAGCGCGCTAGTTTTGACGCTACGTTATATGGAATGCAATCTCGATTATTTCAAGCGCGCTAGTTTTGACGCTACGTTCTAACGAATTTCAAGCGCGCTAGTTTTGACGCTACCTACGTTCTAACGAGTTTCGAGCGCGCTAATTTTGACGCTACGCTATATCGAATGAAATCTCGATTCTGGACGCGTTGTAAAGTTACCGACGTTATTGAAATTCTTTCTTTATGTTATATCAAAAAATAATATGATGATGCGTAGCGTCTACAATAATTATAACGCGGTGGGTGAGTTAATAATATAATATAACGTGTTTGTTACATATTTAGAATAATATAATCGTTAATTTAATAATGCATTATTTGGTTAATTATATATTATGTTGCAAATATTAATTTTGTATTGATATTATATTTGAACAAACATGATTAGTAAAATTATAGGCGTATTTCAAAGTTCATTATATTATAATATGTACCATGTACATAAATTGGTTTAGGTTTATGTTAGGGTTAGGTAGTATATATTATACAATTTTATTATTTAAAAAGGTTTTAAATGTTTTTTTTTTTCTTTTTTTGTACTACATAATATGTATGTACATATTTTTACTTACATCTTTTTTTGCAATGTCAGTTTTTGTTACATTTTATTTACATTTAAAAATATTATTTGCGCCACTTCTGTCGACGACAAACGATTTCTTCTGTCACTACTCACTAGTAACGTATCCAGATTTAGAAAAAATACGTTCACATGGAAGTCATGATTATAATATTATAATAATTTACCCATAATAATTTACTTATCTCGCAATGCAACACTGCAAATGCAATGACAGCCGAATTCACCCGATTTGACAACGAAACGACACGACAACGATCGAACGAAACCGCGCGCGATCGGCAGCGCGGGCGGCGCCGCGCTAGGTCAGTGACCGCGCGGTACGTTATAACGTAGCGTCTTACGCATAGATTTATAGCGCGCGCTATTCGTTGCGAAGAACTAGCGCGCTATTTTTATCGGCTATACGTTATATTAACCACCATTACAGACGACCGCAGCAGGCGTAGCAAACGAGCAAACAAGTCACCTGATGGTAAGCAACTGCCGTCGCCCATGGACACTCGCAACATCAGAAGAGCTGCAGGTGCGTTGCCGGCCTTTTAAGAGGGAATACGCTCTTTTCTTGAAGGTTTGCAGGTCGTTTAGGTCCGGAAATACTGCTGGTGACAGTTCGTTCCAGAGTTTTACAGTGCGCGGCAGAAAGTTATGCGAAAAACGCACTGTGGAAGTATTCATGTTTTCCCAAAAATCTCATGCTCCTCTCAATATTGCAATTCTTCTCTTACTTTTCTATATAAGTTACTGTATATTAATTTCAGTTAATTTTATGACAGGAATGATCTAAGTTAGTAAACTACATAACAATTAAAGTTTTCCAAAAAATCTCCAAAATTTTAAATTCCAATATTGCAATTCTTCTCTAACTTTTCTATAAGTTATAGGTACATACATTAATTTTATAACAGGAATGGAATGACCTAAGTTAGTATCAAATAGTATTTTGTAATTGACCCACTTACGAGCAACAATGGTTATCACTTGCGCAACTCGATAAAGCTGAATATTTACATTTTTGTATAATTTGTCTAAGTTATAAATGCGAATATAACACATAATATTTGTGTCGTGAAATATCATAACCAAAACCATAACTATACAGGGTGTGACAAAACAAAGTGATAATACTTTAGGGTGTGAATGAGTCCCCTTATATTATAGTTCACTGGGAAAGTAGCAGCGCTACTACTAGACACATTCTAGACGCTGGAGCGCTTGCTTTTACAAATCCAAAAAAAAGTTTGCTCTGTCAGCTCTGGTGAACTCTGTACACTTAGAAGCACTTGGTTTATAGAAACACCTTTGGTAACGACCGTGATTTCGGCCCTAGGCCCTTATAATAATTGAAGACGTGAGTTGAAGAACACGATAACTAACATTTTGTATTGTACGGACAATGTGCGAAAATGCGAGTTTCTTACGCCTGTTTTTCTCGGCGGGGTAGTTCCCAAACCGGTGGTAGGCAACGTAGTTTCTTCGTTCGACTTTCAAAAAGTGTATCATGATACCTATTTTGAATAAAAAGATATTTTATTTATTTTATTTTATTTTAATGGACATTACTAATTTTTTCCCTTATAATTTGAACAAACCTTGTAATAACTTATCTACTTTATCACCTGAAATGCACTTTCTCTTACTTTAAAATAACTTTGTCTTTTTTTTGTTTATAAAATAAGGGGGCAAACGGGTCACCTGATGGATGGATGTATGTAGTTAAGAATAAATCAATATCAAAATATACCCACTGATCTATACTTATCTATACTAATATTATAATTGGGAAGAGTTTGTTTGGGTGTTTGTTTGTTTGTTTGTTTGTTTGTTTGAACGCGCTAATCTCAGGAACTACTGGTCCGATTTGAAAAATTCTTTCAGTGTTAGACAGCTCATTTATCGAGGAAGGCTATAGGCTATATTTTATCACGCTAAGACTAAAATGTGCGGTTCCCACACAATATGATTTTCTGATTTGTGCGTAAACGACTCAATCGATGTACGGGAACAACTATAAACTAAAGTCCACGCGGACGAAGTCGCGGGCAACAGCTAGTTACTTATAATATTATAAAGCGGAAGAGTTTGTTTGTTTGTTTGAACGCGCTAATCTCAGGAACTACTGGTCCGATTTGAAAAATTCTTTCAGTGTTAGACAGCTCATTTATCGAGGAAGGCTATAGGCTATATTTTATCACGCTAAGACTAAAATGTGCGGTTCCCACACAATATGATTTTCTGATTTGTGCGTAAACGACTCAATCGATGTACGGGAACAACTATAAACTAAAGTCCACGCGGACGAAGTCGCGGGCAACAGCTAGTTACTTATAATATTATAAAGCGGAAGAGTTTGTTTGTTTGTTTGAACGCGCTAATCTCAGGAACTACTGGTCCGATTTGAAAAATTCTTTCAGTGTTAGATAGCCTACTTATCGAGGAAGGCTATAAATTATCCCTCTAAGACCAATAGAAGCGAAGAAACAGAGGAAAATGTGGAAAAAACCAGAAAAATTATTTGAAGGCGTTTATCTCGCGAACTACTGGATGAATTTCTAAGTTATTTAGCACAGATGTAGAGTAAGCCACGTGAAGGGACATAGGATATTATTGCGGGAAAATGTACGGTTTCCGTAAAATTACTAATTTATGCGGCCGACGCCGCGCGGAACGTCTAGTACTATAATAATAATCAGTCAGCATATTGATACTGATTTATTCTTGAAATGTAATAAGACGTATCATTAATTTATAGACATTACACAGCCACGCGAACAATTATTACTTATTGTTATACCTCACTTTGTTGTCTGTTCTATCATTACCACGAGCAAAAAACAACACGACATTTTTGTTTTCCTTATCGTCTATTACGAAATGACTTAACGATGTTTTTATAAAGTGATGTATATGATTTAAGTAATGATTATTTAACTTTAATGTACATAATCGAGAGTCTGACAGTAATGTATGTAATATGGAGCTTTATGTCAAAATCTACATTAAGTAAGTAATTATGAAAAAGTTTGGCCATACATAAGTAACTTGAACTTTGGCACAGAATATAATATTATATTAGTAGTACGAAACTGGAACGAAATGGTGTACTCTCGAACGAACTGTCATAAGCAGTATTTCCGGACCTGTAGAGCCTGCTAACCTTCAAAAAGAGAAAAGGCCAGCAAATCACTTGCAGCTCTTCATAAGTTGCGAGTGTCCATGGGCGACGGTAGTTGCTTTCCATCAAGTGACCCGTTTGCTCGTTAGCCCCCTTATTTTATAAAAAAAATATTTGATCAATATGTATTTTGCGATCAATTATGCATTATACTGTATTGTGACTTGTTATGCGTTCTCTGAGAGTGACTGCGATATCCCAAGGACTTAGATATTTTGTGTCTATGTATAGCATGGGCGTACCGAGGGGGCAGCTGCCCCCCCCCCCAGCTTATAAAAAATCTGATTTGCCCCCCCCCCCCCCCTGGCCCAGAACCTGGGTATTTTTAAATACAGTGCGAGCATTTTTCGTTTAGCGCTTAGACTAAAAAGGTCGATGACCGCTACCACCATGTTTCGCCGAGTATAGTATAATACAAATTAACGTTTTACACATCAAAACTTGATTTTATACAAAATGTGTAAAACGTGTCCTTGTCACGCTCAGTACCAATTGTTTTTTATGAAATTAGGGGCAAACGAGCAAACGGGTCACCTGATGGAAAGCAACTACCGTCTCCCATGGACAGTTCAATTATTGTCTACATAAAAACAATCGTCCAAAATGTATATTTTTATTGCGTAGTGTCATTAGATTTTGTAGCACTTATTTACATTTAATTCAGAACAATAATAATAAAATTAATCTTTAATCTATATATATAAAACTCAAAGGTGACTGACTGATTGACATAGTGATCTATCAACGCACAGCCCAAACCACTGGACGGATCGGGCTGAAATTTGGCATGCAGGTAGATGTTATAACGTAGGCATCCGCTAAGAAAGGATTTTGATAAATTCCAACCCCTAGGGGTTCAAATAGGGGATGAAAGTTTGTATATAATAATACTTTTTAACACGAGCGAAGCCGCGGGCAGAAGCTCGTATGTAAATAAAACTTTTACATGTTTCCGTATTTTGGCGCGGCCTACATTCGTATCAGCTGGTGTGACGTCACGCGTTCACTGACATCGCGATAGCAACCGTCTTTGTTTGCATTGTTCGTACGGACAAAGACCTTCATACACCTCAACATATTGACAGATCATCTCGAACACTTGTAAGTGAAAAGATCTTTAACAGAAAGGACGACAAAAACCAACGAAAAGCAAAGGAACAATTTTATAAAGAGAACTAACAACAAAAATATGGAGTGGAAAAAAACGATTTTTACATAAGTCATTACAAACAACAAAACAAATGATGAGTAAGGTAAAAATTTTATAAAGAGTAATGATAAATAACAAAACAAATGAACAGCGAAAGCACGAATTTATAAAGGCCACGTTTATCGAAATGTTGCTGACAGAAATACAGAGAGATCCTAAACATTTTAATAATTTTGATCTAAGTAAAGCGCTTATTCCACTTATCCTAGCTAGGACGTCCTAGCTAGGATAAGTGGAAGAAGCGCTTAAGAGGATACAACAGCGGCTAGAGAAATGAAAAAAAAGTACGTGTAATATCTATAGCTGTCTCCCTTACCTCAAGCCTATACCGCAGAACGCGATAGAGACAACTGCAGAAAATCCAGAAAATCAACGATTCGTTGTCCCCTGATTCCTTCTCCAAAACTTAACCGATTTAAGTACTTTTTTCATAAAAGATTAAAAAAAGGCTTGAGCTGTGTTCCTATGTTTTGCTTTTTTTGTATAATCTAGCCAAATCTGTTTTCTGGACGTTTGAACACAGTGGAAAATCCGGCCATTTTTTTTGGTTTTTGAACGTTCATATCTTATTTAATAATTAAATTATGAAAAAAAAGAAAACATAGGGACATTGTATTAGTGGCCGTAGATATCCAGGAAAAAAATTATAACCCTACTAGTATTATCCAGGGAGGAAACAGGGGACAACGTTTGTATGGAAAAAAGGGCGGTGTGGAATCCTCTTAAGAGTGGAAAAATCTCAGTATGGGCGGCCATATTATAATGCTACTAATTTAAAAATACTCTCGATAAAAGAAAGTACACTTTTAAGTAATAACTCTATGTTTGATCGACATAGAATGTTGTGTTTATATTTAGATTAAAATGATTTGAAAGAGAGTAAAACAAACATTTCGTATAAGATAATATTCTGAGTCTCTCACTCCGGTTCTTTCAGTGAGGTCAACGATCGGTAGTCAAGATATTTTGATTTGTGTTTTAAAGTAGAGCAAAAATTGTAATTTAAACTTAAAATTTAAAATTGTAATTTAAACTTTGCACGCTTAAGCCAACGCGTTGGCTTAAGCGTAGGTCAGTTTTATAAACTTTTAAGATTTTAAACAAAACACATTAAGATTAATGATAATACATACTAATATTGTAAATGGGAAAGTGTATCTTCCGTGTTATTACCTCTTCACGCCCAAACCGCTCAACCGATTTAGCTGGGTATAATAATAATAACTCCCAAACCGGTTTCGGTGATGGTGGTCGGTTTCATTGAAACCAGGCCAGGTACGCAGGAGTAATTTTATAGTGCCCAAGTATATGCGCAGTGCACAAGAGCACTCTCTATTCCTTTACTCTCATAACCCAGTGGGACGGAAGACCGACACGACTGGCGAGAGATCAGGCGCAGGACCGACGTATGGATCATCATGCTTGTCAAACAATCAGGGGAACAGCCTGCATTGTCCTAACCAAACTTGGAAATAACATGTTTCCAACGCGGGAATCGACCCCACGACCTCTGTTTCAAGAACCACGCTCTTAACTACTGGAACTTTACTTCTACTATAATATAATATGCTACTTCCAGTAGCATATTATATAGTAGAGTTAAATATAACTACATGTATAATGCATAAGAGTTTGGGGTCGGTCAGTTTTACGAACGTTAAAGACTATAAAAAAATAATGAAATAAAATACGTTTATTTCAAGCTATTTTAACCCAGAGTATGTAAGTTTTTTTTTTTTTATGAAATAAGGGGGCAAACGAGCAAACGGGTCACCTGATGGAAAGCAACTTCCGTCGCCCATAGACACTCGCAGCATCAGAAGAGCTGCAGGTGCGTTGCCGGCCTTCTAAGGGGTAATAGGGGAGGGTAGGGAAGGGAATAGGGGAGGGTACGGGAGGAAATAGGGGAGGGTAGGGAAAGGAAAAGGGTAGGGGATTGGGCCTCCGGTAAACTCACTTACTCGGCGAAACACAGCGGAAGCGCTGTTTCACGCCGGTTTTCTGTGAGGACGTGGTATCTCTCCGGTCGAGCCGACCCATTCGTGCCGAAGCATGGCTCTCTCACGTCAAAAAAAGTAAACTAAATATAGATTATCTAGGGTTCCTAATCTTTTTCAGCCTGGGGCGCAGTTACACGTGGCAATATTTTGACACGGCGCCCTACTATACCTATATAGAAAAAGAAACAAAAAAAACTTTAATGATTATAGTTAGGTTAGGCAGGTAATTAATGATAATTATTAACAAAATCTACCTGCTTTGCATAATTAATATTATAATTTAATTTTATAATAGGTACGTCTTGTGGTTTCGGATAATGAAAGAGGATCGACTCACGGCGCCCCTCTTGCCTTTCCACTTCGCGCCAGGGGACTTTGGGAACCCCTGGGTTAAACTATGCAAATAAAAGCCATCAAGATTAACTTCTAATTTATAGAAAAATTATAAAACCTTTCGCCTACATAGATTCAATAGTGAATAGTCCAACTTCTAGATATCATAGCTAACATAAGTGCGTGATTTACTGCAAATAGCATCGTGTGTATGCAATGTTATGATAAGTTGAACTATCAATAAGGTCATATCCGGGATCTGATCACGATACAAATGAAGTCAATTATTAATTATATTATTATTGCAACAAATAATGGCGAAGTGCAAGTTTAAAGTCGATGTTGTTTTTAGTAAAGACTAATGGAAAAAGGTGTACCAGACCTGCGGGGCTAAAATGGTCACATTTAGCAATTCCTCTCAATCAATTCAGCAAATTAATTGTCAAAACTGTCAAACTAACAAATGTCAAATCAGTACAAAAATACAGAAATGATTTGCAAGCAGAGTTGCATTTTGCGATTTTAGAAAAATGAATCATATTATGATTCATATCATGATTCTTCAAAGCGACCATTTTAGCCCCGTTGACCCTGCAGCTTGCAGGAGAGTTAGTTTCCGAAATAAATGAAAGTATTAAAATGAGAAATGCATACTGAGTATTATGCATATTTGAGCAAGCCACAAAATCTTTTAAATTAAATTCTAAGCTTCTTGGTATATACAATAATTAAAATTATATAATTTGGAATCGTACTTTTTTCTATTTTCACTGTGTACTTAAATAATTTTACGCCTTATCAGAGCCATAGCATTAGCAACAAGTTTTGGAAAACAATTTTATCCTCAGACTCGATCAAAGTGTGAATGTGTTCAAAGTCCATCAGCTGCACTTGAACAAAAAATTGTTACAAGGACATTGATCTCATTGACCTTGTAACATTTTTTTCTCAAAGATTATAAAAAGTTTAGCTTAAAATTATAACGTTAATGAGATTTTAATTAACATAAAAAGTTGGTACTTTTTTATGCATTCAATTATTCTTAGCATAATATTATTAATTATTAAATATTATTTAATGTAATTTTTTATTAATGTAATTATACTTTTTTTAATTCAAATTTAAATCCATACTTCCATACTAATATCCATACTTAATATTATAAATGTGAAAGTGTGTCTGTCTGTCTGTCTGTCTATATCTGTCTGGTACCTCTTCACGCCCAAACCGCTGAATCGATTTTGCTGAAATTCGGTATGCAGATACTTTGAGTCCCGGAAAAGGACAAAGGTACAGTATTACAATACTCCATAAAATATATTGTAATACTGTGACATAGCCCATAGGATAGTTTTTATCCCGGAAAAAATTACGTTTCCCACATAATACTAGCTGTCCCGGTGGACTTCGTGTCACTTTAAAACCTTCCCTGGACTTCAAGGATTATCTTTTTAAGACTAAAATTAGCAGAATCGGTTTAGCCGTTATCGAGTTATAGCGTTACTAATGCAATTGGAAATCCATTTTTATATAGATATATTGTTAGATTTAATTTCATATCGCACTGTATCTATGCGTAGATGATAATATGACGCAAGGTTCCAAAGTTTATTATGTTGTTAAGTCAGATTATATCGCAGCGATTGATAGAGCCTATCAACATTATGTACTTAATGTGATTTTTTTTAAATTAAAAATTGTTTAAAATTATGATAACACTTCAAGATACGAAGGAATACGCTCTCTGCGTATGCACCGCACCTGCAGCTCTTCTGAAGTTGAGTGAATGGGCGACGGTAGTTTCCATCAAGTGACGTTTGCTCTTTCGTCACCATTTTAATAAAAACTTATCATGTTTTGATGGGCCACCTAACTCAAGTACCCTACTCGTGTAACTCGTTGAACATGCATTAAAAGGCACCTGCAGCTCTTCTGAAGTTGCGAGTGAATGGGCGACGGGTGTTTCCATCAGGTGCTCTTTCGCCACCCCATTTTATAAAAAAATAGTCATGTTTTGATTGGCCACCTAACTCAAGCACCCTACTCGTAAGTTGAACATGCAGCAAAAGAGACAGCATGCATCAACGTAACCAAATTTTAATAGTTCTTGGCAATCTTTGTCCTTTCTATTACTTGTTAGAAATAAAAACTAGAGTAATTATTTAAAATTTAGTAAAGTGTTCTTGTCTGATTTACCCACATTTCGAGTTCACTACAACTTTGCAACACATTTTCAAGAAGTCTGCCGCTATGTGTCATATTTTGACCTAGAATTTTATCACACATACGAAGGCTGGTTTGCCTTTCCCATTAATGTGACTTCCAGCGAAGCCAATGTCAATATTTTCAAACAGTTTATGACGCTTCATCAAGAAACATGTCAGCTACTTTGGAGATTTACGGCTACGCTAAGTGGCATTTAATGGATACTTAAGTACTTATTTAATAGGGACTTTAATAGTAAATGTTGAACCTCCACTAAATCAAAACTTAAGTAATAGTTATTATTAATAACTCCGTGTGTAGCCGTTACCAAGATGTTGCTTGTTTTATTAATTGGCCGTAAGTCGTAATTTCATGGTCAAGGCCGAATAGTAAATACTAAATTGAATATATTGTTGCATCTTTCGTTTTTCGTAATATAAAGAATATTATAATGAAACCATTTTTCAGAATAAACATTAAAACTATGATCATTATTTTTTTTAGTCTTGAGCAGAGTATCATGACTCTACAGTCTACATAGAGGTGTTTCTAGTCACTTACTGGACTTTAGCTCTTATACTTAATAGTACCGTATCAACGTTTTATACATCAAATAACCACTTATCGCATTTTATCGTAACCACACCGGTTAACCAAGACCGCGTTTCTTAGAAATTCGGTACTATCTGCAGTCCTTGTGATAGTACTTATAAAGGACATTATGTTCACACTCACTGTTCAATGTTAAGTTTTGAGTAAAATTTGTAAGGTTAGCTGAACAGGTTTTTAACATAAGTAGTAAGTGCGCATATTAATATAGTACTTTAACTTAGAATTCTACGTAGACAAGTCAGACTTATCACTTTAAAAATCACAGGTCAAAATTTTATAGACCAAGATCCTGCAGCATTTAAAAAATTGAGAGATCTGTCAAGATACCGCCAAGTAATAAAATACAATAAACGTCAAATAAGCCCGCCATTTAATTGAATGGCGCAATTGGCGCCTTCCTGCGGTCTGCCTCGGGTCTGGCCTGGGCCCAGGGGCCGTACCACGAAACTGTTTTGAGACTCAAACATCGAACGAGAATGCCGCGTCCTGCTCTTTCAACTTTCACGTTTGTTAGAGTAGGACGCGGCATTCTCGTTCGATTGTTTGAGTCTCAAAGCGGTTTCGTGGTACGGCCCCTGGTTGGGCCCTGGGCCTGGGGGACAGAATGAGGAAACCGATCGGGAACGACAATTGACCAAACGAACAATTGACCAATCGTGGGAACACCATAATGTTCTAATTTTGCAGGTAGGTTTTCCTAACTGTTTATCTGAGGTTTTCAAATAGCTGTTTTATTTTATGTAACACTTTTTTTTAATAGATATTATAATACTACACTTGGCCTGGAAAATTGTTGTACCGAAATTTCTTTTACCTATCGCGCGAACCGCACATTTTGCGAGATAATTCGTCACCGGGACTATATTTCCATACAGCATTGCATCTGAATTTCCATACAAAATTGAAAAGCACTTTCACTGTATTTTATGTATGTTTCTTTAATGTTTGGGTGATTTAATGTATTCATTTCCCTTTGGTGCATTGAATGAACTATCAGAGAAGTTTATTCCTAGCTCACATTGAATTGACATAAGCCGACCAAATGTGCAAACGACGTAGGTCTGTCAATTGCTCGAATCATTTTCCTCGGGTATACATGTTTTCATGACTGTACCAATGACAATAACGCCTCCGTGGTCTAGTGGTATAGAGCGCGGCTCTTGACTCGGAGGTCATGGGTTCGATTCCCGCGTTGGAAACATGTTATTTCCAAGTTTGGTTAGGACAATGTAGGCTGATCACCTGATTGTCTGACAAGTAAGATGATCCATGCGTCGGATGGGCATGTAAAAAGTCGGTCCTGCGCCTGATCTCTCGCCGGTCGTGTCGGTCTTCCGTCCCACTGGGTTATGAGAGTAAAGGAATAGAGAGTGCCCTTGTGTACTGCGCACACACTTGGGCACTATAAAATTACTCCTGCGTAGCTGGCCTGGTTTCAATGAAACCGGCCACCGTCACCGGAACCGGTGTGGGAGCTATTATTATAATGACAATAAAACGATTTCACAATCGGTAATCTGCTAGAATTAGGTATATCAGTGATAATTAAGTCACCTTGTTCTATCACAGATATCGGTTCTTATCAGTTATCTGCATTCCGGATCTCGATTGCGCAAATTCGTACAAGTAGTTCTTATTAAATCAATAGCTTATTAAGAAATTTAAAAAAACCCCCGTCAAACAACTTTAAAAAGTAATGAAATAATATTTACTGCCTTTAAGTTCAAATAATTCCTAACTTGTGTAAAGTAATATTTTAGTCCATAATTGTTGTCACGGTGTGTCGGGGGACCGCCAAGTAAACTACAACCTACAACCGCCAAGTCGCTGATTATCTCCATTCGGTTCGCTGTGAACTGATCCTTAAACTATAATGTTATGTGAAATCTCAAATCAAACATCTACATTAGCGGTCCCCCGACATACCTTGACAACAATTATGGACTAAAATATTACTTTACACAAGTTAGGAATTATTTGAACTTAAAGGCAGTAAATATTATTTCATTACTTTTTAAAGTTGTTTGGCGGGGGTTTTTTTAAATTTCTTAATTTAATTTTATTTCATACTTTTTAAACTTGTGTTGGTTATAGTGCAGAATAATTCCTATCAACAGAATCATATTCTCATGATTACCATGTCCTTTTCGATGAGGCCGTTAAAATGAGCCCAAACATGAAACCTCCACTTTGGGTTCATACGAAGCTCGGTTCCTATAGAATCCAGGTGATGCTGCAGCAGCAGCATGTAAATATTTACTGTCTATCGACTTCTTACTGGTTGCCGCGATTAAAATGAGCCCAAACACGAAACCTCTGCTCTAAGTTGACGAGGAGTTGGATATCCTATTGATTACCAGGTGATGCTGCAGCACCAGGTCAACTTTCCATTAATATGTGTATACGTATATTGTATATTCACAAATGAAATGAACTAGAATGAAATATAAAACATATCAAACGAATACAAGTTGCTAACGGCCTTTCCTGAACCAGATAAACCCTGATTGTCCAGCACTGAGCAGGCTGATGATGATGAATTATAGCTAAGAACACTCTCGATCATGTCAGCTTTCAAATAAAAAAAACTAGATCAAAATCGGTCCATCCGTTTGGATGCTACGATGCGACGGACAGATACACACACAGACAAACAGACAGACAGACAGACAGACAGACAGACAGACAGACACGTCAAACTTATAACACCTCTTTTTTGTCGGGGGTTAATAATGAAAATTACTTAGGGCCTGTTTCACCACTTCCTGATAAGTGCCGGGTAGGCTATCCACTACTTAACTTGACAGATAGAGTATGGAGAATCTGTCAAAAAAGTTGTGGATAGCCTATCCGGTACTTTATCAGGAAGTGGTGAAACAGGCCCGTATTTTATTACATTAGTGTCATATTCATAACTAGATGACGCCCGCAACTCCGTTGCGCCAAAGTTAGTTTATCGCCGGGAACCGTACATTTTTCCGGGATAAAAAGTATCCTATGTCCTTTGCCGGGACTCAAAGTATCTCCATACCATATTTCAGCAAAATCGATTCAGCGGTTTGTGCGTGAAGAGGTAACAGACAGACAGACACACTTCCGCATTTATAATATTAAGTATGGATATTATGAAATTGAAAGATTTGTTTATTTGAATGGGCTCGGAAACTTAGAGACTAGAGGCAGGAATGGAATTGGCAATAGATGTCTAGAGTCTAGACTCTGGATAGTCCCATGTCTTGATTCTTATGGTGTTAAAAGTCGTCTATGAAAATTTAATAGAAATAAGAAAATGATAGTTTCTTCTTGGGAAAAAAAACACTAAGTATATTATGTTTAAAAAAATAATATTACGATACATAAGGCAAAACAAAAAAATTATAAAAGCAAGATTTTTATAAGAATTTTTAAAAAAATATGATGAATTAAATAGTCTTCGTAATTAATATATTTTTTTATATTGTAGGATTTAATTTCATTACAATATCACAATAATAGTATGTAAGTAGTTTCTAAAATATTATTTTACTTTTTGTTAGAAATTACTTTAAAATGCTATTACTAGTATCTTCTTACTTAATAAAGGTCACAGATCCTTGACATAATGTCCTTACAAAGTATTTTACAAAGAACACGTAACAAAAACAAAAGTATTGTTCTTAGTTCTTCTATAGTTTCCGTGACGTTTTACCTTTATCCATATTATTATAATATTATAAATGCGAAAGTATGTCTGCAGGTCTGTCTGTCTGTTACCTCTTCACGCCCAAACCGCTAAACCAATTTTGCTGAAATTTGGTATGGGGATACATTGGTCCCGGGAAAGGACATAGGACACTTTTTAAATAATACCTGAATACCTGGCAAGAGTGGCAACTCCAGAGATGAGTTTTGTACGGTGTAGCTAGTACACTATATGAAGTAGACTAACCTAAGAACATTAGTTGCCTGTAAGTAGGTAATTCTTACATCATTGTTGTGACTTACAAAAGACGCATAACGTTATTGTTTTAAGAAGCATTTATTAAGTCAAGTCGACGATCAATCCCCAAGCGGCAGCCGCCTGCCGCATGACAATAATTGAAAATCTATCGTGTCAGCTATACCCGTATAGACGTGGGAGAGCCATGCTTCGGCACGAATGGGCCGGCTCGACCGGAGAAATACCACGTTCGCAAAGAAAACCGGCGTGAAACAGCACTTGCGCTGTGTTTCGCCGAGTGAGTGAGTTTATCGGAGGCCCAATCCCCTACCCTACTCCCTTCCCTACCCTCCCCTATTCCCTTCCCTTCCCATCCCTACCCTCACCATATTACCCTATTGCCTCTTAAAAGGCCGGTAACGCACCTGCAGCTCTTCTGATGCTGCGAGTGTCCATGGGCGACGGAAGTTGCTTTCCATCAGGTGACCCGTTTGCTCGTTTGCCCCTTATTTTATTTAAAAAAACCCACGATGGAGGTGTTAACATTATATTGTATCACGGCAGCTCCCAGTGCATCGTGTCCCCCGTGCTGTGAACTTGACAACAGCTGTGCGGGACCGGTCCAGCCGACCGGTCCCGCACAGCTGTTCGCTTGCACTCTGTTGCATAACGCAAATGTCGCGATTCTAAACACTATATCAAAGAACGAAAAAAGCCCCAGATTGAAAAAAACAAGAAATCATAAAATAGGATACAAACATCCATCCTTAATGTTGTACATTTGAAAGTTTGCTTGTCTGTCATTCTGTTACCACTGATAGTACTGAACCAATTTTATTAGAATTTAGAATGTAAAATAAATAATAAATAAAATAAAATATATTTTTATTCAAAATGGGTATCATGATACACTTTTTGAAAGTCGAACGAAGAAACTACGTTGCCTACCACCGGTTTGGGAACTACCCAATGTAATGTAGTTACTTTTAGTCCTAGGAAGAACATAGTATCTGTAGACAACTTTATAGTTCCAGCAAAATAAATAAATGTTGGTGCAACGAAATTGCTGACAATAATGTTGTTTGAAGTATAAAGTTATGAAATAGACTTACGCTTAAATCAATGCTAATTTTCACAACTAAGACACAATAAACATAACTACCAGTAGTTCGACTGCAAAGAGACGGACAGGTTTCAATATCTGTCAAATTCGTCGGGTTTCACTAGGATTATGAACGGAATGTGCCTCGCGCTGGCTGAATATAATTTATTTTTAAATATTTAAAATAAAGATTTCAAAATTGGATTCTGACAATTTTAATCGCATGTGCCAAAACACAAACAACAATACGACCAAAGAGGAACACGTCCAGCGAATATGTCATAGTTTTAAATTCGTAGGTAACAAGTTAACAACCCTAGCGACGATTTTCGTCATAATACGTCAAATTTGAAAATTTCAACATCAGTTCTAAGTCGGTATACTCTATCATTCTGTCTACTCTGACTAAGACGGCCTAGGTATAATAAGTAGGTTCAATAATAATCTGCTAATTCAATTCCATCTAATCATTAGTTCTTATCCTGTAGTTTACAAATCATGAAATGTCAAACAATACCACATATGGTAATTGATGTTCAATGATTGTTTATTGTTAAGAATTAATTGATAAAACAACTAATTTGGCGTTTGATAATAATGAATAACGATGTTTGTTGAAACTATCGCTGGCAGCTGCATCACCCTATAATAAGATATAATAAGCTTTGTCATAACATTATTATGTTAAAACTTAATCCATCAATTCGCAAGCGGCAGCCGGCTTCCGCACATCCAAAATCTATTGTGTCTGCTATACCCACGATGGAGGTGCTACAATGGGAGAGTAAAATCTTCTAAAAATATAAGTTAGCTCTAGATTTCCAAAACACTCGAACTGACTAGCCATAATCTAAATTCCTGAAGAATAACCACGTAAGGGTGGGTTGCACCAGAGGCGTTGTTAAGGTTGTTGTCAATTATGACGTTCATTATTGACTTTAATAAAAGAGTAAGTTGGTGCAACCCACCCATAAAATTCATTAAAGGGGAAGACTGATTCTTCTTCACAGGGATTAGGGAAGCTTTCACCATAACAGTTAAGGATTAAAATTAAAGCCTTTGTAATTCAGGAGGTATGTAAGTTAAGCCGTTAGAAATAGAGCTTAAGGAACCCGGCGCCGCTGTTTGGTACGAGATAGACGATAAATTATTTGATGAATTAATATTAGTTTCATCCGATTTAAACTGAAGCGACATAATATGTTGCACCATTGACCATTTCATAGTTTGTAACAAACGTGTAGAAACATTAAAATATTTTATTGCTGTCGCTATCGAATTTCTCGTTTTTCCTCAAGCAAAACATAATGATTATGTTTGTTTCGTACTTAAACAACGAGAATAAGCAATTAGGGTTTTCTTGCCGATCCAAACAAGAAGCACTTATTGTTCACAATGCTGTACCCATTGACTAGTTTTGGTAATTATTGGATCATACTGTGTATTTACTTTTAAACATAAGAGGTGCCGTGGTTAAAAATATTATTCTATAATATTTTCAGTCTAAATCATTTTGGCACTAAAAACAGGACTCATTTCAAACTTATCACAAAACCACCAAATTTAGACAAAGCCTTACCTTTGTTGATGCCAAGTTTGACGGTGCAGGTGACATTAGTGAATGTGATGTCCACCGGCTCCTTGTTGGGAGCCTGTGTCAGACCCAGACTCCGTTCCGGGATAGCCTGGAGCACCACTGAGTTTTTGTCAGGTTCACTTTCCTTTTCCACAATACTAGCGCCCGCGAGCATCATTTTGTTACTATTATGTTATTATTATTGCGGTATTTATTATTGTATTATTATTTAATTTAATTTTCTGCGCGTGCGTCTGCGATAAGGTCGCGCGGCGGAGTGCGCTCGCGCCTTTCAATAAACTATCAAAGCCTTTTGTTTTACGCTCCAACTCGACGTGAAGAGTAATTTGTAAACAGTAATTATAATGTACCTTGTACAATGTACATATTTATCGCTGTACAAACTACGAACAAAGACGCGCCTCTCTCCGCTTTCATTGTTTGTTTGTTTGTCATTGCTTAGTCACGTGTGTTCTACTGTATTAGTTGTAACTAAATATTTTGTTTATAATATTTCATTAGCAAGTTATGCTGTACTTAACGTAACGAGCAGTCGACACTTATTTATTACCATCATTTAATTTTAATTATTGTTTATCTTAAGCTCATAATGGTAGCTGGTAGGCACTTTGGTAGCTTTAGTTGTGTTAGGTGCTTGGTGTAGTTCCCGGCCCCCGGGTCAACTCAGACCGCAACGAGACGCGCAGATGCATTTCGTCGTTAAAGTTCCAACACCACGTCAAAAATAACAACTTTTCAGGAGAGAGAATAAAATAAATTGAATTTTGTACAGATTCATTTATGTATGTATACTATTATAATTATTTCTTTAATCTTTAGCTTTTTATATCTCAGTATTTCATTAATATTATACTTTTAGCACTATACCCGATTCCAGCATTCTAATCCTCTCGCTCAAAGGTTGCCTGGAAGAGATTGCTGCTAAGTAATAAGGCCGCCTTTGTGTGCTTTCTTCATATATTATTCATATTATTTCTTTTTAAACTTTGTATTTTATGTAATTTATTGTGCACAATAAAGTATATTTTCATTTCATTTCAGATTCAATTGTAGTTTAGAGTCATGCAGGTCTGTCAATAGAAATGCATCTACGCGTCGCGTTACGGTCTGAATTGACCCTTTGGCTTTTACAGACGAACGGCACTTGTCGACGGTAGGGTTGTTGAGGAAGTGATTATGAGGAAGAGGAGGAGGAAGAGGAATTTTCACGCGCAAATTTAGAGGATGCGGATGAGGAAGAGGATATTTTTTGAGGAAGAGGATGCGGATGAGGAAGCGGAAGAGGAAGCGGATGAGGAAGAGGATGATAGGAAATTATAAATACTAGCGGACCCAACCCAAAAGTCTTTGTTCTGTCTGTACATAACTAGGTACATACATTACACAAAAATTAATTAAAAGGGCATTTTCCAGTGGACCAAACTATGAATCTGAACCATTCTCACACACACAATAAAGAATCAACAAAATTGGTCCAGCAATTAAGGAGGAGTTCAGTAACATATACAATGGCTTTATACAGCCGTAGTGAGACCGATTACCGCATATTATGGCTGCGTAGTGTGTCAAAAAAAGGCTGAACAAGTAAACTGTCGCAAAAATCTGAACAGCGTCCAGAGACTGGCATGCCTAATAATCATGGGTGCGCTTTCTACAATACCCACCGCTTCCCTGATCAACCTAACTCCGCTTCCTCTGCTTGTTCAGATGGAGGCTAGAAAGGCCAGGGCCAGGACGGCGGGCAGGACAAATTAGGCCTCCACCCCATTTAGACAGCTGGAACAGTCTCTTCGTGAATCACCCATCATGGACATGCAAGCAGACGCCATGATCAAGGTGCATAGCTTTTCGAAGCAATATCAGGTTCTTATACCTGCCAGGGAGGACTAGAAAGGAAATATCCCAATTAATATTCGCCCTAGCGATATAGTTTGGTTCACGGATGGATCAAGGAAAGAACCGTGCGGGACCCGGATTCTACGGGGGCAAGCCACCAAGAGTAAAACATGCCAGTTTGGGGGAGTTTGCGACCATGTTTCAGGCTGAGGTCTTCGCAATCATCGGTTGCTTACTAGAAAGCCTAGAGATGGCACTAGTTAACAAAAATATTTTTTATCTTCTCTGATAGTCAAGCTGCACTTAAAGCACTGACTGCTGTAGAAGTTTCATCGAAATTGGTTCTGGAATGCATTGAGACGTTGAACATGCTAGGGAGGGACAATACAGTAACGTCCCCGGCAACGAAACCGCAGACGAACTGGCTAGGCTTGGGGCCGAGAGTCTCATATATGGCCCAGAACCGGTCTGCGGAATATCTCCCAGTACTACAAAGCAAGTGCTCGAGGAATGGGTTCGCGAACTAAGCAGAAAGCAATGGGTTGAGTCCCAGGCCTTGAACACTCCAAGGCACTAATTGCTGGCTTTAACAAGAAACTGTCAAAAATAGTGCTCACCATGGGTATGAATCAATTAAGAATCCTTACCAGAAGCCTAACTGGGCACTGCAAGCTCAATAAGCACCTTAACAGAATAGGTGTTAGTAGCTTAACGACTTGCAGATTCTGCGAGGCTCCTCCTCGCAGACATGAGACACCTATACACCTTCTCCTTGACTGTCCTGCTCTACTACAGAGCAGGAACAGGCACCTTGGTCGCTACGAATACTCATCCACAGAGGAAATTCGTGGCACCAACCATAACCACATCGTTCAATTTATGAGCAGCATTGGGTTGGGGACGGTACTCTAATGCGAAGGAGTCACAATAGATGACCTGCCTTCAGCATTAAAAAAAAACATACACAACACACGCATACAAAAAAAAGATGAGTAAATATTACAATTCTCTGGCTCTGGCGTGTGCATTGCCATGATTGGATACGCGACGCGCATGCGCAGTGAAACTCCTCATAAATTCCTCTTAAATTTTGAGGAAGCGATAGCGGAAGAGGATTTTTTTTATTTTTATTTATGAGGATGCGGTAACGGTTGAGGAACCCAAAATATTGCGGAACTTCCTCATTATGAGGAAGCGGAAGAGGAATCCTCAGCAACCCTAGTCGACGGTATGCGTGGACCGTGGACGGGCAACCGTCGACAGTTGAGAGCAGTCAATAACAAGCATTGCTATTTAGTTTTTAAAGGTGGAGATAATAATAATTAATTAATAGGGATCCGTTCTTAGGTGGAATGCGTTGCCCATTGGCTGCCAATTAAATGTTTATTTCTTAAATAATTATCATTTATTACATCTAAATAAAATTAAACTACATAATATAAATAAAATTGGAGTGTCTGTTTGTAATTTTGAAAGAACCGTTTTTACTAGATTTCATATATTTTTTTGCGTATTTACTTACAATCTTTGTTCTATAAACAACATTTTGTTATTTAAATACTACGAATACTTAATTAAAACCATAAACCTATAATGCTAGTATATATTAAGTCTATGATTAAAACTAAGGAAGAGTATCTAACTGTGTAAAATTTGTCCACGAGTCTACAATAAGTGACCCGAATACATACCGAAGTACTTACAAAAAAAGTAAAAGTACAAAATACAGTAAGTACCGAATACATGCATACTTCATGCATGTATTCGGTACACAATTTTGTGTAAATATGGAAGTGCCAATTACCACTATTAGATAGGAAAAATTATTTAATACTTTTTAGTTCATAATATAAGGATGTTATTATTGTTTTTACCTTGGAAGTCGGTTTTAATTTTTTGTAAAAATAATAATACAGTGTGGAACAAAAATAAGTGATAATACTTTAGGGTGTGTCCGTGTTCCTTTTAGAGAGTTCACTGTGAAAGTAGCAGTTCTGAAAGAAGAAATTTTTTTTTCACTTTTGTATGGGCAAGGGCCTGAGCGTCACGAGTTTCCCCATACAAAAGTGCAAAAAAATTGTTGGTCTTTCAGCGCTGCTACTTTCACAGTGAACTCTCTACAAGGAACACGTACACACCCTAAAGTATAATCCCTTATTTTTGTTACACCCTGTATACGTTTCCTTAGTTTCTATTATTCGTAGTTTAAAGATATAAAAACAGTTGTACCTATAACATTTCACTTACAACTACGTTGTAGGTTGACAAGGGTCTTTTGGCGCGTGGTGTCTTTTGGAACTAATGCCGCCACTTTGCAAAGTGTCCCTTTTTAGACAGTGGTTGATTTCACCTAGTAAATAATAAACTAACCCTGTAACATAAGTCTGGACGGCTGCATACGATGTCGATAAAACACTCACGAGTCACGCCCTATTATATTTCCAAGCGGCACAAGATTCTTATAAGATTTTACTTATATTTTTTATTTTTAAATTCAGTTAAAATTAAGTGATACCTACTTCAAGTAAATGTTGCCAAAGGAGCGAAATTATATTGGATTAATAGTTACTAATCAGAATAACAGATGGCGCTGTACAAAATGTGTCATCCGTGATTATTAATTCATTGAAAGTTGTAGGAATTTTGGGCGATCTTGAGTTTCTGTCGTCTCGGCTCCTCCTCCTCTTCAAGATACTCGCAAGGAGTCAGTAACTTCTCAGTTACTTTTCCATCAAGCAGATATTGAAGCTTCTGCATCCGACAGGGGCTGAAGGTCTTCTCCAGCCTGTTGATGTCGAGATGTGTGTCAGAACCATCCCGCTTGCCGTTCTTCCAGCCACGGGAGTATTGAAAGGTCTGCGCCGCGACCGACGACAGGGTGATCATGATGAGGAATACGGACAGATTCATCAGCATGGTGCAGGCGTTGGTTGTTCTGTGTATCTTCTGTGAATGTGCTCTCTTCCTCGCTCAAATTAGACTGTGCTTGAGTCTTCCAGTCGCACCCTTTTATACTCCAGTACACTTTTGTGTGCAGGAAATTGCTATACTTGAAGCGTGATAATTATTGCCACAATTATGATCTATTTCTTATTATAAAGGAACAGATAACAGCTGGATATCTGGGTGCACGGCAGTGCCCCCGCCAACGAGCTAAGGCGAAGCACAAAGGCACTATCTATCTATCTATCTATCTATCTATCTATATATATATATAAAACTCAAAGGTGACTGACTGACATGGTGATCTATCAACGCACAGCCCAAAGAACTGGACCGATCGGGCTGAAATTTGGCATGCAGGTAGATATTATGACGTAGGCATCCGCTAAGAAAGGATTTTGATCAATTCCACATCCAAGGGGTTAAAATAGGGGATGAAAGTTTGTATATAATAATACTTCTTAACGCGAGCGAAGCCGCGTGCAAAAGCTCGTAATTAACTATAGTACCTTCCTTTTCTCGAAGTGTTTCTTCGTATTTTTGAACCCTCGTAACTTTGGTTTGGATAATGCCAGATAGTTAAAAATTATTGAATGCGCAAAGCTTGAATATCGTAGCTATTATAATTTAGATTTTATAGGTGTCCAAAAACCCACAATTTTGTCACTGACTCACCGATCATCAAAATTGTTAGGGTACTTCCTGATGTTTTAGGAAGCTGAAATTTGGTATGTAACATAATATTAGTACAGAAACAACAAAATAATCGGCTAAGTGCGAGTTGGACTCGCGTACAAATGGTTCTGTACCACTACAGAGCAAAAATAGGCTAAAAATTGTTGTTTTTTGTATGGGATATATAATTATTAATTATGTAATTTATTTAAATTTTATTAATCTAATATCTACGAATAATATATAAAAATAAGTCGGGTTTTCCTTCCTGACGCCATATTAACTCCAGAACGCACGAACCGATTTCCATGGTTTTGCATTCGTTGCAAAGGTCTCGGCCTCCGTGAGGTTTATAGAAAAAAAAATTGAAAAAAGGAAGCAGGAAAACAGAGAAAACCGGCAAAACAACATTTGCCGGGACAGCTAGTAATTATTAAAGTACAAATACTTACAACTGAGTATTTTGTGAACTTTTCAAGTGCCTATGTGTTGCCATTATTTATATATAGCAAAAAATAGCAAAAAAATGACGTTTGTTTTATGGCAGACCCCCTTAAATATTTGATTTATTTTGTTTTCAGTATTTGTTGTTATAGCGGCAACAGATATAATTATACGTGATCTGTGAAAGTTTCAACTTTCTAGCTATTACCGTTCTTGAGTTACAGCCTGGAGACAGACAGACTGACAGACAGACGGACAGACAACGAAGTCTACTAAGACTTCGTTGTCTGTCCGTCTGTCTGTCTGGATCTTCGGCGGAAGGGTAAACACGGGACCCTATTACTAAATAGGGTCCAGTTTTTACCCTTGGGGTACAGAACCCCTTAAAATACGTGTTAGCCTTGAGATACCACAGACTCACAGAAAACCGGCGTGAAACACCGCTTGTGCTGTGTTTCGTCTAGTGAGTGAGTTTAGCGGAGGCCCAACTGCACCCTATACCTTATACCCTATCCCTATTCTCTTCTGCTTATTCCCTTAGCCTATTCCTTCATAAAAAAGGCCGGAAACGCACTTGCATCTCTTCTGATGTTACAGTGTCCATAGGCGACGGCAGTTGCTATCCGTCAGGTGACCCGTCTGCTTGTTTGCCCCCTAATTTCATCATAGTATTTTAAAACAAAAAATCCATTTACCTACCGTGAATAGGTACTATTAGATATGTTAAATGTTTGTAACTTGTAGACTTACATAGAAACCACTAAACCAAATTGAAGAAAACAATATTTTAATACTTAAAATATTTTTAAAGAGAAAGGACATTTAAAATTGTGATTCCTCTTTATTATTATAAAATTAATACGTACTGTTTGCGATCGATATAATATTATCAGAGTAGTGGGCAACATCTCTCTATAATCTTCGATGACATTATACCTCTGTCTCTAATTAATTAATCAACAAAACATCCAGTCATCTATTCCTTTATATTTGAAAATAGATCATAATTGTGGCAATAATTAGCACGCTTCAATAGCGCAATTTCCTGCACACAAAAGTGTACTGGAGTATAAAAGGGTGCGACTGGAAGACTCAAGCACAGTCTCATCTGAGCGAGGAAGAGAGTGCATTAACAGAAGATACACAGAAGAACCAACACCTGCACCATGCTGATGAATCTGTCCGTATTCCTCATCATGATCACCCTGTCGTCGGTCACGGCGCAGACCTTTCAATACTCCCGTGGCTGGAAGAACGGCAAGCGGGACGGTTCTGACACACATCTCGACATCAACAGGCTGGAGAAGACCTACAGCCCCTGTCAGATGCAGAATCTTCAATATCTGCTTGATGGAAAGATGACTGAGAAGCTGCCGGCTCCCTGCGAGTATCTAGAAGAGGAGGAGCCAAGGCGACAGAAACACAAGATCGTCCAAGATTCCCATGACTACTTCCAGTGATTTCTGGTCACGGATCCTCGATTTAACTTAAGATGTACAGCGCCATCTATTTTTCTAATTTATAACTATTAATCCAATAAAATTTTGCTTGTTTAGCAACATATTTTATAAGTGAACTTTGTGATTATAAAAGACTAAGGGCCTGTTTCACCACTTCCTGATAAGTGCTGGATAGGTTATCGACCACTTAACTTGACAGATAGAGAATCTGTCAAAAAAGTTGTGGATAGCCTAAAGCGAGGAATTGACTACCGGGCCGCCCGTCACGGGCAGGTCTGTCGCATGTCTGCTCGTCAATTCCTAGGTACGGGCACAGACATGCCCGCCGGCCCGTGCCCGCAGCCTGCCCGCGAGATCGCATTTTTCCCGCGCGGGCACGGGCAAGTCTGTACATGAATGGTCGCGACGGGCGGCCCGTCGTCATTCGCGCCTTGGAGAGCGACTGGAGTGCAGTTAAAATATTATTTTAAAATATATTATTGTTAACAATACAAACATTAAACTTAAGAAAAACCAACAAAAATAATTTTAACATTCGTTTATTTCCATTTACCGGTCGCATCCTTGTTTGTGGAAAGTTAAAAGCAAGGATTACATGAACACCGATCTACGTAATGCCGCTAATACAGCAAACTTATTGAAAAATCCAAAGAAATCAATGACGATGCTAATCTATCATTTGTTACAAAGAAGATTGAGTCCATGAGTCCACGACCGAGCTGTAGCCCTCTATCTATTCGACTGACTTGCCTGTTCTGTGTGTGTTCAATAGGGGCAAGCGGCAGACTTGTGCCAGACCGGGCGGCCCGCGGGCAGCCCGGTAGTGAATTCCCTGCTTAATCGGCACTTTATCAGGAAGTGGTGAAACAGGCCCTAAGTATATTATTATTATTCTTATCTTATACCGCTCGGCGCTGTCTATAAATATAAGTAGTGGAGTGCATAGAGCGTAAAAATCATGCACCGAGTTCCGTAATAGTGGAGTAAAAAAAGGAATATGACGTAGCTGATAACATAAATAAAAAAGTTTACCTACTGAAAAGTTGTGCTTTTGTTTTTTAAATTATTTCATACCACTTCAGTTACACTCATAAATTTTAAAATTTTGAAGAAAACCTGCATTTCTTTCAGTTCTGTTATGTAGCAAAAAATTAAAATATACTTACTATCTGAGGGCACGGTAGTGCCCCCTCCAAGTCGAGCAAAAAAGCGGTCATTTTTTTGATATACGTCGCGTTGCTTATATACATACTAAAAAAGAAAATAAGTAGAAAAAATATATAATTTAGATTTAAAAATTATTATTTTTGTATCTAGATGAGCATTCTCCCGGATTTAAGATTGTTGTGTGCTTCGGCAGTACCTATGTACCTACCTGATAAATAGCGTTCCCATTTTTTTTTGGTTTCAAATAGGAAGTTTAAAACTATTTCAAGCCTAAGCTTGACAAAGCCTTCTTTTTGTTAATATGTAATTTTTTTAGCTCTTACTTTATTAACTTTTCCGAAAAAGTAGCACAAACTTCTCACGTATATTAGAAGAAAATCTGTATTTTCTTTTGGGTTAGCTTTAACAGAATAAAATGTAAGTATGTTTTTTTTATTAGTTACATTCGCTAAAACATAAATAAAGGAAGAAATTAGGTTAAGAACTAATATTTTTCGTATTCAGGTAAGCATTTTCCAAACATAGGTCGCAGCATGCGTCTTTAGTATTGTACGAGATATTATGCAGCACCCTAGTGGCACCCAATTTTTTTCTGTCTTTTAATAGGAAGTTTAAATATATTTCAAACGCTAGAAAAAGCCTTTCATTTGTCGATGCATTTAACTTTTGAGCTCTTACATCAATAAATTCTCAACAAATGTAGCAAAAGCATGTTGGTCTATTTTACACATTTTTGGAGATATTATAACTTTTTAAAGTACTTAAACTCATCATTTCTCTAAAAATTAACACACTTTTCATTACAGCCCTGAAATCCGCCCAAACCCTTTTATCTTGGTTACGCCGAGCGTTAATCTTTGAAAACTGTGCAAAAATCTTATACCTAGTTTTATTAAGCATAGCAAAGCAATTTTTTTTAATTGTGTTTTTGGTTAATTTTCAATGTAAGCAATCGGATAAGAGTCATTAAATAACAGGAACAAGAATTTTTCTTCTCGACTGGTTTTATGTTATGGTGAAATATTAATTTTTATTTAAATAACTAAAAAATTAAAAGCACCAAAATGTTTTTGGTAAACTTTGCAAGTTATAGTGTAAAATAGAAAATGTCACCTCAAAAACAAAAATCTATTCACTAATTACAATTTGCGGAGGTTATAAAACCTCTGGGCACTGCACTAAAGTCTAAAAGCGACACTTTGCTAAGCGGTGAAAAGCGAAATTAAGATTTACTATTGTTAGGGTTCCGTATCCAAAGGGTAAAAACGGGACCCTATTCAGTAACAGCCAATAGGGTCCCATCTTCCCGTCTCGTAGACTTCAATGTCCGTCTGTCTGTCCGTCTCTCTGTCTCCAGGCTGTATCTCAAGAACCGGTATAGCTACACTTCTAAAATTTTCACAGATTATGTATTAATTATATAATAAATATAATTATTGTCGCTATAACAACAAAATAAGTACACTAAAAACTAAAAAATAATGTTCATACAACAAACGTGATTTTTTTGGCTTGTTTTGCTTGTAATCCATAATGGCAACAGGTAGGCACTTGAAATATTCAAAAAATCCTTAATTATATTCGTACTTTAATATTTGGTAAGTAATAAAATTAAAATAAATAATTAAGGGGGCTCCCATACAAAAAACACTATATTTTCGCTCTATAACGGTACGGAGCTCTTGGTGCGTGAGTCCGACTCGCACTTGGCCGATTATTTTTATGTATTTGCATGGCTGGTATTATTTTATTATAACAATATTTCCAAACATTGTGTTATTGACTTTTGGCTTGCCTTAAAACTAACTTTATGATATCTTCTACTTGCCAGTTGCTATTATACATATAATATTATATTAATTTAACTTGTGCTTAGTTATGTTTTTTTAATAGCAATTTTTATAGCAATTGATAGGATAAACATACAATCTTTCTCCAATGAACTACAATAATTGTACACAAAAAAATAATTAAATGTAAAAAAAAATTATTAATTATTATTGAAATTAACAGGGGCGGATCTTGAATTTGTGGGGCTCTGCGCTAATACTGCTTAGGGGCCCTACCTAATTACTCAACTAATTGCCATGTTGACAATAAACTGGTTTTTTTGTAGTGATGTTGGTATATTATGTTAATTAAGTACAGGAAGAAAATAGGAAAACAATTTTTTAATTTATTTAAATGGGCTACTAGAAGTTCCGCGCGGCTTCGCCCGCGTAATTTAAGAATGTCACGGAAACCGTACATTTTTCCGCAAAAAAAGAAACCTATGTCCTTTCACGTGGTCTATTTTTTATGTGTGCCAAATAACAAAAAAATTGCTGTCGTACGTTTGAATAAGCCCTTTCAAATAATTTCCACCGTTTTTTCCACACTTTCCTCTATTTCTTCGCTCCTATTAGTCTTAGCGTATAAAAAATAGCCTATAGCCTTTCTCGATAAGTAGGCTATACGTAGGGACCAGTAGTTCCTGAGATTAGCGCGTTCAAATAAGTCATTTCAAATAATTTCCCCCGTTTTTCCATAATTTCCTATATTTCTTCGCTCCTATTAGTCTTAGCGTAATAAAATATAGCTTATAGCCTTCCTCTATAAATGGTCTATCCTACATTGGAAGAATTTTTCAAATCGGACCAGTTGTTTCTGAGATTAGCGCGTTAAAATAAACTCTGTCAAATAATTTCTCCCCTTTTTTCCCACATTTTTTCCTCTTTTTCTTCGCTCGCAAAAAGAAAACGTAGAAGCATAGTTTTCACTAGAGGCAATAACATAGTGAAAAATCGTTGAAATCGGATAAGTTTTAAGGGTAGCAAAACGTTATGGCTTTTTGTATGGAGATGGAGCCGGTAGTCGATCCTCTTAATGATGACATTGTTGTCCTGTATTTGTTTTCTATATACGACATCCTGGAGAAAGAACGCTCTGCTCCCCGTGTATTATATTTCTCTATGAATCTGCTTCACAGCTAGTGATCGGCATCGTTAAAAATCTTTAAGGTGGGAAAACATCAACAAGTTTTTTTTCATAAATTAGCCAAAAAATTTCACCGCAAGAGGTGTAAGACTCTGTCTTAGACTGCAGTAAATAAGATTTTAACTGAATGCACTTATTCACTAAATGTTCGTCTACGGCATTTGGATAATGCGCCAACCTTATGATCGTTTTTTTTTATTCTACATAATTGTTATTATTGACAATATCGTCTATAATTGGTTTCAGTTCGGTTGGGGGCTCTCTGTATTCGCGGGGCCTTGGGCTGCAGCCCAAAAAGCCATATAGTAGATCCGCTCCTGGAAATTAACGTACCAAAGGATTAGGACCTAGGAATAATAATTAAGATCCTTAAAATTATATAAATGTTGTCTTGATCCTTTAAAAAGCAAATAGCAATGCTTTTTATATGCATTGCCTTGCAAATTTCAATTATATTATTTTTTATCGTAATTTAGGAATATTATTATCTTCCTAATAAGGTAAAAGCACTAATGGCAGCCGCTTTAAGGAAACATAAAACATTTGAATGTTATAAAATATATATTTATGAAAATAGAGGATTGATAACTTCTTCCATGTCTTCAGTAACTCTTACAAAATAATTATTCTCTGACAAATCAATAAAAAATACATATATATTATTGGTCTTTTTGTAGACTTAGTCATAAGTACTAATAGATGACATCACAATAAACGAACATCACTAATAGTAGACACCAATATGAACTAATAGTTGACATAGAACATTACATTACATTTTAAAATACATTTTTCCTATTATTAGGTCTTTATTTGCCGTTTTTTTTAAGATTTCATTTACTTCATCATAATAACTACATGCATATGAAATATTATCCACGTTGTCTCCAGATTCTATCCATTCTTCTTCCATGCTAAAACTATCTTTCCTCTTATTTTTATTTTTCATATTTTTTTCTAGTAAATTTATTTTCAGTCTTTAGTCTCCATGCTTCTCTTGCCTCTTCTTTTTTCTTCTTTCTTTTCTCAGCTCTCCTTTTACTGCTAAAAACTAAAGCAATCGATTTTTAGATCAGTACAAGGTCTAATATGTCCATTTTCAGGTACAGTAGTTCTAATTTGTTAGTTTGTTAATAGAATAATATTTTTAGAGAAAAGTGGTGATATTTGCAGTAGAATAAACTACAAAATAACTTTAGTATGTATTGCAAAACTAAGAGATGAGATCCATGTCATCTATTAGGTTTTTTACATTTTCAAGAACTAATAGTAGACCACGGACGTAGTGTAGTAGACATCCTTTATATAGTTAGGGAAAATTGAAAAAAATCATAAATAAACATTAATAAGTGTATACAACATGACCATTAATCCAATGAAATTAATAGTAATTACAAAAAATCAAATACTTAAATGTATTCAAAACTTGCGTGCAAAATTTCGCCTTCCTTAAGGAAGGCGAAATTTTGCACGTAAATTAAATAGGTTCAAATAGGTTAACCTATTTGCTAAGAAATTGCCGAGCGCGTGTTGACGTGGTCACATTATTTACGAAAACTGATCCCATTTTAAAATTTTGTTCCCGAAGGCGTCCCAAACATATTTTTTCACATCAACAGATAGCTTGAGAAGCTTATAAAATTTTTAGTGTTGAGAAATAATTAGAGTAATTTTTATTTTTATGGTATTTTTGTCGTAAGTGTCATCTATTAGTTCCGAGTCTACTATTCGTGCTTTTACCTTACTACAGATCGCCCAATGGTCGAAATTCGACCTTACTTGCAACGACATTGGGACTACTACCTTTATTTTGTAAAAAATATTGACTTCATCATAGTTTTTTTCAATTCTTGTCTCTGGGACTCAGCTGATCTCAGACTGGCCGTTTAAGCATTGTCTTAATAAATAGTATCTAAAATTAAATAAAAAAAAACAATAATCCATTCTCAATTTGTCAACTTGTTGTCAAGAGACTTCAACTATAAGTAAAAGAGTATAATTCGTATGTATAGGCTTGTCACTCAAGAATCTGTCATTTTTCCTAGTAGTAGTGTCGTAGTGTGTGTAACGTTTTATTTGTTAAAAATATATATGTTAAAAGCATCATTTTAAAATAATATTAGCTCGATGCACTCCTTCACCATATAAACTATAACTGTGCGAAATTTCATGCACCTACGTTTCCCCATTTTTCGTAAAAAGGGTTACAAAGTTTTTCTCTCACGTATTAATATATAGATATAAAATTCTCGTGTCACAGGGTGCGTGGTTGAACTCCTCTGAAACGGCTCGACCCATTTTCGTGAATCGCGAGCATAGCGACGCACTGTGGTCCCAAATTCGACGCTCCATACTCATAGAACTCGATTGTTGAAAATCGTTGTTTTTTTTTGGCCAGGAACATTGTAGGGCATTGTTCTATTATAAATATTAGGATATAAAACTCCTTAGTTAATTTGTTTGCGTAATATAAGCGATTTTTTTTTTTTGTATGGGAGAAAACACTCAAATCCATTTTTTTTCGGACTGTCAACAACTGTAAACTGGAGATTAACCAGGGGTTGTTGTCCTACATGAGACGCATCCTACAAGCAATAACACTTCTGCCCGTTCTCGCTCGTTTGGAAATAATTTACAGAAAAAAAAATCCATGGCCGAAATCATTCAAATCCATTTTATTCCGGACTGACAGCAACTGACAAATTGGGATACACAGGGTTTGTTGTCCTACCTGAGATGATTTTTACAAGCTTTTGACGATTTTTGCAACATTTTGCGGGAATGATTTTCTCATAACTTTCGAAAGTCCTTTTCCTAGTTTCTTAAAGTATAAAATTTTTACTCTTATAAGTTTTAAATATGTTTGGACAAAAAATAATAAAAACACAATATTATTATTTCAACTGTGTATTATTTTAGAAGTAAGTAAGATTCGTCTCACCCTCAGGTGGGACAACAATCCCTGTGAATACCAAGGTGTCAGTTGTAATAAGTTTCAAACAAAATAGATTCGAATAGCTTTTTTCATAAAAAATAAATATATATTTATGTACTTACGTCTAAACGCGCAAGTATGGGTACAAGTGTTATAGTTTGTAGGAATTGTCTCAGGTAGTACAACAATCCCTGTGAATCTCAAGGTGTCAGATGTAATCAGTATTGAATAAAGTGAATTCGAATGATTTCGGCCATAGAAAAATTCACATTTATGTAAATTTTGTCTAAACGGACGAATACGGGCATAAGTGTTATAGCTTGTAAAAATCCTCTTAGGTAGGACAACAAACCCTGTGAATCCCAAGTTGTCAGTTGCTGTCAGTCCGGAATAAAATGGATTTGAATGATTTCGGCCATAGATTTTTTTTATTTCTGTAAATTATTTCCAAACGGGCGAGAACGGGCAGAAGTGTTTTTACTGGTAGGATGCGTCTCATGTAGGACAACAACCCCTGGTTAATCTCCAGTTTACAGTTGTTGACAGTCCGAAAAAAAAATGGATTTGAGTGTTTTTTCCCATACAAAAAAATAATTAAATCGCTTATATTACGAAAACAAATTAACTAAGGAGTTTTATATCCCAATATTTATAATAAAACAATGCCCTACAATGTTTTTGGCCAAAAAAAAACAACGAATTTCAACAATCGAGTTCTATGAGTATGGAGCATCGAATTTGGGACCACAGTGCGACGGGACGATGGACGTTGCTTGTCATGGTGACATGTAACCACTTCAAATTTCAATAAAATAATATGGGCGAAAATCGAAATTCTTTATACGGCAAATAAAAATAAAAATTTAATTTAAACTATGTTAGTCTCTCGAGAACGGCTTGAAATCCAGGAAAGGTAAATATTATAAGGGAAGTTAAAAGAAGTACACCGGGAGTTCAGGGACATCTAAGTAGTTAACAATAAAAGTTGATCCTATTAAAAAAATCGACAGTAAGGCTAGGTTCTCAGTTCTCACTCGCGTCCAACGCGTAAGCGGTTAATGGTTATATTTTATGATTACCGTGAGTATATATTTTAACTGAGCAAATATTATTCTAGTGTAATATATTTAAAATTACTTTAATTTAATTATGCACTATATGTCTTTATAATATCATAAACTGATTTCAATTCTACACTACACCTAAGGTATTTTTTAATTAATATTATACTTAATTAATGGGAAAGTGTGTTTTCTGTCTGTCTTACCTCTTCACGCCTAAGCCGCTGTACCGATTTTTGGAATTGAAATCCCATCAAAAACATTTTCTTATAAAAATTTTGCCAAGACGAGAACATAGTTCGTGGTGTCAAAAAGTTGTGAGATCTCATGTAGAGCCAAGTTTCTAACCTTACACATTGAGCCCTAAATCTAAAAACCTTAATTTTATATTATGTCGCGGTAAAATACTTGACATAATATTGTGTCAGCCGTTCGAGAAGAATCTAAAAATCTACACATTAGTCAAAATCAGTGGCCTGGCCATTTTATATTCATGTCATTATATTATTATCTTAAAAATTTGAACTATCTGGCATTATTCAAACCAAAGTTACGAGGGTTCAAAAATAGGACGAAACGTTTCCAGAAAAGGTAGGTACTGGTTGCTTTAGGCTCGTCTTGGCGGGGGCACTACTACTGTGCCCCAACCCCCCAGTTTTGGTATGGAGATGTACGGTTCCCGCGCAATAAATGAATTTTGGAGCAACGGAGTTGCAGGCGTCAATATCTAGTATTTTCACGCAAATACAGTACGTAATGTAATACGTTAAATATTACTATGAGGAGTGCTTATAGTGGTAGGACATACGTCCTACCACTATTGTGTTATTTTATTATTTAAATCACTATTCCAAGTTCGAAGCAATTAGTGATCTAGATTGGCACCGAGGCCCGAGGTTCTCGAGTAGGTACTGGTAGGTACTGTACAGCTGCAGTGTTCCGCAAACTTTTAGTGTTCAAGGTATTAAGTACAGCTAGAAAATTAAAATTTTTGGAGGTACACCACGAATTAATCAGGGTGTTCTGACCCCAATTCCTATTCCTTTCGTCGATCGTCCTGAGATGATGGCTTTTTAGGGTTCCGTAGTCAATAAGGAACCCTTATAGTTTCGGTCTGTCCGTCTGTCTGTCTGTCCGTCTGTCCGTCCGCGATTTTTCACAGAGACTATTTTTAAAAGGCCTACAAAGCTGTTATTCGGCATGAATGTCGGTACATCTACATCTAATCTAATGACGCCGACAAAAATATAATTTATATAATTTTTATGTATGTTAGTCATTAAGGTATATATTGTATGGGCCTACGCAGCCTGATTTAAATAAATAAATAAAAATGGTAAGTAAGTATATAAAATTTTAAAAAAATATTTTTTTTATGGTACCTCGCAATTCCCAAGGTCCCACATCCAGCGGGGGTGATTTATTTTTTCCGTGTCCACCCCACAGTATGTGGTGTCATTGGATAAGTTTTTTTTAAATATTACGAGTATTCAATAAAAATCGGCCAAGTGCGAGTCGGAATCGCGCACGAAGTGTTCCGTACCGTTATGCAGCAAAAATGGGCCAAAAATTGTGTTTTTGTATGGGAGCCTCCTTTAAATTTTTATTTTATTTAAATATTTTTATTAATTATTAAAGTACACATATATTTAAGGCCTTTGTGAAAATTTCAAGTGCCTACCTGTTGCCATTATTGACATCTAGCAATAAAGGCCAAAAAAATCAAGTTTGTTGTATGGGAGCCCCCCTTAAATAATAATATTATTTTGTTTTTAGTATTTGTTGTTATAGCGGCAAGTGAGGCAACAGATATACACAATGGGGATTGTCCAAAAAAAATCACATGTACTTTTTATATTTTTTTTCGTTTAAATAGGGTATTTTAAGAATATAAATTAAATAATTTTGAAATTCATTGGCTAGTTTTTTCTCAATATTTTTTTAAAGTTTCGCTCTGACGTCATCATCGGCCGCCAATTGACCTCTGCATATGTTTTAAATTTCCTTTCAATCTTATTTATAATGGCTGGTTCGTCAAATGCAAGTTCTCATTATGTGAAAGCTGATACGAGAAGCTTACCAAAAGTTTGAAACGTAATGTTGGTCGAATTTATTGCTAATTTAACGCCATTGAAGGTCAAACAAAGGTTAAACGTATTTGTTCAAAAATATAAGTAACTAATGGATATTTTTTTCATTTATGTACAGAAAAACGATCACTGACCTTATTCCTCGAAATGTTTTTGTAATGAGCAAAATTTAAAAAAAATGGACAATCCCCATTGACAATCTATGCGAATTTCAGAAGTCTAGCTATAGCGGTTTTTGAGATACAGCCTGGCGACAGACAGACAGACAGACAAACAGACGGACAGACAGCGAAGTCTTAGTAATAGGGTCCCGTTTTTACCCTTTGGGTACGGAACCCTAAAAAACCATTTTCCGATTTAGGGGTCCATTTGTGAAATATGTATAGTTTAAAAGTGTAAAAAATCGTTAGAGTCTAGTGTCCCCTGCCCCCTTTCTACCAGCTAAACAGTTGCTTCTGGAAATGTGAAAAAATTCACGAGGGTAGAAAATATGCTGAATTTAAAAGGAAAACTATCACGGCTAAGAAGACTTCAAAAGTTATTGAGTAATAACTTGCTTGTGGAAATGGAAAGTTACACTCTCAACATAAGAAGATTTGCGCTTTACCTGCCTTTATATGCCGGCCTTATCATATTATAGTCACAATTTATTCGACCTGAACCACAGAATAGATAACAGTACAAGTACCTGAACTAGGCTTAATTTTTGTCGCTGGAGACGCGGATGTCTAGATGTACCCGAAGCTGCCGAAGGTCAGTGCTGACGTAGTATTTAGTACCGCCGTGTTTAGTGGTTAGCCGGTGGGCTTGCTTCCACTAGATACCATTTCTTCGGGCGCAGATATCCGCGGTCCCAGATACCCGCGGAATACGAAAAAGCATTTCTAGAAACAAAAAATACACATAATTCACACAGATTTCGGTGAGGGCCACGCGGGAATAATTTTTATAGTGCCCAAGCCCGACACGACTGGCGAGAGGTTAGGCGCAGGGCGGACCTTTTACATGACCATCCGACGAATGGATCATCTTACTTGTCAGATGCCACCTGATTAGGTGATCAGCCTGCATTGTCCTAACCAAACTTGGAAACATGTTTCCAACGCGGGAATCGAATCCACGAGCTCAACGTCAGTCAGTCAGTCCAGAGCCACGTGCTCTGAATAGGGTTGCCAGGTGAGTCACGAAAAAATAACGAGTTAATACAAACCCCCAATTGAGGGGTTGTTTGTATGATTGGTAGGTCGCAAAAATACAGTTTTTTATATTATTATTGCGGTTATAAAATTGTATACTATAATTTACATATCGAAATAAAGGTAGGAGCTTGTCCGGTATGACAGTTTATTTTTTACCAGATAGGCCTCGAAAATACCGGACTGTACGCTTAAATACCGGACATCTGGCAACCCTAGCTCTGAACCACTGAATCACGGAAGCGTTATTACTTATTAGAAATAATAGGCTTTACCTAAGTGAGCAGTGAGCACATCGGTAGCACCATAACATTATTACGTCCCAATGGCCAATCCGTCCAGTTTTTGGCAGTGAGACAGGGGGCGACTGCTTATCTCAAGTATAAACCCATCTGAACCAACGTGACTCACATATTTTAATAATAACATAACTTTTATATTATTATTATGATGACTAACATAACTGGTGCAGATTACTGCGTGTAATGGGGGCCTTAGTTCAGGGATACGTATAATAGATGCACGGAGAAAACGTTCATCAACTTTAATTATGTGCTATAAATATTCAAATAACCTAAGAAATACGTCATTCATGGTAATTTATAAATTACTATAATTTGATTTGAAACTGGCTATCCGCGTCATTCCTTTTTGGGTTCCGTAGTCAACAAGGAACCCTTATAGTTTCGGTCTGTCCGTCCGTCTGTCTGTCTCTCCGTCCGTCTGTCTGTCCGCGGTTTTGCTCAGAGACTATAGGACCAACAAAGCTGTAATTCGGCATGAATGCACATGAAATTATTAATGATGCCGACAAAATGGTAGTTATACAAGGTCTTTGAAAAAAAAATTTAACACCAAGCGAGGATGATTTTTTTTTTGGCGTTCGTGTGGGGTGTCGATGGATAGGATTTTTAAAAATATTATGAGTATTCAAAGATCTTTTTCCGATTTAGGGATCCATTTGTGAAATATATTATGAAGTTTTAAAGTGGAAAAAAGTCGTTAGAGTCCCTTCTACCAGCTAAACGGTTGCTTCTGGAAATGTGAAAAAATTCACGGGAGTAGGAAATATATACTGAATTGAAAAGGAAAACTATCACGGCTAAGAAGACTTCATAAGTTATTGAGTAATAACTAAGGGATATTATTAAATGCACATCAGAATAATTTTTCAGCACACTACCTTAACTCCGCTAATTAACTGGATGCATACCAGAAAAACTAATGCTGATCAAAAAAAACAATTGATTAACTGAGCATGTCCTTCAAAAAAAACTTAAACATCATACAAAACGAGACGACCTTTATAACCGAATTCACACCAAAAATATGGTTCATACATCGGATATATTATTTGTAAAACTAAAATTTTAATTGTTTATCAAAAATACTAACTTGCACTCTAAATTGGAATCTTACAACGGAATTTCTAAAAACGATATCGAAAGGTGCACCACAATAAAATCAATTTCTATTATCAAAACAAGTCTACAAATTGACAAATCGTGCAACTAAAATATTTTTAACCTAACTTTATTTTCTTTTTGTTTCTCTGCTTTACTGAAAAACATGTTGGGGCCTCCTCACCTAACGCCGCACTCACTCCTTTGCGCTCGCTCTTTACTCTTTAGCGACCACAGATATACCTTGATCTATTTCTGTGTTAGCGACAAAGATTTTTGGTAATTATGATGAGATATGGTGAAAGATTTTATCATTCCAAAACTATATAATTCAAGGTTTCATGATAAAAATAAAAATGAAGAAAAATCATCAAAATTCACTACTGTATTGTAATTGTATGGGTTAATAAATTTATTAATGATTTTTAAATAATTAATAGCAATGTTGGCCCAATACGACTTGATTGGGTTAGGTTAGATTGCGCGTGGCCCGACTGCCGACACGCAGTTGGCCGGTTTTTGTATGGGAGCTCCCCGTTAAATTTTAATTTTATTTAAATAATATTATTAATTATTAAAGTACACATATAATAAAGGCGTTTGTGAAAATTTAAAGTGCCTATTTGTTGTCATTATTGTTACCGAGGAAAAAAGGACAAAAAATTACGTTTGTTGTATCGGAGCCACCCCTTAAATATTAACTTTCATTGTTTTTAGTATTTGTTGTTATAGCGGCAACAGATATACACAATCTGTGAAAATTTCAGAAGTCTAGCTATAGCGGTTCTTGAGATACAGCTTGGAAACAGACAGACGGACAGACGGAGAGACAACGAAGTCTTAGTAATAGGGTCCCGTTTTACCTTTTGGGTACCTACCTAAAAACTAGCGGTACTACGAAACCCTACATTGAGTCTGGCCAGGCACGCACTTGGCCGTTTTTTTCTTGAATCATCATTCATCATACTAGTATTATTTATATGCGAAAGTTTTTTAGTGTATAATTTTGTTAGTTACTTTTTCACGTCTAATATAAACGGCTGAAGTGATTTTTATGATATTTGGCATAGAGTCAGACGATATCCTGGATTAACACATAGCCTTCATTTTACTGCGGTAAAACATCTTGTCGGAAATCACTAATTTATTTTTACTTTGAATTAGCTGGTAACACCGCGGGGCCCAGCTAGCTAATAAAATAAAGAGGCTTTGCGACCCCCTCTGTTGGTCGACGCAAAGTTTGAAAACACTGTCCTTACATAACATATTAGGAAACACTTTTTTTAAATATTATTATGGGATATAGTAATAATTAAAAAAATCCGGCCAAGTGCGAGCTGCACTCGCCCATGAAGGGTTTGCTGCTGCAGAGCAATAAGGTTTATTTCTATGAAATTAAAAGGTTTTCGATTTATTTTTATATTTCAGACCAATCCATAAATACCCCACACGCATAGGTTAGATGAAATTTTTTTTTGTTTCAGTTGTACCTATGGGGACCCCTAAATTTTTTTATAATTATTCCATTTTTGTATCAAAATCTTAATGCGGTTCACAGACTACATCTACTTACCAAGTTTCAATAGTATAGCTCTTATATTTTCGGAGAAAAGTGGCTGTGACATACGGACGGACAAACAGACAGACAGACAGATAGACAGACAGACATGACGAATCTATAAGGGTTCCGTTTTTTGCCATTTGGCTACGGAACCCTAAATAGGGGTTTCCCCGAAAAATACATTTTAGAATAATAAAATTTATGATTATTAAGTGCATTATCTACTTAAATTACAGTGGCTAGTTTATTACATCTTCATCAGACATAATATCTAATTTGGTATTAAGTATATAAAACTTAATATTATTGAAAAAAAACGACATTTTAATTAATGAATAATAACTCTATGTAGGTGCTTCATTAGCATTCTACTGCAATTAATTTAACTGATCTTACTCATTTATAAGGTATAGGTTAGGTCAGTGTTTTTCAACCTGCTAGTTGCAAGACTCGCAACTCCGGAGGTCGCCATAGGTCAAGAAAACTATTGCAGTAAAAAAAACAATAATGATTAAAAAAATTGACATACTTATTATTATTTATTAAGTAGAAGCGTATCATAGGATGTATTCATAAAATGTATCTAAGGTACTCGTACTTACTTCATACTAATTAATATTATGGTATTTTGCTAATTGCGAACCCATTTTCATAGAATTCACAATATTATAGGTACTCTTTTTTTTTCGTTGGGGAAATGCGTTTACGGCTTACGCATCCCCGGCAGTCTGGGGAAGGTTACCGGGGAATGTGGGACTCCCTGGGGGCGGAGGGCCGCGCCCGGGAATACCCACTAAAACCCCAACGGTGTTCCTGCTCTTCCGCTTAATGCAGAGCCAAATATTACAGGTCCTTAAAGAAACTTAGAGAAGGTGCAAGGACCTAAACATTGTTTATAAAATAAAATAAAATAAAATATCTTTATTTCAGGCATAAATGTACCCATACAAATTATATAAAATATTATGTAAAATTAAAATAAAATAATGTTGACACTGTAAAGGGGTGTCCAGTCATAAAATCACTTTTTTTTCTGGTTCATGTGAACAGAGATCCACCGCACGTACATTAAATTATTGTAGTAGTCGTCAGAGATAGCCGCGAGTATAGTATTGCCAGAGCTGCGCAGTCTGCGCCAAAATGCAGCCACCCGAGATCTAATGATAGCAAAAAAGTCAGGGACTCCCGCCTCCGCAAACATACTCGAAGCACTGCAGCTTCGCGGGAGCCGCATAAGAGTTCGGTATGCATCATTATACTGAACTCTTATACGGCTCATCGACTTTTGTTTGAACGTTATCCAAAGCTGGCAGGTGTACATGCTAAGGCAATACGCCTTAAAAGTGTGGTCTTAAAGTCCCTGCTGCAGTTGGCAAAACGTCGAGCGATCATGTTAGCTCTGACGGCGTGAGCCCTGCGCTCTCGCTCAATGTCAGCGTCATCCTCCAGCCGGTCAGTCAGCAAGTGACCTAGATACCGGAACTGCTTAACACCACCTATCTCACATCCATTCAAGTACACTTTGGGTACTACCTCTGGACCCCGACCAGATGAGAAAACCATGATTTCGGTTTTGGAGACATTATATTTCAGTCCATGCGCATTCGCATAATGCTCACAGACCGCTAACAGTCGCCTCAATCCTTTGATTGAGGGGCTGAGGAGCACCATATCGTCTGCGTAGCTCAGGTTATTCAAACAAACGTTTCCTATATGGCAGCCGATTCTGGTGCTACTCAGCTCCTCGATCAGGCCGTTCACATACACATTAAAGAGGTCTGGAGAGGTGACCCCCCTTGACGAACTCCACACTCTAGCCTATATACACTAGAGGTCGCGTCACCCCATTTCACTAAGTTAGTTTGGCCTCCGTACCAGAATCTCAACAGATCAACCACCCGCCTAGGCACCTGTGACTTGAGCAACTTATTCCATAGAATGTCATAGTTGACCAAATCAAAGGCGCGGCTCAGGTCTAGAAAGCACGCATAAACAGAAGTCTTACGGGACTTGTAGTGGTTTATGGTGCTTTTCAGACTGGCTATAGCGGCATCCGTCGAGAGTCCGGCCCGGAAGCCAAACTGCGCGTCGTCAATTTTAATCTTCTTAAGCAGTTCCGGTTGCAACAGTCTCTCTAATATTTTGCCGACAATTGTACCTAAGGATATCGGCCGGTAGTTAGACGCAGAACTCAGGTTACCCGTTTTATTTTTGACGATAGGAGTGACTATCGTTCTCATTATCTCCTCAGGTAAGTACGAGTACTTAATACAAAGATTAAATAATCGACTTAAATGTCTAGTAATTTTGTCGCTGGCCACACTATGTGCTCGATACTGAGTCCATCGTGCCCCGGCGATTTACCACGTTTCATACTCATTATGACCTTCGAGATATCCTCTGGTGTAAATTCTATGACATCATTATTAGGACAGATCTCAGTATCAAACACATATTGCGCATCCAGAGGACTTATTCTAAATTTACGAGCAAATAATTCAGCTATCTCGGACTGTTGCTGGCAGCTCTCCACCGATACAGGTAAATTTTGTTTATAGTTGAGTTTCTTAGTAGCGTTCCAAAATTTAATAAAGTTTTTATTCTTTCTATGTAAAGCTAAAATATTCATTTTAATACTTTTCTCATTTTTTTGACACCATTTAAGTTTGTTTTTTAATTCTTTCCGACTATTGCACATATTTTCATATTCTGTACCGCTGGAGGGCTTGCCAGCCACCATCCAGCACTTAAAATAAAACCTAGCTCTCTCGTGGCTATCTCTGACGTGGTAGGTCCAGCCTGGTATCTTCTTACCTCGTCTGTGTTCACATGAACTAGAACTTACAATGGGCATTGTCCAAAAAAAATCACATGTACTTTTTATATTTTTTTTGTTAAAATAGGGTATTTTAAGAATATAAATTAAATAATTTTGAAATTCATTGACTAGTTTTTTCTCAATAAATTTTTAAAGTTTCGCCCTTTCAATCTTATTTATAATGGCTGTTTCGTCAAATGCAAGTTCTCATTATGTGAAAGCTGATACGAGAAGCTTAAAAAAAGTTCGAAACGTAATGTTGGTCGAATTTATTGCTAATTTAACGCCATTGAAGGTCAAACAAAGGTTAAACGTATTTGTTCAAAAATATAAGTAACTAATGGGTATTTTTTTCGTTTATATACAGAAAAACGATCACTGACCTTATTCCTCGAAATGTTTTTGTAATGAGCAAAATTTAAAAAAAATGGACAATCCCCATTGCAGCGTTTTGTAATACGTCAATAATATGCCTATAATGTCGATCAATATTATTATATTGACTTTGTAAATGTTCACAATTAAAAACGTCTTGACAATCACATGAAAAATAATCAGGAAATATATCTAAATTATTATAACAAAATTCCCCATATAAATTAATTTGACTAGAGTTTCTCTCGCCCCATCTTACATACTTCAGGGCGTCCGGCTTATAGGAAATGGTAGGACTTATCGTGGTTACTAAAATATCACACACTATACTTAACGGGTGGTGGTCGGACCAGAGTACGTCGTGGGTGACATAGGCATCTACCACAGTATCCCATGCGGCCTTTGTTGTTATGCAATGGTCCAAAATCTCCTACTGCCAGTCGCCTCACATATAAAAGTGTAGGTATCGGAATCAGTCCCAAGTATCCTCAGGTCTGCCCACTCCCACAACATTTCATCACAAAATTTAAAAAGCTGCTTACCGAACCTTGCACCGGGATGCGCGTTAAAATCCCCCAGGATATGACTTATAGTTACATAGTAACACATTCTTAACTTTAGATTTCAATTAGATGACCCGGTGAACTTTTTATCCGTTTCCTCCTAAGATAAACCGCCCTGAAATCAGACTAATAAAAATTATTTAAAAATGTATAAGCAATGATATTCTACATAATATTACGTTTATATTATTTTCCGGCTAAATCTCTTCCGAACAATTTTCAAATTCAAAATTGCAAACATTGACAAAATTTAACTTTTTAATCGGGACTTAACGCGACTTATTTAAGTAGTAATGCTACTACGAGTACATACTTTTTCTCGACGTTTCGGCCGTGTTGCAACGGCCGTGGTCACGAGGGGACTGCAGGAGCGCGACGTCTTCGTTTGCACCGGGCGGTCGGTTCTACGACTACCCTCGAATTGTCCAATATTTGTGTTCCAATACACTGAAAGTCAGTAGGTTCACTGCGACACACAACACTAACTGTATCCGGGTTTACACTTATAGACAGAGGTGACACACGCGGTTTGCACTTATTGATCACTGGATTCCAGGCGGGCGACAATTTAAATCCGTCCTCACGATTGAAATTTTTGTACTTTTTAATTTCAATTGCTTCACGTATTACTCTCGTGTGGTAATGACGATCCGTAGAGAGGATTTTAGGGTCGTGTAGCTCCATCCAGTGATTAGTCCCCATATCAAGCAGATGTTCTGCTACCGCGGATTTATTTGTCTGGCGATTTTTCACTGCGGCTATGTGCTCTTTCACTCTTTCGCCAATAGTCCGTTTCGTTTGGCCAATGTACGAACTACCACAGCTACAATCTATTTTATAAACCCCAGGAGTTTGGAAAGGTAAGGAATCCTTTGGTGACCGAAGTACTTGTGATATTTTACGTAACGGAGTATACACAGTCTTAATGGAGTATTTCCTCAGCTCTGTTCCAATTTTGTCCGTTACGCCTTTGATGTATGGTAAAAATGCTGCTTGACGGTTCACCTCTGGATACCTCGTTTTCTCCTTCTGTCTTCTCAATCCCCTCGACACCTTATACCCGTTACGTCTAAGTACCTCCTGAACATGTGTTAGCTCCTTGGGTAAATGTTCAGGGTCACAAAGGTTATGAGCTCTGTTTGTTAATGATGATATAACAGATTGAAGATGCCGAGGATGATGATGAGAAGATGCGTGTAGATATCTGTCAGTGTGTGTAGGTTTTCTGTACACAGTGTGGGATAATGTACCATCCTCCTTCACTTTGATCTCCACATCCAAAAATGCGAGGCATCTGTTTTTCTCCATCTCGTAGGTGAACTTTATTTTTGGATGGATTGAGTTAAGGTAATTAACATACTGTTCTATTTCCTGTTGACCTCCATTAATAATGCAAAAAACATCATCAACGTACCTCTTCCAAAGCTTCACAGTACATGGTCCAGTAGCTAAAGCTAGGTCTTCAAAGTGCTCCATCCAGATATTTGCAATTATCGGCGCCAGAGGGCTACCCATTGCAACGCCATCGATCTGGAGGTAGTACTGATCTCTGAAGAGAAGGTAATTACCGTCCAAACAGTGTTCAATGAGAACAATATATTCCTTAGGCAACTCATGGTCACACAGCTTGTTTTTAATCACCTCGATGCAATCCTTGAGTGGAACGTTAGTAAAAAGTGACTCAACATCGAAACTCACCATGGTATCTCCGGGTTCCAACCTTATACTCTTCACTATGTCCCTGAAATGGACCGAATCCTTCACGAAAGACGGTGTTTTCCCAACTAATGGTCGCAGCACTCCAGCAACATGTTTAGCCAAGTTGTATGTCGGAGAGTCAATTTGACTCACAATGGGCCTCAGAGGAATGTTCCTTTTGTGAATTTTAGGCAGACCATATAGCTTAGGGGGTTGCACAGGTTTGGGTTTGTGTAGAAAATTGTACTCGTCCTCCGTGAAGACATCTTTGTTTTCGTGGATCAAAGTTCGAATGCGCCGAGTAACTCTGGCCGTTGGATTGTATGACACTGGCTTGTATACATTTGTGTCAGACAGCAAACACCTTATTTTCTGCACATATTCTTCGGTACTCATAACTACAGTAGCGTTTCCTTTATCAGCCCTTAGCACTAAGATGTCATTGTTGTTTCTTAACTGTTTAAGTGCTAGCCGCTCTTCTGTAGTTATGTTACTCTTTGGCAGCTTCGACTTACGTAATATCACCGCTATATCCTGCCTTATAACTTCTGCATCCGCGGTTGGAACTTTATTACGTGAAATAGCCTGCTCCACGCTACACACTATTTCCTCGTAAGGAATTCGTTAAGTCCCGATTAAAAAGTTTAATTATAATGCAACGCGAAAGTTTAAAATGTTATATTGACAAAATTTGACAGATACTTAAGTGAAACAAAAGATACGAAATGCCATTTACATAAAAGAGACTGAGGCCCTAGCCAAATTTACTTCGCCTTATTACGAAGAGACTAGTAGATTCTTTAACGCCAATGCAATACAGAACATTTTGCCCTAGCCAACAACCGGCGAACTTACGTTTCGGTGATTCCATAACGATTTTCTCTTTACCTTCGTTTGCCCCAAAATTGTCTTTGGTTTTGTTGTCCTGTCAAATGTCAACTGTCAAATTTCAACTGTCAAATGTCAACTGTCAGTATGAGTCGTGTTCGTTTCGTTTTTTAAATGTCAATGTCAGTGTTAGTGTCAGTGTCATGTTCTAAAATCTGACAGAAATTGAATGGTATTTTAAAACATGACACACTCCCCGCGTTCCAGATGACGTTAGAAACGCTCACGCTTAAGACCGTAGTTTTTCCCGTTCCACTAGCATGTGAGCGTCAGTGATACAAACCCAAGTGGAACGGATTATGGATCGTATTGAGCGTTTTGAGAAAAGTTTAAAAAAAGAACTATATTTTTTTTTATACATAGGTACATTGAACCGAACTTGGATATTACGTCTACGATCCTTTTCTTCAAGTCGTAAATAAAAGTAATTTTATTGTTTATAGTTACATTTATTTTACAAATAAAATACTATTATATTTGTTTCGTTTTTAGTATTACATTTTTTTACTTAAGTAATCATTTTTTAATATAGTTAAACTTTTATTATATTTGATTTTTTACATTGAATCATATTTTAATAACAAAACCACATACTTTGAATATTGACTATTGTCACAATATACTAAACAGCTGTCATTCGTCCAAGTAACACTAGCTCTGAGTAGAAAATAGAAAATAAATTGGTTAATATTGACGTACACTAATTATGTGCAGTAAATCATGTGACTTTTGATTAAAGTGAACCCTGGACAGTGTTATTTACTAAAGTGAACAATTATTTCTTAATACATTCAGTGAAAATCATCACCTGTGTCCTGAACTCTATAACTAAAGTAAACAAACACAAAAATCAAGTACAGGAAGTATAAACAATATCATTATAAAATAACTAACAAAATATAAAAAAAAAACAGTACAGTTTTAAATACTAATAAAAGAAATTGAAAATAATACATCAGTGGTACAAAATCAATAAGAACAAAAAACTGTGACAAAAGTTTTAAAATTACCTCAAACATACTAACAAAATAAAACCGGCAACCGATCAAACACTCTAGTACGGAAACTTCGCACAACGTGTCATACCGACTACTGGCTTAGTGGTACACAGCCTGGAATAACAGATCAAGAGGAGACGGTTCAAACCCTGCGCAGTCTAAAAAAAACTTTTGTCAAAAAAGGTCGATGTCGAAGAATATTTATTTAAATATATAAATATAAATTATTATAAATATATATAAATATATAAATTATTATAAATAAAACACCTTTGGCTACAAATAACAAAAAGCGCGAGAGGACGAAACCTTCATAAAAATTAGATCAGCTAATACAATAAGAAATAATACAAATCGATAAACAAAATGAACACCTCAGATAGTGAGCATATCACTTTCCGAAAAAAAAGATCGTCTTCACTAACAAATATATTAAACCACTCATTTATACTAGATGCTTCAATGAACAGCTTGCCAAACACCTCAGTCAATGACTGTCTGGAACATAGTGAGCGAATCGAAAAACTGACAAATGAACTGTTAGCAGCCAACAACGAGATAGAAGATTTAACATTACAGATTATATTCTTAAAAAATGAAGTTGAGAATAAAAATAGAATAATCGATATGTACAAAAAAATCGAGTCTAAAGATTGTATCACACCAAATGCACGAAAGAAAAATAGAAATAAGATCTATGACCAAAACAGATGTTGCAGCTTAGACACTACGCCTCTAAAAAAAAATTCTAATAACAAATCAATTCAAATAGTTAAGGATGACAAATCTAACAGGACAGAACAACTTGAAAAAAGTGATACTGATCCCTTACAAGAACACGACTTACCAGAACAAGACTCTAGGAAAACATACATAAAAAGACCATTGAAGAATGCACAGAATACAACACAAGACAACAGTATTTACTATCGCACTGAAAATAGAGAAATTAAAGCAAGTATGAAAGAGGAGAAGAAAAATAAAATAATTATACTAGCCGACCAACAGGGACGAGGACTACGGAAATTACTTCAAAATTTAGTAGGGGATAGTTATAATGTGCTTAGTTTCTGGAAACCTGGTGCAAATCTAAATGAAATCCTGAACTCTATTAATCTTAAGAACCTAAATATGAATGATTTTGTTATTCTGTTAGGAGGTACTAATGATAAAAACCCGTTCCAATTTAAAATATCTCTTCATAAATGGTTGTCTGACACAAAAAATACAAATATATTAATATCGCAAATTCCGTATTGTAAAAGTTTACATGAATCTAAATTAAATTACGAAATCAGATATGCTTCTTATACCTATAATAATGCTAAATATGTACCTATGAATTATGAAACATTCATACCACGATTTGAACATTTTCGCCTTAATATATGTCGCTACATACTACGAGAAATTCTCCACATAGAATACAAAAACAAGTCTATTGAATTTATCAAAGATGTAAAGGTTGCTCCAAAATATAACTCTGCTATGCACAATAAAGGTACACAAACAGAACATGTAAATAACAGTCGTATAATCGATATAGAGGAGTCACATTTATCACCTAAAAATCATACTTTTCGTAACTAATAAACAAAATAACCATAATGAAATTATTATACTTCATCAAAATATTAACGGTCTCATCAGTAAAACAGATTCTTTGACTGTAGCTTTAGATTCTATAAACCAAGACATTGACGTACTGTGTATCACAGAACACAATATGACCCACGAAGACTTAGAAATATTGAATCTGCCCAACTATAAATTAGGAGCATGCTATACTCGAGGCAAACGTCGTGGTGGCTCATGCATATTAGTGAAAAATGAATGCGAAGTTAAAGAACTCGTTTATTTAAAAACGAAAAGTGTAGAAAAAATACTAGAATGCTGTGGTGTACAAATTACAATACTAAACATGATAATAATATGCATCTATAGATCGCCCTGTGCAAATGAGACAAGCTTCCAAAACTCAATGGCAACTCTTAATAACCTATTAAAAAAATTCTGCTACACACGGAATAAAATTATAATATGCGGTGATCTTAATATCAATACTCTAAAACAAACTAAGCAGTCTTGTGATTTTAGAAGCATACTTGAATCGTTTAATCTTAAATTAGCTCTAAACGAAGCGACTCGTCTATCTAGCAATACTTGCATAGATCATTTTATGTGCAACTTCAATGAATTTAAATGTAACATTGTTGATCTAGCGCTCTCCGATCATACGGCACAAATACTTACCTGCTCGATAGAAAGACAGTTTCGACACAAATATTGGTACGTTTTAAGACGAGACTACTGTAAAGATAATATAGATAAATTCATTGAGTGCTTAAAAGCGCTAAAGTTTGGTGATGTCTACAATTGCAGAGACGTAAATACTGCATTCAACCAATTCCATGACTTATTTACACTCTTTTACTCACTTTGTTTTCCTATTGTAAAAATCAAAATAAACTCTAACAAAAGAAATAAATGGATAACAAAAGGTATTCGAAAATGTTCAAAGCGCAAGCGATACCTATTATGGCAATTTCGAAAAAATAATGGGATCACAAAAGAATATCTTAAAACTTACACATTTAGGCTTAAACAAATAATAAAACAAACACAAAAAGCTCAAAATAATTACTTTATCCAAACGTCTCGAAATAAATCAAAAGCAATGTGGGCCGTCATTAGCAAGTACAGAAAGAAAGTATGTAAAAACGAAATACACAAATTAAATTTGAATGGCAAACTTATAACGAATCCCCTAAATATAGCCTCAACACTAAACAACTATAATTAACTATAAGTAATAAAGATACTGACTCTAGTGCTCCAAACAAAAATAAAAGCTATAAACTGGTACCTGAAACAAGTCACCCAAATTCTATATTTATGCCCCCTGCAACTGAAACTGATATAAAACGAACTATACTTTCTCTAAAAAACACAAATAGTGTCGGCCACGACGGTATCACTACAAAGATTGTCAAAAAAGTTGCGAATGTTATATCACCAGTGCTTTGTCATATCTATAATATGTGCATCGAATGTGGTGTGTATCCAGATAGGTTAAAATTAACGATAATAAAACCACTCCTAAAGAAAGGAGACCCTGAAAACCCAAACAATTACAGGCCGATTGCGCTCATACCGGTTTTTTCCAAAATTTTCGAAAAGCTAATTAACGAAAATTTATATAATTATTTAGAAAAATATTTTGTTATATGTAAAGAACAAACAGGCTTCAGAAAAAATAAGTCGATAAATTATGCTATACATGATTTCATAAAAACTATTCTAATGAATCTAAACGATAAAAATACCATATGCGCTTTGTATATGGACCTCTCAAAAGCTTTTGATTTTGTCGACCATAAAATATTATTAGAAAAAATAGTTTCATACGGTATTAGAGGAAATGTATACAACTTAATAAAATCTTATCTTAGTAACAGAAGACAGTGTACTCAGATAAAAACAGTATGTGATCATAACCTCACGGAGACTGACTTTATGTCACCAATTATAGAAGTAGAAATTGGTGTTCCCCAGGGTGGTGTTCTAGCCCCAGTCTTGTTTTTAATCTATATTAATGACTTACCCAGATCAACTGACAAAAAAATGGTACTTTTTGCTCACGATAGCACAGTAATCTTTGCAGGAAAAAATAAAAGCAGTCTAGAATGCGATATACATATTTCCCTTGACAAAATTATTAATTGGCTTAAAAGGAACCACCTAAAAATTAACTTAGACAAAACGCATTTAATGTATTTTAAGAATAATAGTAAAGAAGATTGTATAAGGGCAGATATAAATTATATGAACTCTACCATTAAACAAGTGTCTGTTTCTAAATTTCTAGGGATTTACGTAGACAGCCAACTAAATTGGAAAGAGCATTGTAACTATGTTCGAGGAAAAATTAATAAATTATCTTATGCCTTATACATGTTACAAAAGATTGTTGGCCTCACAACACTTAGAACAGCATATCGAGCGCAAGTCGAATCATTATTACGATACGGAGTAATATTTTGGGGCAATTCTACGGAAAAAGACCAAATATTTAAAGCTCAAAAGAAGTGCATAAGAGCAATATGTAAAATAAGAATGACCGACAGCTGTAAGACACACTTTATAAATCTTAAATTATTAACATTCCCTTGCCTATATATTTTAGAAAGTATAACATTCATAAAATGTAATATACATGAATTTGAGTTTTTTAAAAGTCACCGGAATTGCCACAAGATATGTCACCCTAGTAGCAAAACTGCGTTACTAAACAAGAGCTACCTAAGTATGGCGATCCGTATGTATAATAAGCTACCAAAAGATGTTTTAAAGATAAATAATATACAAAAATTTAAAAACAAAGTCAAGGCAGTTTTGTTAGAAAAAGCTTATTACGATGTCAGAGATTTTTTAGCTGATAATGCAATTGTAGTGGAATAATTACATGAATGACAAAGAAATGAATTAGATATTGTAAAGTTATAAAAATTTGTATTTCATGATGACATAATAATAATAAATTAATTAAATAAATAAATGAAATTGATAAATGTATTGAATATTGATGACTTAGATTACTATTATTATTAATAACTATTGACATTTGAACTCTTAAAAAAATAACACAAATTGACATATTGTATAACATTTTTATAAATATTTATTATAAAAAAGGAATGTTAAGAAAATGTACAAATAAGATTAACAGACTATACCTATAAAATTTGCACGCCACCCTAAGGCAAAATAAGAGAACTTCAATACCTCTATAACACCATATTGTACCTTATTTCAGCAAATAAATGATTTTGATTTTGATTTTTGATTTTGATATAAACGTTAGGTAACAATACCGCATAATGCTTAGTCAAGTACGAGTAAGTCAGCAGGTATAGGAGAGATGAAAAATAGTATTAATTATTATATTTTATAAGAAATCATTTGACCTTTCATTTAAAACAATTTATTTTCCAATCAAAATATTTCATTACATGTTATTTAATTTATTTAAGTAATTAAAATATTATTTGTAATGCAATAATACAAAGTTTTAATGTCTCTACTCTCTTCTGAAAACTTTCCGAACATGGCTTTCGCGATATAGTTACGTTAAAATTAAAAAAAAAACTAGAACGCCCACTTTGACCCATCTTCGTCAAGGGTCGTTTTTAGCGAAAATGATGACGTCATGAGTGACGTCATAGCCGCGATCAAAACGACCCCGGTCGCCAAAGGGAACGGCAGAAGGGGACGTTTTGAGCGTTTTGGTCAAAATTAACGTCATCTGGAACGCAGCCACTGACACTTATTTTTAACTTTGCGCATGCGCAATGTGCATTGAAAACGAAACGAACACGACTATGGTCTCGGCTATAGACTTTATGACAAGGGTTTTAGGATCACTTTCGCCATAACTCAGAGGTAAAATAACTTTGAAATGAGTTTGTTATGCCGCCAACTCAGACCGCGAATTTATTCCAATGTGAACGAGAAGTTTTTCGTGTTTTTTCTTCTTGTTAATTTATTTTCGATAGAAATTAAAATGAATAGGTGCAGAACAAGTAACGAACAGTATATATATTTAATAGAATACATGGAGACGTAAGTAAATTTCACAATTGTAGTTAAGTACTACATTGATGCCTACGATGATGTTGAAAACTTATATTTTCTTAAATATTTTGCTTAAATGGTTTAGTGGTAGTGATAAAACTTACTATGTATCAATATTCAATTGTACACTTACGAAAGGATCAAGCTAATGGCATGAGGTATTAAGAGATAATAAAAGGTTTGTGATTTCAGTCTAGGTCCTTCAGACTAACCCTGAGGCATGATCCCTGTGCAATGGGCAAACCATGAACTTAATATTATCTTCATGTGTAGGAATGTGGTGCATACTAGATGATACTAGTTAGTAGTTCATAATATTTGTTGCTTAAATACTGAAAACCTTTATTCTATTAAATGTATTGCAGTAATGGAGATTTATTCAGACCCGTTGGTGGTGCCCAAGGGCGCCTTCGATCTGAAAGGCTATGGGACACCCTGACCCATAGCCTTAATGCCATAGGCAATGGCTCAACAAAAACAACCGAAAAGTGGAAAAAAGTAAGTTTTAAATATAGGTTTTTAAAATGTTATAATTCAGTTCTATTTTTAAACGTCGAACTGCAAAGTTTCTTGTGCGTAGTGAGTAAACATAAATAGCCGTAGAGTGGACACTTGATACAAAAGTATTAGTAGGTAAGAAATGAAATAACTTATGTAAGAGTTAATTTTATTTATTGAAAATTTTAACATCGAAATAATTAATAATGGAATATACTTACTACATAAAATATATTTTTTATGTATACCTTCAAAAAGATTTAATTTGTTTCTTTTCTTTCTCTTTGAAATTGTTTGTATATTTTCTTACCTAACCTAAAAAAAAACAGTATTTCTAACCCTAAAAAACAGTGCAGTACAGTTGCATATGATATCGCATACCGTATAAAATAGGTACTTAACAAATAAACTGCAATTGTAGTGTGCACTAACTTTGAGTTTTTTTTACCGACTTCCAAAAAGGAGGAGGTTATACGTTCGGCTGTATGTATCTTTTTTTTTTTTTTGTATGTTCAACGATAACTCAGCCGTTTGTGATCCGATTTTCAAAATTATTTTTGTGTTGTATAGGGTTTAATTCGAATTTGGTTACCATGTTCACAAAAGTGGTGATCTGATGATGGGACCCTGGAGGAGTCGAGGGGACTCCTTGAAATTTGTATCGAAACATATAGTGATTTCAATTTTTTCTGATGCATAAAATTTCGCACCAGGTTATACCCTGCATCCGAAGGTACCCAACAGAACTTTTGAATCCTTATAGATACAGGTTCGGGGATTTCGGCGTTGTTTAAACAACTGAAAGCATAAGCCAACACATCAATTTATTTGATCATCATCATCAAAATCATAATTATGCCATTGTGTTGTTGTATAGGGTATAAGCTTGATTTTGTATAATAATTAAGAAAGTGGTAAGCTGCTGATGGGATCTATGAGCAATCGAAAGAAATCCTTGAAATTTATCAAAAGACTCATAGTGGTCAAAATGTTGTTTCTAGTAACTTAAACATATGTTACGAATAAGAAATAGTTCATACGAAGGTATTTCTTGGTCCAAAGGCACTGAACAGAACTCCTGAATTTTTTCTGAAGCATTCGAGGTAAATGCTACCAAAAAGTAAGATTTCGCACCAGGTTATACCCTGGATCCGAAGGTACCCAACAGAACTTTTGAATCTTTATAGATACAGGTTCGGGGATTTCGGCGTTGTTTAAACAACTGATAGCATAAACCAACACATCAATTTAATTGATCATCATCATCACAATCATAATTATGCCATGGGTCATCACATTTTGACCCAATTATTGATGCTTTTCGTGATATTTTGCATCGAAGCAGATTTTTTGATGATTATTTCGCTGTTTATGGACCGATTTTCAAAATTCTTGTGTTGTTGTATAGGAATAATCTTGATTTTGTATAATAATTACAGAAGTGGTGAGCTGATGATGGGATCAATGAGCAATCGAGGGAAATCCTTGAAATTTAACAAAAGACTCATAGTGGTTAAAATGTTGTTTCTAGCAACTTAAACATATGTTACGAATAAGAGAAAGTTCATACGAAGGTGTCTCTTGGTCCAAAGGCACTGAACAGAACTCCTGAACCTTTAAAGATAAAAGTTTTTAAATTGCAGCATCGCTTAGATAACTGCAAGCATTTACCACAAATTCGCTCACAGTAACATAATGAGAATAGTTAACATTCGTAGTGGTTATTTACGCATAAAGCCTTATAGATAACTAAAAAGAGTGAAATTATTATTTTTAACAAAAAATTAAAACCGACTTCCAAGGTAAAACAATAATAAATAATAATATGAACTAAACAGTATTAAATAACTCTTACTCTATAATAGTGCCTTTTTCAGAATTCGTCTAAATATCAACTATTTCTGTACATACTACAGTCTTCATTACTTTGAAGTCGGTACCAGTCCCAAAAGCTTCAGTTAATCTGACATTGACTGAACTCACGATAAAATTAGCTGGTACCGACTGGAAGTATATTGTGTGGGAACCGCACATTTTTCCGGGACCAAAAACATTCCTTGTCCCACAGTGTTCAAATTAGTATCTCCATGCCAAAATTTCATCAAAATAAATTAAATAGTTTAGGCGATAATCATAAAAGTTTATTGTGCGGGAACCGTACATTTTCAGGTACAAAATTAGTATTCCTTTTCCTTTCCCGAGACTCAAAGTATCTCCATACCAAATTCCATCAAAATGGATTGAATAGTTTACGCGCAAATCAAAAAAGTATATTGTGCAGTAACCGTACATTTTTCCGGGACAAAATATATCCTATGTTATTTTTCGGGACTCAAAGTATCTTTATACCAAATTTCATCAAAATGAGTCCAGCCGTTTACGCGTGATATCGTGACCACGCAAAATATAACGTTCCACGCAGCTTCGCCCGCGTAAATTAGATATTTCACAGATAAATTAGTCCACAAAAAATAGCCTATGATCCTTCACGTAGTCTACTTCTTATCTGTGCCAAATAACAGAAAAATTGCTCCAGTAGTTCGTGAGATAAGCCCTTTCAAATAATTTCCCGTTTTTTTCCACATTTTCCTCTATTTCTTTCCTCTAATTAGTCTTAGCGTGATAAAATATAGCTTACTAGATGTCCCGCGCGGCTTCGCCCGCGTAAATTAGGAATTTTACGGAAACCGTACATTTTCCCATAAAAATAGCTTATGTTCCTACTTCCACTTGTTCTACACTATATCTGTGCCAAATATTGCCATAAAAATTGCTCTAGTAGTTTGTAATTTCTAATATTTCCCCCGTTTTTCCCACATTTTCCTGAGTTTCTTCGGTCGTATTAGTCTTAGTGTGATAATATATAGCCTATAGTCTTACTCGATAAATGAGGTATCTAACACTGAAATAAGTTTTAAAATTGGACCAGTAGTTCCTGAGATTAACGCGTTTAAGCAAACATACTCTTCAGGTTTATAATATTAGGTAGGTATAGATTTTTTAAATTATCGCTTGATAACCATGAGACGATGCATGGTATAATATGGTAGTGATGATGATGATGATGATGAATGTAATTTGCATAGTAGCATATGCTTTCCGTTCTTAAAACAACGCCGAAACTCCCAAACTTGTATCTATAAAGAATCAGGAGTTCTCTCAGCACCTTCCGAACCACGATATACCAGGTATACCTCGGTGCAAAATCTTAATTGTTGGTAGCATATGCTTAGAATACTTCTCACGAAACCGAAGTCACCATATGTTTCCCTATAAATTTTGAGGAGTTCCCTCGATTACTTATGGATCCTTCATCAGATCACCACTTTTGTAAATATAATACGAAATTAGGATGATACCCTATATACCAAAAGAAAATTTTTGAAAATCGGTTAACAAACGGCAGAGTAATCTTTGAACATAAGAAAACGAACATAACGCCTCCCCCATTTTGAAAGTCGGTTAAAATTGTAGCCTATGTGTTATTCTGATGTATAAGCTATGTTATTGTAAAGTTTCATTAAAATCCGTTCAGTAGTTTTTGCGTGAAAGAGTAACAAACATCCATACATCCACACATCCATACATCCAAACAAACTTTCGCCTTTATAATATTAGTAGGATAGTCTTTCTCAATAAATGGGCTATCTAACACTGAAAGAATTTTTAAAATCAGACCCTAGTTCCTGAGATAAGCGCGTTCAAATAAGCCCTTTCAAATAATTTCTCCCGTTTTTTTCCACATTTTCCTCTATATCTTTGCTCCAATTAGTCTTAGCGTGATAAAATATAGCTTATAACCTTTCTCAATAAATGGGCTATCTAACACTGAAAGAATTTTTCAAATCAGACCAGTAGTTCCTGAGATTAGCGCGTTCAAATAAGCTCTTTCAAGTAATTTCCCCCATTTTTTCCATATTTTCCTCTATTTATTCGCTCCCATTAGTCTTAGCGCAATAAAATATAGCTTAGAGCCTTTCTCGATAAATGGGATATCTAACACTGAAAGAATGTTTCAAATCAGACGAGTAGTTCCTGAGATTAGCGCATTCAAATAAGCCATTTCAAATAATTTCTCCCGTTTTTTCACACTTTCCTCTATTTCTTCGCTCCTATTAGTCTTAGCGTAATAAAATATCACTTATAGCATTCCTCGACAAATAGGCTATCTAACGCTGAAAGAATTTTTTAAATCGGACCAGTAGTTAGTGAGATTAGCGCGTTTAAGCAAACATACTCTTCAGGTTTATAATATTAGGTAGGTATAGATTTTTTAAATTATCGCTTGATAACCATGGGACGATGCATGGTATAATATGGTAGTGATGATGATGATGATGATGAATGTAATTTGCATAGTAGCATATGCTTTCCGTTCTTAAAACAACGCCGAAACTCCCAAACTTGTATCTATAAAGAATCAGGAGTTCTCTCAGCACCTTCCGAACCACGATATACCAGGTATACCTCGGTGCAAAATCTTAATTGTTGGTAGCATATGCTTAGAATACTTCTCACGAAACCGAAGTCACCATATGTTTCCCTATAAATTTTGAGGAGTTCCCTCGATTACTTATGGATCCTTCATCAGATCACCACTTTTGTAAATATAATACGAAATTAGGATGATACCCTATATACCAAAAGAAAATTTTTGAAAATCGGTTAACAAACGGCAGAGTAATCTTTGAACATAAGAAAACGAACATAACGCCTCCCCCATTTTGAAAGTCGGTTAAAATTGTAGCCTATGTGTTATTCTGATGTATAAGCTATGTTATTGTAAAGTTTCATTAAAATCCGTTCAGTAGTTTTTGCGTGAAAGAGTAACAAACATCCATACATCCACACATCCATACATCCAAACAAACTTTCGCCTTTATAATATTAGTAGGATAGTCTTTCTCAATAAATGGGCTATCTAACACTGAAAGAATTTTTAAAATCAGACCCTAGTTCCTGAGATAAGCGCGTTCAAATAAGCCCTTTCAAATAATTTCTCCCGTTTTTTTCCACATTTTCCTCTATATCTTTGCTCCAATTAGTCTTAGCGTGATAAAATATAGCTTATAACCTTTCTCAATAAATGGGCTATCTAACACTGAAAGAATTTTTCAAATCAGACCAGTAGTTCCTGAGATTAGCGCGTTCAAATAAGCTCTTTCAAGTAATTTCCCCCATTTTTTCCATATTTTCCTCTATTTATTCGCTCCCATTAGTCTTAGCGCAATAAAATATAGCTTAGAGCCTTTCTCGATAAATGGGATATCTAACACTGAAAGAATGTTTCAAATCAGACGAGTAGTTCCTGAGATTAGCGCATTCAAATAAGCCATTTCAAATAATTTCTCCCGTTTTTTCACACTTTCCTCTATTTCTTCGCTCCTATTAGTCTTAGCGTAATAAAATATCACTTATAGCATTCCTCGACAAATAGGCTATCTAACGCTGAAAGAATTTTTTAAATCGGACCAGTAGTTAGTGAGATTAGCGCGTTCAAATAAGCTCTTTCAAATAATTTCCCCCTGTTTTTTACACACTTTCCTCTATTTCTTCGCTCCTATTAGTATTAGCGTGATAAAATATAGCCTATAGCCTTTCTCGATAAATGGGCTATCTAACACTGAAAGAATTTTTCAAATCGGACCAGTAGTTCCTGAGATTAGCGCGTTCAAACAAACAAACTAACAAACTCTTCCCAATTATAATATTAGTATAAATTTAAGTGTAATTTTTCTTAAAAGCTGTATTTTTTATCACATTTATACTTATACGTGGGAGAGCCATGCTTCGGCACGAATGGGCAGGCTCGACCGGAGAAATACCGCGTTCTTACAGAAAACCGGCGTGAAACAGCGCTTGCGCTGTGTTTCGTCGAGTGAGTGAGGTCACCGGAGGCCCAATCCCCTACCCTATTCCCTTCCCTACCCTCCCCTATTCTTTTCCCTTCCCTTCTCTACTCTCCCCTATTCCCTTCCCTTTCCTTCCTTACCCTTTCCTATTACTCTGTTCTCTCTTAAAAGGCCGGCAACGCACTTGCAGCTCTTCTGATGCTGCGAGTGTCCATGGGCGACGGAAGTTGCTTTCCATCAGGTGGCCCGTTTGCTCGTTTGCCCCCTTTATTTCATAAAAAAAAATCACAGCGTATAATAAAAACATATTTTTAATAAGTATTTATGTATTTCTTTACTTTGCTGCTGCGTATTTAGATTTTAGGATCTCAGCTTTATTTAAAATACTAGCTGTTGCCCGCGACTTCGTCCGCGTGGACTTCAGTTTATAGCGCGCGATGTCAACAAAATTGGTGTCAAAAGCTTTTATAAAAAAAACCCCCCTTAAATCAAAACAGCTGTGCAGTGTGCACATAATATTTCATTTTTTTATTTAAATTAAATTTTATATTTATACCAAATTTTAAAGCTTATTTAGCCCCCCAATTACACAACTTTACCCATAAACTATTCAGCATTGATAGGTTTAAGGTTACGTCACTGCATAGATAAAGTACTGAGTTATTAACGTAGAAAAGAAATAGCAATCGAAAAAAATCGAAACTTGAATACAAGATGATACCACCTTTTATAGAAAGACTTTTGAGCAAGCGTCAGCGCGATGTAGGAGACGCACGGCGCCATCTATTATGAATTTTTGGAACTAACTTAATTTGAACAAATTTACGCATTTTCACCCCCTTACAACCCGTTTTTCCAGTAAAAAAGTAGCCTATGTCCTTTCTCAGGCTTTAGACTATCTGTATACAAACTTTCATTACAATTGGTTCGGTACTTTTGGCGTAAAAGCAAGACAGACAGACAGAGATACTTTCGCATTTATAATATTAGTATAGATTATTGATAGTAAGTACACGAACATAACAAGAAGTACAGGGAAATCGCCCGTAAGGTATCCAGGGTTGCCATTGTCGGAAATTTGAGATGCAATAATAAAATTTATTTTTCATACCTCAATCCTGCCAAAACCTGCCAAATTTTTAAAAAGTCAAGCGATCATGCCATAGGCTAATTGAATAGGTACTGACAAGTAAATTCTCCTTATCCTTAGATCAGATTTTCTTTTGTTGTCCTAGAAACCAATCGTCCCTATATGACTATTTTCCCAAATCCTTTCCTCGCCCTATCAATTTTAAATCGATTTTATGTTATGTAAATACATCTTTTATCAAGATTTTGTGTACATACTCGTACATATATTCGTGATAACAATATTAAATTGTGATGTCTTTACTAACACTTGTTTTTGTTTTAGGTAAATCAATTTGTAAATTATAATTCACGTAACTGTACCCTTGTTGCTTTACCAGACCTGCATTAAAGAGCAAACCACTCTGACATTGGCAACTCACGGAGCTAGCCATTAAAAAAGAAGAAGAAGAAGTAAATTCTCTAAGTCGGTTCTATACAATAGAACTGAATACTAACATATTTTCATATTACATTATGTTATATAATTATATACGGTATTTTAAGATTATGTTTTGGAATCCCTTCTCAAATTTTTTGAGCCAATATAAATTCTTTGGTCTTAACAGCTAAAAGGTTTAATTCTTTGAGTTTTTCATCATTGGTTTAATTATATTTCTCGAAACAGATGAATAATAAGTGCAACATAAGTACAAAATGCAATATCATGCAGTTTCATTAATTTTATCTTAACAAACAGTGTCAAATAAAGTATTGTTTAATTTTATATAATCGCAATGTCATTACTCATTATTGCATTAGAATGTTCAAGAAGACACGAATTTGCATCAATAAACCTTACCGCAGAAACAAAACATCGTTCACCACAAAATATTGCCACTTATAATAATAAGCCACTTGCCGTAAATCTCAACTGACAACACAAACTATACTATATACATACTAATCTTATCTTATATCTTTAAACGAGCAATTCTTGTATATATATATATATATATATATATATATATATATATATATATATATATATATATATATATATATATATATATATATATATATAAATCTCGGAATCGGCTCCAACGATTTTCATGAAATCTATACTAATATTATAAATGCGAAAGTATCTCTGTCTGTCTGTCTGTCTCGCTTTCACGCCAAAACTACTGAACCGATTGTAATGAAATTTTGTACACAGATAGTCTAAAGCCTGAGAAAGGACATAGGCTACTTTTTAACTGGAAAAAGGGGTTGTAAGGGGGTGAAAATGCGTAAATTTGGTCAAATTAAGTAAGTTCCAAAAATGCAAAACAGATGGCGCCAAGAGTCCCCTAGATCGCGCTATTGCTTGCTCATGCGTATTTCTATAAGAGGTGGTACCATGTTGAATTGGATTTTTCGATTCTTTCGATTGTTATACACGTTATTAACTAATAACTCACCTACCAACTTAGATATCAAATTCAAAAACAACAGCGCCAAAAGTACTGAACCCATTGTAATGAAATTTTGTACACAGTTAGTATTAAGCCTGAGAAAGGACATAGGCTACTTCTTACTGGAAAAAGGGGTTGTAAGGGGGTGTTTATGCGTAAATTTGTTCAAATTAAGTTAGTTCCAAAAAATGGAACAGATGGCGCCAAGAGTCGCCTAGATCGCGCTATCGCTTGCTCATATGTATTTCTATAAGAGGTGGTACCATGCTGAGTTAATTTTTGATTCTTTCGATTGTTATACACGTTACTAACTAATAACTCACCTACCAACTTAGATATCAAATTCAAAAACAACAGCGCCAAAACTACTGAACCCATTGTAATGAAATTTTGTACACAGATAGTCTAAAGCCTAAGAAAGGACATAGGCTACTTCTTACTGGAAAAAGGGGTTGTAAGGGGGTGTTCATGCGTAAATTTGTTCAAATTAAGTTAGTTCCAAAAACTGGAACAGATGGCGCCAAGGGTCGCCTAGATCGCGCTATCGCTTACTCATATGTATTTCTATAAAATCATCACATCATATTATTAATAACATTAGCTCAACATGGTACCAGTACCATGTTGAGTTAATATTTTGATTCTTTCGATTGTTATACATGTTATTAAATAACTCACTTACCAACATAGATATCAGAAACAACAGTCTACCAATAATAAAATATACTAAATAGTTTATGGGTATTGGACAAAGCTAAAGTTGTGTAATGCATTATGCAGCTAAGTTGTGTAAGTTGTAACGCTAAATAAGCTTGGTATAAAAAAGTTTAATAAAAAAAAATCATATTATGTGCACACTACACGCCTGTATTGGGTATTTTGATTTAAGGGGTACCAGGGTTTCGAAAAAGCTTTTGACACCAATTTTATTGACACCGCGCGCTATAAACTGAAGTACACGCGGACGAAGTCGCGGGCAACAGCTAGTTTAGTATATAGGGGGTTTCGGGGGCGATAAATCGATCTAGCTAGGAATCATTTCTAGAAAACGTCATTTTAATTGGACACCGAGCAAAGCTCGGTCAAACAGCTAGTAATATTATAAATGCGAAAGTGTGTCTGTCGTAGGAAGTATCCTTTGTCCTTTCCGAGATACTTTGCGGTTCTCGGGCGAAGTTTGCTATAAATTACTGTCAAATATTAAATTCAAAAATGTTCAAAATGAGACCTCGTCGTACAAAGAAGGATTTCGCACCCACTACGAGTAATGTAGCACTTTAAGACATATACCAAATGAAAGGGATTGAAAAGCTGTACATTTTATTGTATGTCATAAAATCTAAGCTTTATATGCCCTTTTTTGATATAATATTATGTCTGAAATCTGAATGTGCTACAGCTTGGGTACGGCTTGCATACAAAAATGCCCCTTGTTCTTTGATTTTGTTTTTATTATTGTGAAAGTAAGGTTATCTAAGCGACTAACTTGATTGTTGTGACTGATGTTATTATATTATTTTAATTGATTGTTTTTGTCAAACGAAGTTTATATTTTAACTTTACTGTTGAATTCTAAACCAAAGTTCCTGGAATTACCTCAAAATTTATTATCATAAGAATTTTGTTAAGTTTATTTTTGTTTTCAAAAATGTATAAGAAAATACATTTTTTACGATAGTAGTTGAATGATTCCTAAGTAAATATTTCATTTAACCCCCTTCTAAATCTTGCACCGAATCGACGACGTAGAAAAAGATATCTGTGCTGTTATGTACTGAACTTGGTGTATTTAGGAAGTAAAACTGACATTAACTTTATTTCACAATATAAAGTACCGTATTTACGTATTTACTACGTAATACGTTTATACGATAAGTATAAATATATAATTATCTTAAGTATATCTTAATCAAAAGGCTCCAACGATTTTCATGAAATTTAGTATATTTTCGGGGGTTTCGGGGGCGATAAATCGATCTAGCTAGGAATCATTTTTAGAAAATGTCTTTTTATTCGTGTTTTATCGATTACCGAAAACACAGCAAAATTTGGCAGCCCGGTCTTAAGGCGCTGTGGTTGCTGTAACTACGTAAAATGGGTTTTTTAAAACACGTTTTTAGTAAAGGAAATGTCATTATTTAAGTATAAAATAAGTACCGTTTTAAAATTGAGAAAATTTCCTATACTTACGCAAAGGTATTTCAGTACACAAATTGAAAAATTCTGCTCCATAGAAAAAAATCTCAAAGATGACTCATGTTATAACGCTGTTTTTCATTAAATCATTTTATGGCTAAATTACACACTTTTCAGAAAAAACAAAAAATGTAGTATATGTGTCGTAACCTAACGTAGACGATTTGATATTGTTACGGTACATGGTATACGGACATGTGGTGCCATCTAGCGGCAAACCAGTGAAACTGATCAGGGGACACACTACACATAAATCCCCTACTCGAAACTAGATGGCGCTAGGTGGTACATGCTCGAGCCTCCTAGAAGGTTCCCATACTTGTTTACTTGTTTACGTGAATCGGGAACTTTCTGGAATTCGTCTCGCCATATAAAAAGCCGCAGGTAGACGGCCCGAGAATTCAGTTCAATCTGAGCGATCTTCGAGGCGACAACAAGTGATCAATAGTGAGTGAACCAGTGAAACCTGCGACTTGGCTACGACCTAGGACAGTGATAGTGCTTAGTGATTGGACCTAGTGATTAATGTTTGGACTTAGTGTGTGCTTGTGTGACCTGGACTTAGTGAATAAAGTCTTCAAGAGAGTCAGCAGGTCTTTCTTTCCAAATCCTCGAACCCTAGCACGTAACAATATATTTGATTTGTGTAATTACTAAAAACAAAAGGTTTTTACTTCTATTTTCTATTATCAAGGCACGCGGCGAGCGCGTATCAGCCACTGTACAAGGCGCGCTGATATGAATGTTATTTTAATGTCCTTAACGTCGATATTCGTACTGACAGACATCGACCTGCTAATTTTAGGGACTACTGGGCCTTAAGAAATTCCAGGATGCGTTACCTACATCGTTTTATCAATAACGCGTAGCGATCATCGCTGATGTTTCATACATTTCGGTGTCGGCGCCGACGGTCAGCGAGCGGTCAACGCGATAGAATAATTATTATGTATAAAGAAATTAGAAACTTTAAAAAACCGGCCAAGTACGTGTCGGGCCACACGCAATAAAGGGTTTCGTAGTACCGCTTGTTTTAAACTAATATTATGTATTCTGTGGTACCGCTAGTTTTTGATAATTTTTGTATGGTCAATAAATGTACATTTTAAATAACGTCTTTTACGTACTACTAACAAGTAAAAACATCATCTCGTAACTTTCAAAGGAATTAGAATATTATTTTTAGTTGATCGATACTCAATTTACGATTACTCAATAACTTATGAAGTCTTCTTTGCCTGTTTCCTACTCCCGTGAATTTTTTCACATTTCCGGCTCATAACGACTCGTAACGATTTTTCCGCTTTGAAACTTCATATTTCACAAATGGATCCCTAAATCGGAAAATGATCTATCAATACTCGTTATATTTTTAAAAAACTTATCCAACGACACCCCACACGGTGGGGTGGACGCGAAAAAAATCATCCTCGCTTGATGTGTAGCATAAAAAATATATATTAAGATTTTATATACCATTCTGTCGGCATCATTAATAAGTGTATCTGCATTCATGCCGAATTACAGCTTTGTAGGTCCTATAGTCTCTGAGTAAAACCGCGGACTGACAGACGGACAGACTGACAGACAGACGGACGGACAGACAGACGGCAGACAGACGGACAGACAGACGGACAGACAGACGGACAGACAGACGGACAGACAGACAGATGGACAGACAGACAGACCGATCGACAGAGAGACAGACAGATGGACGGACAGACAGACAGACAGATGGACAGACAGACAGACAGATACTCACAATCCTATCGCTAATATAATGCTGATTGCTGGGTAATCGAATGACATACCAATCAGTGCAACTTTGTCATCAAATCTATGCAGTCAAAGAGAATATAATCACTAAGTTTTATGAGCAGTTACCCGGTGCACTTTGCCCGCTAAACATCTCCTCAATTATAAGTCCGTCATTTCAGTAAACGCTGAAATTTTTCATAAAGTTCATAATATTTTAAAGGTTAACGCTTGTTATAGCAAGTTTATCTAAACTTTTGAGAAATGGCGAGTGTTTCGTATGTTGATTATGCAAGTACAAGTACTGAAAGTGCGAAAATGTTGTCACCGATATCTGTGGACGTCAGTTTCGACAACATCACTGTGACTCGGTCGACTGGAATATTTTGCAAAGGTATGATTTATAACATTATTAAAAAATGCATAAAATATTGTAAGAATCTTTTGACACAATAATAAATCTTAAAAGTAATAAATTAAGTAGGTAAGTGGAGATAGTTCAGGAGTACTTGAGTCTGCAAGTTTTTTTATTTTATTTATTTTAGGTCGCTCAAAAAACAAGGTCATTAGCGACCAATTGAGGCTCACAATGTTTAATCAAATCATAGTACTTAAGTACTTAATTAACTTTAGCAAATATGTTACAATTTTTTCAGTACTTTCAAAACACTTAATAAAACATGTCGGGATATTAATTTTTAGATGCTCACTATTATAGGTACATTGAACAATCAATTAACATAATATGCTTAACAGAAACTTCACCATTAATCACACCTTGCGCATCTTTTCTTCGCTTCTTTGGTGATGAGATGGATGTGAGTTTCATTAGTGTGTCCTATTCTTAATCCATTTTAAACTAACTTGATCTCTTCTATTATTTGGCTTAGCTTTCTGCAAATTTTTATCAAAGCGCACGGAAGTGCGCAGGCCTAGTTTTATGCACTTTTGACCCTCCTGTATGCTCCTGTTATGTAGCTCAGTGTCTATTGTGAGTGCAAAGATAAAATTATACCTACGTAATACTCTTGCATAAGCAGTATAATTTCATGGATACATGTTCGGTAGATCCTGAAATATGTCCCTGTAAAAATAGATATTGGCACTCACTCATTCACTCACTCACTGACCGGTAATGGAAACCTCTAGAGGTTTCCTAGGCCACTTCCAATAATTGTCATAGCATTACGAAATTCGGCACAAAGATCGTGTGTTATATTATGTAGATTACCAAAA